>NW_027362764.1:716426036-717026036 GCF_046119375.1 Phyllobates terribilis
TGTTGGACACATCATTCAGTCGCTCATCCCATTCACATTACACAATTATAGTGAACGATAGAATCTGACAATATCGCCCAGTGTAAATGGGCCTTAACCCCTTTCCGACATGCACCGTACATATACTACCCTGCAGGAGCTGCGTTCCCGCAAAGAGCAGTATATATACGGCGCAGTGATTGCGCGGGCTCACACTGAGCAGAAATATGGAAAAATTAAAGCTCAAAAAATATGACGATGCAAAAACTTCACAGTGTGTAACATCAGCCAAACATAAAAACCCAATATAAATCTAGTATCACTGTAATATCACCGACACAAAGAATGAAGTTGTCTAATCACTTATACCGCATGAAGAACGGTGCACAAAATAAATAAAACCAATTCTTTACCTGCTGTTGATTTGTTCATTCCGCCTCCCAAAGATCGCCGCAGTAAGGCTCAGCTCACATTTATCCTGCGCTCTGTGCCGAGCGCTTACACCGGGGTTTCTGTGTAAATCTCTGAAACACGAGATTCAGACGAAACCCCTGACAGAAGCTGCCCTATAATGAGGCAAATGGAGACACTGTGGACACCATCTTACCTGTGATCCGGCAGTGTCCGTCTTTTTAGGCGTGCATAGAAGTGCCTTCGGCCAGTTTTATGCACTTCTGCAAAAAAGAAAAAAAAAAAAAAAAAAAAAAGGACACCGTTGAACAGAGGCCAGACAGAGTTCAGAGTAACTGCTGCCTCCTTGTAGTGAATGGGTCCCTCTGGGGTTTCATCTGAATCATGTCACTCAAAGATTTATATTGAAACCTTGATGTAAGTGCACAGCATAGTGCCGGATAAATGTGATCCAAAAGGTTATGTAAAATGTTCCCAATAAAAGCTTCAACTCCATTCACAAAATAAACAAGTCCTCAATCAAGTTTGTCTTCTGTTAATGGAGATATAGGAAGCTTCCATGTTACTGGTAGCACAAAGCCTCTGGAAAAGCAAAATTGCTCCTTGCCCCCCCCCCCAAAATCCAGCGAATTATGAGCTCCCAAATCCCCCTTCCTTCTGAACCCCAGTGTATCTAAACTACATTTAGCATCCACATGTTTGGCATTTCTGTAGCGATGAGAGCCCAACTAATTTACAGGTGCATGTCTCAAGAACCACAAGCTGGGCACAACGTACTGGGCACTACAACGGCAGTGTGCAATTTTCACTCAGCAACATCCACTTCTGCTCGTTTCTGGAAAACACACATTAAATCAAAATCGTCATTACACCTGTAGATAAATTTCCAAAGGGGTATAATTTCCAACATGGGGTCACTTTAGGGGAGATTCTGCTCTTTTATCAGGTAGGGGCTTTGTATATGGAGTCTGCAAACTATTCTAGGACAATCTGCACTCCAGGAGGCAAAAAGCGCTCCGTCTCTCCCAAGTGTCACCATGTGGCCAAGCCGTACTGTACAGCCACATATGGGGTATATCTACCTTCAGCAGAAATTGTAGGACAAATATTGGTGCCATTTTTACCAATTTCCCAGTGAGAAAATGTAAAATCTGGGGCTAAAACATTTTGGTGGTAAAAATGAAATTTTTTCTTCACTGACCAATGGTATAAAATTCTGTGACACCTGTGGTGTCAGTATGATCACTGCACCCCTTGATGAATTCATTGAGAGATGTATTGTGTAAAATGGGGTCACTTATGGTGATGGGGGTGGCTTATCTGGCACCTTAAGGGCCCCACCAATGTGATATGATACCCACAAGCCAGCCTAGCAAAATCTGAACTCCAATATGGTGCTTCTTCCCTTCTGAGCTTTGTACTATGCCTCAAAAATAGTTGCCGACCACATATAGGATACCTAGGTACTCAGGAGAAATTGCACAACAAATTTTGGGGTACATTTTCTCCTCTTACCCTTGTGGAAATTCAAAATTTGGGGCTATCAATCATTTTTGTGGGAAAAATGATTTCTTTATTTTTACAGCTCCATGTTATAAACTTCTGTGAAGCACCTGGGGGTTCAAGGTGCTCACCACACATCTAGATAAGTTCCCTGAGGGGTTTGGTTTCCAAAATAGTGTCACTTGTCGGGGAATTTCCACTATTTAGGCATATTAGGGGCTCTCCTATCGCAACATGGCGTCCGCTAATTATTCCAGCAAATTTTACATTTGAAAAGTCAAATGCCGCTCATTCCCTTTAGAGCCCTGCCGTGTGCCCAAACAGTGGTTATCCCCCCACATATTGGTTATCGGCGTGCTCAGGAGGAATTATACAAGTTTTGGGGTCCATTTTATCCTTTTACCCTTGTGAAAGTAAAAATAAATACATTGCCTACAAGTAGTATTCAACCCCCTGCAGATTTAGCTGGTTTGATAAGATGCAAATAAGTTAGAGCCTTCAAACTGCAAACGAGAGTAGGTTTTATGAACAGAAGCATAAATCTTACAAACCAAAAAGTTATGTTGCTCCGTTGAATTTTATTAAATTTTAAACATAAAAGTGTGGGTCAATTATACAACCCCTATGTTTAATATTTTGTGGAATAACCCTTGTTTGCAATTACAGCTAATAATCGTCTTTTATAAGACCTGATCAGGCCGGCACAGGTCTGTGGAGTTATCTTGGCCCACTCCTCCATGCAGATCTTCTCCAAGTTATCTAGGTTCTTTGGGTGTCTCATGTGGACTTTATTCTTGAGCTCCTTCCACAAGTTTTCAATTGGGTTAAGGTCAGGAGACTGACTAGGCCACTCCAACACCTTGACTTTTTCCCTCTTGAACCAGGCCTTGGTTTTCTTGGCTGTGTGCTTTGGGTCGTTGTCTTGTTGGAAGATGAAATTACGACCCATCTTAAGATCCTTGATGGAGGAGCGGAGGTTCTTGGCCAAAATCTCCAGGTAGGCCGTGCTATCCATCTTCCCATGGATGCGGACCAGATGGCCAGGCCCCTTGGCAGAGAAACAGCCCCACAGCATGATGCTGCCACCACCATGCTTGACTGTAGGGATGGTATTCTTGGGGTCGTATGCAGTGCCATCCAGTCTCCAAACATCACGTGTGTGGTTGGCACCAAAGATCTCAATCTAGGTCTCATCAGACCATAGAACCTTGAACCAGTCTGTCTCAGAGTCCTCCAAGTGATCATGAGCAAACTGTAGACGAGCCTTGACATGACGCTTTGAAAGTAAAGGTACCTTACGGGCTCGTCTGGAACGGAGACCATTGCGGTGGAGTACGTTACTTATGGTATTGACTGAAACCAATGTCCCCACTGCCATGAGATCTTCCCGGAGCTCCTTCCTTGTTGTCCTTGGGTTAGCCTTGACTCTTCGGACAAGCCTGGCCTCGGCACGGGAGGACACTTTCAAAGGCTGTCCTGGCCGTGGAAGGCTAACAGTAGTTCCATAAGCCTTCCACTTACGGATGATGCTCCCAACAGTGGAGACAGGTAGGCCCAACTCCTTGGAAAGGGTTTTGTACCCCTTACCAGCCTTGTGACCCTCCACGATCTAGTCTCTGATGGCCTTGGAATGCTCCTTTGTCTTTCCCATGTTGACCATGTCTGAGTGCTGTTCACAAGTTTGGGGAGGGTCTTAAATAGTCAGAAAAGGCTGGCAAAAGAGATCTTTAATCCACACATGTGAAGCTCATTCTTGGTGCCTGAACTACTTCTTAATACTTTAGGGGGACCAAACAGAATTCTTGTGGTTTGAGGGGTTGAATAATAAATGACACTCTGAATTAACTTTTTACGTTTAAAAAAAAAAAAAAGTTGCTGCAGTGCATTTCCCACTTCCAGGCTGATCTACAGTACAAATGTCACAATGCCAAGTTAATTCCGCATGTGTCAACCAGCTAAATCTGCAGGGGGTTGAATACTACTTGTAGGCACTGTAAATAATTATTGGTCTAAAGTAAAATTTGTGAGTTATTTTTTTCCTTCCACATTCCATTAATTCCTGTGAAGGAGCTGAAGGGTTAAACTTCTTGAATGTGGTTTTGAGGGGGTGCAGTTTCTAGAATAGTGTCACTTTTGGGTGTTTTCTGTTATAAAAGGCCCCTCAAAATGTGGTCCCCTCCCCCCCAAAAAAAGTTTTGTAAATTTTGCTGTAAAAACGAGGAATCGCAGGTCAACTTTTAACCCTTATAACTTCCTAACCAAAAAAAAATAAAAATTGATTCCAAAATTGTGCTGATGTAAAATAGACATGGGGGAAATGTTATTTATGAACAATTGTGTGACATCTCTAATTTAAGGGCATAATGGAAAATTTTGAAGATTGCCAAATTTTTAATTTTTTCACAAACAAATAAGTCAAAGAAATTTTACCACCATCATGAAGTACAATAGGTCACAAAAAGTGTCTAGAAATCACCAAGATTCGTTGAAATGTTCCAGAGGTATTGCCTCAAAGTGACACTGGTCAGAAATCAAAAAATTGGCCTGGTCAGGGAGGTGAAAACAGGCTTTGGGGTGAAAGGGTTAATAGGTATGAAGACATTTTCAGGAATAAGAATATTTATTGAGAAATTGGCAGTTTTTGAACGTGTCAAAACTGTTACCTTAGTGTGCAGATATATATCCAGGGGATGATCGCAAAGTAACTGCAGAAGTTGGTGCAGTTTTATAGCACCAGTGATAACTTGCTGACAGAGCACACGAGGCTCGTCTGAGTGGAGGTGAGCAGCTCCACACTCAGTCAGTGGGATTGCTGGAGTGCAGCACTTTGTCATTTCCTTCTGTGGAGCAGCAGACGTTCAACCAAAACTCCATCCACAAGATTATACCAGCAATTATGCAGTAAGGATATATTTCCCAGATTGCCAACTACCAGAGCAAAACTTTGCACATCGAGCTAATGAAAAACACAGGGAGACTTCTGTGCCGAAGCCTGAATAGTGAATGGCGTTGGGGGGATCCATAGTGCTTAATTAGTAATTCTAAACTTTCTACATATAGAGCTATTTTCCATAATGTAACGAAGGAAAAAGTATTCTGTAGGATTAGAAAATCATTGCTGCTTTTTTTCCAACCCATAGACAGCCCTGTTACTGCATACACCGTCACACCGAATACAATCAGCACAGAAGGTGGCGCCATGTTTTTCTATTCCTGTGAACCCCTTATAATATCCAGCAATGTCCTGCAGTAATAAGATTAATACATCAAAGTATAAAGCAAAGGGCGGCAAGTTCGTTAAATGAGAGGTGAGCCGCTCGAGTCCTCGCAAGTATCCAAAAACAAAGCCGTGAGTTCTACACAAAAATTTATTGCGATCATGTTACTGTCAACATTGAAAAACAAAAATAAAATGAAATAAAAATACGATGTGATTTACATTTATTAAACTAATGGTCAAAGCACAAAATTTACACATTTCTACACACACTAGACATGGTCTATGTCACACACTGGTCTTTCACTGACAGGTTTCACTGGAGGAGACAATAAATTTACAAGACTAACAGGAATCCTTAGTATAAAAACTGTGTACTTATGTAAACTTACAAGGAACCCAAGGTCATGGCTTCCATCTCAACTAAGTCATCCATTTTGTTGCATATTTTATTTAGACTGTGCAGGGGATGGAGAAAGCTGGCACATGTACATGAAGACATAACTAATGCTCGCCCCAGTGTCTCAGTTTAGCCGCTTTTGCCTGGTCCCATTTTTTTTTTTCATGTTATTGAACTTCAAGTTTTGAATTGAGGTTAGTTCACGAGGCGTTGTCTTTTCCAGTCTGGAATGTTGACCCGGCAAAGCTGAAGACTTGTACCTGTAGATCTCTAGTTCGTTTATTACTAAGCTGCTGTGGAGAAGTTGTCATCGCCGTACTGAAAACAAGGCACACACAGGCTCCTCAGCAAAGTGTCTGATGTTATCCCAGCGTCTTGGATTTCATACCTAGGAGTAAACCAGACAGCAGTCCATTAAAGCGACACCACCGTGACTAATGCCGACTGGTGAACACAAGGCAACGTACAGCAAACAGCCATAGAAGAGGCACTATAGTAATCCATAATATGGCACCCACATATCTATACAGGGCGATTCACAAAAGATGGTGCGAAGTTCTAGCCTTAGTATTCATAACAGAAAATAATTACCATGAAAACACTTCAAGTTTTATCTGTACGTTACAACTGGTGACACGGCAGATGACTACACAGTGGTCCGGTTCTGTAGCAGGATATCCTCTGATATGGACGCCACTGTGTCAGTGATCAGTGGTCTTGGGTCGTTCTGATCCTGTGGCTGAGGAGTGGCAGATACACCAAGTCCTTGATGTAGCCCACAGAAAAGTCACAAGGTGTTCGATCAGGCAACCGTGGAGGAAAGTACAATGATGGTAGATTCCTCCAATGTTGCAACAGTGGAGTCCACGTCTGGACAGAACTGGACCACCACCCAGACATCGGCCATGTCATTAATGGAAATCACCTTGGACATTTGTAGTGTACAGGTAACACTTGGATAATGTGTTTCTTCATGTTAATAAATGTTTGATGTTATCTCGATTTCAAAATTATAGCTTCGGTTTTAGTACTTTTTTTAAATCACTATTTTAAAAGAAAAAAAAAAAGAAAAAAGAACCCAGACTAAGCAATACAGATTCTGTATGAAAGGGTGGAAGAAACTAACAAGTGCCATCACATGTTCTACTACAAACAAAACTTTCCATGCAAACAGACTACACTGTGAATGTGCCAGATTTATCACTGGGGGTTCATGCAATTTGATAAATCTGAGTCTGAGCACATCAGATATGGAACCCCAGCACCGCAGAAAGGTAAGACATTTAAAAGAGGTTGTCCATTACTTTAGCACTGATGATCTCTTTAGGATAGGTCATCAATGTCTGATCAGTCGGGGCCTGCCACCCTACACCCCCGCCAATCAGCTGTTATGTATTGGCTGCGCCAGCCACTGGCCATCTACTGATAGTGGCCGAGGCTTGGTACTGCACTTCCACCTCCTATTCAAATCAATAGGAGGTGGATGTTTAGTACCCCTGCGGCAGCCACCACCTGAAGACTGAGCAGCTCCACGAGTGCTTCCGGCTGCCGACACGCTTAGCAGCTGATCGGCGGGGATGCCGGGTGCCAGACCCCAACCTATCAGACATTGATGTTTCATCCTAAGGATAGATCATCAATGCTAAAGTAGTGGACAACCTCTTTAATAAATCAGCCAAGTAAAAAAAACCTATAAAATCCCAGGGCTTACACGTGTCAGATCCTGTATGGACCTCATTGCACCAAACATTTTGTGCAGATCACTGATTTTTGGATGAATATTTAAGGCAATAACAGGTGGTGAGCCAATTTTTAACTAAATATCCATCATTTTTAGATTGTTTAAATATAAGCTGACTTTGTGGCAGAAATTTGCACCGAAGTTAGGACTTATTAGGCCATGTCCTGAATCTTGTACAACTCATTGCAGTGTGCTGGTGCATACAGCTGATTGCGTCCGGTAAAGATGTAAATTCATTAAGAAGCGTACTCTTCATTAATCTAATTCATGTGTCAGCAGCGCACCAGAAAATATACTTATAGACTGGTGTGTTTATGCCAATCTGTCATGCGGTACTAGCTTTCATTCTTTGACTAAGCCTTAAAAAGTTGGTGGAACTGTCAAAAATGCTGTTACGTTATTGTTTTGAGAACCTACGTGTATAAAAATGTGCAACTTAACAGCTTTCTGGCATAAAGTTCTTGATGAATTGTCCCTCGACTCCTAATAATGCCCCAAACTTACCAGTCACTGAATGCCATGAAGTTGTACAAGGACGGCCTTTCAACATCTGAAAACGCTGACTGTTCATTTATTGTACCAGATCCCATGTTCTCAAACACAATCCAGTCTCCGACATGCAGCTCTGGCAGGAGACAGTGGTCCACAATTATGTCAAGTTCATCGTAAGATGGACCCAGGAGGCTGCTGGCAAATACAGGCTCATCTTCCTTGCACGTCTGAAACAATGACAGGTTATTAACAATAGAATTGAGGTTTGGCCATCTGGATTAGGACAGAGGGATGCGGCTGCTCACCTTGTGTACTCTGGGGGCAGTATTCAAGCTTTCGGATAGTTTACTTGCAAAAGAACCATAAACTCCATCATTCATGCAATAAATAAAAGCTGGTCCGTTACTTGTTTGCTTTCCTGAAATGGAAAAGGGAAGATCATGGTTGAGGAAAATAAAATATATTCCAAATGTATTTAATTTTTTTTTAGATAAGAAACTTTCCAACATATTTGTCACTGTTAGGTGACCCATCCCTTATTGGTTTACATAGATCATCCCTCTTACTGTAGCCACAGCCATGCGCTTGGCCAGCAGAGGGTTTGATGGTCTTCAGGGGGTCTTTAAAAGTAGCAGATTGGAATATTAGCTTTAGCTCAACTTATTCTGACCACAGTTCTACAATGGGTGATTGATCCCTAAATTTTAAAGTGTATGTGATTCGCAGTCTTCAAAATGCAAGTGAACCTCCCTGACACCCACCTTTCAAACATAACTAAAATTACAAGATGCGTCCCTAGAATTGCTTGCCTCTTGGTTTTTGCTTTGTCTAAAACAGGCAATCGCCCAACAAATTGGCAAAATGCTTGTTCAATGGCAAGCCTAAAAAGTTATCACCCTGTGCGGCAGAGAATAATATTCTTATGAGCACAGAATAATAATTGTTCAGTGTACATCAAAGTGCCGTCAGCCTGTCTGAATGGGCTTTTAGGCTTTATGATAACCGAAGAAATAAAAAGCATTTTACAAGTCCAAAAGGCTCAACTTTAGAGACCAGCTTTCGTTACGGGAACAGGGCAGAGTTGGCATATTACACCTCATATCTGAAATTGTGTATTAGAAGTAGGCTAATATTACCTCCAGGAAGATGTTGATCGTATTCAACAACTTTCTTTGCAATGATATTCACTGCGAGAGTAAATGCAGATGAAACGTAATAGCTTCCAGGCTCTGCTATGACTCTAATTCCAGATTCCTCAGGAAAATAAGCGTCCAGCAGAGAGCTGACCGCACGAGAAACCTACAAGACAAGCAGCTCGGGCTTAGTCCACACCTTACACCAAGCAGAAATCTGGCAGATTTAGGATCACATCCAGCATCCGATGGCTCACCTCTTCTAACTGAAATTCACTCCCTGAAAATCCTCCACCAATATCCAGTATACTCATCTTAAAACCAAGCTCTTCCTACAAAAGGAAAAAAAAAGCAGAAAATGGCACAAGTGTTATAATAGTGCATAATTAGGACTGAACACCTCTTGACAGTTTTTTTTTTTTTACAAATCTGATGTAGTTTCTCAAATACTGCCTAAAAAAATATCTAAACTGAAAACTAGGTGGTAAGATTCTCCTTGTGTCCCTACACTCTGGCATAGTCAGTACTGATTGGACAGTGTTGGGGAAATTCAGACGTCAGTTTTTCCACTTATAAAAGTTTTATCACTGTTTTTCTTGGATTGAATTGTACCTATTAACAGGCAGTCCCCGGGTAACGAACTAGATACGATCTGTAGCTTTGTTTGTAACCTGGATAGCTATGCAAGTGTTAACAGGGCCAGGGAAAAAAATGAAACAATACTGCGTCTCCTGACCTCACTATACGCTAGTACTTCCGGCTAAAGTTTATTGCACGTCGTAAGGTTTTGATGATGTCGCAACCTCATGACGTGCAGAGAAAAGACCAGAGGTGCAGCGGGCGACAGGAGAAAGGACTGGTCAGTGGTGACAAGAATATACAAAGATTAAAATAATAAAAATAAAAAAAAAAAAACTGACAGCACTTGAATGCCATCCGTATGCAGTTGATTTTCATGTTGTATAGGAGAAGCTTGAGAAAACTTCAGGTACAAAAAAGTACAAAAAAAAAAGTACAACACGAAAAAAAAAAGATTCAAGATTTATTTAGATGTCTGAATGAAAAATTTTTTACAGCTCTAAACATGTATGGAAAAATTGCCGGAAATGTGTCTTGTCAGGAACGGTGAACGGCCTGGTCTTGAACTGGTTAAACTAAAGTAAAAAAAAAATTAAAAAAAAGTGTTTCCAGAGGAATAAAACACTTACACCCATATCGAATACACAGCGGGCATCAGATAAAGCATGTGTATATGCTTGTGGATCTCTGGAAGAGCTGGACACATGGAACCTGATGAAATAACACAGAACGTTCATAACATGCAATGAAATCCACCAACTACTTATTAGACTAAAGGGCACCACACACACTTTGTACAAATGCATTATTATCGGTCTAGTACTCTGATAATCACCACCGATCCAAAGCAATCACAGTTGTAGGGGTCTATAAGATGTCAGAACATGCAGGTTTGTAGAGGTTGTAGATAAATTATATAGAGACTGACTGTCATGGCCACAAATTTAAAATGTATCTAAGGTAAGACTGGAAGCTGGCCTTGTTTGATTTTAGGAAATTTTATATTTAAAACAGAAATCATTGGAGACTAAATTGTATGCAACATCCAACCTTGAGCATTTTTAATCTGTAATTTTCAATAAACTGAGAATTTAATACACGACATTTTCTCAATCCTGAGTTAGTCTGTATAATACATATATGAATTCACAATTCAGGCGCTCATTATTGGAAACATTCTGTAAACTTCGCACATGTGCCGAGCGCCAAGAAGTAGGAAAATGGCGTTACTTTCCATATTGTAAATAGCCAATATCAGAACAGGTCCCAGCCTGCAGCTCTGGAATAGAATAGTTACATAGTAGTATGGATTCGTTTTCCAAACCACTAAAAGTTTGATGGAATATCAAGATGTGCCATTACATGTATTATGTGGGTGTTCAATGGGTGAGGTCAACCACAAATTTATGGCATATGGCAATTCATAAAGCCAGGAGTCCCAGGAGGGCCTTTTGAGATCTCAGGACAGATCCATACATGCCCATTAGTCAGTCACATGGAAACCTGAAGAAAATCTTAGTAACTGTCCATTGTCTACAGCCAGAGATCATTCAGTGTCTAAATTCTGGTGGTAGGAGAAAACCGTGAAGTGAACTTACTTCACACCAACTACTTGAACACTGTTTTCCTTAGCACATTCCAGGAGGTGTCTGCAGTTCTTCAGCGTGCTGCCAAACACCATGCTCATCTCGTCGTCTCCACTGATGCCTTCTGTTGCCACATGAAGCAAGAGCCTAAGAGAAGGGGAAGATGATTGGGGCACAGTTGGTTTACATCAGCACATGATGTTTTGTAGTATGTTGACAAGCGTGCCACAGCTCGAGCGTCATCCTTGGAAGAGTCAAGAACTTAGTGAGAAATATTCCTGTATAGAAAGAAAACTAGCAATTAGGGCCCAAGACTGGGAGCTGCGAGTGGGACACATGGAATTACAGCAAACCATATTTCAGCACCTAAGCATGGGTTGTTGCTGTAAATAAAAATAAAATTATATAAAATAAAGTCCCAGATGAGTTTGAAGACAAAAGTTTCCTTTAATACTCAAGCTCACTGGCCAAGACTTACAGTACAGTATTCACATACTAATCAGAACTGCAAAATCTGTTTAGCCTAAGGCAGCTCACATAATGCACCCCAAAAAGGAAAGACAACTGTTAATCAGTTTACATTCGGATATTATAAGAAGTAAACGCATTACTACACATCCTGATGTTTTAAACAGACAACCAATTGATCCAGCAATTTGTAATTTCAAGACCAAGGCTTTCATCAGCTGTACAGCCATAGAATTCAGACAGAACATCCTTCACTGTGCCGATATACCACTTACACAACAGGAATCTTACACCCAAGTTTTATATTTCTTTAGTATTGTGTGGTCTCCTACACCAAATGCTGCGATGTAATCTGGATATTCGTGCACTTATCAGGGCCATTGATGCTACAAAGCCATGCTGACCATAGGCATCAGCCGGTGTTTTTTCTCTACTCATTTCCTAAATTGCAGTATATTGTATATGGTGACCACTTTGTGGCTGCCCCTGTAGCATTCGATTATGTACAGGTATCACATCATGTAAAATGCCAAGCTGATCATATAGTTGACCTATGATCTAATGACCTATACAGGGTTAACGTGTGATGTATGTGGATGGTAAAATGCCGTATACTGTTAGCATGCTGCTTTTTATATAGTCAGCAAACTTACATGATGTATAGTGCAGATGTACAACTTTATATGTTTGTAGATTGCAAACATTTGACTGTTTTATGGGAAAATAAAAATCTGTAAAGGCAGGTGAACATTGGCCACCAAGCACTGGTCTGCTGGCAGACCCTGCAAGAGACCCCAAACTTAGTGGACATTAGGTGTACATATAAATCTGCAGAAAAACAAAAAACACACAGAATCCAGACTACACAAGACTAGATTTTTCATCCCATTACCAGATTTGCCTTTCTAGGAAACCATGTATAAAAACACAGCTCTAAGATACCAAAGCAGCAAAAACACTTACTTAGCATTAGGATGGCTGCGTGCTATTTTCTTCAGTTCTGCTTCGTTGTCACAAGTCATGATATTTACTCCAAGCTTGGCTGCGTGTTTGATTTGAGCAATTTGTTTGCATGGATTAGTATATATAACATTTTCCATAGAGATGCCCAAGTCATAGACCATTGTCATTTCATGCTGCAAAGAGATGTTACAGTTCAGGAATCTTACATTGTTGGTACATCATTACTTGCATCTTTCCATACTTTGACTCATGTAAGCAAATGTAAAATCTAGTATCGTTACTTTTCAGGCATTACTGATTACATGTCATTACCCCATCTGCATAAAGCTATCATTTACCACAAGGGTTGTGGAGACAGGAAGCCAAACCTCCAACTCCTCAATTTCCCTGACTCTGACTCCACAGCCCTGCCTCACTAGTCACTACTCAGCGTGTACATAAAGTGCAGCACAGATTCATCTCCACTAAAAGCCGAAATCCTTAGATCAGGAACAGAACACACAATTATAGGACATTTCTTAACTATCCTAAATTCTTCTGAAAACATTTACAGCACATCCTGCATTGTACTACTGTACCCAATTTATTATATATTTTAGGAGTCGGTCCATGTTATACCAACTCCACAGCCCTGTTTACCACGTCCTAGGCTGATCTAATGTGTTTCACATTCACATCTGCAGGTATTAAGTATTTATGTATTGGACCCCCCTTTAATCTGCTTACAATTAAAAACTCAAAGTTAAAAGAGGATGTCCAGGACTTTTTTCCCATGGGTCTAAAAACGAACCGTCAGCTAGTTGCTAACAGAGGCAACTACCTGCCTGTTTTATCTGGTGCTGGCTCAGAGCGGTCACCGACTTCAGCGATTCAGCTGCTCCACGTCAGAGCAGCTCTGTCGACAGGGCGAGACTCCTGACATCATGCTGACTGACCGCTGGCTCCCTGAAATTAGCTAAAGAGGAGCCGGCTGTCAATCAGCACAATGTCAGCCATCATGCCCCGTTGACCGAACAAAGTAGAAGACAAGCTGCTGCCCTGTCGACCTGCCGTCAATGGAAGATGCTGAATTGCAGGCAAGAGTGGTCTGTGACCACTCTGTGCCGGCTGAGATCGGCGCCGGGCACAACAGGCAGGAAGGAACCATCTGCCAGTTTGTTCTTAGGCCCGTAGTAAAAAGAAAAAAAAAATGAAATAGTCCTGGATAACCCCTTTAAAAGGTTAGTTACCAGTGAGGCATCGTCTTCACAAACTGAGAAAGCAGAATTTACTCACTTTATTGGCACAAATAAATCCAATCCCAAGGGCTGACAATATCTCCAGAACAGCTGGGGAGGAGTTACACTTCACAGTGTAAAATGGCTTGATGTGCCCCATGGTATTTTGCCATTGAATGTGCTTCTTGACAATCTTTCCAAGGTCAGCAACAAAGAAAGCATTTTTTCCTGTCTGTTGGATAAAACAAATACAGCATTACTATTTTGTACATAAGCCATGATACTAGAAATGGGGGGGGGGGCCACAATTCATTTTTAGAAGTTGCCACTTATTGCACTATGCTACTGAGAAAGCTTCACAAGTTCCTGTCAAGACTTGCACGTTGAGTTTCATTGCAATTTTCCCTGCAACAGTTTCAGATTCCTTTTAAGAGTCTGTTTGGAAAGTTCTCTTCAATGACGCCTGAAGGTACAACCGCTCCGTGCTTACAAGTTACACCCCTCCAAGCAGTTCGTGAGCAGCTCCATTCCAAACACTGAATATATATATTAAAAAAATGCTGATCACGTAAACTTACCAGGGTATGCTCGTAGATATAGTTATTAATGACATCTGTAGGAGTTGCAGTGTCATCCAATAGGCCAACAGAGTAATTTGCATCTTCGTTAAAACCTTTCATCTCAGCCGTATTCCGCAAAGCCGACAATCATAAACCAAGAAACGTTAAAAAGGGGGGTCTACAGGTCTTTTTGGGTCCTAAATATATGCAACAAACTAAAAGAAAAAAAAAAACAAACATGGATTAGTTTGTATCACAAAACTAAATGTTATATACAGGCATATACATAGTGCACCAAATATCCCCACAAGGTGGTAGATTTTTATGTGCAGAGATTTACTTTTCGCTCAGATTCTACTTTCATCTTAGTTTTAGCCTCTTAGCTCTTAGTTTGAGTCACAGGTTTTGTGATGGACAGCAAAAGTAGCATGGTTTACAGTACAGATATCAGACCCCTGAACGAAACTGGAGGGGAGGGTCCACCCAAGTAAATCAGGATAGGCTAATGTGGCAAAAACAGAAAAATATCTGCTCACATGAGAAACTAGTGGACACGTTTGCTGCTGGTGTAACCGCCAATAACGTGTCTATAAGTATAACCATTAGCAGACACTGCTTTAGTTCACATGGCACAAAGTCTTCCAACATAGAAGTCGAGTGCCACTGAAGCAGCAGGGTTTCTGAAGTAGCAGCCTACACAATGAAATATTTCTTGCATACCACCGATTGTGTAGCAAAGAAAAAAAACCTTTACTAGATGCTATCATACAAAAACCAGCAAGTCTGCACGTCGCCCCCACACAATGGTGAATAGGCACACCCAGGGGGTTCTATTTTAACTTTCCACAACTTTCCTCACTCCCAATAGCATGTGCAGCGCACCGGACACTTCGGCAATTAAGACAAGTGCGTTAACAATCGCTGTCTGTATTGTGACTAGTCTGCATAAAGCCTAACAATGACTGTCTAAAGACATATACTTTATGGGAAACGGGAAAATGACCAAATGAATAAAAATAGCAGCAGACTTAATGAGGCCTATTTTTAGGGAGAATGTCAGATGTATGATTTAATGTGCAGTCACTTAAACAATGCAGTGACAGTTTACTGTATCAGACAGGAATGTGCCAGAAACTGAAGAGTGGATTATTCCTATCCCGTCCATCAGGACAGCCCCAGTTTATATTGAAAGGGGAAGCTTTGATGAAGACGCTGCTGAACGGACAGACCCATAGGGCATAGGACACTTACATGGACAAGTTAGGAGATGGAACCTCCTATCATCAGCTAGGCTGCCAAGGCGGCTCTGCGTTGAAGTCGAACTGCTCTCTATAGAGCGCTTTTCCTAGTCCCTCTGGATAGTTGTATGCTTTGACTGAAAATCCGCCCTGCAAGAGAAAAAAACAAAAAAAAGTTATGACAATATAAAACACATGCCAAAAGTTATCGCATACCCCACTCCATGACTTCTTTCTTGTGGTCAGAATTCCAGGGGCATTAGCACCAACAAACCAAGTTATACCAGAGCACCTAATAGACGTCCCAGTGTGTTATATACACTGCTCAAAAAAATAAAGGGAACACTCAAATAGCACATCCTAGATCTTAATGAATGACATTCTCATTGAATACTTTGTTCTGTACAAAGTTGAATGTGCTGACAAAAAAAAAAAAAAAAATCACACAAAAATCATCAATGGAAATCAAATTTATTAACCAATGGAGGCCTGGATTTGGAGTCACCCCCAAAATTAAAGAGGAAAAACACTACAGGCTGATCCAACTTTGATGTAATGTCCTTAAAACAAGTCAAAATGAGGCTCAGTATTGTGTGTGGCCTCCACGTGCCTGTATGACCTCCCTACAACGCCTGGGCATGCTCCTGATGAGGTTGCGGATGGTCTCCTGTGGGATCTCCTCCCAGACCTGGACTAAAGCATCCTCCAACTCCTGGACAGTCTGTGGTGCAACGTGATGTTGGTAGATGGAGTGAGACATGATGTCCCAGATGTGCTCAATCGGATTCAGGTCTGGGGAACGGGCGGGCCAGTCCATAGCTTCAATGCCTTCATCTTGCAGGAACTGCTGACACACTCCAGCCACATGAGGTCTGGCATTGTCCTGGATTAGAAGGAACCCAGGGCCAACCGCACCAGCATATGGTCTCACAAGGGGTCTGAGGATCTCATCTCGGTACCTAATGGCAGTCAGGCTACCTCTGGTGAACACATGGAGGGCTGTGCTGCCCTCCAAAGTAATGCCGCCCCACACCATTACTGACCCACTGCCAAACCGGTCATGCTGAAGAATGTTGCAGGCAGCAGATCCCTCTCCCCGGCATCTCCAGACTCTGTCACATGTGCTCAGTGTGAACCTGCTTTCATCTGTGAAGAGCACAGGGCGCCAGTGGTGACTTTGCCAATCCTGGTGTTCTATGGCAAATGCCAAGCGTGCTGCACGGTGTTGGGCTGTAAGCACAACCCCCATCTGTCGACGTCGGGCCCTCATACCACCTTCATGGAGTCGGTTTCTAACCGTTTGTGCAGACACATGCACATTTGTGGCCTGCTGGAGGTCATTTTGCAGGGCTCTGGCAGTGCTCCTCCTGTTCCTTATTGCACAAAGGCAGAGGTAGCGGTCCTGCTGCTGGGTTGTTGCCCTCCTACAGCCCCCTCCATGTCTCCTGGTGTGCTGGCCTGTCTCCTGGTAGCGCCTCCAGCCTCTGGACACTACACTGACAGACAGCAAACCTTCTTGCCACAGCTTGCATTGATGTGCCATCCTGGATGAGCTGCACTACCTGAGCAACTTCTGTGGGTTGTAGAGTGTCTCATGCTACAACGAGTGTAAAAGCACAAGCAACATTCAAAAGTGACCAAAGAATCAGCCAGTCTTGATAATTGCCAATAATTTCCATCTATTGTCTATTCCGTTTGCACAGCAGCATGTGAAATTGATTGTCAATCAGTGTTGCTTCCTAAGTGGACAGTTTGATTTCACAGAAGTTTGATTTACTTGGAGTTATATTCTGTTTAAGTGTTCCCTTTATTTTTTTGAGCAGTGTATAAAAGACATCCTAAAGGAGTTCTGAATTGGTCCTTAATGTATTAAAGTTTTTAAAACCATTTCTACACTAAGGGTATATACACACATTGCATTTTGTCCCAGTGCAGTTTTGTCACAAAAGTGAAGGATTTCCTAGTACCAGAAAAGTGAATGATATTCCTGAAATCTCATGCACACGTTGCTTATTTTTTCCTTACAGACTTATAGCAGATTCAGATCTGCAGCGTGTCAATTCTTACAGCAGATTTCACCCATATCAATGTGGGGAAACATGCGCAACACACAGGTGTGTATTTTATGCAGAGTTTCCTGCCAAAAAATAGGATTTGCAGTAGAATTTTTTTGACTTGTTAAGGTTCAGGCTTCTATGCAAATCTTGTAACAGTTCAGGTTATTTTTTTATGCCACCTCTAGTCCAGATTTGCAAAGAGGGAAGGAGAAAAAAAAAAAGACAGCATGCTCTGCCAATTGGGCAATTGCTAAGATTCCTTTGAAAAGGAGGAATAAAGTTAGTAACTTTGGTGCACAGCAGGAAGCACTTTCACCACAATTTGATTCACAATCCTCTCACTCTCATAAATAAGATTGTGAGATCAAGTAATTAAACAGCTCCTCTGGAAAATTAATGAGCAGAATTTATATTTCTATTCTACAGTGGCAGGTTTTACTACCAAGACCTAGCTAAAACGTAAAGCATCCAGCTCATCATAGGATAAACAAACCTACACTGTGGGCTTCTCAGCGCCATAGGAAGCCTAGGAGGAAAGATCTGCATGTGAAGCCCTCTACACATCACATTTTGTTATCACCACTTTCATGTTTGGAGTAGACACTGGAAAAAGCTCAAAATGTGTCCATGGGGCTTTACTCGCCTGACAGGGGCCAAGTGTGTGTTTTCATGTCCTCTGTCGGGCCAGTATACATCAGTATTTTAAGATCAAGCTACTACATGCAATGGTTTTAGAAAAAAAAAAGTATGATGCTTTGTCCTTTAGTCACACGGGAAGCTTATAGGTATATGTATCCACAAGTATAACTTTATAGTGGGATATGGCCCAATCACTGGTTACTATTAGCATCCCAGTGCCTCGACTATAGGAGTTTATACATGACTGACAGGACACTTTTGGATGTCAGGTCCAAAACATCAGTATTTAAAAAAATAAAATAAAAAAAAACACCTCTGTTGTAAAGTTTCACACAGGTGCCCACCAATTACAATAACACTTACATGATGCTGTGGGGAACTACACAAAACATATAGACGACCATTTATGTACACGTCGAGTCCACATGAGCATCATAGCCACTCCATGCAATCACTCCTGCATCCAAGCTCTCTCCTCAGGAGCAACTTCAAAACACCAAAAATACAAAGCGGTAATAAAACCCAGTAGGATTTTAATCGCAGGCCACATAGAGGAAAAAAAAAACATTATATTTATCAGGAGTGCTTTCTGGTGGCATTTTAAAAACGCTGTCTTATTATATGAAAAAAAAAATCTGCTACTAGACCAATCTATAAACTGAATTACGGATGAGTCTTCCCAAAACATTGGGCTCTGACCCAGGACAACATACATGCAGACTGAACGGTTTCCACAAGGTGAAAAGTTCATGACAAGATTTTGCACTGCAGAAAGTGCCAGAAATCCTTCTTAAATCCTCAAGAGTTAACTATAGAAGAGAAGATGGCAAAAATAAACTTCTGACAGGGCGCTCAGTATGAAGTGGTGAGTCGACAGAAAGTGCTGGGAGGTTACATAAGCTACTATTACAGACATACTATTCATTCACAGAACTCCGCTAAGGCAATACCCCCCGAATGCAAGAACAGAGGGATGGACCTTAATGCTTTATAAAGCACCTAAAAAAAAATTGAAGTGGCAAAGTGTCCCTCTGACACAACACAGCTGACTGACACTAGGAAACCAGATCCACAACGCAAATAGAAACCGTAGTGTGCAGGTTTACTACAAAGCAGATCAGGGTTAAATCAAGCAAATCATCAACTGTTCGTAATAAAGTTGATGAAGATCCCAAATGCGAGAGAAGTGAGCAACAGAGTAGAAAGAATGCGATTACCGCAGAGGTTAGAAATCTGCTCCCCTGCCAATGACAGACGCAGTCATTACCTCAGACATTTACAATGTCCATCAGCTGCCATGCTGCACAGAATATGTATGGATGTAATGCTTGTGCTCTCCTGGTCCATCAGACTGAGAGTGAAGCTATACAAGAGCAGTCCTACATTGTTAATTTAATGACAGGAAAAAGAAAACTAGATTGGGCTGGTCCAGACCGGAAAGAAATCCCTCACCCCACCCTGCATTCCCTCTATTTGCACTGTTGCCACCAACACTGGCGGCATGCACACCAACCCAAAAAAGATGTAAGAATAGAAGATCTGACAGGGAAAGCCGGCGCCACAGCAGGGCATGACTTCAGTTAATTGTTCCAGCATCTCTGGCTAATGATAACCCTTGATTCACTAAAAAGGCATGAGTGTACAAAGCCACGACATCTTAACTACTTCACAACTCTGCCCTGCTCCTGTTTCCAGTACATCAAAAAGCTTGCTAAAGAATAGCTCATCATCTGTGGACTATGGCAAATCAAAACTGCCGTGACCTCCACCTGTTGGGGGGACATTAAGATCCACTCCCAAAGGGGCCATCTGTGTGTAAGCTACTTTTAATAGAGCAGTGAGCGCAGCTCTTGAGGACGCCGTACAATGACCATTATAACCACAGGCAGCATGACTTCTAGAGCAGATCTATTACAGCAGTGGAGGTTTGACTTGGAAATGTATCAGTGTTTAGGAGAAAACACTTAAAATCCAGACAATACAGCTATGACAACTAGTATGAGGCTTCCCCTGACCCCGCTCCCTTTAACGGACAGGCTCCCCACACACACACACACACACACTATGAAGCAAGCAGTCATCATTTAAGGCAGGAAGTGAGAAAATCGGGGACCTAGAAAATTATGACTCAGAATTACTAAACCAGACAGAGGCGCTGACAGATGCTCTAATTTTGAAATTCTGCATAAGTGTAAATGCAGCTCTGAAGTACATAAATATGGAGAAGAAACAATGATATCCAAGTGAACTGTAAATCAGTCAATGGGAATAAGTGCTGTACACGAACATGTGTTTCACATAAGGGACAAGGTTAACGTACCCCAATCTGGATATGTAACTAGTTCTGTTATAATTCCATTTCCAACACTGCTCTCAGAGGACGAGCCCACGTTACACTACACATAATCTCCTTAGCTGCTCAAAGCTGATCACAAACATGTTGTTCTATTATGTTAACGACGAGTAAACCAATTACCTTCCTGTCTAGACAATTTATGTAGGCCAGAGAACCACAACTAATGTGAATGAATGTGCTCCACTGTGGAAAAACTACAATATACACACAAACTGCTTAAAAAACAATTTCTAGTCACCTACACCTGGAATGCATCTCAGAAGAGTGCTCAGTGACCTTTATATTTTAACTAATCAGATGTTTTTTTGGCTAGAATACAAGGCTTATGAATCACACCAACATCTCAAGCCCGTCACTAAAAACAGACCAATGAAGCCTACTACTATTACAGAACCACCGAGACCAAAAGAGTTGCCAAATTGTAATGCTCCTGCAGGATAAGAGCAATTCATGTTCCACTGGCTCCTAGGAGATAACTGGACTTCCACATAACAGACTGGACGAGTGGGAGACCTGTCAGAGCCCGGCAGGGAGAAGTTTCTCACTTGAAAATGCTGCAAGAATATAAAACATGGGATGAATTCCTCCAGTTTTGAAACGTGTGTCTGCTTCTACCAGGAGCAAAACTGCCGAGAAAGCCAAAAGAAACAGACTATACTTTTGTTTGCCCTAAGAATGTACATAAAGCAGAGATGGCCCAAAGTACAGTTAAAATATGGCCTGAGCCATCAACTAAAGAGGTTTTGTATAAAGTTTAATCATTGTATAGCTTACAAATCTTTTTTTATATACTGGTACATTGTTTCAGTTTGTAAACATTTTCAATATACCTGTGTGCATTCAGAGAAACCTGCACAGAGCGTGTCCTGCACTCAGGTGAGAAGTGGATATAATTATGTTCAAACTGGGGAATCCTCAGAGCTAAAAGCTAAGACTTCAGACTTACTCATTGTAGCAAGCCATCACAGATGTGAATCCAAGAGCTGGGTTAGGATATATACAAACATGAACAGGATATCCATTTTTTTCCCCCAAAAAATTGGGAACATATGATATGCATGGTTAGTTTTTGCCAACACCAGAGAAAACCATTTTTGGGGGCAGTCTTTGTCAGTGCCTGTCATATCCATGCTGTGAACCTTTGTATATTTAAAAGCCACTGAATGTAACCAACAATGCTCATTAACTGACCGCAAACAACTCTTTAAAAGGGGTCGTCAGTATTGATAGGCAATCAATAGCAATTTCGTCGGGGTCCAATGCCTAGCCCCCTGACAGACCAGCAGCTATTTCTAAGGTAGCAACACTTTGAACAGGGCTTGGTAGCTCCATTCAAAGCGTAGCAGCCTCCACACAGATCATTTTCCTCTAATTAGAAGCTGCCAACAGCCAGCAGAGGCCACTATACTTAGAGCAAAGCTCCGGAGCAAACAGCTGATCAGTGGGTGCGCCAGGTGACAAGACCCCACAGACAGGCCATCAATACCGTATTGCCTAGACAGCACCCTTAAATTGGTGGTGGTACACTGTATATTAGAAAGTTAAAGAACTCATTCATATATATTTGAGGGTGTTTTATGCAATCGCTAATACATACATACATATATAGTGCAATTGCATAAAACACCCTCAAATAGTTAGAAACATGAAATTTTATTGCTTGGGCTCAGGAACTTAAATGGATAATTGAGATTTTCAATTTTTAGGATGGACTTGCACAATTTTAGCAATGCCCAGGCATAATCATGGTCAGTCAGGTGAGGCCCAGGCCTTTTCTTAGCCTGATCAGGTGTGTTTAGAAAAAGCCCAGGCCTAGACGGACCCAATAGCAGCCTCCTCCTGGCATCCCAATAATTAGGACCTCAGGGATCAGACTCCTCTATGCCATACACGGCAATCAGAGTACGGATCTAAGAATAGAAAAGAAAGCGGCAAAAACCGGAGCAGACTTCTCAAGACTTGAGCAAGAGGCACCAGAAGTTTGCAAGTATTGGGTGTCCAACTGCCGGTCCCCGATCCTCCAATCCTAAAGGTCAGAATAATAAGTTATCACCTAAACAGACAAGTGATTATGTGGTTACCCTGGACATCCCCCTTTAAAGGACTTATAAGGGTGACAGCATGGTCAGGGGCAGAGACCGGCCAGATCCGACCTCCCAGCATGCACCGCTAGCGCAGCGTCCCGTCAGATCCGACCTCCCAGCATGCACCGCTAGCGCAGCGTCCCGTCAGATCCGACCTCCCAGCATGCACCGCTAGCGCAGCGTCCCGTCAGATCCGACCTCCCAGCATGCACCGCTAGCGCAGCGTCCCGTCAGATCCGACCTCCCAGCATGCACCGCTAGCGCAGCGTCCCGTCAGATCCGACCTCCCAGCATGCACCGCTAGCGCAGCGTCCCGTCAGATCCGACCTCCCAGCATGCACCGCTAGCGCAGCGTCCCGTCAGATCCGACCTCCCAGCATGCACAGGAGGCCATAATTGGGGGGTGATACATGTTCACACCTCAGATTTATTCTCAGACCCGCCTTAGATGTGGGTGTAAAGTGCTCAGAGAGGCGATCCTACCAAAAGCAAGATGATTACACCATGCCATCATTTCTGCCTTAGGTTTACCTCAGAAAATCCATTAAAATATTATACACAGACATATGGCAAAAAAGGTCACATTCACCGCAAAGGCACAGGTTGTCACCATCACCTCAAAAAGAAACACCCGCCATAAACTTGACGACCCGAGAACCACCTGCCAGAAGGAAATTTGAAATGCCCGGGCTGTAACAAGCCCCGCCCACTTAAGCCATTTGTGCTGATCACGTGACATCCCCTCTCCCCTGTGCGCGCGCCTAGGAACATCCGGGTGACGCGCCGCGTTCTCTCACACACATTAACCGTCACTGGGGTGGTAACTACCGTAGCGGACACCAGAGGGCGCCACTACAATGAGTCATTCACGATACACGAAGGGGTTAATGGCCGCGGAGACCAGATACCCTCATAAAATAACCACGACACGGCGCAGCCATGTTACTTACGTGAGGTAACGGCCCAAAGGATTTGGGGAATCGTCTTCTCTTTTTAGGCGGAATTTTTAAAGAGTGGTGTGGGAACACAAGGTAGAAATCCAACTGGCGACTCTTGCCATAAGCCCGAATGGAGGCACGGGCGAGAACCGGGTCAGCGTCGCTGGTTAATCCGTCAATGCAGAGAACACAGAAGCCTGAGGAGGGTCGTGTATGCGCGCGGTGCCTGCGTGTAAATGAAGGAGAAGTCAGACAGGATTGAGCCAGCCGGGGCCGGCTCTGAGCGAGCGCCTTATATAGAGTCCGTCCTGGGGAGGCGGAGTTATCGGATGACGTTTGCACTTTAGAGGCGGTACTAACTACGATGATTGGCTGAGGCTTCGAGTGACGTGTCATGTGGAAACTGGAGATCGCCATGTTTGGAGCTGGCAATGATAAGGGCAGAGCCGAGTGTCAGTGTGAGGGCAGGACGGGAGCAGATGGAAAGTGTGAGCGCAGCACGTGTGTTACCGGGGCGCCATCACTACAGACACGCCGTCAGTGCACGGCAGCGGCGCAGGGGACACTGACCACAGCTTATTTGCTTATATTTTATAACTTTTTTTTTATAAAAAAAAGATACAGTATGGATTTTTATTTCCCCTCCAAAGGGTTTAAGAAAAGCAACAATTCTCATCTTATCCTAAAAGTCTGTAAGTGTTAGAGGCAGAGAGAATGCCCCCCCTGGATATAAGTGTGTGGAGGGTGCGACTATATAGGGAAATGTAAATTGTGGTATGGTAAGGCTCCATAAAGGGCCGATAGTGACTTGTAGGATCGCTGCTTCCAATTGGTGGTGCTAGAGCGCTAGTCCTCTGCATATTCAATTTCCCAGAGGAGCATGCATGGCTTCTAAGTCTCCTCATACTGGCATGTCAGACCTCGCTTGTCGCTTGTCTCCATAAGGAGAAAACTTACCCCTTAAATATATAGAGAAATAGTCACTGACTTCAGGTTTTCTCAATCAGTGGAATGTCCCCAATGTATAATATCCAGCCCCCCACCCCCAGTATATAACATCCGGCTCCTCGTCCCCGATATATAACATCCAGCCCCCCTCCCCCAGTATATAACATCCAGCCCCCCTCCCCTGGTATATAACATCCGGCCCCTTGCCCTGGAGTATAACATCCAGCCCCTCTCCCCCGGTACATAACATCCAGCCCCTCTCCCCTGGTATATAACATCCAGTCCCTTGCCCTGGAGTATAACATCCAGCCCCTCTCCCCCGGTACATAACATCCAGCCCCTCTCCCCTGGTATATAACATCCAGTCCCTTGCACCCACTGTATAACATCTGGCCCCTTGCACCCACTGTATAACATCTGGCCCCTTGCACCCACTGTGTAACATCTGGCCCCTCGGCCCCGGTATACAACTTTTGGCCCCTTGTCCCCGGTACACAACATCTTGCCCCGCTGTATAACATCCAGCCCCTAGGTATATAGCATCCAGAATAAACCCAAAGAGAGGAAAACCGAACACAATGGTCATAAAGTAATATCAAAACAGTGTGTTAATTGAAAAACCTTTATTCACAGTCAGTGGTTCATGGTGGCACTGTAAACCAGGAGTGCACACACACTTATAAAAACATACTTACAAAACACAATTCATTTGTCTGTACAAGGCACAAGTAGCAATTATCAATAAAAAACCTGACCACACCACAATACATGTGTCTCTATAAGAATATTGTTCACCTAATGATCATAAATGTCAGTCTCTGCTAATTTAGTCTATATCAACATGACAATTTG
Source organism: Phyllobates terribilis (assembly GCF_046119375.1). Classification (NCBI taxonomy): domain Eukaryota; kingdom Metazoa; phylum Chordata; class Amphibia; order Anura; family Dendrobatidae; genus Phyllobates; species Phyllobates terribilis. The sequence continues at coordinate 716,451,398 of NW_027362764.1, forward strand.
CAGTACTACATTTATCACCTATATCGCCATGACAAATTGCAGAGGGACATCCTCAAGATGTTACTGACACACAAGTGACCCGGTATATAGGGACGTCCTCTAGATATTAGTGGCACAAATGTGACCTGGTATATACACATATATACATCTCATTACCTAGACTACTCTATTAGGTGCGCAGTAGTAAGATGTGTATCGTGTCAAGCCTGGTGTGTGACTGACACCTATTCCTGCCACATATTATTCAACAGTAATGGTATGGTATCGACAAGAGTTAGAATAATATACAAAGGCCAATATGATGAGGAGGACCCCTGACGAAGGTAGTTCAGAAACGCGCGTCGGGGTCGGAGTGCTACATGGAACCACTGACCACCAGGTATTGAGATCTTTCAATTAACGCACTGTTTTGATATCACTTTATGACCATTGTGTTTGGTTTTCTTCTCTTTGGGTTCATACTAATTTTCCAAATGGTCTGCCATTCTTATAGTTCAAGCATGTATATGCCATAGATGTTGCTCCAATTTTGATACTATATGGGAAACTTATTGAACATTGACATATAATACACTGCTCAAAAAAATAAAGGGAACACTCAGCACATCCTAGATCTGAATGAATGAAATATTCTCATTGAATACTTTGTTCTGTACAAAGTTGAATGTGCTGACAACAAAATCACACAAAAATCATCAATGGAAATCAAATTTATTAACCAATGGAGGCCTGAATTTGGAGTCACCCCAAAATTAAAGTGGAAAAACACACTACAGGCTGATCCAACTTTACTGTAATGTTCTTAAAACAAGTCAAAATGAGGCTCAGTATTGTGTGTGGCCTCCACGTCCCTGTATGACCTCCCTACAATGCCTGGGCATGCTACTGATAAGGTTGCAGATGGTCTCCTGTGGGATCTACTCCCAGACCTGGACTAAATCATCCGCCAACTCCTGGACAGTCTGTGGTGCAACGTGACGGTGGATGGAGCGAGACATGATGTCCCAGATGTGCTCAATCAGATTCAGCTCTGGGGAACGGGCGGGCCAGTCCATAGCTTCAATGCCTTCATCTTGCAGGAACTGCTGACACACTCCAGCCACATGAGGTCTGGCATTGTCCTGCATTAGGAGGAACCCAGGGCCAACGACACCAGCATATGGTCTCACAAGGTGTGTGAGGATCTCATCTCGGTACCTAATGGCAGTCAGGCTACCACTGGCGAGCACATGGAGGGCTGTGCGGCCCTCCAAAGAAATGCCACCCCACACCATTAGTGACCCACTGCCAAACCGGTCATGCTGAAGGATGTTACAGGCAGCAGATCACTCTCCACGGCGTCTCCAGACTCTGTCACCCCTGTCACATGTGCTCAGTGTGAACCTGCTTTCATCTGTGAAGAGCACAGGGCGCCAGTGGCGACTTTGCCAATCCTGGTGTTCTGTGGCAAATGGCAAGCGTCCTGCACGGTGTTGGGCTGTGAGTACAGCCCCCATCTATGGACTTTGGGCCCTCATACCACCCTCATGGAGTCGGTTTCTAACCGTTTGTGCATACACATGCACATTTGTGGCCTGCTGGAGGTCATTTTGCAGGGCTCTGGCAGTGCTCCTCCTGTTCCTCCTTGCACAAAGGCGGAGGTAGTGGTCCTGCTGCTGGGTTGTTGCCCTCCTGCGGCCCCCTGCATGTCTCCTGGTGTACTGGCCTGTCTCCTGATAGCGCCTCCAGCCTCTGGACACTATGCTGACAGACACAGCAAACCTTCTTGCCACAGCTCGCATTGATGTGCCATCCTGGATGAGCTGCACTACCTGAGCAACTTCTGTGGGTTGTAGAGTCCGTCTCATGCTACCTCGAGTGTGAAAGCACAACCAACATTCAAAAGTCACCAAAACATCAGCCAGAAAGCATTGGTACTAAGATGTGGTCTGTGGTCCCCACCTGCAGAACCACTCCTTTATTGAGGGTGTCTTGATAATTGCCAATAATTTCCATCTATTGTGTATTCCATTTGCACAACAGCATGTGAAATTGATTGTCAATCAGTGTTGCTTCCTAAGTGGACAGTTTGATTTCACAGAAGTGTGATTTACTTGGAGTTGTATTCTGCTGTTTTAGTGTTCCCTTTATTTTTTTGAGCAGTGTATATGCCGAGTCCAGTATTGCTCTAATAATATAACATCCAGCCCCTAAGTATATAACATCTGGCCAAAATACCTCCAAAGTCTTGTAGAAAGTGTTTCCAGAGGAGTGGAAGATGTTATAGCTGCAAAAGAGCCGTCTCCATATAAATGTTCATCAATGTACGATGGGATGTCATAAAAGCTCCTGAAGGTGGAATGCAGACGTTTACTTGCCCGTAATGTGTGTGTTGGGTTGGACGATGGGGGGAACATGGAAACCCAAATTCCACATTTCCGATGGATAAACCTGCATGCGCCATAAAGACAAGAGATGAGGCGAGTGACAACACAAAGCATAATGCGGGTCAAATCACCACAGAACGGTAGAAGTTTACAGTTGTATCATGACGCCAGTTGGTCCATATAAAGGGACTGTTACTCTATTGAGTGGTGAGAATGAAGTACCCACTATTCTGTCTACACATAATGTTATGAATGAGATGGTTTCATCTGGGTCTCCTGGTTCACCCCCGACACAACAAAAGGAGGCTACTGAATTTCAATTTTTCTTTTGTGAGAGGGTCTGGTAGCGCTTTACTCCTCTTTTCCTATGGAGGCATATGCATGCTCGTCCGAGTCGATGAGTTTGCATGTGTTTGGAGGGGGTTGTGAGAGATCGAGCTTTTTTATGTGTAGTGAGTATGTCCAACTATAGGGATTTTTGGCAACTTCTCCATTGTTGTCATTCTCCTTGCCAAAGGAAGCTCAGTCTGCACCATTAGTCACCAGTATTAAAAATTGGCACAGGAGATGGGGGTCCCAGTTCCAGAAATTGCATTGAGGTCTGGGAGTTTCACCCCATCCTCTCGTTTATTCTGACATCTTTGGTAAAAAAAAAAAATTCCGGCCAATTATTAAGACATAAAAGCGAACACTAAGTAATAGACATAGAATCCCCCATAGGCAGACGTGCAAAAATAGAGAATTTTCTTTCTCCTGGGAAGGAAACAGGTGGTTGGTTTACAGCGGCTTCGTACAGCTGGTTTTCCAAGCGATTGGGAAAAATCAGCCTTGTGTTGTAACGACTTACATAACCTGTCACGTGTGGACCTTCCCGAAAAAAGCTCCAGCTCCGACACTTGGCTGCTAAAGTGAGCGAGCCGTCAAAGTGCAGACCTCCAGGCAGCGAGCGGAGGATCTCCCCATGGTAATGTTGGAAACACAAGTCCCACTTAACATTTAAACTGGCTTAGTGTAAAAGTCATTAAGAGAAAGTTACTGTTACATATACAGTTAGGTCCATATATATTTGGACAGAGACATTTTTCTAATTTTGGTTCTAGACATTGCCACAATGATTTTAAACAAAACAATTTAGATGCAGTTGAAGTTCAGACTTTCAGCTTTCATTTGAGGGTATCCACATTAAACTTGGATGAAGGGTTTAGGAGTTTCAGCTCCTTAACATGTGCCACCCTGTTTTTAAAGGGACCAAAAGTAATTGGACAGATTGGGGGGTCTGCAATACAAAGACAGGTTATTACACTTGGGGTTATTTAGTGTGGAAAAAAAGAAGGCTTAGGGGTGATCTTATTACTACGTACAAGTATAAGAGGGGACAGTACAAAGACCTTTCTACTGATCTTTTTACTCTGAGGCCTGAGACGGGGACAAGGGGGCATCTTCTACGTCTGGAGGAAAGAAGGTTTAATCATTATCACAGACGGGGATTCTTTACTGTAAGAGCAGTGAGACTATGGAGCTCTCTGCCACATGATGTTGTAATGAATGATTCACTGTTAAAATTTAAGAAGGGCATGGATGCCTTTCTTGAAAAGTATAATATTACAGGTTATATATACTAGATTCCTTGATAGGGCGTTGATCCAGGGAACTAGTCTGATTGTCGTATGGAGCGTGGAAGGAATTTTTTTCCCCAATGTGGAGCTTAGTGTTTGCCACGTGGGTTTTTTGCCTTCCTCTGGATCAACATGTTAGGCTATGGGTTGAACTAGATGGACTTAGTCTTCCTTCAACCTTAAAAACTATGTTACTATGTTAAATAATTGTAAATAAAATGTTCATTTCTAGTACTTGGTTGAAAACCTTTTGTTGGCAATGACTGCCTGAAGTCTTGAACTCATGGACATCACCAGACGCTGTGTTTCCTCCATTTTGATGCTCTGCCAGGCATCTGCCAGTGCAAAAAGCCCTGGAAAGTCATGACAGCAGCTGACATCTATCAGTAATTAGAAAGCAATCCTGCCACTTAGTCAAAAATGATATCAGCTGGTTCAACTGATAGCCTATAAAAAGGTGTCTCATTACAAAGGTGCCACACAAGAAACCTCTCATTATGGGTAAAATCAGTCAGCTGTCTCAAGACCTTGGCAAGATTATTGTTGCAAAACCTTCTGTTGGCATTGGTTACAGAAGTATTTCTAAACTACTGAAGATTCCTGTGAGCACTGTTAGGGTTGTGAGGCAGTGACTGCGATCGTATACGAGGGACGTTATATATCCCCAGAATGTGTACAGAGACCTATTAAATCCATTGGAGTGCATTGCAGTCACAGACACAGCTGCGGCTGCAATGCAGGAATGAAGGTGAGCATTGACCTGGTCAGACTACCTGGCTAAGGCAGATTAAGTAAAACCCGGCGGGGCCTTCATTTCTTGGAGGAGGTTACAGGAGGCAGTGGGGCGGCCTCCTCCCTCCAACCCGGGTTTTCCAGTGGCACTTGCCACAGATGCTTTAAAAACCCTGCATTAAGGGGTAGTGTTGTTCAGTGTTGGGACCTGCTAGGAGCACAGCAGGAAGACTCGGCAGGACTGTGTATAGCTGAACCCACGCCTGGGAAGGCTCTGCACCCGTCAGGCTCTGAACGGCCCAGCGCGGCCGTTGCTCACGGCAACCATTGTGTATGGACTTTCTGTTAACCCGGCTGCGAACCAGAGGACTTTCTGTTAACCCGTGAGTTGCTGAAATAAAAACTGTTTATGTTAGACTTGCTTGGGTCACTGCTCAGTTACTGCATGGTGTGAACACCGCCGCCTTACAGGGTCATAATCCAGAAGTGGAAAGAACATAATTTTACCATAAACTGGCCACAACCACGTGCTCCTTACAAGATTTCAGACAGAGGAGTGAAATGAATTATCAGAAGAGTTGTCCAAGAGCCACGGACTACTTGTGGAGAGCTACAGAAAGACCTGGAATCAGCAGGTGCAATTGTTTCAAAGAAAGCTATGAGTAATGCACTCACCCTCCATGGCCTGTATGTACGCGCACAACGCAATACTCCATTGCTGAATGAAAAGCATGTTCAACCACATTTAAACTTTGCTCAACAACATTTAGACAAGTCTGTGAAATACTGGGAGAACATAGTCTGGTCAGATGAGCCCAAAAAATTGAACTCTTTGAATGCCATAATACACACCATGTTTGGAGGCCAAAAAGCACTGCATATCACCCCAAAAACACCATACTGATAGTATCATACTATACTGTATCATACCATACCAGCAGATCCCAAACTCACAGCCAAGGAAACTCTCAATTGGTGTTTTTCAGAGAAAGAAAATAAAGCTGCTAGAATGGCCGAGCCAATCACCTGACCTGATCCAACAGAGAGTTTATGGAAGGAACTAAAGCTCAGAGAAGGAGGCCACGGAACCTTCAGGATTTAAAGAGTGGGGCAAAATCACACCTGAGCAATACATGTGACTAGTTTCTCCATACAGGGGGCTTTTTGAAGCTGTAATCACCAACAAAAGCTTTTGTACGAAATATTAATTACATTTCCGTAAGCGTGTTCAATACTTTTTCCCTGTGTCATTTCTCATTATTACACATAGCTTAATTTATGGACATCTATAGATTGATTTCTTTGCCTGTGTGGAGGGTTGCCACGCTCCAGTCCTACCCCAGGTAGGCAAAAAAGGCTTGAGAGCACCATAAGTCTTAAAATTTTAGCACAGCCTCACATTGCGCCAACATTTTGCAACTTTTCAAAGCTTTTTATGCAAGAATTCTCGTGTAAAAGCTTATCACGAAGTGGGCCCTAAGTTTTCACCATCTAAGAGTTAGATCGTTTTGATAAATATGGAATAAAATGTCACGCACTGATTGCTCCAAAAATATCCATTGATCACTGGGGTTTTAGCTAATCATGGTGTCTTGCTTTTGAGAGTGATTTGTCCTCCCTTTAAGTTTTAGCATCATTTGGATATGTTTAAAGTCTATGTATAGCTTCAAGTAGAATTTTTTTTGTATTGTTCATATGATTCTTAAAAATTAAGCAACTTTAATTAAACATTTTCTACAATTTTTTTCTGCTTTAGAGTCTCTGTAAGTCCTTTATCTAGCTCAGTGCTTTTGCACAAATGTTATAAATTGGTCAGAAATCTCGCTCCTGATTTTGACAGCTTCTTCTCACCCTTCTCTCAATGTTAGAGATAACAGCAGGGAGTTGTACACAGATCTGCACTGAAAAGGGGGGGATATTATTTATTTACTTATATATTTATTTTTTATATATCGCCACCATATTCCGCAAAGCTTTACAGACATCGTCATCACTGTCCCCATTGGGGCTCATAATCTAAATCCCCCACCAGTATGTATTTTCAGTGTGGAAGGAAACTGGAGAACCCGGAGGAAACCCACACAAACACTGGAATTATCTCAGGGAGCAAACAGGCTGTAGAAACAGAGGAAAGTACACAAAGAGAAAATAAATGCAGGATAGAAGCTGTGCTGATATATGAGCTTATGAGAACAGCAGCACCCTGGCTACACACAGAGCTTACATCCAACCTGTATTATTGGAAGGGACACTCACACAAGAGAAAAAATGTGAAATTTGATCAGGCTGCAAACTGCATATCAGAGGGTCTGAAAATGTATAAAGATTATTTAGTTTACTTGGCATATGTTGTCTCACCATAGATATCACCAGTACAAGTGCAATATACTATATCCTTTTCATAATTGGCACTTTATGGCCGTCTTTAATTAGTTCTTACCGGCTTTGCTGCGGACACAAGTAGCTGGTTCCTTTCTCTCATCACCGGTATTATTATTAAAGCCACATGGAAGTCATATGTTCTGCTCGGCCACCTAAGCCCCCATTGTTCGGGACAGATCATTCTGTGACCATGACTTGTCCAGAGTGACGTGAGACGCTTCTGTACAACACAAACGTCACATTACTGAGGAAAACCTAATACCCGAGTATGTGATAGGATCACAGTGTACACAGGGCTTAAAGAGGATCTGTCAGCAGTACTGACATGTCTGATTTAGTAAACGCTAGAAATATTTCCGAAGCATCCTTCCTTTGAACTCTGTGTTGTGGCGATGCTCTGTTATTCCTCCTCGAAATGTATGAATGAACTGATGATCGAGCTCTTCCATTCCTCACGACAATACGGAGCGCCCCTGCCCAGTCTGATCTGATAGAACTCGGACACCATTAAAAATATAGAAAAACTAATCCGAACGAATCCCTTTCTTAGATGCAGAATTAATTGGGTTATCTACAATTCCTTGCTGCTCCCGTTCCAGCGCTGTTCGGTTTCCTTCCGCCATCCACTTCCTACTGCCACAAACTATATGAAGACTGCAGCCAGTGATTGACTGCTGCTGTCACGTGTCCCTATGATGTCATTGATGCTGCAGGAAGTAGAGATCCTAACTATTTTGTTTCCTTAAAGGAAGTCTGCCATCAGGTTTTTGCTATGTAATCTGTCAGCAGCATGATGTAGGTGCAGAGACCCTGATTCCAGTGATGTATCACTTAGTTTACTTGGTGTTGCAGTTGTGATAAAATCACAGTTTCCTCTGCTTTAGATCTACCAGAGTTCAAAATGCTGAGCTGTGCATAACCCAGCACTGATTAGCAGCTTTCTGTCTATGCACAGAGTACACAGAAAACTGTCAATCATTGTTGGGGGCAGGTTTACACAGAGTAGTTGACAAGGAGCCACGAGACACCTAGTCCTGTAGTGATAATTTCCTGCTAATAAAACACTGATTTTATTGAAACAAGAACACAACCTAATAAATGACACATCAGTGGAATCAGTGTATCAGCCCCTACATGTCACGGCTGTATCAGGTTTGACAGACAGTCATTTTGGATCCAACTGCAGAAGGTCGCTACGCTTGGCCTTGCAGACACCATCTTGATCCTTTTATCATCCCTCCCTCTCTAGGACCCAGCGGTGATCTCCACCTTCTGCTGCTAATTAACACACCCTTGCTGGATCTTTAAATACCCTCAGTTTCTCCAGAGAATCACTGGTGATAGAGTAAAAATTCTCTGTTCAGACCTGGAGTTCTATCAGTCGGCTAGATTCTCCTTGGAGTTCCTTTGTAGTCATGATCTTTCTGGTGTCTTCTCAAAGCTAAGTGTATCTCCTTGTCTGTTTCCCTTGTTTGTCTTTAGTTGCAGTAGGGCTGACTAGTGCTCACCCCTCCCCCTCCCTTCCTAGGGCCTAGCTCTAGGGTCAGCCAGGGCTAAGGTATTCTGCTCGGCGATAGGTGTGGAACCTATGTAGGAACAATAGGGGAGTCAGGGTGTTTTTAGATCTACATAGGAGTCTCCACTCTCCCTTTCCCTAGTTGCTGGGCTTTCCCCCTCTTTTCGTCGTTGTATGCTGTGTCCTTCCCATACCTAGCATGACATTACATCATGACGCTCTCGGAATATATAGCAAAAAACCTGCTGACATATTCCCTTTAATAAATAGTCAAGTTTGTATTTTATTACAGTGTTTTATAGCTTTTCTGCATGATAATACTTGGGCTAAATAATACATTTTATCTGCCATGTTTCTTAATCTCTGTCTCATTTTCTGGAGCTAGCTGACGTTTTGTGCCCTTTTTTTGCTCTCACTTCAATCACTACAGAACCATAAAAGCTGAACTAATGACGTACTCCGGTCTCGTTAACACAACTGCAGTTAAGCTCTACTGGTTTATCAAGTTGCTTCTTGCTGACAAGCAGCTTGACGTGGATGCCGGTGCTTAACCTATCGGAAGATGCTAGGTGAAGAAATCCATTAACACCCAGGAGACTTTTCCTAGGCTTCATCAAAGTACAAAAATTATGATTTTAATATTAAAAGGGACAACGACGATATAAATCATCTTCTAAGAAGTCATATAGACTTTTGGCAGAACTTCGGGAACGACAGCTCTCAGAACGCATGACAGCCTCGGGCTTTACATGTTCCATCTACAAAGCTGGCTCCACGTGTAGTGCTCAGAAGAAGCTCGAAATCTCTCATGTGGATGATAATATGCTGCCGTATGCCGCTTCTGAAGCCAGCTAGTGGTGGCGATCGGCAGCTAGAATTTACATTCATGTCTATGCAGGAGCTCTGAGCACTGTAAAGAGTTTGAGAAATTAAAGGGAACCTGTCACTAGATTCATGGTGCCCAAATCACGGGCGGCACGATTCTGATCCTGGCTGCACGATTGCAGACAGGTATGTTTTACGCTTTCAGAGAAAACAGTTTGAAGAGCTTGGGAACATAGGGATAGATGTGATTAATCCAGTGCTTCCCCCAACCATCTCCTCCCCGCACAGCTTCAGCAGATTGACAGTTCTCTACCATGTGTGTACATATTAAAAGACCTGTCAATCAACTGGGACGGAGAGAAACCACCCAGAGGTGACCCTCGACTGGTCACTTCTATTCCTATGGTCTCTGAGGACTAAGTTTTCTTTAACCTTGGAACCTGTCTGACGCGCCCCTGGGCCTGTGTCGCGCTGCGTTGCGCACGCGGGAGCTTACCCGGAGCCGGATCTGTTGAGGGTTGTAGTCTCGTGGCGGTGACCCGGTCCGTGCCCAGGGAGTCAAACTGGACGGCAGTCTATTAGCAGTAGATGTAGGACGACTACGCCACCCGTTGAATGCAGCTATGGAGCTGCCGCTGCAGGGCAGACCGCTGAGGCCGGTGGAAGGATGGTGCAGCGTGGATGGTATAACCCCCAACGGGAGGGGTATGGCCTCAGGGCAGCTGACGTGGATGATGGGGGTAGCAGGAACCACTCGGAGACGGTACGGTGTAGTTCAGGGTCTTTACTGGTGACAACGATAGACCCTCCCGGAGTACTGGCTAGCGATTGGGGCCTGGTCAGTCCTTGAGCAGATGGGATCTCCCCTGGCCAGGCGGAGTTGTAGGCCTCCCAAACCGACTGTACTCTTCTGGCTACCTTGCTAGAAGCGGGTATAAGTAGCCCACGTCCCTGAGTGTACCGTGTGGTGCTCACCCGTATGGCCGGTGACTCGGGGCCTTCTAATGGCTTCCGCTCCACGATGGCGGTGCTGGTCCCACGCGTGTGACCGTGCCTTCGGGCTTCTTGGCCAGAGGACCTGAAATCCCCTGCCTGACGGATTCTGCTGCTGGGTAGGAGTTAGTCCCCACAGCCTCGGATTCCGGGTCCGGTAAGAAATCCTCTCAGGGCGAGCTCTGCAGCTGCCAGCCCCTGACTCGTAGTAGTATTGCTCCCACTGAGCTTCTGCTGTTTCTTCCTATGCTGCTTCTCTGTCTCTACTCTCCTTGACTGACTAACCCTGCCTCAGCCCCGGGTTTATATAGGGGAAGTTCTTCCCCTCCCAAGACTGGGCAGGAGGTGTGGCATGCACAGGATCCCTGACCAAAGGACCTCCCACCTGCTCTCAGACATAACATTACATTACTGTGGAAACCAGACCCCTGGGGTGCCACATTCCCCCCTAGTAAAATTTAGTACTCCGGGACTAAACACATTTTTGTAAACATAACAGAGTACAACCAAAACATTATAATAAAGAGACACATAACAATGGTCACGGCGTGTCCGCAACCGGGTGCAGTCTTTGAGGGGAAACAAGGTGTCCATTTCACCAAAACAGGGAGACGTAACCAGGTAGGGGTCTGTCTCGCCCCGAGTCCTTAACAGTCTCTAGTCCATACTGGGTTACGCTCCAACTAATTGTACAAGGATTCCCGGTAGATCCACCAAGGATTCCTAAAAATAACTAGAAACACAAAATTATACACAAGCAACAATACACAGGTAAACATAAATAAAACAATTTATACACTTTAAATCCTCCAGCGTGCGGGTAACTGGCCTCTAGTGGCTCTAGTGGACCTACGGAGCTGACTGTCTGGCCCCGAACTACAGGGTGTAGGAGCTGTCAAGGGTAAACTGGGCAGCTGTCTACGAGTTCCCTGGCTCACTAGGGATATGGCAGGCTCACTGCAAGCAGAGGATTGATCCTCCTGGTCTGCGGGTGTGGGGTCTTCTGCCTCCTGGACCGGCTGTTCTTCCAGCTCTGCCCGTTGCTCCGTAGGTGCTTGGGATGACGGTTGGAGGAAGGTGAGTACGGGCACCACAACTGCACCATTGACTTGAGTCCAAGACCGAGGGAAGTCCCCGAGCACAGTACTAACCATATCTTCCCTTTCCTCTACGGGTCGATGGTCTTCCTGTTCCTCTTCAGGGTTCCTCAGTTGTTCGGGACACTTCTTCAGGTGGTCCCGGGATACAATGGCTGTGGTTTCCCCTCCGTCTTTACTGATGGTGCAGACCTTCGGGTTCTCGTGGATTGAGGGCAGTACGGTGTACGGGTCCTTCTCCCACTGGTCGTCCAACTTGTGGAGCCGTCTTTTCCTCTTTAAGACCTGCTCTCCGGGTACCAGGGGAACGGCGGGAGCGTACTGGTTGTAAGTTTTCTCTTGTCTTTCCCTAGCCTGACAGAGACTTCGCTCCACGCTCTCCTGTACTTTCCGGTACTGTTGCTGCCTCTCTGTGTCCCAGTCTGCTTCTGGTGAAGTGTCCTCGGGTGTCAGGACTCCCATTTCCAGGTCAACAGGTAACTTACCAGGTCTCGCCCTCATTAGGTAAGCCGGGGTACAGTTGGTGGAACCTACCGGGATGTGGTTGTATAGGTCCACCAGATCGGGCAACTTCTCAGGCCACAGACTGCGTTCTTCCAGGGGCAACGTTTTTAGAAGATCCATTACCACCTGGTTCATTTTTTCACAAAGTCCATTAGTTTGCGGATGGTAGGGTGTCGTCCTTATCTTCCGGCAGCCATACAGATTGCAAAATTCCTGGAAGACCTCCGCTTCAAAGGCAGGTCCCTGGTCCGTCAGCACTTGGTCCGGGTACCCGTGTGGACGGCAGAAGTGCTGCTGGAAGGCTCTAGCTGCTGTTTGAGCCGTTAAGTCCTTGACGGGGACGACAACCAAGAACCGGGAGTAATGATCCACGATGGTTAACGCGTAGACGTAGCCACTTCTGCTTGGGGTCAGTTTTACATGGTCCAAGGCTACCAGTTCCAACGGTTGCCGGGTGACGATGGACTGCAGGGGAGTCTTCTGGCTGGCACGGTCCTTCCTTCTCAGGTTGCACGGGCCACAGTCTCTGCACCACTTCTCGATGGTTCCCCTCATGCCTACCCAGTGGAACCGCTCGCGCAGCAGGAATTCCAGCTTCTTCCACCCGAAGTGCCCAGCTCCGTCGTGGTATGCCTCCATCACCATGGCTGCGTCCCTTCGTGGCACCACTTCTTGCCAGAGTAATTCATGCGTCCGGGAGTTAACCATTCTGCGGCACAACTTCCCTTTGTAAAGGAACAGTCGACTCTTCTCTGCCCATAGTTGTTTGGCTTCCTCCGGAGCGTCTGGTTCAAGGCGAGCCTCCGGCCGAGTCAGCATCTCCTTCACCAGTCGGACGGCAGGGTCGCTGTCTTGCGTTTCCGCCCAGTTGTAGTGGGGTAAGGGGTTCAACGTAGCAGTCTGCTTACTCCTTACCCGGTGGGAATACTGAATAGTCCCATGACGGTGGAACGCAGGGAGTTCAACTTCTTCCAGTCCCTCCGGATCTTCTCCTCCGTCCGGCAGGTTGGGCATCCTGGACAGGGCGTCCGCGTTGGTATTGGAGCGTCCTGCCCGGTATTTGATTGTGAACTCGTAGTTGGACAGACGGGCCATCCACCTCTGCTCCAGGGCACCGAGTCTTGCCGTGTCCAGGTGTGTCAACGAGTTGTTATCCGTGTACACGGTGAACCGGGAAGAAGCGAGGTAATGCTTAAAGCGCTCAGTGACTGCCCATACCACGGCCAGGAACTCTAGCTTAAATGAGCTGTAATTCTCGGGGTTCCTTTCGGTGGGTCGCAGTTTTCGGCTGGCGTAGGCGATTACTCGTTCTTTCCCTTGCTGAATCTGGGACAGTACGGCTCCTAGCCCGATGTTACTGGCGTCGGTGTAGAGGATAAAGGGCTGGCTATAATCCGGGTACGCCAGGATTTCATCCCCCGTGAGGGCCATCTTCAGCTGGCGGAAGGACTCTTCTTCCAGCTCCTCCCATTTGAAGGGCGGCTTCTGGTTCTTGGCCTTCCGGGACTGGCCTATCAGGAGGTCCTGCATAGGTGCTGCCTTTTTGGTGAAACCGGGGATGAATCTGCGGTAATAGCCTACCAACCCGAGGAACTGCCGCACTTCCTTTACACTGGAGGGACTTGGCCATTCCTTAATTGCGGTGATCTTATCAGGGTCGGGAGCCACTCCGTCAGCGCTCACCACGTGTCCCAGGTACTGCACCTTTGGCTTCAGGAGGTGACACTTAGAGGGCTTCACCTTCAGGCCGTAACTTGCCAGGGCTTCGAACACTTCCGCCAGATGTTTCAGGTGGTCCTCATAAGTCTTGGAATATACGATGACATCGTCCAGGTACAACAGGACCGTCTCGAAGTTTTTGTGTCCCAGACAGCACTCCATTAATCGTTGGAAGGTTCCTGGTGCGTTACAAAGTCCAAACGGCATGCAAGTAAACTCACTAAGTCCCATCGGGGTGGTGAATGCGGTCTTCTCCCGGTCCGCCTCTGCTACAGGAACCTGCCAGTACCCGCTAGTGAGATCCAAGGTAGAGAAGAAGTTAGCAGATCTTAAAGCAGCCAAAGACTCCTCTATCCTTGGTAAAGGGTACGCATCCTTGTGTGTGATACGGTTGATTTTCCGGTAATCTACACACATCCTCATAGTGTTGTCTTTCTTTTTGACTAAAACTAGTGGGGCTGCCCAGGGGCTACAGCTATCCCGGATTACCCCAGCCTCCTTCATGTCTCTAAGCATCCCCTTTGCGTGTTGGTAATGTGCAGGGGGTACGGGTCGATACCTCTCTTTTATGGGAGGATGATCTCCCGTGGGGATGCGGTGTTCTACCCCCTTGACTCGCCCGAAGTCTAACGGGTGTTTACTAAACACTCTCTCATACTCTTGAACCACCCGGTAGACTCCCTGTTTCTGGTGGGAGGGAGTGGAGTCAGTTCCCAAGTGTAGTTGCTGACACCAATCCTCCATTACTTTCTTAGAGCCGTTACCTTCCTCCGGGTGAGATGGAGGCAAGGGTTCCACAGACTGTATAGAGTTTTGGTTGATGGTATATAATTTGGCTAGCGTGGCATACCGGGGCAGGTACACTTCCCTCTCCCCGATATTGATTATGCGAACGGGCACCCTCCCATGGCGTACATTGACCACCCCCCGTGCTGTCAAAATGGTGGGCCTACTGTCTGAGTAAACTGGTTCTACCATTGCCTGGTAATCTCTACCTCTCGGACCAATAGCTGCCCGGCACCAAATCATCATTTCACTTTTTGGGGGCATGGCAATAGGGAAAGGGTCACACATTCTTACGCTACCAATCTCACCGCCGGAGAGTTCCACCTGTTGCCGTCGCATCAGTGCCCGGATCTCTTTCTGGAGCACCCGCTGCTCGCCGGAGCTGGCGTTCTTGGCAACCTGCTGTAGAAGGAAAATCACCTCTGCAAGACAATTTTCAATTACATTAGTTCCTAGAGTTATTTTTGGGTGACTCTCATGTTTGTCAATATCTACAATGATCAGTCCCTGTGCTGCCAGTTCGACTCTACCGATTTTGATGGTCACCTCTTTAAATCCGATCTGTGGCACGGGCTGGCCATTGCTGGCGATGATACTCAAGTCGTCATCAGGGTAGCGGGTAATATCCGAGTCATTCCAGTACTGCTTAAAGAGCACGTACGGGATGGTGGTGACCTGTGACCCGGTGTCCAGTAGGGCACTCATGGGAATGCCATCCAGTACCACAGGCAAGACTGGACGTCCTCCCACATATTTGTCGCGCCAGTTCGATGGGCCTGGTGATCTTTTTCCTGGGGGTTGGCCCTCTACCCCAGGTTGTGCCCGTTTAAAGAACAGTACCTTGCCATATGTCCGGGTTGATTGCAGCGGCGGCAGATGGGTCGTCCGTCCTCGCTGTATCGGTCACTGGGTCTTCCTCTGGTCGGTGGGGTCCTCCTTGGTCGACGCCACGGGATGTCCTCCGGTCCGGATGCCAGCTGGATCTTCCCTGGGGTGGAAGCCTGTAAAGACTGCACAGTTCGGGTTAGCGCAGCAACGCTCTTAGCTAGCTCTTGGACCTGATGGTGTAGGTCTGGAGCCGGGTCATTGTCCAAAGCCTGCGCATCAGCTCCCACAGGCCCTGCCGACAAGGGCGCCGCCTCCTGGTGGTTAGTGATAGCAGGGCGCCTGTGGGTCACAACGCCACCCCGTGCCGGTTCTCGGAGCACCCGGATGGCTCTGTCCTTGAACTGTGCAAAGCCCAGATGGGGATCCTGTAAGGCCATTGCCCGCAACTGGGTTCGGTGGGTATTACAATACAGTCCCTCTATAAACTGTTCGGTCAACAGCCTGTCCTCTTTTCCCAATCCATCAGGGTCGGTCTGCTTAATGGCCCTCAGGGCCTCTTGTAGGTTTAGTGCATAGTCCCTTATACTCTCATGCGCTCGCTGCTTGCACCCGTAGAATCTAAGCTTAATCTCGGCTGAGGTGCGGGTATCAAAGGTGTCCTTCAGCCGGGTTAGTATCCCTGCGACAGTCTTCCTCCCAGGTGGCCAGGATTTTACTTCCCTTTTGGCTGCCCGGGTTAGTTGGGCCACCAGGATGCTCACTTTTTGCTCTTCTGTGAGGGGGTACACCTGGAAGAGGCTATCCAGCTTTTCTCTAAAGTCATGCAGGGTATGTGACTCCCCTGAGTACTGGGGTAGCCAAGCTGCTCCCGGGATATAGGGCATGGTGAAGGGCATAACTGCAGCAGCGGTAGCGCTGGCGGGGGTTGAGGCAGTGAAGCTCTCCTCCGTATCCGACATCTTCCTCCCCCCTAGTGGACCGTGGCCTACCTTGCGATGATCCTCTTCCGTAGGCCGCGGCTCCGCAGTGGATGGTTGAGGACCTTCCGTCGCGCTCCTGTGACTTCGGCGTCTGCTGGGCTCCTTCCAGGACCTTACGCAACGTCCGGACGTGAGGCGGTGTTAGAACCTTGCTGTTAGGTTTTTTTCCTTTGCTGGTCACATGACCTTGTTGGCCTATTTAATCCTGCTCCGCCCTTCTGGCTTTGCTGGACTTCATTGTATATCTACTTTCTAGCTAGCCTGTGCTCTGTATCTAACTCTGTTAGTTTGCTTGGTCTACGGACCTCTATGTTCTATCTATTTTGTTTGTTCGTCTGTCTGCTACTATTTCTGTTAGGAGGTGTCCCATATTCCTCCCAGTCCTTAGTACTTGTAGGGATTCCCTCCTCACATCTATAGGTCTCCGTACAGACTAGATTAGGACTTTAGCAGGTCTGATCGCAGGATCAGGTTCCCTGTTACATCGTAGGGATTCAGCTGAGTCTTATAGTAGGGACAGATCTCCTCTCTTTCCTTAGCTTTGGTAGCAGAACATAACAGGCGGGGCTTCAGTTCTCGCGCGCTTTCGGAGTCCACGCCCCTCTTCTTCCCGCGCGGCGTCAAGATGGCGTCCAATGGCGGGAAAACTCCACGGATGGCGGGAAGAAGGCAGAAGATGGCGCCGGATGGCGGGAAACTTCACCGATGGCGGGAAGAAGGCTGAAGATGGCGCCGATGGCGGGAATCTTCACCACAGGTAAGTTTGAAAAGTCTCTTTTTCAGGCACGCAGTACCCGGTGGTTGCGGGCACGAAATCCTGCCGACTACGCCAAAGTTGACGCGCCCCTGGGCCTGTGTCGCGCTGCGTTGCGCACGCGGGAGCTTACCCGGAGCCGGATCTGTTGAGGGTTGTAGTCTCGTGGCGGTGACCCGGTCCGTGCCCAGGGAGTCAAACTGGACGGCAGTCTATTAGCAGTAGATGTAGGACGACTACGCCACCCGTTGAATGCAGCTATGGAGCTGCCGCTGCAGGGCAGACCGCTGAGGCCGGTGGAAGGATGGTGCAGCGTGGATGGTATAACCCCCAACAGGAGGGGTATGGCCTCAGGGCAGCCGACGTGGATGATGGGGGTAGCAGGAACCACTCGGAGACGGTACGGTGTAGTTCAGGGTCTTTACTGGTGACAACGATAGACCCTCCCGGAGTACTGGCTAGCGATTGGGGCCTGGTCAGTCCTTGAGCAGATGGGATCTCCCCTGGCCAGGCGGAGTTGTAGGCCTCCCAAACCGACTGTACTCTTCTGGCTACCTTGCTAGAAGCGGGTATAAGTAGCCCACGTCCCTGAGTGTACCGTGTGGTGCTCACCCGTATGGCCGGTGACTCGGGGCCTTCTAATGGCTTCCGCTCCACGATGGCGGTGCTGGTCCCACGCGTGTGACCGTGCCTTCGGGCTTCTTGGCCAGAGGACCTGAAATCCCCTGCCTGACGGATTCTGCTGCTGGGTAGGAGTTAGTCCCCACAGCCTCGGATTCCGGGTCCGGTAAGAAATCCTCTCAGTCAGGGCGAGCTCTGCAGCTGCCAGCCCCTGACTCGTAGTAGTATTGCTCCCACTGAGCTTCTGCTGTTTCTTCCTATGCTGCTTCTCTGTCTCTACTCTCCTTGACTGACTAACCCTGCCTCAGCCCCGGGTTTATATAGGGGAAGTTCTTCCCCTCCCAAGACTGGGCAGGAGGTGTGGCATGCACAGGATCCCTGACCAAAGGACCTCCCACCTGCTCTCAGACATAACATTACATTACTGTGGAAACCAGACCCCTGGGGTGCCACATGTCGATCATATTTTAGTTACATACAGTATTACCTGTTCATACCCCAAAGATTGCTTCATCTAAATAGCCACGTAATTTAAGTATTAACCTCAGTATTGCTTAGAATGGTATAATTAGGCTTAATGTATTGCCTAACATTCATACTTTTTAGGAAAATACATATTTCAAGATGTCTTCACATTAAAATACAAAACTTATACAATATAATGATCTTATTAGACAATTGAAGAAATAATAACGGCAGCACTTTATAATTATCACACAAAAAAAAGATTCAAAAAGAAAGAAATTAACTACACTACTTTTAGTAATATTACATTACACAAATATTCTTCTTCATGACAATAGTCCTGTAAAATCCTCATCTGTAAAATAATTTGCATCTTGTAGACTGTGAGCCCTCATGGGCAGGGTCCTCTCTCCTCCTGTACCAGTCAGTGACTTCTATTGTCTAAGATTATTGTAATTGCTTTTATTTTGTATACCCCTTTTCCCATGTAAAGCACCATGGAATAAATGGCGCTATAATAATAATAATAATAATAATAATAATAAATAATAATAATAGTGACTGCCAAAAAAATTATATGTTTCAAATTACCTTACCTACGAACCCTATGTTGTTTACATGTATTATTACTATTTACTTGCTAAAGGGTATTAATTTTGTTTTTATCTTAGGTTTTCCCTATAAAAGCACAGAATTCTGGAGCAAAAAACAGCATGGTGTTTATATGGGCATGTTCACCTTAAAGCGAACCTATCAGGACGGATAATGCTACTAACTTGCAGATATTGGGTTAATCGCCTTAAGAAGGGGTCCAGCCACCATACTGAAAGTGCAGCACCTGGGAGAAAATTAACTTTATTTTTCCCTAGAGTCGCCGGCTTTCAGACATACAGGCATGGTGGTGCTGCTACAGTCATCGCTCACAGCACTGAGAGCAGCAGCTGTTATATGCCCCGGTATTGACTGACAGCTAGCTATATACTGATGCACTCCAGAGCCGGTGTCACGGATTTACCGTTACAGAGAGGGCCAGAAGACCGTGGTGTCTGCTTTCACGTACTCCTGCACTGATTAGAAGCACTTCATCATATTAAACAGTGCAGGTTTCTGCTAGCAGTGCAGGGATTAATCTGTTCAGTTGAGAGCTTTCCTGCTTTTATGGTCTCAGCTGTTCAATGCTGGCCACTCCCCTCTGCTATATATACTCACCTTTGGCAATCAGTGTTAGTTTCATACTGCCTGGTTCTGGAGTTGGAGGGGTTGATTGTTTGAGGAGGCGTTTGGAGTGTTGTTCTGAATACTGTTGGTGACTTGTCTGTGTGCATATCCTCATCCTCTCCCATTTGTTTTTTCCTTTTTTCACTTCCCGGTGTTCCACTCTGTTGTTTGTGAGTGCATATTTGTATGATTGGTATTTTCATTTATTCCTGTACATCTTCCCTTGTTAGTCTGGTTTGTGTATACTTATACACTACTACTCCCCACTTCCTTGGGTGGTGGAGGGGACAGATAAGGGCTGATCTAGGAGCTAAGCAAGGCATGTGGCCCCGGTGTCTTCACCATCAGAAGTAATCCAGCAAGCAGGGCCAGTTAGGCGCCCCTAGCTTTAGGGAAAGTGAAGGAGCCTTTATCCCCAGGATATCTGTTATGCTTGCGCCCAGACAGACAGGCATGAGCGTGATTAGTGATCCCACTGTACCATGAACCGAGGAGTGCCTGGAGGGGCGTAACTAAGTATCAACCCGATCCGACCAAGGTCGCACGGCGGCTTAGTCGACTCCATGGACCAAGGAGGAACCGAGCAGAGGGACCAGGTGCGACTCCAGGTCAGACCCCGGTCACAGTTGTTGACCCACACTGGGGAATGCAAGAACAGGCAGGTTAGACTGGCATACAGGCAGGTGGGTATTGGCAAGTACGGCTGGTACGCAGACAGGTGGGTACTGGCAAGTACGGCTGGTATGCAGACAGGTGGGCACTGGCAAGCACGGCTGGTATGCAGGTAGGAGGGCACTGGCAAGTACGGCTGGTATGCAGACAGGTGGGCGCTGGCAAGCACGGCTGGAGTGCAGACAGGGAAATACTGGCAAGCACGGCTGGAGTACAGACAGGGAGGTACTAGCAGGTTGGAGCGCAGGCTGGATAGGGTCCAGTACAGACTGGGAGACAGGTACAGAGCCGCAGATGCGGTAAATAAGCAGAGTTAAGCGAAACCGCCGAAGTGGAGGACAAGTCAGAGCAGAGAGGAACTGCTGGTGCGGAGAGCAAGCAGAGCGGAGCGAAAACCGCAGGTGCGGTGGGCAAGGCAGAGCAGAGCGGAACCGCCGGAGCAGTGGACAAGGCAGAGCAGAGCGGAACCGCCGGAGCGGTGGACAAGGCAGAGCAGAGCGAAACCACAGGTGCGGTGGACAAGGCAGAGCAGAGCGAAACCGCAGGTGCGGTGGACTAGGCCGAGCAGAGCGGAACCGCCGGAGCGGTGGGCAAGTCAGAGCACAGAGAAGCCGCTGGAGCGGTGGATAAGGCAGAGCAGAGGGAAGCTGCTGGAGTGGTGGGCAAGTCAGAGCAGAGAGAAACCACTGGTGCGGTGACCAAGGGCTGAAGGTGCAGGCAGAGAGGACAGGGCTCTGTTCACATGGAACAGACTGGAAAATACAGGAAGATGACTAGAACACAGGAGGAAGATACGGAGGAAGGGAAAAGGGACAAGCAGAACCAGATACACACAAGGTACTTACTATGAAGTAGCGAGTGGACACAAAACTCACAAACAGAAGTACAGAGACAACGAGTTGGAGTTAGGTGCAGGTACAGATACTGCAGGAAAAGGGAAGGTACGGACATAGAGACAAACAGGTAACAGGCTAGGATACAGTTCAGACAGGAACTGCTACTGCAATGAGATACAAGAACGAGCCTGGGTATACAGCCCCCAGAGTGGTGGAAACAGACTAGAAGTCACAGGTAACAGGCCTGGGTATACAGCCCCCAGAGTGGCGGAAACAGACTAGAAACAGGACAGGACCTGGCAATTCAGTAGCAAAGACTAACTGAGTGAAGGTGTTGCTCAGGCCCCTCCTTCTGGGTGGAGGGGGTTTAAATATCCAGTGACTCACAGCAATTGGCTGGAGACGCATTAGGGATGCGCCCACAGCAGCTATAAGAATCAGGAAGTAACCGGGCCGCCGCCCTAAGCAGTCAGTCAAGAGACATGCACACAGCATGAACTGGAGCAAGGTTTGTAGGCTGGACTGACAGGTAAGATTGCGGTCTTGCATAGTGGGAGGTGGTGCACTATGCAAGCATGCCGCCAGGGATGTTACAGTACCCCCCCCCTTTACGCCCCCTCTTCTTCAAGCCTGCAAGAGTCTTCTGCAGAGAATTTGGAGGCCAATCCTTCTCTTCAAGAGGATTACCTTTTCTGTCCATTAGAGGAAACGAAACTGGTCTCATCATCTTGGTGACTAGGATGCTTCCTCCTATCAAGCCACCCTCAGCAACAGATGAAGTGGGTGAAGTACCAGGAACAGCACACAGGAAAGTCTCTCTCCATTTGATATCAGGTAGCACCCTGGTGGATTCAGGAGACAACTGGAGGTCCTCCGCCTGGTTGGAGGGGTGCAGAGACTCGGGGGTAACCACCGCCTTGACGTACACTTTGCCAAGCTTACTGGATGAAGTGGGCGGCGTACCAGGTACCGGGTGTAGGAAAGTCTCTCTCCGTTTATCAGCTAGCACCCCGGGAAATTCAGGAGACAACTGGAGGTCCTCTGCCTGGTTGGAGGGGTGCAGAGACTCGGGGGTAACCACCGCCTTGACGTACACTTTGCCAAACTTACTGGGTGAAGTGGGCGAAGTACCAGGTACAGGGTGTAGGAAAGTCTCTCCCCATTTGTTATCAGGTAGCACCCCGGAGAATTCAGGAGACAACTGGAGGTCCTCCTCCTGGTTGGAGGGGTGCAGAGACTCGGGAGTAATCACCGCCTTGATGGACGTAAGACCAGATTTATTGGAGACGGAGGTTCCTTGGTTTGGGACCATCTTCAATCTGGTTTCAGAGATGACATGTCTGTAAGGCGGGACGGTACCTGAAGCCAGATCATTGGTACAATCGTCGAGACTATGTGGGGACATCGCCTCCGCTTCCCTTCCTTCAGAGACTTCAGCGCACAGCGAGTCAGCGAGTAGCAGATCTGGTGAAGAAGAAGAAGAAACTGCTGACTGTCCTGAAGATATGGGGACTGGACACCCCTTGTACCTTAGCAGTCCCCCAGGATACACCATGCAGGATCTCCAGACCTGAGCGGGCACTAGATCTCTCGGCTCTGGACGACCTGTGGGTAAGCCAGTCAGCACCTGGAATGTGAACTTCTTCATGTGTAATGCTCCAATCTCGAGCTTAATTTGTACAGACATATTTTGACTGTTTCTGAGTAGGGCTCGTCCTTCTGCTGACAATGCCCAAACCGGCTTCTGAAGTTGTCGGACGGGAATCAGACTCCGACTCTTCAAGGCTTTAAGCCCAAGCTTCCGGTTAATCCGAGGCCTTCACTTGCCACGGAGACAGTCATGGTCATCTGTGGAGAGGAAACACTAACGCCAAGGGCAGCCTCTCCTACAGGCCTAATGTCTTGGGATTCTCCAACCTTCGCTGGACAAAGACCGTCAGGGGGTCCCAAACCACCGCAGCGGGACCGCAATCCGATTTTGTGACTGAGTTCTGGCTTCTGCTTTGCCTGACGAACATAGTCATCCTTCATGGATTCTGTGCGGATAGCTGCCTCTACAGGCTGGGGAACAGGAGGTCTTTGGGAGGACAGAACCTGGGGTGACGGTGTACCTCTACGCCTTGCATGTCTGGACTGCCTCTTGAGGTTGGGAAGAGAAGTATTCTGTGGAGCATAGTCAACCTGTGTGGATTCTGGGTGGGCAGCAGTCTCTTCGGGCTGGAGCACTGGTGGGCTACCTACACACATTACCCATCGGGGCTGCTCCGGGATATTGGGAAGGGAAGAAGCTTCAGGATTAGGGTCATCGAAGACCATTAGAAAGGCCACCAGGAAGGCCTGCAGGTCAAAGACGATAGGATCCCATGCTTCCCATAGGGGGGTGATCCATTTCAAGGCGTCACCCGCTAGGTAGGACATCATAAATGCCACTTTAACCCGATCGGTAGGAAATAGTGAGCATAGAACTTGAAATGCAGCATGCATTGCTCCACAAATGCACGGCTTCGTTTTGGATCCCCATAGTACCGTGGTGGATCCGCAGGAACGAGTGCTGATAGATCCATTTGGGCTGGTGCGTAAATCGCCTGGGCCATAGCTTGAGAAAAAATTTTTTCTTGGTGCACGTATTCGCCAGACAAGGATTCAAAATGTCTCTGAGAGTGAAAGGCCGTGGGGCTCAACGGGAACCATAGCATGAGCAAACTGTTACGCTCGCGCCCGGACAGACTGGCGTGAGCGTGATTAGGGATCCCGCTGTACCATGAACCGAGGAGTGCCTGGAGGGGCGTAACTAAGTATCAACCCGATCCGACCAAGGTCGCACGGCGGCTTAGTCGACTCCGTAGACTAAGGAGGAACCGAGCAGAGGGACCAGGTGCAACTCCAGGTCAGACCCCGGTCACAGTTGTTGACCCACACCGGGGAATGCAGGAACAGCCAGGTTAGACTGGCATACAGGCAGGTGGGTATTGGCAAGTACGGCTGGTATGCAGACAGGTGGGTACTGGCAAGTACGGCTGGTATGCAGACAGGTGGGCACTGGCAAGCACGGCTGGTATGCAGACAGGTGAGCACTGGCAAGCACGGCTGGTAAGCAGACAGGTGGGCACTGGCAAGCACGGCTGGAGTGCAGACAGGGAAATACTGGCAAGCACGGCTGGAGTGCAGACAGGGAGGTACTAGCAGGTTGGAGCGCGGGCTGGATGGGGTCCAGTACAGACTGGGAGACAGGTACAGAGCCGCAGATGCGGTAGATAAGCAGAGTAAAGCGAAACCGCAGAAGCGGAGGACAAGGCAGAGCAGAGAGGAACTGCTGGTGCGGAGAGCAAGCAGAGCGGAGCGAAAACCGCAGGTGCGGTGGGCAAGGCAGAGCAGAGCGGAACCGCCGGAGCGGTGGACAAGGCAGAGCAGAGAGGAACCGCCGGAGCGGTGGACAGAGCAGAGCGAAACCACAGGTGCGGTGGACAAGGCAGAGCAGAGCGAAACCGCAGGTGCGGTGAACTAGGCTGAGCAGAGCGGAACCGCCGGAGCGGTGGGCAAGTCAGAGCAGAGAGAAGCCGCCGGAGCATTGGGTAAGGCAGAGCAGAGGGAAGCCGCCGGAGCGGTGGGCAAGTCAGAGCAGAGAGAAACCGCTGGTGCGGTGAGCAAGCAGAGCCGAACAGGGCTGAAGGTGCAGGTGTGAGGACAGGGCACTGTTCACATGGAACAGACTGGAAAATACAGGAAGATGGCTAGAACACAGGAGGAAGATACGGAGGAAGGGGAAAGGGACAAGCAGAACCAGATACACACAAGGTACTTACTATGAAGTAGCGAGTGGACACAAAACTCACAAACAGAAGTACAGAGACAACGAGTTGGAGTTAGGTGCAGGTTCAGATACTGCAGGAAAAGGGAAGGTACGGTCATAGAGACAAACAGGTAACAGGCTAGGATACAGTTCAGACAGGAACTGCTACTGCAATGAGATACAAGAACGAGCCTGGGTATACAGCCCCCAGAGTGGCGGAAACAGACTAGAAGTCACAGGTAACAGGCCGGGCTATACAGCCCCCAGAGTGGCGGAAACAGACTAGAAGTCAGAGATAACAGGTCTGGGAATGCAGCCCCCAGAGTGGCGGAAACAGACTAGAAACAGGACAGGACCTGGCAATTCAGTAGCAAAGACTAACTGAGTGAAGGTGTTGCTCAGGCCCCTCCTTCTGGGTGGAGGGGGTTTAAATATCCAGTGACTCACAGCAATAGGCTGGAGACGCATTAGGGGTGCGCCCACAGCAGCTATAAGAATCAGGAAGTAACCAGGCCGCCGCCCTAAGCAGTCAGTCAAGAGACATGCACACAGCATGAACTGGAGCAAGGTTTGTAGGCTGGACTGACAGGTAAGATTGCGGTCTTGCATAGTGGGAGGTGGTGCACTATGCAAGCACGCCGCCAGGGATGTTACAATATCCTACAACAGACTCATGACAGCCGGCTGTCAGTCAAAGTGTCGGAACGTGCTTACAGCATGCAGGAGATTTTTTTCCTCATTGCTGTATGAGGGGTACATACATAATACTTAGTAATTTGCATCACTTATTTTGCGGTGCTAATTTGTGAAACATAGATTTCAGGAAGCCACTAGAACTTTTTATACTGTTTATGTTTTACACTGAATAACCTGTTAAATTAATTCCACAGATTTTCACGTTTCGTTAGTTATAATGAGTCTAAGTTTTGTTTTTATAAATTGTATTCACAAAATAAAAGTGTTTTTAGTCTTTTTTTCAGGTAAGTATATTGTTTTATTATTTTTTATTTATCTCATTAATCTATTAATAATTAACATCTTTATTTTAAACGGACATTGTATCAGCATGCTCCTGACTGTTTGTACGTTATGATCTGTGTCACTATGACACGGGCTGCTATTAGAGTAATAGGTTAGTGCCCTAACACTAGGCTTAGATTTGGACCTAGAAAGAATCCTGGGGATGATTGCACATGGGTCCGCCAGTCTCTGATTGTGTCACTGAGAAACTCTGTAACCTGATTGAAGAAGTCTGTCCCACTTGGTTAAATTGGGTTGGATGGAAAGTTCCTATGATCCCATCTGTTGGAGCAGAATCGTGACTGTCATTAAAATGCCATCAGGCAACCATGAAGGGCTTAATCTACTGCACCTATGTAGAATTTTGGACTTTAAAGGGAATCTGTCAGTTGTTTCATGCTGCCCAAACTGCAGCCGAGTATATTTTTTTCTGAAATACTTTCAGAGATAATATTGTTAGTGTCTGGACTACTCCTGCGCCGCCTCCAGCCAGCCTCTCCTAGTGCTGTTATAGGTGATTGACAGGTCTTTTCCATAGCAAGAGACCTGTCAATTACCACTAGCAGCGCTGGGAGAAGCAGGCTGGGGCAGTATAGGACTAGTCTTGTCTCCGACTATGGACCCTGACCGGATCTTCTAACTATATTTTCTCTTATAAGCCAGAACGTTTTAGAGAGAAATAGATCTGCCTGCAACGGTCCAGCCAGGATCTACTTCATGCTGTCCACGGTTTTTGGCAGCATGAATCCGCTGACAGGTTCCTTTTAACAGTATATCGTTGATTGCTAAGGTGTTAAAAAGAACCTTCACATATTCGATATTTACAGTCCTAGTACAGACAGCGGATTTGCAGATGAGCTGTGAACCTTATAACTTGCATTCAGCAACCTCATAGGTATATACAATGCTGTCCAGTCCTGAACAGGAGTCTTGTGGCCATTCTATATCTTGCAGATATGTGAAGCTTGCGTAAAAGATATCACATTTCTACTGATGCGTTGACTTTCCCTCAAACACATACTCAGCTCAGTCAAGGTTGTATCTGTTCTTCAAAGATAAAGTGGAGTAAGTCCCTGCCAGACTCCTCAAGCATTCGACATGCCCCGTCCTTCACATCTTCTCTCGAGAATAGTTTGTTGGTCCCAACAGAAGGTTGGCTAAATAATGGGAATACCGGACTTTATTGACTGAAAGACATGAAAATTGCAGGCTGTTATGCTTTCCTTTCCCTTCAAATGTCCATGAGGTAAAGGCCTACATAATCTTCAAACTAAGGACAGTAGAACACCCACAGGGAAAACTAGTTTCTGACCACTGCCTTATATATTACATAGGAACTAGCGTTGAGCGAGCGTGCTCGTTTAACCCTTTAAACGAGCATGCGCGGGTGCTCGCTGAGTATTTGCCGCTTGCTCGGCATCTAGGTTTGATCCGCAGCGGCTGCATGTGTCACGGCTGTTAGACAGCTGCGACACATGCAGGGATTGCCTGTTTTAAATACCCTGGCGTGGGTGTCAATTAGCAGGAGGGAGGTAACCGCTTGGTCCCAGAGTGAGACAGATCCAAGAAGATGTCTGTAATGCCAAACGAAGAGATCTTCTGCAACCAACTGCAGGGCGACTATCTGTCACATCTGACACACCCGTGACACATGCTGCCGCGAGGGATCAAACCTAGATGCCGAGCACGCCGCAAATACTCGGCGAGCACCTGAGCTTGCTCATTTAAAGGGTTAAACGAACACGCTCGCTCAACACTAATAGGAACACACGTATGTGATCTCGGCTACAGATATTTGAGTAATGTAGATTAAGTGTAGAAAAGTCCAGTGAGTTACTGGTCATTCCTTTCCTAGCAACAGATGTCCACCATCAACTCCGATGTCACCTTCTCTTGCTTCTGACTTATATCCTTGAGGAGTAACTTTTGTTTTGTGGATCATAGAGCAATCTATAGCTATGACCTTTAACTTGCCAGCCACCCACAGCCGATCATCTTACCCACTTATGCTATTGAATCTCCAGACTCAAATGCTGAACAGAAAATGTAAGTGACCACATAGGCCGTAAACACATGGGTAAGGTCATGGTCAAACATCCTGCGGGAAGCCTTAAAGCCTAATGCAGGCCAAAAATTCACCCAGGGTCCAGGAAGCTTACATATGGGGTGTTGTTTGGCCAGGCACTCTCACTGGCAATTTTTTTTTTCATAATATAAACCATCAATATTAGATCTGTGGGGGTGCGACTATTGGCACCCCAACAACTTGCTATACTCCGGAGAGCATTCTGTCTGTTATTCGCCATGCACAGCTCCATAATTTTAATATCCATCATTATGACAAAGGGACATTCGCATGTAAAAAAATGAAGTCATCACATCCCATATGTATTTGACCTTGATCCCTAGACTACGCCTGACTATACACCTTCAGTACCTGTAGATTAAAAGAAAGGAGTTGCCTCAAAAACATTTATCACTGATCCACAGATGATAAATGTTAGATCATTCGGGACCCAGCTACTGAGACCCCCATAGATTCTGAGAACTGAGGGCCCAAAGTCTCCTATGGAAGTGGTAGTGACCTCAACCTACACACAGTAAATAGAGAAGTGGTCAAACATATCTTTTCTTATAGGAGACTTTGGGGTCCCCCTACTTGTGATTGCTGGGGGGTCCCAGCAGTCTCACAGTTACTATACATTTATCATCTACCCTGTAGATAGGGAATATATGTTGTTTATGAGACCCGTCTCCAGTGCCTTCACTCCGTCCTTCAATCACTTCTCTCTTTCCCTCTCTCTCTCTCTTTATTCAGTATCATGCCATCCACTGCCTCGGTCTCCACTCACGTCAGGGACTCGCACATCATGCGGCTCTGCTCACTACTCAGACCGTAGGTCCTCTTTTACTGCACACTGGACCCTATCTGTCTTCCTGACAGACAACTGTCTCTGTCCCTTCTTCTTATCCCCTCCCACTCTGGGCTAGTCCAAAATATTACCAATAACTCTCCCTACAGTGGGGCAAAATACAATCTATCACTAATAAGGCATATCATAATACATACTACACATCAAGGTACATTTACCTACTATACACGTGTCTACAAGGAGGAACATGGGCAATATGTCCACCTCCTTACGCATCGGTTCTCAAGAGTACAGAAGGGAGAAAGAACTGCCAGACACCTATGGCAGCAACATATCTCCCAAGAGAAAAAGAAAGGGACATATTGAGGTTTAATATGTTTGATCCTTCTTTTCTCTAACATCATCCAACGTTATAGAACATCCTTTGTCAGGTCCATATGTTAGGAGTAGGCTCAGAAGCTGAGGCCACACCATCCCCAGCAGACACCAGATATGGTACCAAATAATCATACCCAACACACATATTTGGTATGGCGCGTCTGTAAAAATACGATCAACTAAAATATAAAAGTAATTAAGCCATAGTCTAAACGACGTAAAGAGGAAAAAATCAAAACACCAGAATCGTAGTTATTCAGTCGCCAAATCTCTCTAAAAAAGTGATTGAATCGTCGTAGAACCACAAATTAATATTAATAAAAATTAACTATAACTATACATCACACAGCTCCATTGATGACAAAATAAAAAAGGTATGCTCTCGGAAAATGGAGGCATTTTTGTTTTAAATTTCTGATTTGATTTTTTTTCCACTACTTTGTGTAACATACCTGGCGGCGTCCTTGCATGGTGGTCCATCTCCCACTGTGCAAGAGCGCGCACTTGATCTCCAATCCAGAATGTCTCTCTGGCTTCCCTCCATGCTGTCTGTTTGTGTCTGTTTCTGCTGCTTAAGGGCGGCGCCCGATCACTTCCTGCTTTTTGTACCTGCTGTGGGTCACACCCCTTGTGTGTCCTCAGCCTATTGCTGTCGGTCATCTGGTATATAGCTCAGCTGCTCCAATCAATCCCTGCCTGAGCATAGTGTTTCATTCAGTGTGTGCTTGCACTCTGAAGGTGCCAGGTCCCGTTCTGTGTTCTCTTGTCTGCCTATCCTGGAGGCTGTATTTCCAGGCCTGTCTGAACACGCTCCTAGCCTGTTCCTCCTGCCTTCTAGGGGCCGATTACCTAGACCCGTTCCTGTATCTTGTCTGACCTGTCTGAACACGCTCCTAGCCTGTTCCTCCTGCCTTCTAGGGGCCGATTACCTAGACCCGCTCCTGTATCTTGTCTGTCCTGTCTGAACACGCTCCTTGCCTGTTCGTCCTGCCTCTCTGGGGGCCGTATTCCCAGACCCGCTCCTGTATTCCACTGCAGTGTCGGTCTCCTCCGTACACTCAGTTCCAGTCTGAACTCTCTCCTATCCTTTACCTGTTTTGCCTCTATGTCCGTTCCCTTCCTTTTTCTGCAGAGTCTGAACTCGTACCTAACTCCTGCTTGTTGTCTCTGTACTCCCGTTTGTGAGTTTGTGGTCCACTCGCTACTTCTCTGCTAGTACCCTGTGGGTGTCTGGCTCTGCCTTTCCCTTCCTGTCTGTTCCGTGTGAACAGAGCCCTGTCCCCCCTACTCAGCCTAGCCTGCTCTGACTCCTTTGCTCACCGCTCCGGTGGTTCTAGCCTGCTCTGACTCCTTTGCTCACCGCTCCGGCGGTTCTAGCCTGCTCTGACTCCTTTGCTCACCGCTCCGGCGGTTCTAGTCTGCTCTGACTCCTTTGCTTACCGCTCCGGCGGTTCTAGCCTGCTCTGACTCCTTGCTCACTGCTCCGCAGCCTTGCTCCGCTCTGACCCTTTTGCTCACTGCTCCGGCAGCCTTGCTCCGCTCTGACCCTTTTGCTCACTGCTTCGGCAGTCCTGTCCTGCCCTGCTTCTGCCCGCTGCTCCGGCAGTCCTGTCCTGCCCTGCTTCTGCCCGCTGCTCCGGCAGTCCTGTCCTGCCCTGCTTCTGCCCGCTGCTCCGGCAGTCCTGTCCTGCCCTGCTTCTGCCCGCTGCTCCGGCAGTCCTGTCCTGCCCTGCTTCTGCCCGCTGCTCCGGCAGTCCTGTCCTGCCCTGCTTCTGCCCGCTGCTCCAGCAGTCCTGTCCTGCCCTGCTTCTGCCCGCTGCTCCGGCAGTCCTGTCCTGCCCTGCTTCTGCCCGCTGCTCCGGCAGTCCTGTCCTGCCCTGCTTCTGCCCGCTGCTCCGGCAGTCCTGTCCTGCCCTGCTTCTGCCCGCTGCTCCGGCAGTCCTGTCCTGCCCTGCTTCTGCCCGCTGCTCCGGCAGTCCTGTCCTGCCCTGCTTCTGCCCGCTGCTCCGGCAGTCCTGTCCTGCCCTGCTTCTGCCCGCTGCTCCGGCAGTCCTGTCCTGCCCTGCTTCTGCCCGCTGCTCCGGCAGTCCTGTCCTGCCCTGCTTCTGCCCGCTGCTCCTGCAGCCCCGTCCTGCTCTGTTCTTGCCCACCGCTTCGGGCGTTCCCTCTCTGCTGTGGTTGTCTACCACATCTGCGGTTCTGTGACCCAGTCTGTACTGGGTCTTAACCTTTCTGTGCTCCAGCCCGTCCTTTCGGCCAGTACCTCCCTGCCTGCATACTCGCCTGTATCCACCCATCTGCATACCTGCCGTGTTTGCTTACATCCACCAGTCTGTGCCAGCCTAACCTGCCTGTTCCTGAGTCCCAGTGTGTACTGGGTCCTATCCCGCCTGTGTTCCTACCTGCTAGTGCCTCCCTGTCTGCACTCTAGCTGTGCTTGCCTGTACCCCTCTGCCTGTATTGTTCCTGAGTCCCAGTGTGTACTGGGTCCTATCCCGCCTGTGTTCCTACCTGCTAGTGCCTCCCTGTCTGCACTCTAGCTGCGCTTGCCTTTACCCGCCTGCCTGCATACCAGTCGTGCCTGCCTATACCCTCCAGTCTGTGCGCCAGCCTAACCAGCCTGTTCCAGTAATCCCTGTGTGGGTCAACCCCCGTGTCCGGAGTTTGACCTGGAGTAGCACCTGGTCCCTCTGCCCGGTTTCTCCCTGGTGCACTGGCGTCGTATGCTGTCGTGCCATCTTGGTCGGATCGGCCAGATACTTAGTCACGCCCCTCCAGGCACTCTCCGGTTCATGGTCCAGTGGAACCACAACACCCGCACATGCCAGTCAGTCCGGGCGTGTGCATAACACTTTGTTTATAAAAAAAAAAAAACATGTATGCTTGGTATCGTCATAATAGTGATCTACAGAATTATGTTGTCAGGTCATTTTTACAGCACTATGAACAAGGTAAAAAAAAATACTATAGTGACTATAGTATTTTTTTTTTTTTTTACCGTAGTGTAATTTTGTTGATTTCATCGCTGCTCTTGGAATTTTTTCTCGTTTTTCAGTAGATTTTTTTTGAAAAGTGAATGGGATTATTCAGAATTCATACAGACAAATAATCAAGCCCTCATACGGTTATATCGATGGAAAAATGAAAAAAAAAATGATAGCTCTTGGAAGACGGGAAGGAAAAAAAATGAAAATTGGCCACAGAGGGAAGAAGTTAAATGGCTTGGTAACAATTTTTTATTGATGGCCTATTTACAGGATAGGCTAACAATATCTGATCACTAGTGGTGCAACACTCGTCACCAGCAACCCAGTCGATCAGCTGTTACCGGCAGTGGCCGCCGGAAGTTCTCAGCTCCGTCAAAACTGTAGTGGCCGTGCCGGGTACTGCAGATCCACCACCTCTTCATCCCACCCCACCGATAAAAAGCTTCACAGATTATTGTAGCAGTCTTCTATCACAGATTATTGGAGCAGGCTTCTATCACAGATTATTGGAGCAGTCTTCTATCACAGATTATTGGCTCAGGCTTCTATCACAGATTATTGGAGCAGTCTTCTATCACAGATATTGGAGCAGTCTTCTATCACAGATTATTGGAGCAGTCTTCCATCACAGATTATTATAGCAGGCTTCTATCACAGATATTGGAGCAGGCTTCTATCACAGATATTGGAGCAGGCTTCTATCACAGATTATTGGAGCAGGCTTCTATCACAGATTATTAGAGCAGTCTTCTATCACAGATATTGGAGCAGTCTTCTATCACAGATTATTGGAGCAGTCTTCCATCACAGATTATTATAGCAGGCTTCTATCACAGATATTGGAGCAGTCTTCTATCACAGATTATTGGCTCAGGCTTCTATCACAGATATTGGAGCAGGCTTCTATCACAGATATTGGAGCAGTCTTCTATCATAGATTATTGGAGCAGGCTTCTATCACAGATTATTGGCTTAGGCTTCTATCACAGATTATTAGAGCAGTCTTCTATCACAGATTATTAGAGCAGTCTTCCATAACAGATTATTAGAGCAGTCTTCTATCACAGATTATTAGAGCAGTCTTCTATCATAGATTATTGGAGCAGGCTTCTATCACAGATATTTGAGCAGGCTTCTATCACAGATTATTGTCTCAGGCTTCCATCACAGATTATTATAGCAGTCTTCTATCACAGATATTGGAGCAGGCTTCTATCACAGATTATTGGAGTAGGCTTCTATCATAGATATTGGAGCAGGCTTCTATCATAGATTATTGGCTCAGGCTTCCATCACAGATTATTATAGCAGGCTTCTATCACAGATATTGGAGCAGGCTTCTATCACAGATTATTAGAGCAGTCTTCTATCACAGATATTGGAGCAGGCTTCTATCACAGATTATTGGCTCAGGCTTCCATCACAGATTATTATAGCAGGCTTCTATCACAGATATTGGAGCAGGCTTCTATCACAGATTATTGGCTCAGGCTTCTATTACAGATTATTGGAGCAGGCTTCTATCACAGATTATTGGAGCAGGCTTCTATCACAGATTATTGGCTCAGGCTTCTATCACAGATTATTGGTACAGGCTTCTATCACAGATTATTGGCTCAGGCTTCTATTACAGATTATTGGAGCAGGCTTCTATCACAGATTATTGGAGCAGGCTTCTATCACAGATTATTGGCTCAGGCTTCTATCACAGATTATTGGTACAGGCTTCTATCACAGATTATTGGAGCAGGCTGCTATCACAGATTATTGGAGCAGGCTGCTATCACAGATTATTGGAGCAGGCTTCTATCACAGATTATTGGTACAGGCTTCTATCACAGATTATTGGCTCAGGCTTCCATCACAGATTATTATAGCAGGCTTCTATCACAGATATTGGAGCAGGCTTCTATCACAGATTATTAGAGCAGTCTTCTATCACAGATTATTAGAGCAGTCTTCTATCACAGATTATTAGAGCAGTCTTCTATCACAGATTATTAGAGCAGTCTTCTATCATAGATTATTGGAGCAGGCTTCTATCACAGATATTGGAGCAGGCTTCTATCACAGATTATTGTCTCAGGCTTCCATCACAGATTATTATAGCAGGCTTCTATCACAGATATTGGAGCAGGCTTCTATCACAGATTATTGGAGTAGGCTTCTATCATAGATATTGGAGCAGGCTTCTATCATAGATTATTGGCTCAGGCTTCCATCACAGATTATTATAGCAGGCTTCTATCACAGATATTGGAGCAGGCTTCTATCACAGATTATTGGTACAGGCTTCTATCACAGATTATTGGCTCAGGCTTCCATCACAGATTATTATAGCAGGCTTCTATCACAGATATTGGAGCAGGCTTCTATCACAGATTATTAGAGCAGTCTTCTATCACAGATTATTAGAGCAGTCTTCTATCACAGATTATTAGAGCAGTCTTCTATCACAGATTATTAGAGCAGTCTTCTATCATAGATTATTGGAGCAGGCTTCTATCACAGATATTGGAGCAGGCTTCTATCACAGATTATTGTCTCAGGCTTCCATCACAGATTATTATAGCAGGCTTCTATCACAGATATTGGAGCAGGCTTCTATCACAGATTATTGGAGTAGGCTTCTATCATAGATATTGGAGCAGGCTTCTATCATAGATTATTGGCTCAGGCTTCCATCACAGATTATTATAGCAGGCTTCTATCACAGATATTGGAGCAGGCTTCCATCATAGATTATTATAGTAGGCTTCTATCACAGATATTGGAGCAGGCTTCCATCACAGATTATTATAGCAGGCTTCTATCACAGATATTGGAGCAGGCTTCTATCACAGATTATTGGAGTAGGCTTCTATCATAGATATTGGAGCAGGCTTCTATCATAGATTATTGGCTCAGGCTTCTATCACAGATTATTATAGCAGGCTTCTATCACAGATATTGGAGCAGGCTTCTATCACAGATTATTAGAGCAGTCTTCTATCACAGATATTGGAGCAGGCTTCTATCACAGATTATTGGCTCAGGCTTCCATCACAGATTATTATAGCAGGCTTCTATCACAGATATTGGAGCAGGCTTCTATCACAGATTATTGGCTCAGGCTTCTATTACAGATTATTGGAGCAGGCTTCTATCACAGATTATTGGAGCAGGCTTCTATCACAGATTATTGGCTCAGGCTTCTATCACAGATTATTGGTACAGGCTTCTATCACAGATTTTTGGAGCAGGCTGCTATCACAGATTATTGGAGCAGGCTGCTATCACAGATTATTGGAGCAGGCTTCTATCAGATTATTGGTACAGGCTTCTATCACAGATTATTGGCTCAGGCTTCCATCACAGATTATTATAGCAGGCTTCTATCACAGATATTGGAGCAGGCTTCTATCACAGATTATTTGAGCAGTCTTCTATCATAGATTATTGGAGCAGGCTTCTATCACAGATTATTGGCTCAGGCTTCTATTACAGATTATTGGAGCAGTCTTCTATCACAGATTATTAGAGCAGGCTTCTATGACAGATTATTGGAGCAGGCTTCTATGACAGATTATTGGAGCAGGCTTCTATCACAGATTATTGGAGCAGGCTTCTATCACAGATTATTAGAGCAGGCTTCTATCACAGATTATTGGAGCAGGCTTCTATCACAGATTATTGGCTCAGGCTTCTATTACAGATTATTGGAGCAGGCTTCTATCACAGATTATTAGAGCAGGCTTCTATGACAGATTATTGGAGCAGGCTTCTATCACAGATTATTGGAGCAGGCTTCTATCACAGATATTGGAGCAGGCTTCTATCACAGATTATTGGAGTAGGCTTCTATCATAGATATTGGAGCAGGCTTCTATCATAGATTATTGGCTCAGGCTTCCATCACAGATTATTATAGCAGGCTTCTATCACAGATATTGGAGCAGGCTTCCATCACAGATTATTATAGTAGGCTTCTATCACAGATATTGGAGCAGGCTTCCATCACAGATTATTATAGCAGGCTTCTATCACAGATATTGGAGCAGGCTTCTATCACAGATTATTGGAGTAGGCTTCTATCATAGATATTGGAGCAGGCTTCTATCATAGATTATTGGCTCAGGCTTCTATCACAGATTATTATAGCAGGCTTCTATCACAGATATTGGAGCAGGCTTCTATCACAGATTATTAGAGCAGTCTTCTATCACAGATATTGGAGCAGGCTTCTATCACAGATTATTGGCTCAGGCTTCCATCACAGATTATTATAGCAGGCTTCTATCACAGATATTGGAGCAGGCTTCTATCACAGATTATTGGCTCAGGCTTCTATTACAGATTATTGGAGCAGGCTTCTATCACAGATTATTGGAGCAGGCTTCTATCACAGATTATTGGCTCAGGCTTCTATCACAGATTATTGGTACAGGCTTCTATCACAGATTTTTGGAGCAGGCTGCTATCACAGATTATTGGAGCAGGCTTCTATCACAGATTATTAGAGCAGTCTTCTATCACAGATTATTGGTACAGGCTTCTATCACAGATTATTGGCTCAGGCTTCCATCACAGATTATTATAGCAGGCTTCTATCACAGATATTGGAGCAGGCTTCTATCACAGATTATTTGAGCAGTCTTCTATCATAGATTATTGGAGCAGGCTTCTATCACAGATTATTGGCTCAGGCTTCTATTACAGATTATTGGAGCAGTCTTCTATCACAGATTATTAGAGCAGGCTTCTATGACAGATTATTGGAGCAGGCTTCTATCACAGATTATTGGCTTAGGCTTCTATTACAGATTATTGGAGCAGGCTTCTATCACAGATTATTAGAGCAGGCTTCTATCACAGATTATTGGAGCAGGCTTCTATCACAGATTATTGGCTCAGGCTTCTATTACAGATTATTGGAGCAGGCTTCTATCACAGATTATTAGAGCAGGCTTCTATGACAGATTATTGGAGCAGGCTTCTATCACAGATTATTGGAGCAGGCTGCTATCACAGATTATTGGAGCAGGTTTTTCATATATTACACTGGTCCATAGTCTTTTACGGGGCATGGACAATTGCCTCGTTGAACTTGATTTTACTAGTTGTCAGTAGAGATTAAATATTCTGTGGCATAATATGCATTTCTCTGGCTCATTGCCTGTAGATATGAAACTAAACAGTATTTGCTTTCAGATTGGATATTGAATTATCCAGCATTAGAGAGAATCTAATAACGGAGGACTTTTACAGACTCTGACCACAATGTTTGCTTTGTTCATATTATTAAATCATTATTCAAGTAGGGGACCCGAGCCAAAGGCTAAACAGTCTACGGGCGCAATTATCTTCAAATGGCATTCCCCACTGTAATCCTATTCTTCAGCCATGCAGCATTCCTGCCGAGATGATTGTATATCACCTATTATCAGAGGTAACTTACCGGGCATGTCACAACATTATTGTAATCCGCACTCCAAGCATTCAGCGTTCCGGCACGCTGCTTAGACGGCAGTGAGATCATAACAATAGAGCGAAGCATTAATAATGGCTCGATGGGTAACTTTGATTTTCTAGGAAAATGAATTCTAGGATCATTCTGTATGGAGGCGACAAATATGACCAGGAATAACAGGGCAGGTTGTGAGTGTGCCATAAAGAACACAATGTTTTATAGACTCCATGATACAGTCATATGAAAAAGTTTGGGCACCCCTATTAATCTTAAGCTTAATGTTTTATAAAAATTGGTGTTTTTGCAACAGCTATTTCAGTTTGATATATGTAATAACTGTTGGACACAGTAATGTTTCTGCCTTGAAATGAGGTTTATTGTACTAACAGAAAATGTGCAATCTGCATTCAAACAAAATTTGACAGGTGCATAAGTATGGGCACCCTTATCATTTTCTTGTTTTAAATACTCCTACCTACTTTTTACTGACTTACTAAAGCACTTTTTTGGTTTTGTAACCTCATTGAGCTTTGAATTTCATAGCCAGGTGTATGCAATCATGAGAAAAGCTACTTAAAGTGGCCACTTGCAAGTTGTTCTCCTGTTTGAATCTCCTCTGAAGAGTGGCATTATGGGCTCCTCAAAACAACTGTCAAATGATCGGAAAACAAAGATTATTCAACATAGTTGTTCAGGGGAAGGATACAAAAAGCTGTCTCAGAGATTTAACTTGTCAGTTTCCACTGTGAGGAACATAGTAAGGAAATGGAAGAACACAGGGACAGTTCTTGTTAAGGCCAGAAGTGGCAGGCCAATAAAAACATCAGAAAGGCAGAGAAGAAGAATGGTGAGATCAGTCAAGGACAATCCTCAGACCACCTCCA
Organism: Phyllobates terribilis; assembly: GCF_046119375.1. Taxonomy (NCBI): domain Eukaryota; kingdom Metazoa; phylum Chordata; class Amphibia; order Anura; family Dendrobatidae; genus Phyllobates; species Phyllobates terribilis. The sequence continues at coordinate 716,489,689 of NW_027362764.1, forward strand.
GAGAGCTGCAGCATCAACTTGCTGCAGATGGTGTCACTGTGCATCGGTCAACTATACAACGCACTTTGCACAAGGAGAAGCTGTATGGGAGAGTGATGCGAAAGAAGCCGTTTCTGCAAGCACGCCACAAACAGAGTCGGCTGAGGTATGCAAAAGCACATTTGGAGAAGCCAATTTCTTTTTGGAAGAAAGTCCTGTGGACTGATGAAACCAAGATTGAGTTGTTTGGTCATACAAAAAGGCATTATGCATGGTGGCAAAAAAACATAGCATTCCAAGAGAAACACTTGCTACCCACAGTAAAATTTGGTGGCGGTTCCATCATGCTTTGGGGCTGTGTGGCCAATGCCGGCACCGGGAATCTTGTTAAAGTTGAGCGATGCATGGATTCCACTCAGTATCAGCAGATTCTTGACAATAATGTTCAAGAATTAGTGATAAAGTTGAAGTTACGTAGGGGATGGATCTTTCAGCAAGACAATGATCCAAAACACAGCTCCAAATCTACTCAGGCATTCATGCAGAGGAACAATTACAATGTTCTGGAATGGCCATGCCAGTCCCCAGACCTGAATATCATTGAACATCTGTGGGATCATTTGAAGAGGGCTGTTCATGCTCGGCGACCATCAAACTTAACTGAACTGGAATTGTTTTGTAAAGAGGAATGGTCAAAAATACCTTCATCCAGGATCCAGGAACTCATTAAAAGCTACAGGAAGCGACTAGAGGCTGTTATTTTTGCAAAAGGAGGATCTACTAAATATTAATGTCACTTTTCTGGTGAGGTGCCCATACTTATGCACCTGTCAAATTTTGTTTGAATGCAGATTGCACATTTTCTGTTAGTACAACAAACCCCATCAAGGCAGAAACATTACTGTGTCCAACAGTTATTACATATATCAAACTGAAATAGCTGCTGCAAAAACACCAATTTTTATAAAACATTAAGCTTAAGATTAATAGGGGTGCCCAAACTTTTTCATATGACTGTATGTCACACAAAATAGTTGATCAATAACATTTTCCACATGTCTTCTTTACATCAGCACAATTTTGGAACCAACATTTTTTTTTGTTAGGAAGCTATAAGGGTTAAAAGTTGACCAGCGATTTCTCATTTTTCCAACTAAATTTACAAAACCATTTTTTTAAGGACCACATCACATTTGAAGTGACTTTGAGGGGTCTACATGACAGAATATACCCAAAAATTACACCATTCTAAAAACTGCACCCCTCAAGATGCTCAAAATCACATTCAAGAACATGGAATGAAAAAATGAACATTTAACTTTTTTTCACACTAATTTTATTTCAGGCCCCAAATTTTTAATTTTCTCAAGGGTAACAGGAGAAATTGCACCAGAAAATGTGTTGTGCAATTTCTCCTGAGTAATGTGAGGAAAACCACTGTTTGGGCTCACAGCAGGGTTCGGAAGGGAAGGAGCGACATTTGACTTTTTGAATGTAAAATTTGTTTGAATAAGTAGCAGACGCCATGTCGGGTTTGGGGAGCCCCTGATGTGCCTAAACAGTAGAAAGCCCCCACAAGTGACCCCATTTTGGAAACTAAACCCCTCAGGGAACTTATCTAGATGTGTGGTAAGCACCTTGAACCCCCAGGTGCTTCACAGAAATTTATAACGGCCTAATAATAAAATTTTAACATTTTTCCCGCAAAATTTTTTTTCAGCCCCCAATTTTGCGATTTCATAAGGGTAACAGGAGAAACTGCACCATAAAATTTGTTGTGCAATTTCTCCTGAGTAAGCCGATACCCCATATGTGGGGGAAAACCACTGTTTAGGCGCACGGCAGGGTTCGGAAGGGTAGGACTTTTTGAATTAAAAATTTGCTAGAATAATATCATGTCGCGTTTGGAGAGCCCCTGATGCGCCTAAACAGTGGAAACCCCCCACAAGTGACCCCATTTTGGAAACTACACCCCTCAAGGATTTTATAAAGGGGTATAGTAAACTTTTTGAACCCAGAGGTACGACACAGAATTTGATAACATTAGGTCATCATATTGAATAAGTTGTCATTAGTCTTGAGCGCAAGTGCTCGCTACTTGAGTTTGCATCGGGTACTCGGGTATGCACCATGTATCACGGGTGCTCGAGTGACATGCTCGAGTCCCCGTCCCGAATGTTTCACGGTTGTTAGACACCCAAAAAAACATACGGGGATCGCTCGTGTATGGCAGGCAATCCCCGCTAGTTTTTTTTGGCTGTATAGCAGCCACGAAACATGCGAGGCGAGGACTCAAGAAGGACTCAAGAATGTCACTCAAGCACCCGTGATACATGGTGCATACCTGAGTACCCGATTCCAAGTCAAGTAGCGAGCACTTGCGCTCAACACTAATCACCATATCGTCATAATTTTTTTTCTTTACTTTTGAAAAAATTCCAACCCCAACACAACCCTAACCCTAACAAAACCTTAGCCCTAATCCTAACTGTAACCCTAACACAACCCTAACCCTGGGCTAACCCTAACCCTGGGCTAACGCTAACCCTGGGCGAACCCTAACCCTGTGCTAACCCGAACCCTAACCCTGGGCTAACCCTAACCCTGGGCTAACCATAACCCTGACCCTGGGCTAATCCTAACCCTGGACTAACCCTAACCCTCGGCTAACCCTAACCCTGGGTTAACCATAACCCTAACCCTGGGCTAATCCTAACCCTGGGCTAACCCTAACCCTGGGCTAACCCTAACCCTAACCCTGGGCTAACTCTAACCCTATCCCTGTGCCCAGCCTAGCTCTGGGCTAACCCTAACCCTAACCCTGGGCTAACCCTAACCCTATCCATGTGCTAAGCCTAGCTCTGGGCTAACCCTAACCCTGGGCTAACCCTAACCCTGGGCTAATCCTAACCCTGGGCTAACCCTAACCCTAACTCTGGGCTAACCCCAACTCTGGGCTAGCCCTAACCCTAACAAAAATATCTATTTTTTATTTTATAATTTTTATTTACCTAAGGGGGGGGGCAAGAGGGGGTTTCATTTATTATTTTTTTATTTTTATCACTGTGATAGGGTTTATCACAGTGATCAAAATGAACCAATAGGGAAAATTACCTGTTGTTGCCGGGCACCGGCGCTGCGCATGCACCCGCCATTTTTTTTCTCTAAGAAGATGCCAGAGCACCGGGGGAAGATCTGGGGGTTGATCGGAGGACAGTGGAGGTACCGGGGGCTTAATTTTTCTCTCCTCTGAAATGTATATTATGTCAGAGGAGAGAGAAATGATTGTAAACCGCGGGTACACTTTTTTTTGTGATCCCCGTTATTCGGCGGATCACATTATTATAACGACGATCACATGACAGGGGACCGTAAAGACCGGCCCTGATCATATTCGTCTCAGCTACCCCGGAAGCTGAGACCCCAGAGAATTTCCGACTCTGGGGGGCACTACAGCCTTATTCCTCAGCGATGCATTTTCACAGCGAGGAATAAGTACCCTTAACTGCCGCCGTGAAAATGCGTTACGGCGGTCGTTAAGGGGTTAAAGAGGTTGGCCACTACTTTAGCATTGATGACCTATCTTTAGGATAGATCAGCAATGTCTGATCGGCCGGAGTCCGACACCCAACACCAGATCCGATCACGTGTTATTAGTGGCGATGGCCACCTGCCAGAAGTATTTGGAGTGGCTGAGGCTTAGTAATGCACATCCACCTCCTATTCAAACCAATAGGTGGATGTGCAGTACCGTGCGTCAGCCACTACAAGTAGACGGCCATAGACAGCCAGCTCTGCAAGTAAGTACTTCCGGCTGGCAGACGCCATTGATAACAGCTGATCGGTGGGGGTGACGGGTGTCGGACCCAGGCCGATCAGACATTAACGACCTATCCTAAGGATAGGCCATCAATGTAAAAATAGTGGGCAACCTCTTTAATATACTTCACGGATTTGTTAGTGCTCGAGGTTTGCTGATCAGGCAAAATTCAATTTCACCTGTTCGTGCTGATTTTCCCGAAAAATTTGATTATTTTCTGCAAATTTAATGTCCCTTATTATACTGTTGGGTGTTTCCAAGACTGTGCCAGCTCCACTACACCATATCCGCTCTGCTTAATCTTTGTACCAGTTTTGCCCTTTTGGTCATCGCTGATCCAGTTCTGCTCTGTCTTACCTGCCAGCTATACAGTACCAGTCATCCCAGTACCAGCTCTCTTACATCAGCCCACTGCTCAGTCCTACTACTCCAGCGCCCCCTGTTCCTGCTGCTGTAGACCTGCTCTTCCAAATCAGTGGTTTCAAGAATTCACTAGGTCCAACATAACAAAATAACCTGTCAGCAACTTTTCACAAGCCTGCCACTACTCTCTGCTGTTCTCAGTGAGGGTAGCACAGGTTTGGTAAAAGGACTGCTCATAGACGTTAAACATCCAGGTAGTCCGGCTCGTACTTGGCAATGGCATGCTAAAAAGTCACTGCATTGGAGTGCAGCTATACACCAAAGAAATGCTGAATAAGCAGTAATAGAAAATGCTGACTATGCTTCTTCCTCCAAATACAATGGTTATATGATTGCAGTGTCTAGTGAGGGAGCATGAGCTCCTGTCATAGGAGACCCAGATAGCTCTGCTGTGCAGCCAAGAGGCTGCATTTCCCCTGTAACTGGGGCTAATATACCAGCCCAAGTTACAAAGGAAATAAGATGAAAAATATTTCAACACTTAAATCCCACCCCAATGGTCTTTTATGACCTTACAGTGGGCACATTGTGTAAAAAAAAAATCAAAAGTAAACAGAAATAAAGAAAAAAATGCTACTGTCAATCCAAATCGCTGTTACTATCCCCACCTCGGTAAAAAAAATATTAGTTACAGAATGGACAACAAATTTTTTCATGTATTGTGGTGGTCCTGTGTGGTCATAAAAAAATTGGGAAAACAGGTCCGCGGTCAGATACCAAGAGACCTCGTCGTAAACAAAGGGGAAAAACAGAGGCATAGTGAGGTCAAGGTCCGAAATCAGAATTCCAGGAAGGTAGCGGATCAAGACAAAGGGCTAGGCAAACGGATGGTCAAAGGCTACCACTCTCCTTTCCAATCTGTAACACCAAGAGAAAGAAACAGAAAAGCGGAGAGAGAGTCAGTGCAGTCAGGAGCATTGTGCTGTCAGATCTATTAACCCCTTTCCGAGCATGTCAGTAATAGTATGTAGCTGTGCCCTGGGACTTATGGACCAGCTACGTACTATTACGCGTGCAGCGATCGCGCCCGCACACAAGCGGTGCGGGGCGATCGCCGCCAGGTGTCAGCTGATTGTCACAGCTGACACCTGGTTCTATGTGCAGGGAGCGGTCCCGCACCACTCCCAGCACATTAACCCCCGCAATCCTGCGATCGAAGTCGATCGCAGCATTGCGGTGGCAAGGGGGGAGGTGATCTGTATACTCACCTCTCCTGCCGGCGTCCAGCGATGTCTGCAGCGGCTTCCGGATGTTGCCATGACGACCAGATGTTGTCATGACAACATCCGGGTCACCAGGAGGCAGGACGTTAGTTTGGTCATGCACAGTGCGCGACCAAAGTAATGTCTCCCCTGTGTGCAGCGCTGACAGGCTGCATGACAAAGGGAGCTGCTGCTCTCTATGCCATGCAGCCGATCAGGCTGCAAAAAGTGAAAGTCCCATAGTGGGACAATGTGTAAAAGTAAAAAAGAAAATAGAAAAGTGAGAAAAAAAAAAAAACTGAAAAAATATATATAAAAAAAAGAAAAAAATAATCACCAAAAAATAAAAATATATTGAACCCATAATATTTATTTATTATGAAAAAAAAATAAACCGTTAAAAGTACACATATTTGGTATTGCCACTTCCGGAACGACCTGACCTATAAAACTGTCCCACTAGTTAACCTCTTTAGTTAACACGGTAAAAAAAAAAAACGAAGCAAAAAACAATGCTTTATCATCATACCGCCAAACAAAAAATGGAATAACACGCGATCAAAAAGACGAATGTAAATAAAAATGGTACCGCTAAAAACATCATCTTGTCCCGCAAAAAACAAGCCACCACACAGCTCCATTGTCCTAAAAAAAAAAAGTTATAGCTCTCAGAATAAAGCGATACAAAAAAATAATTTTTTCTAGAAAATCGTTTTTATTGTGTAAAAGCGGCAAAACATAAAAAAAACTATATAAATGCGGTACCGCTGTAAATGCACTGACCCGAAGAATAACGCTGCATTATCAATTTTACCACACGCAGAACGGCATAAAAAAAAACGCAAAAAAACAATTCCTGAATTGTTGGTTTTTGTTCATTCTGCCTCCCAAAAATCAGAATAGAAAGCGATCAAAAAATGTTACGTGCCCGAAAATGGTACCAATAAAAACGTCAACTTGTCCCGCAAAAAACAAGCTGTCACATGACTCTGTCGGCCAAAATATGGAAAAATTATAGCTCTGAAAATATGGTGATGCAAACACTAGTCTTTGCAAAAAAGCGTCTTTTAGTGTGTGACAGCTGTCAGTCATAAAAACCCGATATGAATCTGGTATTGCAGTAATCACACCGACCCGAAGAGTAAAGTAGTCTAATCACTTATACCGCACGAGGAACGGCGTAAAAAAATAAACTCTAGGGTTACGCTTGTGCTAGGGTTAGGGTTGGGCTAGGGTTAGGGTTGGGTTAGGGTTAGGGTTGGGCTAGGGTTAGGGTTGGGGTTGTATTAGGGTTGGGGCTAGGGTTGGGGTTTTTCAAAAGTAAAGAAAAAAAAATGATGACAATATGGCGACCAGTGTTGAGCGCAAGTGCTCGCTACTTGAGTTTGCATCGGGTACTCGGGTATGCATTGAGTATCGTGGGTGCTCGAGTCTCTGCCCCATATGCTTCACGGGCAAAAAAAACGTTGCTGGGATCGCCTGCCATGCACGAGCGATCCCCGCATGTTTTTTTTTGGGTGTCTAACAACCGCGAAACATGCAGGGCGGGGACTCGAGCATGTCATTCGAGCACCCGCGATACTTGGTGCATAGCCGAGTACCCAATGCAAACTCAAGTAGCGAGCACTTGCGCTCAAGACTAATGACAACTTATTCAATATAATGACCTATTGTTGTCAAATTCTGTCATACCTTTGGGTTCAAAATGTACACTATACCCCTTGATAAAATTCTTGAGGGGTCTAGTTTCCAAAATGGGGTCACTTGTGGGGGGTTTCCACTATTTCAGCACATCAGGGGCTCCCGAAATGTGACATGGCGTCCACTCTTGATTCCAGGCAATTTTGCGTTCAAAAAAGTCACAGTGTTCCTTCCCTTCTGAACCCTGACGTGCGCCCAAACAGTGTATTTTCCCCACATATGGGGTATTGGCGTACTCAGGAGAAATTGCACAACAGTTTTTAGGTTCCATTTTCTCCTCTTACCCTGGTGAAGCTAAAAAAATTGGGGCAAAAGGATCATTTTTGTGGAAAAAGTTAGATTTTTTTATTTTCACTGCTTCATGTTCTAAACTTCTGTGAAGCACCTGGGGGTTAACAGTGCTCACCACACATCTAGATAAGTTCCTTCAGGGGTCTAGTTTCCAAAATGGTGTCACTTGTGGGGGTTTTCCACTGTTTAGGCACATCATGGGCACATCCGCTAATTATTCAAGCAAATTTTACATTCAAAAAGTCAAATGGCGCTCCTTCCCTTCCGAACCCTTCTGTGCGCCTAAACAGTGGTTTTCCCCCACATATGGGGTATCTGCTTACTCAGGAGAGATTGCACAACAAGTTGCATGGTGCAATTTCTCCTGTTATCCTTATGAAAATGCAAAACTGGGGGCTGAAAAACATTTTTGTGGGAAAAATGTGAAAATTTTATTTTCACGGCTCCATGTTATAAACTTCTGTGAAGCACCTGGGGGTTCAAGATGCTCACCACACATCTAGATAAGTTCCCTGAGGGGTCTAGTTTCCAAAATGGTGTCACTTGTGGGGGGTTTCCACTGTTTAGGCACATCAGGGGCTCTTCAAACGCAACATGGCGTCCGCTAATTATTCAAGCAAATTTTACATTCAAAAAGTCAAATGGTGCTCCTTCCCTTCTGAGTCCAGCTGTGCGCCCAAACAGTGTTTTTTCCCCACGTATGGGGTATCTGCGTACTCAGGGGAAATTGCACAACAAATTTTGGGGTCCATTTTTTCCTGTTACCCCTGCAAAAATAAAAAAATTGGGGTCTACAGTAACATTTTTGTGAAAAAAGTTAAATGTTCATTTTTTTCTTCCCCATGCCAAAAATTCCTGTGAAGCACGTGAAGGGTTATTAAACTTCTTGAATGTGGTTTTGAGCACCTTGAGGGGTGCAGTTTTTAGAATGGTGTCACTTTTGGGTATTTTCTGTCATAAAGGCCCCTCAAAGTCACTTCAAATGTGATGTGGTCCCTAAAAAAATGGTTTTGTAAATTTTGTTGGAAAAATGAGAAATCGCTGATCAACTTTTAACCCTTATACTGCACTAATAAAAAAAAATTTTGGTTCCAAAATTGTGCTGATGTAAAGTAGACATGTGGGAAATGTTATTTATTAACTACTTTGTGTAACATATCTCTCTGATTTAACGGAATAAAAATTAAAATTTTGAAAATTGTGAAATTTTCTAAATTTTCGCCAAATTTCCAATTTTTTCACAAATAAACGCAAGTGATATCGAAAAATTTTTACCACTATCAGGAAGTACGATATGTCACAAAAAAAACATTCTCAGAATCAGCGGGATCCGTTGAAGCGTTTCAGAGTAATTACCTTATAAAGTGACAGTGGTCAGAATTGTAAAAATTGGCCCGGTCATTAACATGCAAACCATCCTCGGGGGTAAAGGGGTTAAAAGCAACAGGACAACAAGCTATGTAAAAGGAATTATGCAGACTCTACAACAGCAAAATGGTAGGAAAAAATTGTAATGATGACTATTTAGAAAATTGTCTAATTTTATATTTAGGAATCAAGTGAACAATAAAGAAAATTCAGTGCCCATCGTTTTTTTTATAGCAGGAAATAATTACATCCATAACTGGAATTATTTACAGTCACTTAATCTCTTTTCTGTATATAATCCCCATAAATAGCTGAGGAATTAAGAGCTGACTACATGGAAAGTCACGGTAGCATGGAATATTTTGTGGAATTATAACAATCGTGACAAGTTATAGAGTCCAGCTTGAATGTATCTGTACATTATTCAGGGTTTCAATTGGCTTAGTGGTACAGTTTACGTTTCCTTGTCTTACTAGAAGACATGATAATTGCTGGGAGAGCTATAATTACCTTGTGTTTAGTGTCTCCACGGTAAGTTACTTGGAAGTGTTTATCCTTTCTAACATCAGCGCATGAAACTATGCACCGTAATGAATACACATGACATGGAGAATGCACGGCGGAATGTCATCCGCACAAGATGATGGTATTCTCCCTCATTCTATTTTTTATATATACAATGAATTACATATTTATTATAGGAAATGATCACTTGAGTAAAAGATATACTCGTCTTCAGTCATATTGGGCACATTGTTTTCTATTGTTTAATATGGAAATAGTTTACGTGATAATTGTAAAGTCGTAATCTAGATACTTGACACACCAAAACACGGTCATATTGATCATTTCTAGTGACAGAGGGGTTCAGCGTGGGTGCTCGGTGGCATGTCGTTAGATCTGACAGCTTGACGATGAATTGACTATTCAAAGTCTGCAGTCTCTCTATATGACTGCAGACTTGTGAATCCTCACATCGCGCCCCCAGAGTGCTGTGAGGATTCTCAGTTGACGGCGCCGGAAGCGGTGGTCATATGACCTCAAGTATGTGATATGCATAATCCTGGTCACATGCCAACTAGACTGCTTCCAGCTTCGCTTAATACACTTGCATTGAGCAAGGCATACAAGTCTAGTCGGAATGTGGCCAGAAGTATGCAAATTGCATTCTTGCGGTCATATAACCGCTCGCTCCTAGCACCGATGAGTCCTCCCAGCGCGCAGTGAGCATAATGTGAGGATTCATAAGTCTGCAGTCACATAGAGAGACTACAGACTTTTAGCCTAAGGTCAGACAACTCCTTTAAGGCAGCAGTTTGACCATATCTAAACTTTTTTTTAAATAAAATTTAATTTTACAGAATATTCCACTCCCACTTCTATTAAATAACAGCATTTTCTACTTAAAGTGTAACTAATTGTTTTTAAATGTTTTGTTATTTTGTAGCCATTTAAAGGCAATTTGTCACCAGGTTTTTGCTACCCAATATGAGAGCAGCATAATGTAGGGGCAGATACCCTGATTCCAGTGATGAATCACTTACTGGGGTGCTTGCTGCAGTTTTGATAAAATCCCTGTTTTCTCTACTGCAGATCACTCAGTTCTCTGAATGCTGATCCCCGTATAACCCTGCCCACACTTTGTACACTGTGTATAGGCAGAAAGATGCAAATCAATAGTGGGGAGATATAGCGCTTGTGAATATGCTTGACTACCTGGCCGCAGGTTTACTAGTCCTCTAGTGATAATCCCTGCTGATAAAACTGTGATTTTATCAAAACTACAGCAAGTAGCCCAATAAGTGACACATCATTGGAATCAGGGTCTCTGCCCCTACATTATGCTGCTCTCAGATTAATCATAGAATCATAGAATGGTAGAGTTGGAAGGGACCTCCTGGGTCATCTGGTCCAACCCCCTGCTCAAAGCAGGATTCACTAAATCATCTCAGACAGATGTCTGTCCAGCCTCTGTTTGAAGACGTCCATTGAAGGGGAACTCACCACCTCTCGTGGCAGCCTGTTCCACTCATTAATCACCCTAGTTGGCAAAAACATGGTGATAAACTAAATTTAAAAACACTTTGAATTGGCAGAGGGTCCTAGTTCTGAGTTCCCCCTGTCTATTCAAACCACAGGGTGGAAGGGGTTTCACACCAATGTTGACGTGCTCATGCATAGGCTGGTGCTACTGTCCTTCGGTTTGAGCAACCAATGGGGACCTCCACTGATCAACATGTTCTAATTGCTCAGAAAATACATGTGGGGGACTGGAGAGGGAAAGAACCCACTGATCATAAGAGCTTACACTCCACAGGAGAGAGAGGACCCCTCTGACTATAAGAGCTTACACTCTACAGGAGAGGGAGAAAGAGAGGACCCTGCTGACCATAAGAGCTTACACTCCACAGGAGAGAGAGGACCCCTCTGACTATAAGAGCTTACACTCTACAGGAGAGGGAGAAAGAGAGGACCCTGCTGACCATAAGAGCTTACACTCAACAGGACAGAGAGGACCCCTCTGACCATAAGAGCTTACACTCTATAGAAGAGAGAGAGAGGACCCCTCTGACCATAAGAGCTTACACTTTACAGGAGAGAGAGAAGACCCCACTGACCATAAGAGCTTACACTTTTCAGCAGAGAGAGATAGGACCCCGCTGACCATAACAGCTTACACTCTACAGGAGAGAGAGAGGACCCCACTGACAATAAGAGCATACACTCTACAGGAGAGAGAGGACCCCACTGATCATAAGAGCTTACACACTACAGGAGAGAGAGAGGACCCTGCTGACCATAAGAGCTTACACTTTACAGGAGAGAGAGGACCCTACTGACCATAAGAGCTTATACTTAACAGGAGAGAGAGGACCCTACTGACCATAAGAGCTTACACTTTACAGGAGAGAGAGGACCCCACTGACCCCACTGATCATAAGAGCTTACACTTTACAGCAGAGAGAGAGAGGACCCCGCTGACCATAACGGCTTACACTCTACAGGAGAGAGATAGGACCCCGCTGCCCATAACGGCTTACACTCTACAGGAGAGAGAGAGGACCCCACTGACCATAAGAGATTACTTTCTACAGCAGAGAGAGAAGACCCCGCTGACTATAAGAACTTACACTCTACACGAGAGAGAGGACCCCACTGAGAGAGAGAGTGAGGAATCCATTGACCATGAGAGCAAATTGAGTCTCAAAATGTTTGAATTCACATGAAACTGAGAATTTCTGGAAATTCGGTTTAAACTTGATCCTCCGTGGATCAATCTGCTCATCTCTAATGTTCAACCAAGTTAGTGACAATGTAAATGCTGACTATGGTCTAAGGCTATGTGCCCACGTTGCGGAAATGAAGCAGAAAATTTCTGCTTCATTTCTGCATGTCCTTTCCCGGAATAACGCATGCAGAATTCCGCAAGCGTTTATCGCGCGTTTTCGACATGCGGAATTGCCTTACGTTTTTTATTGCATTGGAAAGGCAATTCCGCATGCGGAACCGCAAAATTAACTGACATGCTGCAGATTTTTGTGCGCATCAAAAACGCTGCGGAAAAATCCGCAGCATGGGCATAGAACTTGCGGATTCTCATTGGGGACCATGGGGTGCGGATTAACAAGCGTTTTACAAGCGTTTCCGCTGCGGAAATTCTGCATCAAATACGCTTGTAAAACGCTACGTGGGCACATACCCTAAATCTACTTTCATCCTGCAGTAAAGGTATATAGCAGGTTTCGTATATTAAAATAATAGTCTTCTTTAGAGAACCCACTTATCCTAAGTATCATCCAATCCCCAAACTATACTTACAGTGGCATATAAAATTTTGGGCACCCCTGGTTAAAATTACTGTTATTGTGAAGAGTTAATCAAGTTGAAGATGAAAAGGCCTAAAGTTAAAGATGACGCATTTCCTTTGTATTTTAAGAAAATACATATATATATATTGTCATCTTTCACATTTTAAAAATTACAAAAAGGAAAATGTGCTGAAAGTTTGAGCACCCTTGGAGATTTGTGTGCTCAGATAACTTTGACCAAGGTTTCAGACCTTAATTAGCCTGTTAGGGTTATGGCTTGTTCACTATCATCGTTAGGAAAGGCCATGTGATGCAAATTTCCCAGCTTTATAAAAACCTAACCTCCTCTAACCTTGTGCCAAAAAACAGCAGCCATGCGTTCTTCTAAGCAGCTGCCTAGCACTCTGAAAATGAAAATGGTGGAGGCACACAAAGCAGGAGAAGGCTATAAAAAGATAGCAAAGCGTTTTCAAGTTGCCCTTTCCTCAGTTGGAAATGTAAATAAGAAATGGCAATTAACAGGAACAGTGGAGGTCAAGATAAGGTCTGGAAGACCAAGCAAGATATAAGTGAAAGCTGCTCTTAGGATTGCTAGAGAGGCAAATCAGAACCCCCGCTTGACTGTAAAAGACCTTCAGAAAGATTTAGCGGACTCTGGAGTTGTGCTACTTTGTTCTACTGTTAAGAGACACCCACACAAATATGGCCTTCATGGAAAAGTCATCAGAAGAAAACCTCTCCTGGGTCCTCACCATGAAATTCAGCGTCAGAAGTATGCAAAAGAACATCTAAACAAGCCTGAGGCATTTTGGAAACAAGTCTTATGGACCGATGAGATTAAATTAGAACTGTTTGGCTACAATGATCAAAGGTAGGTGTGGAGAAAAAAGGGCACAGAATTTCAAGAAAAGATCATCTTGCCAACCATTAAACATGGAGGTGGATCAATCATGCTTTGGGGTTGTGTTGCAGCCAATGTCACGGGGAACATTTCACGGGTAGAGGGAAGAATGGATTCAATGAAATTTGAACAAATTCTTGATGCAAACACCTTTAAAAAACTCAAGTTGAAAAGAGGATGGCTTCTACAAATGGATAATGATCCTCAAAAGGCGCAAGCTGAAGGTTTTACATTGGCCCTCACAGTCCCCTGATCTGAACATCATTGAAAATCTGTGGCTAGACCTCAAAATAGCAGTGCATGCAAGACGACCCAGGAATCTCACATGACTAGAAGAATTTTCTAAGGAAGAATGGATGAAAATCCTTCAAACAAGAATTGAAAGACTCTCAGCTGGGTACAAAAAGCTGTGATACTTTCAAAAGGGGATGCTACTAGGTACTAACCATGCAGGTTGCCCAAACTTTTGCACTGCCCCATTTTCCTTTTTGTAATTTTTAAATGTAAAAGATGACTGTCACGGGGATACTGCAACAGAGAGGAGCCACATGATTGCGGCGTCTGGTTTACTGAACTCTTGCACTGGTTAGAAGTACTTCACCATCTAATTAAACTGTGCAGTTTTTTCCTTGCTAGCAGAGCAAAGATTAATCTGTTCAGTTGAAGTTCCTGGAGCTTTCCTATCTGGATTGTCTCAGCTGTTCAGTGCTGGCCTTTCCCCTCTGCTATATATGCTTGCCTCTGGCACTTAGGGATTGCCAGTGTTAGTTCTTACTACCTGGTGTGGAGTTGAAAGTGTTGTCAGTGACTGGAGTTGACGTTTTGAGATTTGCTCAGGAGATTGATGCTTGGAGTTTTGTTTGTGCGCACATCCTCATCCTCTCATATTTGGTTTCTCCTTCCTTTAACTATCCTGTGTTCCACTCTGATGTTTGGTGAGTGTATTTTGTATGATTATTATTTTCATATCCTGTGTTCCACTCTGATGTTTGGTGAGTGTATTTTGTATGATTATTATTTTCATTTATCCCTGTCCGTCTCCTCCTTGTTTGTCTGGTTAGTGCACTCTTAAACACATCAGCTTTCACTCTCCTTGGGGGATGGAGGGGACAGATAAGGGTTAATTTAGGAGCTTAGTAAGGAATGTGAACCCGGCGTCTCCACCTTCAGGAGTAATCCGGGGGACAGGGATAGACTAGGGCGCCCTGGTTAGAGCCCACAGTCCTAGGAATTGTGTGACAATGACATTATATATATTTTTTTGCCTAAAATACAAAGGAAATGTGTCATCTTTAACTTTAGGCCTTTCAGAGATCATTTCAACTTGCTTAACTGTTCACAATAACAGTAATTTTGACCAGGGGTGCCCAAACTTTTACATGCCACTGTATATGAAGGTAAACCAACATCTAGTAACTCTATTATTGCATGCAATAGGACATTTTCCCCTTATCTCTTTTTTATAAGATGGACAACCATGTGTTAACCAAATATATTTAAAATTTTCTACTGTAAAACTGATAAATAATAATAATAATAATCTTTATTTTTATATAGCGCTAACATATTCCGCAGCTAACATATCATCGCTGTCCCCATTGGGGCTCACAATCTAAATAACTGATTTTTTTTCTTGATATGTTACTGTAGATTAGGTAATTTTTAAGGCTTCACTAAGTGATGATTCTATTAGCATTTTAAAATACACATGTTTCAGTCTGATTTTCCTTTTTTCCCTCTGCACGACCCATGATGCTTCATGGCCTCGCTCTAGCTTGACAGAGATGCATTTGTCCTTACAAAACACAATTGTTTGGAGCTTAATAAGAGTCCAAATGGAGCTTAATTATTTTACTTATCCCCTCATTTCACAATGCAAAATGTAAGTGAATAATTTTTTTTTTTTAATGTCGGTTTATGTTGCCTAGAAACCTGTAAATAAATAAATACACAACGATTATAGGATTAGCTTAAAGGGCTTTTCTAACATGACAATCAGGCATCCAATAAAATAAGTGGCTTCTTATAGAGCAGACCTCTGTCATGTTTGAAATCAAGATAAATTAGCCCCATCGTGTCTAGGGAAGCAGCGGTCATGTTACGGGGGAATTTTTGAATGAAAATGATCTGTCACCAATTTATACATATTTCAATAGTATGAGCAGAAAAAGAAGAAAGATACTGACTGCAAAATGTCAGTATCCTTTAAGCTGATCTATTGTTATTTTTCTTGCTATCTCTTGCTTTCCTGTTGAGCCCGTAGCACATACACATGGCAAATTCATAGAAACGTCCCGCCAGGACTGGAATTAGCGGTATATCTAATGGCATTGGCACCATGAGATTTCATGAAACTTTATGTCACGGCAGTAACTTGCATGCCTCCTCAGCACCGCCCTACTCACTGTGGTCACTGCAAGGCTTCTCCCTGTGTCAGGCCATCTCCCTGAGTTTGCCTCTTGCAGCACTCCTCAGCACTGCTGCATCTTCATGTGGTTTCCATTTGGCTTTAGAAGGGCATGGCCGATCTCTGCAGAAATTTAACCCTGCTGTGTCCTGCAGAGATTAAGTTCCCTGGCCAATCACATGCCAGCAGGGTTTATATTAGTCAGCTTCTCCCACCACTCTTTGCCCGAATGTTGGGTCCTAGCCTGCTAGCACCCATTTATGCATATCTCCATATTCTGTCTCCCGTTATCGACCTGGCTTGCTTACCAATGTGGCGCCCAGCTGCGCTTGGTACCACAGATCCTAGAAGAGTGCATTAATGGAATCCTCCACAAGAGGCCCCCATAAACATTCACACATCTCCACCTTTCACCTCAGACCAGCAGAGGGAGCCCGTTAGGGATATAAATAGGGAAGGTGGAGCTAAGTAGCTCAGTGATTCAGCAGTTCCTCTGAATAGTTCCTGCAGTAGAGAAGCCTGAGAGAGGTTAGTCTGCAGTGGAGCTCAGTCTAGTTTAGAGAACTCAGGAGCTCAAGTAAGTGAGCTTAAAGTGTGCCGACGCCTGTAAGAGCGGTGAAGAGCGGCAAGCTGCCGTTAGCGTGAGTAGCCTAGTGAGGGCCCGAGCACGGCCGAAGGCGAGTGGAAAGTGAGTAGCAGTGGGGGCAGAGGAGCTTATCCAGCTCACCCCAAAAACTATACCGGACACCGGGTCCGAGCTTACCGGGATCTCTACGACCCAGTAAGGCATAACCGGAATCCCTGGAGAACTACAGGTCCCAGGTTCACCAGAGAGCTGATACGCAACAGTGCCAGGAGACACATAGGCCCCGTAAGCTGGGAGCGTGCACTCCAAGAGAAGGCCCTACCACAACGTCAGCCTGTGCAGGACAGAGACAAAGTTAGGCCTAGCTTCAGGCAGGTCAGAAACTTACTACGCAGAGGCAAGAAACAGGAGGCCCTATACCCGCTCATTGGGGAGGATCCTGATATGCACCCTTCACCCTACAGTGCTCCGGGATGTGCCTGAATTACCACCAGTAAAAGGTACTGAAGTGACTGTCTTGTCTGTCCCTGTTCTTGCTCTGACCCATCTGGGTCTCGCCTGTCCTGCATCCCCCTCTCCATACACTGCCCTGAGGCCTAGCTCCACCTGTGGGGAGCTATACCATCGAGCTGCCTTATCACCGGCCTCAGCGGACTGCCGCAGCGCTGGTGATTTTCACCAGAAACCACAGGTGGCGTCGCGAACTTCCATTTAATTAGCAAACCAAACCACCCTTTTTTAAAAGAGAGGCCCAGAGTACGGGCCTGGGAGCCGACCACCGCGACATCCCCAAGGTCAGGCAAAAGGCCCGAGGACCGAGTCGTCCCCATCCCCCTGGGCGAGTCACCTGCTCAGTTTGACGTCTCCATCCCTGACTCCGGCTTTGTATTGTGAACCCGTGCTGCCTGCCCCGACCTCCGACCATCTGACTACACTTCTGTCTCACCCTCCTGAACCTTATAACCGTGCCTCTGACCCTCCAGTTAGCTGCTGCAGTCCCAGGGACTGTCCTTGAGTGGTATCTGATGTCTACCGGTAGCCCAGCCTATCCTCACCATCAGAGGCCCTAGTGGAGATCCGGTAGACACTTAGTCACACCCCTCCAGGGTAAGCCTGGCCTGTGGTGCAGTGGGTCCACATCCACCAGCATTACACCTTAAGCATGATCATCATACTTTGAACACATTTGTGGCTGATACAGAGCACAGACGGGTTTGGGCAGATAAAGGCATAATGAGGAAGGTTTCTGCCACACAAATTTATTGGATTAAGAGAGTAGCTGCTAAAATACCATTACAAAGCAGCAAACAGGTATTTGAAGTTGCTCGTGCCTCTGGAGTCCCGCAAATCTCAAGGTGTAGGATCCTCCAGAGGCTTGTAGTTGTGCATAAACCTACTATTCAGACACTCCTAAACAATGCTCACAAGCAGAAACAGTTGCAGTGGGCCCAGAGATACATGAAGGCTAATTTTAAAACAGTCTTGTTTACTGATGAGTGCCGTGCAACTCTGGATGGTACAGGTGGATGAAGTAGTGGATGGCCACCATGCCAAAAGAAAGCAGCGTCATCAGCAAGGAGGTGGGCTGGTATCACAGTGAGAGAGCTGATAGGCCCCTTTTAGGTCTCTGAAGGTGTGAAACAGACCTCAGCAAAGTATAAAGAATAACCGTACCATCCATAGCAAAATCATCTTCATGCATAACAATGCAACATCTTATGCTGTAAAAATATCTCATTGCCTGCTATGGTCATAAAAGGAGAGAAACTCATGGTGTGGCCACCATCCACCCCTGACCTCGACCCTTTCGAGAAGTTTTTGGAATATCCACGAGCAAATGAGGGTGGGAGGCAGTTCACATCAAAATAGCAGCGCTGGGTGGCTATTCTGACATCCTGCAAGGAAATTCAAGCAGAAACTATCCAAAAACTCACAAGATCAATGGCTGCAAGAATTGCAAAGGTGATATCTAAGAAGGGGTCCTATGTTAAAATGTAACGTGACCTGTTAAGATGTTTTTGATTTCAGTAAATGTGACTTCTTAATGTTGAAAATTTAACAAGAGACCATTTTCAAGTCTTTAAAACCTATAAAATGTTTAGAAACTCTGTTGTGCATAATAATTTTGAATAGTGCATTTTGATTTTTTTAGTTATGGAAAAAATACTGTTATCATTGTTAGGTTTGTCCAATAAAATTTGATTTATACTCTAACAGTTGATGATTTGAACATTATACTGACTCATTTGCATCGACCATTTAGGAAAATCAGAGAAAAATAGCATTTGCATGATAATTTGGAACGCAGTATATATATAGGCCCGATTCATCGAGACGTTGTTCACGCCAGTCTTGATGAGAAGGGGGTATGGTGGAGTCATAGGTGCCAGGTTCTTTAACTGGTGGATGCCTCTTAATGAATTGACTGTATTTTAAAAGTGGAATATGCCTCCATTTGCCTCCAGTCAGAGGTGCGTTACACCTCGTCATGATGTAGAAAAGCAGGCGTCACCATGCCCTGTCCCGTTCCGTCCCACCACAGCTCTACCCATTGTGGCAGAGCTGACCGAAACTGGCATGAAAATGCCTAAAGTTGCAATATCACATTTCGCAAAAATTTTGCAGCGTTTCAAAGTGTTTTACGTCACTTTTCTGGCATAAATACTTTGATGGATCGGGGCCAAAGTCTCTCCTTCACTTTCACTTAGCTCCACAGGTGTCACGGGTTTACCGAGACAGAGAGGAGCCAGAAGACTGCACCATATGATTTCTCCTAATCCTACACTGGCTAGAAGCACTTCTCCTTCATATTAAATGGTGCAGGTTTCTTATAGCAGTGCAGGGGTTAATCTGTTCAGTTGAGAGCTCCTGGAAGCTTACCTGCCTTAAGGCTCTCAGCTGTACATTACTTCCCTCTCCTATATATACTGGACTCTGGCAAGCAGGCATTGCCAGAGCTAGCTTCATTGCTGCATGGGTCAGGAGTTGGTGGAGAGTTGTTGTTTGGGGAGGCGTTTGGTGGATTTATCTAAGACTGTTGCATGGTTTTGGTTGTGCGTAAATCTTTTCCTTCTCCAACTTTGTTTTTTCCCCCATCCTCCACTCCCTGGTGTCTTCCTCTGTTGTTTGTTTGTGCATATTTGTATGATCAGTATTTTTCTTTATCCCTATTCGTATTACCTTGTTAGTCTGGATGAAGTATTGCCATACACCACTACCTCCCACTTCCCGGGGGTAAAGGAGGAGGAAACTGAGGGTGGATTGAAGAGCTCAGCAAGGAACATGGCCCTGGCGTCTTCACCTTCAGAAGTAATCTGAGGAACAGGGACAGCTAGGGCGACCAATAGCATTAGGGACAGGGAAGGAGCCCCTGGTCCCGGGATACCCAACAACAGAGTCGTGACAATAGGTCAAGTGACCACAATACCACCTCTTCTAGCCTTTTCCTTGTCTCAGTTGCTTTTCAAGTTTCGATTACTTTAATGCCTTAAGTATGTACACTTGTTCAAATGAAAAAAAAATTCTTCTCTCATGTTCTAATGCGTGCAGGAAAAATATAGAACTTGCCAAGTTTACTATAGATTAACACCTTTTTCTTGTGCGGTACTTTTGTTAAGTGTGTGTAGTATAATGAATTACTGGGAGAAGTTACATATTTGTACTCTTCACAGAGAAAACAACGGCGTATGTTTGTGGACTGACTTTTTTTTATTCCTATATGTTTTGTAGACAATACTGGTATTTATATGTGGGTGTTCTGAGAAAAGATTTTAGGATCTTCCTGATTCACACCCAGCATGCACAAATATGTTTCTGTATAAGGACATTTACAGAATATACACGCTTTCTTGTGTTTTTTCAGCTCCTTTCTGTAACCGTCTCAATCAGCTGTAATCCATTGGGGATGCTAGTATGTGTTCAATTCCTCTGCAGCACCTCCACTGGGTGAATTAGGTATTACATAGTGACCACTGAAATCAATAGGATGCAATTATAGCGTACAGATTGTAACAATGCTACTCACTTGGGAGCGATCTGAGGCACAACAGAAACCGTTTCTGTTTAAAGTCCGGCTGGTTTATTTCAGTCGTCATAAACCGTATAACACGAAATCTCAAATACAGCCTTTGTCTGGCACAAGGTGAAACATAAAGTAAACAGTTCATACAGTAGTGCGGGTTCGCCCGTTTAGCTTAGAGCCCAGCTTCTTAGTCCTTTTGCAAAGCCAAACAATCCAGGATGTCTACACACCTCCATACACAGAAAGTGTCAGATAAACAGGTTCCATTTTACAATGTGTATCACATCCAGGGGTGGAGATATGGTGAGCAGCCGTCCCACCCTAACTCTTCAGCTGCTCACAATAAGACCTGGCCCTAACATGGTCTTAGTACTATGTGTACTAGAGCATTACTCCAGGTTTGTATTACAGAGGACATGCACCTCTGTGATACATATCTCCCATCCACTATGTGCCTGGCAGCCACCTTACAAAATATACTGGGTTCTCCAAAGGAAACTAAATTCTTTGGCCCTTATTCATCAAACAATTTTAGCCAGAATTCTGGCATAAAACTGTTTGAAACTATGCAAAAGTTTTGCAGGACTTGTAGTTGTGCAAAAATTTGGAGACTTTTGGAATTTTTACATCAGTCCTGGACAGCTCCATCAACTTTTGGAGTATTTTACATCAGTCCTGGACGGCTCCATTAATGTTTGGAATTTTCACATCAGTCCTGGACAGTTCCGTCAACTTTTTGAAATGTGTTCAGAGCTTCACCGGGAGGGAACATGGGAGAGAATGGCCAATAAATTTTTCATAATTTAGACTGCTTGTGTGGCATAAATTTTGACATGTCTATGACTGGAGTACATTTCTTGTGGTGGTGCACAACAGATCAAAGATTAAGAGGCACTCACCATCTTACTTCATCAAGACTGTCATACAAAAATGCCAGTCTTGATAAATCATTGCCTACATTTTTGTTTTCCACTTTGGCTAATTGATGAAGGTTATCAATTGCTTAAAATATTGCGGGTTTAGTAACTGGACTAATAAAAAAATGCATTAAAAAACAATCAAATAATTACAAAAGTCCCCCTTGATGTAAAGGTCACAAAGAACTGACAAATAAATGACATGATTCAGAGAGTAAAAATTCTTCACAAATCTCCGGCCTCATGAACCATTGTATCCCATGCATTCTTCTCATGTTTCGGATGATGAACGTGTCGAGCATTCTACCAGTTGTATTATTTTACTCTAAGTACTTCCTCAGCTAGGTGAAGTGTGAGTGTTTGGTTTGGGTGTGGAAATAAGGACGTTCCATAATCACCAGTTCTTATACTGTACATTCACATTCTCTAGTTAATGTACAGTTTTTTTTCATATATTTTTTCCTATAACGAATTAAAATGTAAAACATGAATATCCGTTAAAACATTTTGTCGGTCACTGGCAATGACCCATCTGATCGCAATGAACCATCGGAAGAGAAGGCATGAATGTAAATGGACATTCTGAATTAAAGGGGTTGTCCAGTGAACAGAAGTGATCATCTACCCACTGAATAGGTGACAATGTATTGATCGCTGGGACTCCCATTGATTGGCAGAACAAGGACTTTTCAAATCTCCAACGTGGCACTTTTATCCCTGTTACAAAATGGATGGCGAGGTCAGACGCCCGACCGCTGCTCCATTCATTCTCTACAGGGCTGCCAGAAAAAAATGAGTGCAGCACTCAGCAGCCCCGTAAGGAATGATTGGAGCAGCGGTTGAGCATGAGCACTGGCTCTCTGTCCTAATGGGGATAAAAGTTCCCAGCTCTGCCGATCCATACGGGTATCCTGCAGATAGATACTAACTTTTTTTTCACCGGACAACAACTCCTTTAATATATACAAATCAATGACTAACTTTCTATACATTCAAAATGTTTCCTTTAGGGTGGTTTCATACACTGTACACATAACAAAACATGTGTAATATCAATAATTTTCTGGGAGAAATACTTAATTTTCTGGAACAATTTTAAAGGTGCCAACACTTTTGGCCATAACTAACTAACTATATATATATATATATATATATATATATATATATATATATATATATATGCAAACACTATGCGGCAGTGCTAAGCAGTCACTGAATACATGAATTCTACTATTGCTGCACATGTAAAAATGTCAGGTTCTTAGTCCACATTTTGATCAAAGCATGTGAGCTCACTCGTACCAACAGAAGGCAAATTCTTTCAGATGGAACCCTATACTAAAAAGTCAACTCTCACTTTGTGCCTAGGCATGAAATAAGCTGGGGAAGAAAAGGATCCAGCTATAATTTGCTCTAACTAAAAACAGCTTCAAAAAGATAGATGGATAGGATGCAGGGACCTTGGATGTAGCACCATACAGAAAAATATAGAAATTGACCAGCACACCTATAATATTAAATGAATATGCAGATGCAAGTATGCCGTGGCTTCTATACAACTATACTTGCATGTGCGTAATAAATTAATACCGTATTATAGGTGTGCTGGCCAATTCCTATTTTTTCTGCACTGTGCTTTGGGAGGAACGGCTACTTCCAAGGTCCCTGCACCCTATCTGCCCATATTTTCAAGACTGTTTTTAATTTCAGCAAAGTAAGGCTGGATTGTATTCTTCCCCAGTTTATTACAAGGCCTAGAGACAAAGAGAGTCTTTAGTATAGAATCTTAAAGTGGTGTACATTTGTATTGCAGCAAATTTGCACCTGCATATTCATTTATTACTATAGGTAGTACTGGCCAATTTCTAGATTTTTTTGTGCATTGGGAAGGGTGGCTAATTCCAAGAATGCACCTTATCTACCCACCTTTACAAGACTACTTTTCATTTAAGCAATATAGACATGCAACCTGTTCTTTCCCAGGCCATTTAAGGCTTCAGCACAGACAGAGGTAAGTCTTTAGCATAGGGTCCCACATGAAAGGGATCACCTTGTCATTGACAGATGGGGAGATGACGTGCCCAGGGGATGAGGACGACTCGGCGCCCGGGCCTTGTTGCCTGACTCTGGGGGATGTCGCGGTGGTCGGCTCCCGGGCCCGTACCCTGGGGTCACTCTTAACAGAAGGGGAAATTATATGGGATAGGGGAATGTTCGTGACGCCACCTGTGGTGTCTGGTGAGGATCACCAGCGCTGCGACACTCCTCTGAGGCCGGTGTTTAGGCAGCTTAGTTGGTGCGGCTCCCCACAGGTGGAGCGGGGCCTCAGGGCAGCGTAAGTGTAGGGGATGCATGACAGAGGGGACCCAGCCGGGTCAGAGGAAGAATAGGCACACACACGACAGTTCACTTCAGTACCTTTACTGGTGGTGTTTCAGGCACGATCCAGGGCACTTTAGGGTGAAGAGTGCATATCAGGACTCTCCCCAGTGAGCGGGTGTGGGGCCTCCTGTTCCTTGCCTTTCCTTGATAAGTTTCTGACCTGCCTAGAGCTAGGCCTAACTTGGTCTCTGTCTTGCACCTGCTAACCTGGTGGTAGGGCCTTCTGTTGGAGTTCACACTCCCTGGTCACTGGGGCCTCCGTGACTCCTGACCCTGGTATAACAGTCAGCTTTTGGTGTTCCTGGGACATATAGTTCGCCAGAGGTTCTGGTTGTTTCTGCTGGGTGTAAGGAATCCCTGCAGACGCAGACCCGGTGTCCGGTATATATTCTTGGGGTGAGCGGGTAAAGCTCCTCTGCCCCCTATGTTACTCTCCTTCCACTCGCCTTCAGCCACGCTCGGGGCCCTCACTAGGCTTCACACTGCAGCAGGCACGCTGCGTTTTGCCGCTCTTTTGGCGTCAGCACGCCCTAGGCTCACTAACTCGAGCTCTCTGAGTCTGGACTGAACTGATTGGGCTCCACTGCAGTCTAGCTTCTGCAGGAGCTCCTCTCAACAGACTGCCTGCCTAACCCCACCCTCCAGTATACATATCCCTATCCAGGCTCCCTCTGGTGGTCTGAGGTGGTAGGGTGGAGGTGTGTGAATGCTATGAGGGCCTCTTGTGGAGAAGTCCATCCATGCACCCCTCTGGGATCTGTGGCACCAATGCGCAGCAGGGCGCCACATTCCCCCCTAGCAAGGCTCAGTACTCCCAGACTGAAGTAACTTTTATAACAGGTAACAACAATAACTCTTCCCTTTATGGGAGGCACTTTGCTTGAACGTTGCATAATAAAACATTATAAATAATAAATATATACATACATACAATAAGCAACCTCAGAATTTAAGTCTGTTCCAGTGAGGTCCCCTGACAGGGTGTCCATCTCACGGGTAAAGTACAAGGTAGCTTGAGGGACCTGTCCAAAGCAATCCCTCAATGTAGGCCCTGGGGTGGCTGCAGGGCATGGTGATCCTGAGTTGGACCTCCACTTCTGCCACGCCAGACAGGTTTTTGTTCTGAAGTCACCTAAAGGGGCACTCCAGGGAGTGCAATTATTTACAGCAAACAGTTTTTGGTCTGCACACAGTCCTCAGCCACAAAGTCCTTTATATACCCTTACGGGTCACTAGAGACAACAAGGGAAGTGTCCATATCACTTAAATTGTCCATTAGTAAGGCAAAGCACAAGTTAAGAAATTCATACATGAAAATACACAATATAATGCCCCAGGAGCAACTATTTACACTGTCAGAGTTTCCTTCTCTATTCTCTGTATCTAACTGGGGTCTGACCTCGTGTGCTACGTGTCGACCTACGTGGTACTGGGATGCGTGAGGCACTAGTGTTTGCACTACCCCCCATTCTGTCAGTTCTAAATGTTGGGGGACTGCAGGGTTGCCTTAACCTCTCTACGGGACTGGCAAGTATACCATTGGCTGGGCCTTCTTGCTCTGCTCCAACCGGGGATCCTTCTTCCGGGGATTCTTCTTGAGCAGGCTCTTCTGAAGCACTTACAGATTCTACTTGCTGTGGAGGGTCTTCTGGCTGTTGAAAGAAGTGGATCACAGGTATTATTACTGCTCCTCCTAGTTGAGGCCAATCTGCCGGGAAATCTCCTAAGTCAGTATAGAGTACTACTTCTTTAGGCTCCTCCGGTACGGTGAGAGGCACTTCTTCTTGGGGCTTTAGCAGGTCTGGACACAACTTCAGATAGTCTCTACATACCGTTGCAGTCGTTATTCCTCCGTCTTTGCTAATCAAACAGGTCTTCTTGTCATCAAATCTTGAATTTAACACAGTGTAGGGTTCTCTCTCCCACTGGTCATCAAGTTTGTGGTTTCTCCTTTTCCTCTTTAACACCACTTCTCCTGGTGTGAAGGGTTCTGCGGGCGCACTTTTATTGTAGTGGGCTTCCTGCTTGTCCCTTACCCGAGTGAGACTGTCTTCGACACAGGCCTGTACTCTTCTGTACTGCTCCTGTCTGGTCATGTCCCAGTCCTCAGTGGACATATCTGCTTCTGGTTCTACTACACCAAGCTCCAGGTCCATGGGCAACTTCCCGGGTCTTGCTCGTGACTCGCCCCCTGGGCCGTGGGGTACCCGGAACCGGGCTTCTGTACGATGCTGGGGGTAGTAGTGGCAACCCGATCCCGTGGCTCGGGGTGGTCAGACCAAATTGTGGCAGTCTATTTATCAGTGTTTTGAATGTCCGACTACGCCACCCGTGGATTGCGGTCAGGGATAACCGCCGCTGCAAGGCAGACCGCTGAGGCTGGTGTTGGTGTGCAGCCAGGGGTAGGATAACTCCCCATGGGAAGAGTGTAGCCTCAGGGCAGTGTAGGTGGATGCTGGGGGTGATGGTGCAGGCGCATCAAAGATCACACTGAGTCCAATGGTGCAGTCCAGGGTTTTTACTCACAGTTGTTATCCATGTCACTTCTGTCAGCAATGACTGCCCAAGCCGTGCTGCGTCCACCAGGTGACGAGCTCGGTCAACCCCCAGGCAATTCAGGAGTATGGCACAGGACCCCCTTCTGTCCTTTCTCTGGCCTCTCGTGCCCCACCAGTGACCAAACTTCTGTCCAGCTACCGCGGACCATGTCGGGTAAGCGTTGGCCTCCACTTCCCGCTATCCTATATGGTGCATTCCTAGCAGGTTTGGCTGGGGGTCGCACCAATAGATGATCACGACCTCCGGTTCTTGGCTGAGGGATAATTTACCTCCACCAACTTGGGAATCCGGTACCCTTCCACAGCCTGACCCTTCACCCTTGCAACGGTTGCTGTCCGTTCTGCTCTCTTAGGGTCCCTTCTGCCTTCTTGTTTCTGGAGCCTTTCTACTCCTCTGTCTCTTCTCCTTTCTTCCTTCTCCTTCTCCTCTTCTCCTCTCTGGCCCCGGCCTTCTCTCTAGGCCTGCCTCATGGAGCTGAGCTCAGGCTGAGCCTCAGCTCCCTGTCAGCTCTCTCTCTCTCTTCTGCTCTGACTGACTGAACTCTACTCTAAAGATGGCTCCCACCCTTTATCTGCTTCTCTGTGTCTGAGCTCAGGTGACCTGCACCCCATGAGCTCCTTCCTATGCTCCAGAAACTGTCCCCTTCTGCTACTACATCACTGGGTTCTCTCCCCCCTCCCCACTCTAGCCAGGGACATGGTCAGTTGTGCCTGCATAAATGGGAGCACCGTCGCGCTGTCCCCCGGAAATGGGGTGAGTGTGTGTGTGCAGCTAACTGAGCCCTGGTCCACACTCAATCCTTACCTGGGAGTGGAATATCACACCTCTGGTTGAGGTGCAATACCCCTGTAGCAACCGAACCCTTGGGGCGCTACACTCGCATAAGATATGCTGGAGTACAATTGGTGGAACTCGCAGGTATGTGGTTGTACAGATCTACCAGGTCAGGTAGTAGGTCTGGCCACTGATTTCTCTCCTCTAGTGGTAAGGTCTTCAGCAGGTCGATGACGATGTTATTCATCTTTTCACAGAGACCGTTGGTTTGGGGGTGGTACGGTGTAGTCCGGATCTTTTTACACCCATACAGATGGGAGAACTCCTTGAACAGTTCGGCTTCAAAGGCTGGGCCTTGATCCATCAGCACCTGCTCTGGGTATCCATGAGGCCTGCAGAAGTACGCCTGAAACGTCCTCGCTGCTGTCTCTGCCATCAGATCCTTGATGGGGGCGACCACCAGGAACCGGGAGTAGTGATCCACCATGGTCAGGGCATAGAAATATCCTGACCTGCTGGGTGACAGCTTGACATGATCCAGGGCCACGATCTCCAAGGGACGAGTCGTCTTGATGGGTTGCAGGGGTGCCTTCTGGCTGCTGTAGTCTTTTCTTCTGAGGCTACAGGGTCCACAATTCCGGCACCACCTCTCAATGGAACTGCGCATTCCTACCCAATAAAACCGAAACTTCAGCAGGGTTTCTAGCTTCTTCCAGCCAAAGTGCCCCGCCTGATCGTGGTAGGCTTCCAACACCATCTGGATGTCTGTCTTGGGCACCACTATCTGCCATACCATCTCATGGGTTTTGGGGTTGACGTACCTCTGGCACAGCTTTTCTCTATAGATGAACAGCCGGCTCTTCTCATTCCACAGCTGCTTGGCTTGTAGAGACACGTCCTTCTCCAGGGAGGAACCTTCTTGGGTTATCAGCTCTTTGATATGGCTGACAACCGGGTCACTGTCCTGGGTCTCCTTCCAGCTGTGGTGAGGCAGGGGGTTTAACGTCTTACCGCGATGCCTCCTGGAGGCTCGTTGCTCGTGGACCATTCCATTCCGATGAAAGGCAGGTAGTTCAATCTCCTCCAGGTCATCCACTTCTTCTACAGTGTCCGACTGGTGAGGCATCCTGGACAGGGCATCAGCGTTGGCGTTCTTGCGGCCCGCCCGGTACTTAATAGTGAACTGGTAGTTTGACAGCCGAGCCATCCATCGTTGTTCCATGGCTCCTAACTTGGCTGTTTCCAGATGAGTCAAGGGGTTATTATCAGTGTAGGCAGTGAACTTACTGGAGGCTAGGTAGTGCTTGAACCGTTCAGTGATGGCCCAGACCAGGGCCAGGAACTCCAACTTAAAACTGCTATAGTTCTCTGGGTTCCTCTCGGTCGAGCGGAGCTTCCTGCTTGCATAGGCGATCACCTTCTCTTGGCCATCCTGCTTCTGACTCAGTACAGCTCCTAATCCCTCGTTGCTGGCATCAGTGTACAGCAGGAACGGTTGGCTGTAGTCAGAGTAGGCTAGGATCTCTTCACCGGTCAGGATCTCCTTCATCATCTTAAAGGATTCAGCTTGCTCCTTACCCCACTGAAACGGGGGATTTCTGCCTCTGGGGGACTGTCCTACCTGGAGGTCTTGCAGAGGCGCCGCTTTCTTGGTATAGTCCTTCACAAACCTCCGGTAATACCCCACTAGTCCCAGGAACTGACGTACCTCCTTGAGGCTCTTCGGCTCTGGCCATTTCTGGATGGCAGTGACCTTCTCCAGGTCTGGTGTTACTCCCTCTGGATTAACGATGTGCCCCAGGTACTGTACCTTTCGCTTGAGCAGGTGGCACTTTGAGGGCTTCAGCTTCATCCCATACCGGGACAGCGACTCAAATACCTCTGCCAGGTGTTTCAAGTGGTCCTTATATGTTTTGGAGTACACTATCACGTCGTCCAGGTATAGTAGTACAGTGTCGAAGTTGCGGTGTCCCAGGCAGCACTCCATCAATCTCTGGAACGTTCCGGGGGCGTTGCAAAGTCCAAATGGCATACTGTTGAACTCGCAGAGTCCCATCGGGGTAGTGAAGGCCGTCTTCTGCCGATCCTCCTCAGCAACAGCTACTTGCCAGTACCCACTAGTGAGGTCAAGGATGGAGAAGTAATTTGCAGACTTTAAGGCAGCCAGGGATTCCTCTATATGGGGCAAAGGGTATACATCTTTGTGTGTTATGCGATTTACCTGTCTGTAATCTACACACATTCTCATGCTTCCGTCCTTTTTCCTGACTAGAACTAGGGGAGCTGCCCAGGGACTACAACTATCCCTTACTACCCCTGCCTTCTTCATGTCGTGCAACATCTCCTTCGCCTTCTGGTAGTATGCTGGTGGTATAGGCCTGTAACGTTCTTTGATGGGTGGATGGTCACCTGTGGGAATATGGTGTTGTACCCCCTTAATCCTCCCAAAGTCAAGTGGGTGCTTACTGAATACCTGTGCGTATTCCTGAACCACCCGGTGTACACCCTACTTCTGATGGGCAGGAGTGGTGTCTGTCCCAACATGGAGCTGTTGACACCAATCCTCCACCTGGGTTCCCGGGTCATTATCCTCCACTCCGTCTGGTGAGGTTAAGGACTCCGCCGTGTGTATGGAGTTGTTATCTACTGTGTACAGTTTGGCAACAGTGGCATAGCGTGGTAATCTAACCTCGTCCTCCCCATAGTTCAGAAGACGGATGGGCACCCTCCCATTGCGTACATCCACTACACCTCTGGCAGTTAATAGTGTAGGTCTATGTTCTGAGGTAAGGGGCTCTACTACCGCCTGGTAGTTCCGTCCTTTGAGACCTCTTGCTGCTCTACACCAAATCAGCATTTCACTCATCGGGGGAATCACAATGGGTACAGAGTCTGTCACCCGTACATTACCAATTTCACCGCCTGTTAGCTTTACCTGTGGCTGGTACATAAGGGCTCGGATCTCTTTCTGGAGCGCCCTTCTCTGCCCTGGTCTGGCAGTGTCAGCTATCTGTTGGAGCAAGAACAACACTTCTCCCAAACAGTTACTAACAATATTTGTGCCAAGTACCATATACAAGTCTGTATCATCAGGATTAGTCTCTACTACAATTAGTCCCTGGTCCTTCAGTTCCACTCTTCCCACCTTTACTGCCACATCCTTAACCCCGACTAGGTTAAGGGGGAGGCCGTTTGAGGCATACACGGAAAGATTTGGATCTGGTGGGTGAAGTTCGTCTATGGACCAGAACCTTTTGTAGAGGACATCAGGCATGATGGTTACCTGAGATCCTGTGTCCAGCAGAGCAGGTGTCGCGATGCCGTCCAGCATGATGGACAGGAAAGGTCTTCCTCCCACGAACCTGCGGTACCAGTTTGATGGGCCTGAGGGGTCTACTCCTGGGTGTCGGCCCTCGGCCCCAGGGTTTGCTCGTTTAAAGGACAGCTCCAGACGGTGTGACCTGTCTTGTGGCAGCGGTGGCAGTCATGGTCCTTTGGCGGGCGGCGTTGGTCGCTGGTCCTCCCAGGGAGCGGCCTTGTCCTCCTCCTCCTTCTCATCCAGGGGATATCCTCAGGGCTGTCGGCTAGCTTCCTTCCTCCTCTGGCTCCGTCCGCAGCTGCAGGGCACTCAGTACAGTGGTCAGGGTTTTGCTCAACTGACGCACTTCAGAGCTCAGGCTGTCCAGCTCACTAGGGGACGTTGCTTGCACCTTGGCTTCAGCAGCCACTGGGGGAAAGGTGGACGCTGCGGGCACTGGGGTGGCCCCACCTGGTAACATTGGATAGCAGTTGTTTCCAGGGGCTTTTGTCCTTTTATAGCCATGTCCTTAAGGGTGTCAAAGGTGGCATCTGGATGATCCAGGGACCACCAACGCACAGTCCTGCTCTCCTCTTGAGACCTCAGTCCCCGGACAAACTGTTCCTTCAGCATTTTATTTTCGTCAATGATGCTGGTTGGACTAACCTGTTTCAGAGCTCGCAGGGCCCCTTGTAAACGCCAGGCATAGTCCCGAACACTGTCCTCCGGTTGCTGAGAGCAGTTGTAGAACCTCATCCGGAGGTCTGTCTCTGTACTATTCTCAAAGACAGTCTGTAGTTTTTTAAAGATTGCGGACACTGACTCCTGGTCTGCGGCTGACCAGGTTTCTACTTCTCGCTCCGCAGCACCAGTCAGTTGTCCCAATACAACAGCGGCTCTTTGCTTTCCTGTCATAGAGTACATGTGCAGTATACCGCATATTTTCCTTTTGAATCCAGACAGGGTATCTGGTTTGCCACTGTACTGGGGGAGCCACTTCGCTCCAGGGATGTACGGTAGGGCCATGGGTATGACAGGGGTTACAAGCCCTGCTGTTGGAGCGGCTGCTCCGGCCTGCTCGGCGCCGGGCTGATCATCAGGGCCGTTAACCAGTACTCCGGCGTTGTGCTGTTCTTCGGACATTCTGGCGCCCCCCTAGCGAACCGTGGCCTACCTTCTTTTCTTCCGGCAGGCCGCAGCTCCGCAGGTGACGGTCTTCCTTCAGGACCTTGCGTCACTTGCGTCCTACGTCAGAGCGCTCACTGGGGCTCCTTCCAGGACCTGGCACTTCCTGGTTTGACGTCGAGGCGTGGGGCGTGTCCGGGACTTCGCGCGCTTCAGCAGGTACGCCTCTCAGTTTCCCGCGGTTACGTCCTTCTTCCTGCTCGGCGGCACAACAATGGCGGCGATCTTCGCCACAGTTAAATACACAGTTCTGATTAAAGGCGCACAGTACCCGGTTGCAGCGGGCACGGAATCCTGTTCGTGACGCCAGGGAGAGATGAAGCGCCCAGGGGATGGGGACGACTCGGCGCCCAGGCCTTGTTGCCTGACTCTGGGGGATGTCGTGGTGGTCGGCTCCCGGGCCCGTACCCTGGGGTCACTCTTAATAGAAGGGGAAATTATATGGGATAGGGGAATGTTCGTGACGCCACCTGTGGTGTCTGGTGAGGATCACCAGCGCTGCGACACTCCTCTGAGGCCGGTGTTTAGGCAGCTTAGTTGGTGCGGCTCCCCACAGGTGGAGCAGGGCCTCAGGGCAGCGTAAGTGTAGGGGATGCAGGACAGAGGGGACCCAGCCAGGTCAGAGGAAGAATAGCACACACACGACAGTTCACTTCAGTACCTTTACTGGTGGTGTTTCAGGCACGATCCAGGGCACTTTAGGGTGAAGGGTGCATATCAGGATTCTCCCCAGTGAGCGGGTGTGGGGCCTCCTGTTCCTTGCCTTTCCTTGATAAGTTTCTGACCTGCCTGGAGCTAGGCCTAACTTGGTCTCTGTCTTGCACCTGCTGACCTGGTGGTAGGGCCTTCTGTTGGAGTTCACACTCCCTGGTCTCTGGGGCCTCCGTGACTTCTGACCCTGGTATAACAGTCAGCTTTTGGTGTTCCTGGGACATATAGTTCGCCAGGGGTTCTGGTTGTTTCTGCTGGGTGTAATGAATCCCTGCAGACGCGGACCCGGTGTCCGGTATATATTCTTGGGGTGAGCGGGTAAAGCTCCTCTGCCCCCTATGTTACTCTCCTTCCACTCGCCTTTGGCCACGCTCGGGGCCCTCACTAGGCTTTACACTGCAGCAAGCACGCTGCTCTTCGGCGCTCTTTTGGCGTCAGCACGCCCTAGGCTCACTAACTCAAGCTCTCTGAGTCTGGACTGAACTGACTGGGCTCTACTGCAGTCTAGCTTCTGCATGAGCTCCTCTCAACAGACTGCCTGCCTAACTCCACCCTCCAGTATATATATCCCTATCCGGGGTCCCTCTGGTGGTCTGAGGTGGTAGGGTGGAGGTGTGTGAATGCTATGAGGGCCTCTTGTGGAGAAGTCCATCCATGCACCCCTCTGGGATCTGTGGCACCAATGCGCAGCAGGGCGCCACACATACACACATTGATCAAAATGTACACTAAGTTCCTTACATTTGTATGAGGAGTTCCTCTATTAGATAATTACACAGTGCCATTGCATAATATTTGGAGTCAGAAGTGGATCAAGCAAGAAGGAGAACATTAGAGCTTTCTTTATATTTTCCATTGCTCTTAAAGGGGTTGTCCAGTCTTAGGCGACAAGTCTGCAGTCTCTTTATTTGACTGCCGACTTGTGAATCCTTACTGCGTGCTGTGAGGATTCTCCGGTGCTGGCACCGGGAGCAGTGGGCGATTGACTGCAGATATGTGATCTACATACATGTGATCATTTGCCGACTAGACGTTCACGGATACTGGATACCTCTAGTCAGAATGTAGCAAATCACATGTTTGCGGTCTACGCCGGCATCGGACAA
Source organism: Phyllobates terribilis (assembly GCF_046119375.1). Lineage (NCBI taxonomy): Eukaryota > Metazoa > Chordata > Amphibia > Anura > Dendrobatidae > Phyllobates > Phyllobates terribilis. Next base: position 716,523,129 of record NW_027362764.1, read on the forward strand.
TCCTTGCAGCGCACGATTTGTAAGGGGGAAGACCGGGGTGTAAGTACTTTCAGAGCAAGGGATCCAGAACTGCCAGGGCCGTACCTCCTGTTGCAGGGGGGAGACAGACTGCGAGCTCAGGAGTCATGTGACTGGGAAGTTGGGGGTGAGTCCAGAGACAGAGCTGGGAGGTCTGGTGACCGAGGGACTCCTGGTGTGACTAGAGAGAGGAGGGGACGAGGACGTTTTGTGCGGGAAAGCGGAGCCGAGTCCTGCACAGGAGAACAGTGTGAGCGGGTCCAGGCTCCTGGCTCGAGTACTGGGAGCAGGAGTCGGGTGCGGTGGACTGGAAGAGTCAAGCCCGACTATAGAGACAAGGGACGCAGGGTCCATGGAGCCGAGGCATGTGAGGTGCCGTGTTATGGACTAGGGGCTCAGCTGGTAAAACCGGAAACTGCCCGCTGCCGCCAGAAGACGGAGCATTGTTTGGGTGGGGAAGCCTGAAGAAATCATCACCTGCTATTTCCCTTGTTTTCCCCCCATATTTTCCTTGTTGCTCCCTGCATGGAGATTGACCTTGTTCTTATAAACCCCCCCTGTTTATTAACCCCGTATTGGCTGCTCTGTGTTTCTGTGTCACTGCATCTAAAGTACCCGTGTTACAGATTCACAAGAGTAACTGCAGACTTGTGGCCTAAGGTTGGACAACCCCATTAACCCCTTCCCGACCCGTGTCACAGCGTCTGTGACATGGAAATCTGTGCATTCCCGACCCATGTCACAGCGTCTGTGACATGGAGGGATCGCGCCCCTGCAGCGCCTGCGAGCGGGGTCGCTCAGGTGTCACAGTTGCTACTGCAACTGGACATCCTGAAGTTGACCCCACGGGGGGTGGATTAACCCCCCCGTGCCTAAAACCCCTCCTATTGGCAGTTTCATTTTCACTTTAGTGAAACTGACAATCGGAATGAATGAAATATTTCACCAATGGAAATTGGTGAAATATTTACTTTCTGGGCATGGCTTGATGCTTATAGCATCAGCCATTGGCTGGGGGCAGTGTCACCTCTGTGTCCCCCCCCCCAGATCTGATTGGGGGGCTAGCGTCACATGGACACTAGCTCCAATCAGATGTCGAGCGGTGTATTTATTATGGCTGACCAAACTTCCCAGATCCCGAGGAGTTTGGTCACGCCGATCCGCTGCTGCCACAGATCATCTGCCCCGCCGCCGATTGTCTGCCACCTCCACCGCCGCCACCGATCCTCTGCACCCGCCGCTGCCACCGCTGCTGATCTGCCGCCAATCCCCTGCACCCGCCGCTGCCTCCGCTGCTGATCCGCTGCCGGTAGGTAGTATCCCCCCCCCTTATCAGATTTCCAGCCCCCACTTCCCCCCCGACCCCCCCTCCACCCCCCTTCCACCCCAGTCCCAATTTCTCACCTGTTCCCCGACCTCCACTCCCTCCATCTTCCACGTCTTCATCCACTGGCTGCTGCTCTCCTTCTGACAGCCAGTGGACTGTGATCACAGGCAGCAGCAGGCTCAGTGTAAATCTCCTGCGCCTGTGATCATACCACCATCCCCCAGTCCCAGGGATCACACCACCATCCCCCAGTCCCAGTGATCTCACCCACCATCCCCCAGTCCTAGTGATCTCACCCACCCCCCCAGTGATCACCCCCCCAGTGATCACCCCCCCCAGTGATCACCAGCCCCCCCCCTCGTCCGAGTGATCACCCCCCCTGCTGCTGCCAGCTACTGCCTGCCGGCTCCTACCCCCCTTGCTGCTGCCGGCTCCTGCCCCCCTTTCTGCCCCCCTTCTGCCCCAGTGATAACCCCCCCCTGCTGTTGCTGGCTCTTCCATCTCCTCAGCCCCCTCCTGCGCCCCGTATGCCTGAGCGCGCCCCCTCCTGCGCCCCGTACGCCTGACCGCCCCCACACGTGATTTACACCAAGCACTCACACATACACACGTACACTCACACTATAATAAAGTTTTGATTTTTTTTTTTACACACGCACACAGCACACAAAATGTCCCGCCCGTCCCGCTCATCCCAGTCTAGGGCGTACTCAGCTGAGGAGGCTATGTCAGGTTGTTGTGTGTGTTGTAGTGTGTGTGTGGTGTATACACTACACTATACCACACCGCACACCAACCTGACATACACTACACAATTTGTGAAGCACATGGGAGTGATCACTATGCATCTAGATAAGTTCCCTGGGGGGGTCTAGTTTCCAAAATGGGGTCACTTGTGGGGGAGCTCCAATGTTTAGGCACACGGGCTCTCCAAACACGACATGGTGTCCGCTAACAAATTGGAACCATGTTGTGTTTGCAGAGCCCCTGATATGCCTAAACAGTGGAGCTCCCCCACAAGTGACCCCATTTTGGAAACTAGATGCCCCAAGGCACCAATCTAGATGCATAGTGAGCACTTGGAACCCTCAGGTGCTTCACAAATTGATTCGTAAAAATGAAAAAGTGGAAAAAAAAACTCTTTTTTATTTTTACGGATTAATTTTTGAAGCACATGGGGGTTTCAAGTGGTCACTATGCATCTAGATAGGTGCCTTGGGGGATATAGTTTCCAAAATGGGGTCACTTGTGGGGGAGCTCCACTGTTTAGGCACATCAGGGGCTCTCCAAACGCGACATGGTGTCCGCTAACAAATTGAAACCATGTTGCGTTAGGAGAGCCGCTGATGTGCCTAAATAGTGGAGCTCCCCCACAAGTGACCCCATTTTGGAAACTAGATCCCCCAAGGCACCTATCTAGATGCATAGTGAGCACTTGGAACCCCCAGGTGCTTCACAAATTGATTCGTAAAAATGAAAAAGTGAAAAAAAAAACACTTTTTCATTTTTAGGAATTAATTTGTGAAGCACCTGAGGGTTCCAAGTGCTCACTATGCATCTAGATAGGTGCCTTGGGGGGTCTAGTTTCCAAAATTGGGTCACTTGTGGGGGAGCTCCACTGTTTAGGCACATTAGGGGCTCTCCAAACGCAACATGGTGTCCGCTAACAATTTGAGCCGATTTTCCATTCAATTTGTTAGCGGACACCATGTCGCGTTTGGAGAGCCCCTGATGTGCCTAAACAGTGGTTTATGACCACATATGAGGTATCAGTGTACTCAGGAGAAATTGACCAACAAATTTTAGGATGCATTTTATCCTATTACCCATGTGAAAATTAAAAAATTTAGGCTAAAAGAAAATTTTTGTTAGAAAAATTAAAATGTTCAATTTTTTCTTCCATGTTGCTTTAGTTCCTGTGATGCACCTGAAGGGTTAATAATCTTCTTGAATGTAGTTTTGAGTAGCTTGAGGGGTGCAGTTTTTGGAATGGTGTCACTTTTTGGTGTTTTCTGTCATGTACACCCCTCAAAGGGACTTCAAATGTGATGTGGTCACTAAAAAAATGGTTTTTTAAATTTTGCTGGAAAAAAGATAAATTGCTGATGAACTTTGAACCCTTCAAACTTCCTACCAAATTTTTTTTTTTTTCCAAAATTGTGCTGATGTAAAGTAGACATGTGGGAAATGTTATTTATTAACTATTTTGTGTCACATCACTCTCTGGTTTAGCAGAATAAAAATTCAAAATTTAAAAATTGCGAAATTTTCAACATTTTTCCCATATTTTTGATTTTTTCACAAATAAACGCAAATATTATCGACCTAAATTTAATACTAACATGAAGCCCAATATGTCACGAAAAAACAATCTCAGAATCGCTAGGATCCGTTGAAGTGTTCCAGAGTTTTTACTTTGTAAAGGGACACTGGTCAGAATTGACAAAAATGCCAAGGTCTTTAGGGTCAAAATAGGCTGGGTCCTGAAGGGTTTTTAAATACACTTCTGACTTTGGTTTAGAAATTTGCACCAAAAATTGCAGCATTTGTATCAAAAAGTGAAAATAATATGAAATAATTTTCTTGATTGACATAAAATGATGTGTCACTAAGGTTTATTGTAGGTATGTCGCTTTAGGCTCATTTTTATTACTAATCTTACTCAAATAGCAGCAAAACACTCCACAAAGCTAAGGTAAGTAAATACACCCATAAGTATATAAAGGACTTGCCTGCAGCAGTGCATACCAGATAAAATACGTTTCATAAGAGGACGGTTTGAAGATCCTCACCAGTCTCAGATTCTGCTCCTGCTGCATTTTTCATTTCAAAATTTGAGAAAAATGAAAGAATAGTCTATTCACCGAGACACATAGTACCTGACTGGCCCTTCATAGTATATATTCCCCAAAAAATACACAACTGCAGTAGTGCAGCCAGATTGATTCATGCAGCTCGCGGTTTAGACAACATGGATTTAATGACAGGTTCCCTTTGAGTATAACAATACAATGACTAGGTAACAGGTGCCTCCCGATGTATAACAGCCGGCCCTTCGCTCCAAGTGTATAGCATCCAGCCCCTCGCCACTGGTGTATAACATCCGACCCCTCGCCACTGGTGTATAACATCCGGCCCCTTGCCCCTGGTGTATAACATCCGGCCCCTCGCCTCAGGTGTATAACATCTGGCTTCTCGTCTCTGGTGTATAACATCCAGCCTCTCACCCCTGGTGTATAACATCCGGTTCCTTGCCCCCCGGTGTATGACATCCACCCCATCGCCCCCGGTGTATGTCATCCGGCTCCTCACCCCCTATGTATAACATCAGCCCATCTCCCCCAGTGTATAACATCCGGCCCCTCTTCCCTGATGTATAACACCTGGCTCCTCGCCCCCAGTGTATAACATCTGGCTCCTCACCCCCGGTATATAACATCCGGCCCCTCGCCTCAGGTGTATAACATCCGGCTCCTCGCCCCCCAGTATATAAAATCCACTCCATCACCCCCGGTGTACATCATCCGGCTCCTCGCCCCCAGTGTATAACATCCACCCCCTAGCTCCTAGTGTATAACACCTGTCCCCTTATCCCCAGCATATAACATCTGGTACCTCGCCCCCGGTGTATAACATCCGGCTCTTCGTCCCTCGTGTATAACATCCACTCCCTCGCCCCCGGTGTATAACATCCGGCTCCTCGTCCCCCGTGTATAACATCCACTCCCTCGCCCCAGGTGTATAACATGTGGCTCCTTGACCCCTGTGTATAACATCCGACTCCTTGCCCTGGTGTATAACATCCGGCCCCTCACCCCCTGTATATAACATCCAGCCCCTCACACCCGGTATATAACATCATAACATCCACTCCCTCGCCCCAGGTGTATAACATCCGGCCCCTCACCCCCGGTGCATAACATTCGGCCCCTCATCCCAGATGTATAACATCCAGCCCCTCGCCCCCAGTGTATAACATCTGACCCCTCGCCCCCGGTGTATAATATCCGGCCACTCACCCCCCATGTATAACATCTGGCCCCTCACCCCCCGTATATAACAACCGGCCCCTCACACCCAGTATATAACATCCGCCCCCCCCCACTGTCTGCCTTTACTAACATTTGACAGAACGGCTGGTGGTGCAGAGCTCCCTATTACCAATGCGGTGCTGTATTAGGAGCCACCAGTGTAACAAGTCCATTGATGACATTTCTTCCCGCCGGAATATTCCACCATTACCTGTGATTGTTAATACTGAGAAGTGGAAAGAACTGCAGTAACTTACCCATGAAGTGGAGACCACATAACATTGCAGAGCGGGGGGGACCAGTGCTGAGGATCAGAGGGCAGATATGTCACCAACACTCTGCTGACTCCATAAATGCAGTGTCCTAACTTTCTACCATTACCATCAGCACAAAAAAAAGCATTGTGCTTGGTGATGTAAGGCTGCATGCAGCTGCTCAGCCATGGAAATCCATGCTATGAAGTTCTAGCTGAGCAGCTGCATGCAGCCTTACATCACCAAGCACAATGCTGAGCGTCAGATGGAGTGGTGTAAAGCCACCATCACTGGACTTTGGAACAGTGGAGCTGTGTTCTGTGAGGCTCACAGTTCTAATGTAAGGGTGATTACTAATGACTAACAAAAAAAATTAAACCCTTTAAAATTCAATTCTTTATTCCTAATATTAAAAACCTTCCCAAAAAGTAAACATAAACAATGTGATAGAACATATACAGTATATTGAGTAGGATACAGAATCAATAATAACCACCACAGCGATAATAGGGCATACATTATGACCTGAAGTGGTGAGGAACTACCTTTCTCTACAAGACCTTGATGATAGCCCTGCCTTGTCGCGGAGGTTGGCACCCTATATCAAGCGTTAGTGGCGCCCCCGCTCAGCGAAGACTCACTTATTGGTGTACTTATTATTGATTCTATATCCTACTCAACATATATGTTTCATCTTGAAAGAAACGTATAAAAGAAAAATATAATAATAGTTATTTCACATATATATAAAAAATTTGCGTTGCAAATGAGTATACACAAGTACAGAAAAAGTCAAAGGCAAGATACAGGTATCAAAGACGTGCTAACCACTCATATATGTTGGGGTAGGGAGAGTTAATCATATCATGAAAATCTGTAAAGTGCTAGTGCTCAAATAATTAATAACATGTGTACATACCAAATGCATCTATCTCATTTATAAAAAGACTGCCGGTATACAGTATATTGTGAGGCAGTGACGGGGATCGTTTACGAGGGACGTTATGTATCCCCCAGAATGTGTACAGAGACCTATTAAATCCATTGGAGTGCATTGCAGTCACAAACTCACCTGCGGCTGCAATGCAGGAATGAAGGTGAGCATTGACCTGGTCAGGCTATCTGGCTAAGGCAGATTAGTAAAACCCGGCAGGGCCTTCATTTCTTGGAGGAGGCTACAGGAGGCAGTGGGGCGGCCTCCTCCCTCCAACCCGGGTTTCCCAGTGGCTCTTGCCACAGGTCCTTTAAAAAACCCTGCATTAAGGAATAGTGTTGTTCAGTGTTGGGACCTGCTAGGAACATAGCAGGAAAGCTTGGCGGGCCTGTGTGTAGTTGAACCTACGCCTGGGAAGGCTCTGCACCCGTCAGGCTCTGAGCACCCGGCGCAGCCGTTGCCCACATCAACCGTTGTTATGGACTTATGTTAACCCGGCTGCGAACCGGAGGACTTTCTGTTTTACCCGTGAGTGCTGAATAAAAGCTGCTTATGTTGGACTTGCTTGGGTCACTGCCGCAGTTACTGCACGGTGTGAACACCGCCGCCTTACAGCTTGGTGGAGAATGCGGGCATTGTGACTGAGACATACCCCACCGGCAGCTGCATGACCACAATCTGGCCTGCCACCTTTCAGCCCAACCCCGTAGACAAAATGGAGGAGCTGTTAAGGCAATTGGTCCTCACGCAGGGGCAGCAGCAGGAGCAGTTCAAGCAGCAGCAGCACACTAATGAGCTGATCGTGCAGCAGCTCACAGCCCTGCAGGAGACTCCGACGGCACCAGCCCCAGAACGTCGAGAGGCCTGGGACAAGGTTCGCTCACCATTGAGGAAGATGGGACCCAAGGAAGCCTTCCTGTCCATCTATAAACGTACAGCACAGCGGGAAAACCTACCAGCCGGCCAGTGGGCGGAAGTGGTGGCTCCATTTTTGGTCGGCGATGCCTAGAAGGCCTACTTCGACCTAAGTCGGGAGGATGCCTAGGACTACAAGAGGCTCAAAGGTGAGATCCTTGCCCAACTGGAGGTCAATACATATGTGAGGGCTCAGCTTGTATTTTCATGAGCCTTTGTGGAGACCTGACCTGCCCGGTCTTAGGCTTATGACCTTTTGCAGCTGGTCAAAAGGTGGCTCCAGCCTGAGTCTTTGACTCCAGCCCAGATGGTGGAGAGGTTGGTGGTTGACCAGCTGGTGAGGACTCTACCGGCCGCTATCCAACGTTGGGTGGGGCAACGTTAGGAGGGAAAAACATCTCCAGGACTTTTTCATCTGACCCTTTCCCAGCTACAGAAAGAGCACGTGACCGGAAGTGAGAGCGCGCGTGGGGTGTGAGCACGTGGGCTGTGGTGTGGCTGTGGTGAGCGGCGTGCGGCGAGGTCCAACTCGGCTCGCGGCCCTCCGAGTGGACCGGGTGGACCGGTAGGAGGCGACCGGAGGGACGAGCGCAAGAGAGCGCTGTGATAGCGTGCAGCGCCGGCCAGCGGAGGGCGCCAGGTGGTGGTGACCAGGAGGTGACCAGGAGGACTGGTAAGAGGCGACCGGAGGGGCGAGCGCGCTGTGATAGCGTGCAGCGTCCCTAGAGGAGGTGAGTGAGGGGCAGGAGGCCGCGATAAGCGGCCCTACTGAACCCGAGTGTGTACTGTACTGTACTGTATTGTATTTGTATTGTAATTGTATTATATTTAAGTGCTCCCCCCCTGTCCATACTTGATCGATCTCCCCCCTATCCATATTTAATACAACTCCCCCGGCCATCTTTAGTGATCCCCCAGTCCATATTTAATTGATCACCCCCCGTCCATATTTAAATTGATCCCCTGATCACCCCCCGTCCATATTTAACTGATCCCCCTGACCACATTTAAATTGACCCCCCCGTCCTCATTTAATTGATCCCCCAACCACCCCCGTCCATATTAAATTGATCCCCCCGACCACATTTAACTGATCGACCCCCCCAGCCCATAATCAATTGATCCCCCTTGTCCATATTTAATAGATTCCCCCTGTCCACTTTTACTGATCCCCAGTCCCTATTTATTTGCCTTATCCCCATCCATATTTAATTAACCTCCTGTCCATAATTAATTGATTGATTCCCCAGTCCACAATTAATTATTTCCCCAGTCCATATTTATTGATCCCCAGTCCATAGTTAATTGACACACCGTCCATACTTAATTAATCCACCTGACCTACTTAGCCGATTCCCCCGTCCATACTTGATACTTAATTGATCCCCCGTCCATACTTAACTGATCCCCCGCCGATATCTAATTGATACACTTGCACATCCCTAATTGATCTCCGTCCATACACCTATATATAAATAATTGTGTTTTGGACTTGTATATATATACTGACTGTATCCCCATATTTAGAATGACGTCCATGTTGGCAGGAGCCGTGCAGTGTACATCTTGCGTAATGTATGCATTCCGTGAGCAACCGCTCGAGGATCCATACTGCTGCGAGAGATGTGAGCATATCGTGCACTTGGAAGCCCAAATTCTGGATCTAAGTGCTCAGATAGCGATACTGAGGAGCATCGACAACATGGAACGGAGTTTGCTGCTCACCGAGCAGACACTCAATGGGTCAATACTGGGGGTGGAGCATAGAGGGGAAGTGCAGGCTGAACAGGCAGGGAGCTGGATAACAGTTAGGAGGGATAGAGGGAAGAAGTATAGGAAGGCTGGTTCAGAACCGGCATTATTGGAGCACGACAGATCCTCTGACCGCCGGGGGAGTGTATGCTCCAGTAATGAGGGGGAGGGGGGAAGTGTAGGGCAGGCAAGACAGGTCCTGGTAGTGGGTGACTCTATTATTAGGGGGACAGACAGGGCAATCTGTCACAAAGACCGGGATCGCCGAACGGTGTGCTGCCTCCCTGGCGCTCGAGTCCGGCACATCGCGGATCGGGTTGACAGGTTACTGGGTCGGGCTGGCGAAGACCCAGCGGTCATGGTCCACATCGGCACCAATGACAAAGTGAGTGGTAGATGGAGGGTCCTTAAAAATGATTTCAGGGACCTAGGTAGGAAGCTTAGGGCAAGGACCTCCAAGGTAGTTTTCTCAGAAATACTACCAATCCCGCGAGCCACACAGGAGCGCCAACGGGAAGTTAGGGAGGTGAATAAGTGGCTAAAGAGTTGGTGCAAGGCAGAAGGGTTTGGGTTCATGGAGAACTGGGCCGACTTTGCGGTCGGCTACAGGCTCTACCGTAGGGACGGGCTGCACCTCAATGGGGAGGGTGCAGCGGTGCTGGGGAAGAAGATTGCTAATAGGTTGGAGGAGTTTTAAACTAGAGACGGGGGGAGGAAACCAAGGAGATAGGTGGGATGTGAGGCAAGCAAGGGGGAAGGGGAGAAGTGAATATAATGAGGGTGGAGAAGGGGGTGGGGATAGTACAGTTAGATCGTTAGAGAAGAATAGGATGCTAAATAACCCCAAAGTTTTATCTTGCATGCTGACCAACGCAAGAAGCCTGACCAATAAGGCGGATGAGCTGCGGGCGCTTATATCGGAGGAGAGGTATGACATCGTAGGTATAACAGAGACTTGGCTAGACGATAGCTACGACTGGGCGGTAAATTTATTAGATTATAGTTTATTTAGAAGGGACCGGAAACAGGGGAAAGGCGGAGGAGTCTGCTTATATGTAAAGTCATGTCTAAAGCCCAGACTAAGGGAAGATATAGGAGAGGGAGAAGAGGGGGTCGAGTCCATGTGGGTAGAGATAGAGGGGGCAAAAAATAATAATAAAATATTACTGGGGGTCTGCTATAAGCCACCCAATATAACAGAGGAGAATGAGAATCTGCTATTAGGACAAATAGACAAAGTAGCAAAACATAATGAAGTGATTGTAATGGGGGATTTCAACTACCCGGATATTGACTGGGAAACAGAAACCTGTAGATCTCAGAAAGGGAAAAGGTTCTTGACAAATATTAGGGATAATTATCTCTCCCAACTAGTGCAGGAACCAACGAGAGGGAAGGCCGTGTTGGACTTAATATTGACTAATAGGCCTGATAGAATAACTGAGGTACAGATAGGGGGACACCTAGGTAATCAAAATGCCCTTCAGTAGGGTTATCAATAAGGGAACAACAAAAACATTAGACTTTAGGAGGGCGAAGTTTGATTAGCTGATAGAAAACCTTCAACTTATTGACTGGGACAAAGTACTTAATCAATGGAATACGAATAGTAAATGGGAAACCTTTAAAAGAATTCTGAATACTCAGTGCGAGAGGTATATACCGTATGGGAATAAAAGGGCCAGAAATAAGAGGAAACCAATATGGTTGAACAAGAACGTAAAAGGGGCGTTAAATAGCAAAAAAGAGGCATTCAAGAGATTAAAACAGGAAAACAGTAAGGAGGCACTAATGTGTTACAAGGAAAAAACGAGAACCTGTAAAAAACAAATAAAAATAGCGAAGGAGGAAACAGAGAAACGTATTGCTAGGGAAAGTAGATCAAATCCCAAACTGTTCTTTACGTATATAAATAGTAAAAGGATTAAATCGGATAATATTGGACCGATAAAAAGTGAGGAAGGCAAAATCATAGAGAAAGATGAGGATAAAGCTAATCTATTAAATAATTTTTTTCGACAACTTTCACAAAGGAAATAGAACTAACAGGAGAAATGAGAAGTGACAAACTTAATCCTTCACTAAGTATGACAAATCTAACCCAAGTTGGGGTACAGAAACGCCTCAGTAACATTAAAATAAACAAATCACCAGGACCTGATGGCATACACCCACGGGTACTAAGGGAACTAAGTAATGTGATAGACAGACCGTTATATCTTATATTTAAGGACTCTGTTGAGACTGGGTCTGTACCACTTGATTGGCGACAGGCGAATGTAGTGCCGATATTCAAAAAGGGAGCAAAAAGTGACGCCGGAAACTATCGGCCGGTGAGTCTGACGTCCGTTGTGGGCAAAATTTTTGAAAGCTTCATTAAAGAGTCAATTACGGAGCATCTTGATGCTAATAATCTTTTAATCCCGAACCAACATGGATTCATGAGGAATCGTTCCTGCCAAACAAACCTGATTGACTTCTACGAGGAGGTTAGCTCTCGAGTAGATCAGGGCGAACCAGTGGATGTCGTGTATCTCGACTTCTCAAAAGCGTTCGATAGCGTGCCACATAATAGGTTGGTATACAAAATGAGAATGATGGGGCTGGGGGAAAATGTCTGCAAGTGGGTAGCAAACTGGCTAAAGGATAGAAGGCAGAGGGTGGTTATAAATGGAATATACTCAGATTGGGTAAGCGTCACTAGTGGGGTACCACAGGGGTCTGTACTAGGCCCAATGTTATTTAATATCTTTATTAACGACATAGTCAACGGGATAAATAGTAAAATATCAATATTTGCAGATGACACAAAGTTATGTAAAACAATTAATACAAAAGAGGACAGTGCAGACCTACAGAGGGATTTGGATAAGCTGGGTATGTGGAGCATTAAATGGCAAATGAGGTTTAACGAGGAGAAATGTAAGGTCATACATATGGGAAGGAAAAATGGAAGTCACCAGTACTCACTGAATGGGAAATCATTGGGGAATTCAGAGATGGAGAAGGACTTGGGCATCTTGATTGATAGCAAACTAAATTGGAGTGCCCAAAGTCAGGCCGCTGCTGTAAGGGCAAACAGGGTAATGGGATGTATCAGAAGAGGTATAGCTGCAAAGGATGAGAACATTGTTCTTCCACTGTACAAAGCACTGGTCAGACCACACTTGGAATACTGTGCTCAGTTATGGGCCTCAATATATAGAAAGGATATAAATGAGCTTGAAAAGGTACAAAGGAGGGCAACAAAATTAATAAAGGGAATGGAGGGACTACAATACCCAGAGAGGTTGGCAAAACTAGGACTATTCAGCCTGGAAAAGAGAAGGTTGAGGGGGGACATAATAAATGTGTACAAATATGTTAGGGGACAGTATAGAGATCTTGCCCGGGATTTGTTCAAAAGGAGGGATATTACGGTAACAAGAGGGCATTCACTAAAACTGGAAGAGAAAAGGTTTCAGCACCAGCATAGGAAGGGGTTCTTTACGGTAAGAGCAGTGAGAATATGGAATTCACTGAGTGAGGAGACGGTAATGTCGGATTCACTAAACCAGTTCAAGCGGGGACTGGATGCATTTCTAGATACCAGGCAGATTTCAGCATATACTTAAAAATAAAATAAAATAGTAGGTTGATACAGGGATTTATTCTAACTGCTGGTTTCAGAGTCGGGAGGGAATTTTTCCTCAGGTGAAGATTGGCTAAATCATTTGGGGTTTTTGCCCTCCTCTGGATCAACTTTAGCAATTACAGAACTAACAGGTCGAATTTGATGGACGCAAGTCTTTATTCGGCTTTACAAACTATGTTACTATGTTACTATGACCCCGGCATCCTCGACCAGGTGGTCAGCCTGATCGAGCGCTACTCGGCCACTCAGGACTTTATCCGGGACTCTGCCCCCTCGCTTCTGTCATGCCGATCCCTGCCAACCCAGGAACCGGAAAAGGGGTCACGTCCCTCTGCTGAGGACAGTCAGCACCGTACCCGTGCTTAAGGGGTACCCCGGAGTGAGAGTAGCAGGAGACCGGTTCCCTCCCAAACCCGTTATAAGAACTAACAGTACCCCCACCATGAGGTGCTGGGACATATGGTTGCTAACTGCCCCCTGACTACAGAGACCATGGACTGCGGGTATAACCGCCAGGTCTCAATGTACGCCCAGACCGTCTGCACTGCGAGTGCCGACCCCTCGGACAGTGAACCCCAACTGTGCCAGGTACTGGTTAATGGGTACCCCATGGAGGCCCTCCTAGATTCGGGGAGCCTAGTGACTTTGGTACATGGGTCGCTGGTGGCAGGAGACAACCCCAGTGGACGGACAGTCGGGGTTGTATGTATCCATGGGGACCTCCGAGAGTACCCAACCGCTGAGGTAGTTTTGTCCACGCCATGTGGAGACATAAAACATGTGGTGGGGGTGGTAAAAACTCGTCCCTATGGGACTGTGCTGGGAAGAGACTTGCCCCTGTTCTGGACTCTGTGGAAAAACAAAATCCACTCTCCCCCGGTAAAAGTTATTACGGGCGCAGTACCTGACGAACCCGAGTCAGGGGTACCTGCCGTAGGGGTGTCCAACCTAGGGACAGAGTGTAACCCCGATAGGTCTCCCCTAGAGGTGCTGGCAGGAGAGGTCGAGGAGACCCCATCGATCCCCGAGCTGGAAGTGTCCCGGGACACGTTTGGGACAGTTCAGCTACATGATTCCACCCTGACTCGGGCATGGGAAAGGGTGTTAGAGGTAAATGGCGTAGCTCAACAGCCCGGTGCAGATACTGTGTTCCTACGCATGGTGGTCAACGGTGAGTTGCTCTATAGGGCAGACAAAATCAGGGACGAGGTCATGGAACAGTTAGTGGTACCTCAGTCGTACCGTCGAGCGGTTCTGGAGATGGCACACACACCTGCTGAGTGGACACTTAGGGGTTAAAAAGACGCAAGAACGTATCTTGCAGCAGTTCTTTTGGCCTGGGATTTACGCGGAGGTCCAAAAGTACTGCGAATCCAGCCCCAAATGTCAACTGACCACACCCACCGCCAGTTTCCGTAGCCCATTGGTACCGCTGCCAGTGATAGAGGTACCTTTTGAACGGATTGCAATAGACTTGGTAGGACCCATTGTAAAATCCGCTTGTGGCCACCAACATATACTTGTGGTTGTCGACTATGCTACCCGGTACCTGGAGGCTGTACCACTACGCCACACCTCGGCGAAACTGATTGTACTGGAGCTGTTTGCCATGTTCTGACGCCTTGGGCTACCTAAGGAGATCCTGATGGATCAAGGGACCCCTTTTATGTCCAAGGTGACAAGGGAACTGTGCAAACTGCTAAAAATAAAACAATTGCGTACCTCGGTGTACCACCCTCAAACCGACAGGTTAGTAGAATGGTTCAATAAAGCCCTCAAGTCCATGTTAAAAAAGGTGGTTTCTAAGGACGGAAGGGATTGGGACATGTTGCTACCCTATTTGATGTTTTCCGTGCGTGAGGTACCCCAGGCTTCCACAGGGTTCTCTCCCTTTGAGTTATTGTACAGCAGACACCCTAGGGGTCTGTTGGACATAGACAAAGAGACGTGGGAACAAGAGCCGACTCCACATAGGAGTATAATTGAACACGTGGCTAGTATGCAGGACCGGATTGCGGCGGTCATGCCCATCATGAACGAACATCTGTTAGATGCCTAGGCAGCACAGAATATAATAAATAATATATATTACATATACATATAATATAATATAATATATATTACATATAAAACATATAATAAAAGAGCCAGAGACAGGTCTTTTAACAAGGGCAATTGGGTGTTAGTACTGGTACCCACAGCCAAGAGTAAGCTCATGGCCAAGTGGCAAGGACCATATGAGGTTCGAGAAAAGGTGGGGGAGGTAAATTACCGGGTGTATCAGCCCGGAAGGAGGAAACCGGAGCAGCTTTATCATGTAAACCTGCTAAAACCTTGGAAAGATCGAGAGTGTTTAGTTACAGACGTCACTTCGGGCATGCCGCCAGAGAGTTCTCTACCTTCAGCCAGGGATGTGACGCGCCCCCTGGGCCGCGTGTGTGTGGGGATACCCGGAACCAGACCCGTTGCGGATGCTGGGGGTTGTAGTCCTTATGTGGCGGGGACCCGGTCCCGTGGCTCAGGGTGGTCAACCCAAATGGCAGTCTATTTATAGGGTTTTGTGATATTAAATGTCCGACTACGCCACCCGTGGATTGCGGTCAGAGTGAACCGCCGCTGTGGAGCAGACCACTGAGGCTGGTGTTGTGGGTACAGCAGAGGGTAGTATAACTCCCCACGGGAGGAGTATAGCCTCAGGGCAGCAAGTGTGGAAGTTGGGGGTGATGGTGCGTGGGAGCAGCAGTAACGACACAGAGTCCTGTAATGCAGTCCAGGGTATTTCTTTATCCATGTTACTACAGCTGGTCATAACGTCCCACGTCGCACTGTGTTCACCAGGTGAGGGGCTCGGCCTACTCCCATATAACTTTGGAGCGTTTCACAGGACCCCTTTTGTGTGTCCTTTCTCTGGCCTGTCATACCCCGCCAGTGACCTCGCTTCTGTCTGGCTGCCTCGGGCCTTCTCTGGTAAACTTTGGCGTCAGTTTCCCTGACCCTATGTGGTGCCTTCCTAGCGGGTGTAGCGAGGGGCTGCGCCACATGAAATGTCACAGCCACCGGTTTCTAGCTGAGGGTAGTTCCCGCCTCCACTAGTTTCGGGGACCGGTCTCCCCCTTTGGCCTGACCCTTCTACGCAGGTAGATTCGAGCGTGCGGTGGCGACTCGCCGGTCCACACCCATGGGGTCCCTTCGTTCCTTGTTCCTGGAGCCTCCTCCATTCCTCTTCCTTCCTTCTCCTTCCTTCTCTTTCCTCCAGGCTCCGGCCGCCCTCTCCGGCCTGCCTGCGGAGCAGAGCCCATGCAGAGCCTCTGCTCCCAGCCTCCTCCTCTCCCAACTACTGAACTGACTGACTTCACACAGAACTAAGATGGTGCCCACCTTTTATACCTCCCTCTAGGTGCACCCAGGAACTGCCCTCTCCCTCCTATGCACTATAGGGTCCCCCCTTCCTCGGTGTTCCCTCCCCCCACTCCAGCCAGGGACAGGGACTGTCGTGCTCTACTTGGAGCATATCGGTCGCCCTGCCCCCCGGAAATGTGGTGTAATGCATGCAGGTGTCGGGGTCCTGATCCACACTCCATCCTTACCTGGAAGTGAGATATCGCACATCTGGTTGAGATGCAATACTTCTGTAGCGACCGAACCCTCGGGGCGCTACATTCCCCACTGGTAAATCACAGCACGTTCGCGGGCTGGAACAGAGCAAAAGACAATGCAAATTAGGACATGCAAAGAATTTTTTTTAATTTTTTTTTAACTGCCAACTGCATATCTGTAACAGGTCTGGGAGGTGGAACCTCTGAGCTACTATACAAAGGGGCAGTCCTTGTAAGGAAGCGGGTGGCTCCCAGGGAAGGCGGGCAGGTAGTCACGGCAAGTGACAGGAACAGTCTCTGGGAAGAAGGGCAGGAGGTCACGGCAAGTAACGGGAACAGTCTCTTGACAGGCGGGTGGTCACGGCAAGTGACAGCAGGGTAAGAGTCTCTAGACAGGCAGGTGGTCACGGCAAGTGACAGCAGGGTAAGAGTCTCTAGCCAGGCAGGTGGTCACGGCAAGTGACGGCAGAGCCTCCAGGTAGGCTAGCAGGCGTGTAGGAGGTGAGCGCTCCCAGGTGAGCTGGTAAGAGTCTCTCGGCTGGCTGGCAGGTGGTCACGGCAGGTGACGGCAGAGCCTCCAGGTAGGCTAGCTGGCAGGTAGCAGGTGAGCGCTCCCAGGTGAGCGGGTAAGAGTCTCTCGGCTGGATGGCAGGTTCTCACGGCAAGTGATGGCAGAGCCTCCAGGTAGGCTAGCTGGCAGGGAGCAGGTGAGCGCTCCCAGGTGAGCGGGTAAGAGTCTCTCGGCTGGCTGGCAGGTGGTCACGGCAAGTGACGGCAGAGCCTCCAGGTAGGCTAGCTGGCAGGTAGCAGGTGAGCGCTCCCAGGTGAGCGGGTAAGAGTCTCTCGGCTGGCAGGCAGGTGATCTCAGGCAGGTATCAGGCAGGTATCAGGCAGGTCCTTCCTGATCAGCAGGCGGACTGGTCCATAGACAGACTGGTGGATGCAGGTAGACAGACTGTCGGACCGCAGGAATGCAAGCAGGTAGACAGAGCTGGAAAGCAGACTGGCAACGGGACCTGAGGGCTAAAGCAGAGGTGAAAGGCTTTGCAACAACTTTGCTCGGGCACCTCCATTTTGGAGGAGGTGCCTTATGTATGGGAGCTCCACCGGCAATTGGCCGGGGACTCCTTAGGACGGCGCGCGAGGCCCCTTTAAGAGAGTGGGAGCGCGCGCGCCCTAAGCACAGTGCCCGGGAAGCGGCGAGCGCTGCCGGCAGCGCGGGAAGAGGACGCCGAGGATGGAGCAGGGAGGTGAGAGGAACGGCGTCTCTGCCTAGCAGGAGGCAGGGACGCCGACGCTACAATATCACTTCCCTTTATGGGAAACATTTTCTCTTTTCACCAATATATAAAACATTCTTTTTAGTAGAAAACATATAAAACATCATCATCAGCATATCAACGGCGAAGTCTCTTTTCAACAGGTCACAATTCTCTCCACGACCAGGTGTCCATTCTTCTTGAGGTGCAAACTTGGCAAAACTTTTGAACATGAGGGACCCGTGAGCAAACCCTCAACGTAGGCCCTGGGCGTGGCTGCAGGGCATAGGTGATCCGGCTGTTGGACCACGTCTTCTGCCACGCCAAACGGGTTTTTGTTCTGAGGTCTGTTATTGCAATATTTATAAAACCAATAGAGGGCACTTTAGGAAGTGCAACTATTTACATGGATTGGCTGCTCCCAGTCCTCAGCCGGATACTTCACAGAAAGTTGGCTGCTCCCAGTCCTCAGCCGGATATTACTGAAAGTTGGCTGCTCCCAGTCCTCAGCCGGATATTACTGACCCGTCTCCAGGTAACTTTAACCAAACAAATGAACAACAACCTTTAACCGGGCAAACTTCTCATAATCCGGAAAACAGCGTGTCCTGTAACTCTTCACCCTGGCGGGTAACTATTTACAATTATGCTGTCGCCCATCAATAGCGATGTCCTACTTGTTGACTCTCCTCCTCCTCACCGTACTCTTCAGACCCGTCCGGGTCCTCTGGGTAGTAGTGTTCAAGGTAGTGCTCTTCCTCTACCCGCTGGACATTGAGGGCGTACCACCCTCGCAGGCCTCGATGTCTGGTGTAGGACACCAAGTCCCCCGGATACAGATCCCGTCCCCGGTGACCCTCAGGCAGGTGGCTCTCCACGTCCCTCCTATTGACAAAGAGGTCCGTGTCTGTAGTAGGGTCCCGGATGAACCCTCATCCCTTCTCCTGATGGAACTTTACCACGGTCCCAGTAATTTTAGGACCGCGTGCAGCTTGGGGGTTTCGGCGGGTCCGCGTCTTCTCCTCTGCGCTCCGGGCCTGCAGCTGCTCCCTCTTCTGGCGCCGCGCCCGCTCCTCCTTCTCTAGCTGCCTGAATTCCCGCTGGCAGAACTCCCGCCTGCGAGCTGCGGCCGCCCGCGTCTCTTGAGAAAACCCCATCAGGTCCTCCCCGGTCTGGTCCCACTCGATCTGGACCTCTTCCTCCGGGAGCTGGGGGATGGCGACTGGCTGTGGAACGGGCAGGAGCGGAGCAAGCGGGGCCTCGGCCTCTGCGGACAGGTTCTTCCGCTGACGAGGGTGAACCCATCCATCTGGTAAGGGGACCGGCTCTCCATCGGGCCCGGCGAGCTGGCTATACCGGTCGGTCCCTAGGGGTGGCAGTATCGGGACCGGGGGCGCACGCTGCTGGAAGGCGCCTGGGGAGGTCAGGCCTTGCGACCGGGCCTGGAGCGGGCCGCTTCCGACCGCACCCGGGGTCAAGGGGCACGACCTGGGGCTTGATCCGGTGACGGTGCTCACGGCTTGGGGCCTGTGTGCCGGCGGCGGGAGCGGGGGAGGCGCAGCGACTCCCAGGACGTCTGGCTCCGCGACGGGGTCCAGAGGCAGGTTGGTAGCATCAGGGCTGGTGGCAGGGATGTCCCCCTTACCTGCTTCCAGCGCTGCGCTGCTCTCAGCTTCCGGCCTCCGCTCCTCGTCCTCAGGGGCTGGCTCGCTGGCCGGTGTTGGCGGCGTCCCGTGTTGCTGGGCCGCGACCCGCCGGGCCATCTCTTCCCTCCATTCCGCTACAGCTTCCCGCTGCGCCTGGACCATCCTCCGGTCCAGATCCTCCAGCGCAGTTCGAAGGAACTCCAGGTCTTCTCCAGGGTGCTGAGCCATCAGCTCCTTGAGGCTGTACGGGGCCGCAATGGCCTGCAGCAAGCCACCCGTCAGGGTGCTGGAGTCGGTGCTGCTCGCCATCTCCGGGTGTGGTCTGCCGAGACTGATCCAAACCACACCCTGCCCCCCGGTTTTCTTCTCCTTCCGCCCCTGTTGGGGGTGGTCCCGGGGCAAACTGCTGACAATCACTCTCAGGGGCAGCCCCCCCACATTAATGGACATCTCTACAGCCGCACTCAAGGTTGTTGGGGGTGGGCCCCTTCATTGGCGCCATTCTGGGACCTGGCCCACGATGGGAGGTGGCTTCTTGTTGTCTTTTGGCGGCCACATAATGGTGTCCGTTCTGCTGGGGCGGGCACCACATTCAATACAGTAAAACAGTCTTTTTTCAGGCACGCAGTACCTGGTGGTTGCGGGCACAAAATCCTGCCGACTACGCCAAAAGTTGATACGCCCCCTGGGCCGCGTGTGTGTGGAGATACCCGGAACTGGACCCGTTACGGATGCTGGGGGTTGTAGTCCTTGTGTGGCGGGGACCCGGTCCCGTGGCTCAGGGTGGTCAACCCAAATGGCAGTCTATTTATAGGGTTTTGTGATATTAAATGTCCGACTACGCCACCCGTGGACTGGGTCAGAGTGAACCGCCGCTGCGGGGCAGACCGCTGAGGCTGGTGTTGTGGGTGCAGCAGAGGGTAGTATAACTCCCCACGGGAGGAGTATAGCCTCAGGGCAGCAAGTGTGGAAGTTGGGGGTGATGGTGCGTGGGAGCAGCAGTAACGACACAGAGTCCTGTAATGCAGTCCAGGGTATTTACTCACAGTTCTTTATCCACGTTACTACAGCTGGTCATAACGTCCCACGTAGCACTGTGTTCACCAGGTGAGGGGCTCGGCCTACTCCCAGATAACTTTGGAGCGTTTCACAGGACATCCTTTGTGTGTCCTTTCTCTGGCCTGTCATACCCCGCCAGTGACCTCGCTTCTGTCCGGCTGCCTCGGGCCTTCTCTGGTAAACTTTGGCGCCAGGTTCCCTGACCCTATGTTGTGCCTTCCTAGCGGGTGTAGCGAGGAGCTGCGCCACATGAAATGTCACAGCCTCCGGTTTCCAGCTGAGGGTAGTTACCCGCCTCCACTAGTATCCCCCTTTGGCCTGACCCTTCTACGCAGGTAGATTCGGGCGTGCGGTGGCGACTCGCCGGTCCACACCCCTGGCGTCCCTTCGTTCCTTGTTCCTGGAGCCTCCTCCGTTCCTCTTCCTTCCTTCTCCTTCCTCCAGGCTCCGGCCGCCCTCTCCGGCCTGCCTGCGGAGCAGAGCCCATGCAGAGCCTCTGCTCCCAGCCTCCTCCTCTCCCAACTACTGAACTGACTGACTTCACACAGAACTAAGATGGTGCCCACCTTTTATACCTCCCTCTAGGTGCACCCAGGAACTGCCCTCTCCCTCCTATGCACTACAGGGTCCCCCCTTCCTCGGTGTTCCCTCCCCCCACTCCAGCCAGGGACAGGGACTGTCGTGCTCTACTTGGAGCATATCGGTCGCCCTGCCCCCCGGAAATGTGGTGTAATGCATGCAGGTGTCGGGGTCCTGATCCACACTCCATCCTTACCTGGAAGTGAGATATCACACATCTGGTTGAGATGCAATACCTCTGTAGCGACCGAACCCTCGGGACGCTACAGATGCATCCGGGGGAGAGGTCAGGATAAGTGATGCTGTCACTAAACAGCAGCGATGGGAGCCTCGCTCATTGGTGCAGCAGAATACCGATGTATTCTCAGAGCTACCCGGTAGGACTACGGTTCTCCAACATGACATTGTCACCGAACCTGGGGTAAGGGTATGAATGAGACCATACTGGGTACCCGAAGCCTGGAGGCAAGCCATCACGGCTGAGGTAAAACAAATGCTCCGGTTAGGCGTCATCGAGGAAGTGGGCTAGCCCCATCATACTGATTCCGAAACCAGATGGATCGTTACGCTTCTGTAACGATTTCCGGAAATTAAATGAAGTGTCGAAATTTGACCTATATCCAATGCCCATGGTGGATGAGCTGATTGAGAGACTGGGGCAGGCCCAGTACTTTACCACGCTCGATCTCACCAAGGGTTACTGGCAGGTACCTCTCACAGAATCAGCGAAGGAAAAGACAGCCTTCATAACTCCGAAGGGTCTATATCACAATGTGGTCTTACCTTTTGGGTTACATGGGACCCCGGCTACATTCCAGAGGTTGATGGACATAGTGCTCAAGCCTCAACAGGAGTATGCGTCCGCGTATCTAGATGATATTATCATTTTAGCACTGACTGGCATACGCACCTCTCCCAGGTACAAGCGGTGCTGGATTCTCTCAGAGCTGCGGGGTTAATGGCAAACCCCAAAAAATGTGCGATAGGTCTAGAGGAAACCCGATATTTGGGGTATGTGATTGGCCGAGGAGTTATCAAGCCGGTCCTCATCAGCCCCAACTTCAAGGAAACCTTCATTGTACAGACAGATGCCTTGGAGGTAGGCCTAGGGGCGATATTGTCACAAAAAGTGAATGGTGAAGAGCACCCGGTCACCTACTTGAGTAGAAAACTTGTCCCGGCAGAGAAAAACTATAGCGTGGTAGAGAAGGAGTGTTTGGCTATTAAGTGGGCCTTGGAATCGCTACGTTATTATTTACTCGGGTCCACATCTGCATCTCTGACTGCTATGGGCATAAAAGGGGACAAACTTATGGTGTGGCACCCATGCTCCCCTGACCTCAACCCCATTGAGAACCTCTGGAGCATCATCAAAAGGAGTGTCTATGATGGCGGGAGGCAGTTCACATCTAAGCAACAGCTCTGGGAGGGTATTCTGTCCTCATGCAAAACAATTGAAGCAGAAACCATCCAAAACCTGACAAATTCAATGGACGAGAGAGTTCAGAAGCTCCTTTCGAACAAGCGGTCCTATGTGCAAATGTAACATCACCTAGAATAAAGTTTTGAGTTGAAAACTGTTTGATTTCAGTTTGTAATAACCTGCTAATGCTTATAATTTCAAAAATTACCATTTTTTTGTTCTTTATTAAAATGAAAAGGTTGAAAACTCTGCTGTGCATAATAATTTGGAACATGCATTTTGAGTGCAGTTTGAGTTTTTTATTTTTTTAAAAATATACTGTTATCATAGGCAGTTTGTACAAAAACCTTTCAATTGTACTCTAATAGTTATTTGACTGGAAAATTACAATGACTGCAAGTCATATAGGTAATTTGGGAAAATCTGAGAAAATATTATTTGCATAATAATTTGGAACACAATGTAGTTGCCAGGTGCTGCTGCCATGTTAGTCATTCAATGAAGCTCAGCCTGAGGTTGGGCTCCATGGAAGTGTCACAATCAAGGTGCGGGACGTTATTGCAGCACGCTCACTTTGTAGTTTGCGGTGACTGTAATGTCTCCCTCCTTGCACCGACCCAATAACAGGAAGCGAGTGGCGACAGGGAGAATAAAATGTAATTTTCTCTGTGTAGCCAACGCTTTTCCAATAAGCCGTCTAAGCAGGCTTTAAACCCTATTTACCTGCAGATTACCCCTATATCTGCAGATAAATATCGTTTTTCAAGGTGACAAGTTACCATCAAAGGGACTCTGGCAGTACGGAATGACTGTTCGAACAAAGTCCTGCCTCTTGGTGCTCCACAGCGCGGCCAATCATGTAACTATAGTGCATTATAGAAAAGCATAACAAGTAATAAAACCGTTTATGGTGGGCTGTAGTGTGGGCCCCTAGAGTCAGTTCCCCTGGTGGGCCCTAGGCACCCCAGTCCGACCCTGACATATACCATTTATCGTGTAACTCCTGGTGAGAGATGCATAACAAATCTATAATATTCAAACTTCAGAGTCATTTGCTTGATGTCTTTTGACTTGACACAGGCTTTACAAAAAAACAAGATATATTGCCTAGTGGTCTACAGGAATGTGAATCCCCCCAAACTACCTTACTTACTATTTCCAGAAAACCTCAGTCACATGAATGTATTACATCTGCACACAGAAAGGTGATAAATGGCTATATATGCTACATATTCTGTATATACAATGTATATAACTCACACAGTTCAATAATTCTATTTTTGCACATCTGAAGCACATAGAGGAAGTCATGAATTAACGTGGCACATATTTGTCTTTAGGATCCACTGCCTCTAATCAAATAATCAAATAAATTCATGTGTCACTTGGGACTTCCTGACCTGCGTCATCTCTGAAAGGTACATAGTACAATACACACATTCACACTGGAAATATGTAAATGTCACTCGCTCAGAATCACTGTTTCACAGATAGCACTCGTACCTATGATATTCTATGGGGCTATGCACATGTCTAATTTTGTCCGTGGACCAAGTGGAGACGTGTTCAATTTTGATCTGAGTGTCAGATCACACTTTGGCCATTCAAGTCTACGGGTCAGTGAAAATAATTTGGTCGGCAGGATTTTTCAGCATCTGGCTATAAAGAAGAATTTTTAAGTTTACTGACTGCAAGAAGAGCTGACAAAGAACAGTATTTCATTCAGGGGCATACCTAGAAAGTGCTGCGTCCAGTGTCAAACCTGGTATATATGTAGCGCCCCGAGGGTTCGGTCGCTACAGAGGTATTGCATCTCACCCAGAGGTGTGATATCTCACTTCCAGGTAAGGATGGAGTGTGGCGCAGGACCCTAACACCCACATGCACTACACCACATTTCCGGGGGACAGGGCGACAATGCTCCCGGGTGTGAGCACAACTGTCCCTGTCCCTGGCTGGAGTGGGGGGAGGGAACACCTAGAAAGGGGGAACCCGGTAGTGTGTGGGTGGGGAGAGTAGATCCCGGGTGCACTGTATAGGAGAGTATATACGGTGGCACCATCTTAGAGTCAGAGGAGAAAGAGAGTAGAAAGTGGAAGGGAGCAGAGGCTCTGCATGGGCTCTGCTCCGCAGGCAGGCCAAGTTTTAAGGCCTGGGCCTGGAGGAGAAGGAAGGAAAGGAGAGGAACGGAGGAGGCTCCAGGAGTGGAGTGAAGGGACCCCAGGGGTGCGGACCGGCCAACCGCCACCGCATGCCCGCCGCTACCAGAGTAGGGGGGTCAGGCCAAGAAAGGGAACCGGATCCCTTATCTAGTGGAGGAGAGCAACTACCCTCAGCTAGTAATCGGAGGCCGTGGCATTGCACGTGTTAGGGCCCCTCACTACACCCGTTAGGAAGGCACCATATAGGACCCAGGGAAACGGAAGATACGTTTGCCCGCCAAGGCCCGAGGCAGCTGGACAGAAACGTGGTCAATTGTGGGGTACGACAGGCCAGAGAAAGGACACACGAAGGGGGTCCTGAAAAGCATTCCAAAGGTACCTTGGAGTTGGCCGAGCCCCTCACCTGGTGAGCACAGCACGACGTGGGCAGCCATTACCTGCAGAAGTGGCTTGGAGTGTAAAACTGTGAGTAAAGACCCTGGACTGCATCACTGGACTCCGAGTCATTATTGTCGCACCATTACCCCCACCATCTGCACTCACTGTCCTGAGGCTATACTCCTCCCGTGGGGAGTTATACTACCCCCTGCTGCGCACACAACATCAGCCTCAGCGGTCTGCCCCGCAGCGGCGGTTCTCAGTGACCGCAATCCACGGGTGGCGTAGTCGGACATTTAAACATTACAAAATCAAGTAAACAGATCCGCCACTGGTTCGACCACGGTGAGCCACGGGACCGGGTCGCCGCCACGGAGACTACAACCCCTAGCATTACACAGAGACTCGGCTCCAGGTATTCCCCTACACACACTGCCCAGGGGGCGCATCATATACCTTTCAAGGTTTCAACATTGACTGTGGTCAAGGAACGCTGTGAGTGACAGCTCAGCCACACTATGGGATCTGCAGTGTGCTGGACTGTCAGTATTGTGAGTGACAGTCCAGTCATCCAGTCTGATCCTGGGGTGTGCTGGGTTGTCAACATTTTGATTGACAGCCCTGCTGCTCAATCTGGTTTAGTCTGCGAGTGTTTCCCCAGGTGCCTCCGATCCTTAATAATTTGCAAGGTATTTAGCTGGCTAGCTGTTAGTAGTCAGTGTCAGTTATAGCTTTGCTTAACTTAGGTGTGTTTGCTTAGCCCTGTGTCTCTTTATTCTGACCTTGTTGCCGGACCTAGGATTTGTCGTGACTATTCTTGTAGATTATCCCTCCTGCTCTTGACGCTCTCTGACTTCAGGTATCTGACCCCGGACTTGGCCTCTGACTATTCGTTTGTTTTACTCCCTTGTCTTTACTTACCCCTCTTGCATTTAACCCAGGACTGTTTCCTGACCATGCCTTTGACTTACTCCTCTGTGCTATGAGCCCTCCTGGTATCTGACCTTGGACCTCCTGACTACCATGTCTCACAGCTTGCCCGTGAGTGGTGACTCAGTGTCACAATACCAGTCTTTGCCAAGGTTCAACCTCCTGGGTGGAGGTACCAGTGTCCTGGACTGATATTCAGGCTGCTGACCTACTTGTGACGGGTACAATAACGTGTCCATAATGCCACATTTCGGTTGCATTTACAATCTTGCAGCGTTAAATCACTGATGGGTAAATATTTCCCAATCGGCAGTGGTTTAATAGCCTGCTTATTCATAGACCGCTCTTTAGATGAGCATTGAACGATCAGTAACATATTGTTATGTGCACATAGACTGCCATTGTTCTTGGAAGCACAGGCATAGGCTGCCATTGTTCTCGGCAGCACAAGCATAGGCTGCCACTGTTCTTGGCGGCACAGGTCCTGTTTACACACCACGATGCGTTGCTGAGATCGATCCTTTGTGCAGCACAAAAGATCATTTCACCTGAAAAACAGTCATTTTTCTCATTGGTCACGTGATTGGCAACTCGTTTCCACTTATCCTGAAAAGATTGTTCGTAAGAACGCTCTTTCACTATAATCTTGCAGTGTGAAAGGACCTTTAATCAGATGATTAGTTTTCTCAAACATACAGGCAGGAACAAGTGCAGTAGATGGTTAAAGAGCCCAAAGGTGTGGGTTATTCTACACTGGTCTTTGCTTCTCAGGGAGGAGCATGCCCTCACTACAGCCGGTGACTAGGGGGGACCTGTGAACCCTGTGGACTATGGACTCCAGTCTCAACTGTGACTCCAATACTTGTGCCACTGATTTCATTATACAATCAATAATATTTTTGTGCATAAAACTGTTAATTCGAATAAAAAGGTTTTCCAAGAAGTGTTTGATCACCAATCACAAGAATGGAAGTTCTGTGCTCGCCTTTCAATTGGAGGGATGATATATGGGACTGAAGTAGATAGCTGACTCCAGCACTTGGCCATCTACAAAGGTCCCTGTACACCTTAGACTAAATATGTCTGAACTTGACAATATTGCTGGGATTGTCTAAGAGTCTCATGTGTCTCAAAGTTTCAGTCTAATTGTCCCCCTGTCTTTCCCACAAAAGATAGAGTTAGGGTAAATGAGGGTTAAGTGGTTTTAATTTTATCGCCCAAACCATTTATTCTTCAGAATATAAGCTTTGCCACCGCCATGTACTTATTCATGTTACACATCAGCCATCATATTCCACAGTCCTTTACAGACATTATCATCACTGTCTCCATTGTGGCTGACAATCTATATTCCCTATCACTATGTCTTTGGAGTGTGGGAGGAAACCGGGGAACCCGGAGGAAACCCACGCAAACACGGGGAGAACATACAAACTCCTTGCAGATGTTGTCCCTGGTGGCATTTGAAGCCAGGACCCCAGCGCTGCACAGCAACGATGCTAAGCAATGAGCTACTGTACTGACCATTTGGCATAAAATACATAAATGCTTGGCCAAGCCGAATATCCATGTGCATGATGACGGAGTGGGGAGAGATAGCTGGTGGCAAAAAACAGACGCTCATTCGTCAACTATCAAATAAGTTTGACCAGCTCAACAGTCTCATAGACTTTGAATTCAGTGACATCGCATATGTTCATCTGATAAAGTAAAGAAATATAATTGTAGCTCACCTCCTTCCTATTTTATCCAAATAAATCCTTATTTAAGGGGTGCCAGTCCTTTGGTGACCATTAAGAAATAATCCAAGTAAGGATAAAGACAGGTAGGTCTGGCACAACCTTGTTCCAAGATTAAAAATCTGAGCTGTCAGTTTCGTGAGTGACAGCTCAGTCATCCAATCTAGTGCAGGGGCATGCTGAGCTTTCAGTATTTTGATTGGCAGCTCAGCCGTCCAATCTGAGACTGGGAGGTTCTGAGCTTCCTTCAGGTGTTACCTGTTCTAAATGATTACCTAGCTACTTAGCTTAGCTAAGTAAGTCTCAGATCACTGCCAGTCGTACCATTTGCTCTGTGGTGCATGTTTGCTTTGTATTTCAGTGATTTATTTGTTGATCTATTGCTGCCTGACCTTGGACCTTTCTCTGACCATCTGTTTGCCTAGCCCCTTTGCTTTGATCCGCTATCTTTCTAGTATTCTGACCACGGACCGTGAACTGACTATGCCTTTGTTTTTCCCCTTAGTTTACGACAAGCTCTCTTGGAATCTGAATCCCGGAACGTTTGACTACCTTGCCTCATGGCTTGTCTGTGAGTAGTGACTAGCATTACAACATGTTCATCTGTTTTAATTGTTTTAATTGGTGGACTTTCCAAGCAACCTGACACTTACGGCCTATTCTGCGGACAAGTTTTCATTCTGGGAAAAATCCTTTTATATTTCATAGGGATGCGAGAATACACCTTACCCACTCCCTCAGCCGGTCACGTCAAATATTGTTGTGTAGTCCCACCCTAAAAATTGTTAGTAACAGTCAATTGTGTATCTACCTCTATACAAAGGAAGACAATAACCTACAAATGACTCAGTTTTGCAGCATTAGAATAGAACAAATACTGTAGTTCTGCACCTGAAGAAAGTCTCATTTTCGTTTCGGGACACCTTCTAAATTCCAATGTGTTAAGTGTAAATTTATTGTAAAACTGAACATAAATAGCATGAGATATCTTTACTTCGTCAAATAATTCTTTGACAAGTGCGATGGTCTAACAACTTTCAGTATTTTTTCAAGATCACTTCCTTTACTCTTATGCTGTACAAATACTTATGTTGGAAAAGGTCATTTATTAAAGGGACTCTGTCAGCACAGAATGACTGTTCAAACCAAGTACATGTGCTTGGTGCACCCTTGGTGTCTTGGTGTGCCGATTCTGCCAAAGCATTTATATACACCTTCCCACCTGCTTGTTTTCCCTCTATCTCCACCCATCTCTGGCTCTATGAAGCCAGAGCTGTCAATCAAAGAGGGGTGGAGATAGATGGAAAATAAGAAGGTGGGAAGGTTTATTTAAATGCTCGGCAACGCCTTTGTGCAACGAGCGGCGACACATAGTTTCAACAGTCATTCTGTGCTGACAACGTCCCTTTAAGTCCAGGGTGTGACCCAAAACCATGGTCAAGTGATTTCCAGCACTGAAAAACTCCTGACTGGGACTGATAGAAGCTGAGCAATTGACTTTTTACATTGTGTCAAATGGATATTCCTTGCCCTCCTCCCCCCACAACCCTATCTATTATCTATGGATGATATAATATAAATATATATATAAATATATATGTATTGTATTATCCATAGATAATAGATAGTAAAGTAAAGATAGTTAATGAACAGAAGGAAAAGTCCTGGATGGCAGATATATGTCACCGAGGTGGCTGACCTCGGTGATGTAAGTCACGGATTTGAAGGCTCCAGCAATGGTAGGTTGCTTAGAAGGTTTTTATTGGGACCAGATTTTGGGTCCAGGATTAAGGAGTGACCAAAAGAGTCTGAGTAGGAAAGGTCGCTCCCATTGCTGTATGGGTGAGACTGTGCTACTTTATTGTGCCTACCCTGAGAAAGGTGTAGCTTCGGTATCTCTGCACTCTGATTCCCTTCCCCCGGCAGAGACACCGACTCACTCAACTCCTTGGCCTCCCTCCTGCTCCTCCTCCTGCTGCTGCCCATTGTCTGCGCACAGCTCACAGATCACGCGTGCTCCCTTCCTCTTAAAGGGCCAGTGCTTGCTGTCCTAAAGTGTCCCCAGCCAATGGCTGGGAATCACTTATTATTTAAGGCATCTCCACCTGGTAGGAGGTGCCTGAGCAATGTTGGTATTCTGCTCCCAGCATCCTTGCTAGTTGTCAGGTCCCCTGTTTGCCTGTACCTGCTTGTTCTTGTCCCGTTCCTACCTATCCTTGCTTGTGCCTTCCAGCTGTACCTGCCTGTGCCCACCTGTATACAAGCCATCCCTGGCTGTACATGTCTGTGCCCACCTGTATAGCAGCCGGATCCACCTGCACCTGCCTGTGCTCATCTGTCTACCAGCCGCACCTGACTGCATCAGCCAGCACCTGCCGGTCTACCAGCCTTGTCCGCCAGCACCTGCCGTTCCTGGATTCCTGCCGTGCCTGCCTGTACCAGCTGTACATTCCCTTCTTGGCCGTTTCAGCCTCCTGTCCCTTAGGGGTCAGCTGCCGTGCAGCCAAGGTCATTCTTGGTGTAACACCTAGTCACTCCCCTCCAGGCTCTCCTCCCACTACAGTGCAGTGGTTCCACCACTCTCGTTACAAAAGGACTGCGCTTTGCTATTGAATGTTTTGGCTGAAGAAAAGATGTTTACATTATGTTGAAAGTTTATGGAAGAAACTAAACTTGAACCTGTTTGACACGAAAACTTGTACCTTTATGGACCTCAGTAGCTACCAAACAGCGTGAACCCCTACAATATATATATTTATTTATTTAACCATATTATTAAGCATTTTCTACTAGAGAAAAAAAAATATTTTATACTTGAGATTTTTTTTCCCCAAAAACTTCACTGACCCTAATTTTACCATTTATTTATGTTCACATTATGCTGTCTTTTCATCCATTTTTAGAATACATTGCAATGTTA
Organism: Phyllobates terribilis; assembly: GCF_046119375.1. NCBI lineage: Eukaryota > Metazoa > Chordata > Amphibia > Anura > Dendrobatidae > Phyllobates > Phyllobates terribilis. Next base: position 716,553,685 of record NW_027362764.1, read on the forward strand.
TTTGTAATGCATTATACCCTGCCTCTGGCAGAACCAAAAACAAAAATGGCAGACATTAAAGTATATTCTAGGATGGGTTTATCACAGTGCACTAGGACAGCGGATAATGTCATTCACAACAGTCATTACCCCTCTTAGGCAAAATGGGCTTTAGGCATTTTGGTGCTTAAAAGTTTATTATTATGAAACATTTTATATATTTTTTTGTCTTTTTGTGGAGAACCCTTTTAAATCAATATAATGTATGATGGGAAAGAGTGCAATTGGACTCCTATTACAGTTGGTTAGGAGTGTATTGGGGGCAAACTGAAACTTGAAGGGGCCAAATTTTTATTTTTGCTTATCCTCTGTGTACACTACTAATTAGGAGGAAATGCACCTCATCTAAGTTTTACTCAGCACCTTTGCCATCGATCTGAAGCTTATGAATTATCCATTAAATAAGAAATAGTCCAGAATCCAATATCACTGTTTCCATGACGCACCAAAAACAGTGAAAGATTAGGCCCTTTTCAAGGTCAATAACAAGTCAGCATTGTACGTTCTCCCTTTGCACCTATATAACCTCTACTTTCCTGGAAAAAAAAGTTTGAATCTGAACTGTAAGTGAAACTTAGAGAGGTATTATGTTGGAGTTTTTTTTAAGTTGTTAAGTTTATTTGTTTAATTAATAGGAAAGCATCCCATGTCTATTACACGAGTATTTAAAATATATTTTGGGCTAAAATAAATTTTTACAATTGTGTTTAATTAAAAATTTTGCATGTACAGTATACAGTATGTGTGCAATATACTATATGTATATATAGTATATGGTATTTTATATACTATATGTATATTGTATATAAAATACCATATATAGTATTTATATACAGCCATGGTTGAGGTCTGACTTAGATTTTGTACCTTTAGACTGCAAAATATCTTTATTGCAGACTATTAACAAAATCTATAAGGACAAAATCACAATAAATCAACAAAAACGGGGGATACAAATGCAGGAAAAAAGAAGTGGGTACCCCTGGATAATATAACATATAATACACTGTATAGTCCATATGAGGTCAATTAAGTAGAATAATGCATCATATCAGAAAATAGAGACATAGTGTCACCTCATGTATTAAAAATAGCACATCAAAATAATGCTAGATAATATGCAAGTCACAACAACAATCCTGCATAACACAATACTTATTAACAGCGTATAAATCACACAGATGGAACCTGTAACGGGTCTGGGAGGCGGAACCTCTGAGCTACTATACAAGGGGGCGGTCCTTGTAAGGGAGCCGGTGGCGACCAGGGTAGACGGGCAGGCAGTTGTGACACCCCAGGGGTCTGGTTGCCACAGTGATAGAGATATTACGTCTGAGAGCAGGTGGGAGGTCCTTTGGTCAGGGATCCTGTGCATGCCACACCTCCTGCCCAGTCTTGGGAGGGGAAGGACTTCCCCTATATAAACCTGGGGCTGAGGCAGGGTAGAGAGTTCTGAGAGGAGAAGACAGGGAGCAGAGCTGCTCTATGGGCTCTGCTCCACAGGCAGGCCCTGTCCAGGGGCCTGAGCCTGGAGACAAGAAGAGTAGAGACAAGAGCAGCATAGGAAGCAGCAGAGTCACAAGGAGTCAGGGGCTGGCAGCTGCAGCGCTCGCCCTGACTAAGAAGATTCTTTACCGGACCCGGAGTCCGAGGCTGTGGGGACTAACTTCTACCCAGCAGCAGAATCCGTCAGGCAGGGGATTTCAGGTCCCCTGGCCCAGAAGCCCGAAGGCCCGGTCACACGCGTGGGACCAGCACCGCCATCGTGGAGCGGAAGCCATTAGAAGGCCCCGAGTCACCGGCCATACGGGTGAGCACCACACGGTACACTCAGGGACGTGGGCTACTTACATCAGCTTCTAGCAAGGTAGCCAGAAGAGTACAGTCAGCTTGGGAGGCCTACAACTACGCCTGGCCAGGGGAGATCCCATCTGCTCAAGGACTGACCAGGCCCCGTTCGCTAGCAAGTACTCCGGGAGGGTCTATCGTTGTTACCAGTAAAGACCCTGAACGCTACCATACCGTCTCTGAGTGGTTCCTGCTACCCCCATCATCCACGTCGGCTGCCCTGAGGCCATACCCCTCCCGTTGGGGGTTATACTATCACGCTGCACCATCCTTCCACCGGCCTCAGCGGTCTGCCCTGCAGCAGCAGCCCCCTGGCTGCATTCAACGGGTGGCGTAGTCATCAACCATTTTCTACCGCTAACAGACTGCCGTCCAGTTTGACTCCCTGGGCACGGACCGGGTCACCGCCACGAGCCTACAACCCTAAACAGATCCGGCTCCGGGTAAGCTCCCGCGTGCGCAACGCAGCGCGACACAGGCCCAGGGGCGCGTCAACTTTGGCGTAGTCGGCAGGATTTCGTGCCCGCAACCACCGGGTACTGCGTGCCTGAAAAAGAGACTTTTCAAACTTACCAGTGGTGAAGATTCCCGCCATCTGTGAAGATTCCCGCCATCCGTGGAGTTTTCCCGCCATCCGGCGCCATCTTCTGCCTTCTTCCCGCCATCCGAGGAGTTTTCCCGCCATCCGGCGCCATCTTCTGCCTTCTTCCCGCCATCCGAGGAGTTTTCCCGCCATCCGGCGCCATCTTGGAGACGCCGCGCGGGAAGAAGAGGGGCGTGGACTCCGAAAGCGCGCGAGAACTGAAGCCCCGCCTCACGTCCGGACGTTGCGTAAGGTCCTGGAAGGAGCCCAGAAGACGCCGACGTCACAGGAGCGCGACGCCAGGTCCTCTACCCCGACGATTGACTGCGGAGCCGCGGCCTACGGAAGAGGATCTCCGGAAGGTAGGCCACGGTCCACTAGGGGGGAGGAGGACACCAGGAACGGACAGCAAGATGGCGGACCGGCAGCAGACTAAGCTGCCCAGCATCGGCAGTGCCCCAGTCGTCGCCGGCCCCGACCAGCGCCGGGAGAAGACGCGTGACGCAGGAGCGGTCGCGGGAGCAGGTAAGAGGAGTCTCCCTGTCCCGGACGCTGCCAGCGTCAGCCTGCTCCCGGGCCCCCTGGTGGAGCCGCCGATTCCGGGCGCTGCAGACACCGACCTGCTCCAGCCCCCGCAACAAGCCCTGCGGCCAAGCTCTCCAGCCCCGGGCGTCATCAACGGCGACCCTCTCCACGCCTGGTCGCAAGGCCTGAACTCCCCAGGTGCAAAAGGACTGTACGCCCTCCACGTTAACCAAGGAGGAGCTGCAGTACTACCAATACGAGGAAAGCCAAGAGGACCCGGACGGGTCTGAAGCCTACACACAAGAAGGAGCAGGAGGATGCCGTTACTGAAGTACGGTAAAGTGGAACTGTACATAGTTACCCGTAGGGGTACTTGTGTTGCTAATTAAAATATGGTCCCCGTTGGGACAAGTGTGAACTGTTCCCGTGTGTCCCCTATCCTTAACCAGGCTGAGGACTGTGAGCAGCCATCCCATCTCCCCACAGGCTGAGGACTGTGAGCAGCCAATCCTTATCCCCACTGGCCGAGGACTGAGAGCGGCCATATCTTGTAAATATTATGTGTTTCCAGTTATGTATAGGAGTCCTTGGTGGATTTACCGGGAATCCTTTGTACAGTTAGTGGAGCGTAACCCAGGATGGACTTAAAGACTGTTAAGGACTCGGGGTAGGACAGACCCCTACCTGGTTACGTCTCCCTGTTTTGGTGAAATGGACACCTTGCTTTCTTCAAAGACTGCACCCGGTTACGGACACGCCGTGACCAGCTTTATGCGTTTCCTTATTGTAATGTTATTGTTTATACTTTGTTATGTTACAAAAATATGTTTAGTCCCGGAGTACTAAATTTCACTAGGGGGGAATGTGACACCCCAGGGGTCTGGTTGCCACAGTGATAGAGATATTACGTCTGAGAGCAGGTGGGAGGTCCTTTGGTCAGGGATCCTGTGCATGCCACACCTCCTGCCCAGTCTTGGGAGGGGAAGGACTTCCCCTATATAAACCTGGGGCTGAGGCAGGGTAGAGAGTTCTGAGAGGAGAAGACAGGGAGCAGAGCTGTTCTATGGGCTCTGCTCCACAGGCAGGCCCTGTCCAGGGGCCTGAGCCTGGAGACAAGAAGAGTAGAGACAAGAGCAGCATAGGAAGCAGCAGAGTCACAAGGAGTCAGGGGCTGGCAGCTAAAGAGCTCGCCCTGACTAAGAAGATTCTTTACCGGACCCGGAGTCCGAGGCTGTGGGGACTAACTTCTACCCAGCAGCAGAATCCGTCAGGCAGGGGATTTCAGGTCCCCTGGCCCAGAAGCCCGAAGGCCCGGTCACACGCGTGGGACCAGCACCGCCATCGTGGAGCGGAAGCCATTAGAAGGCCCCGAGTCACCGGCCATACGGGTGAGCACCACACGGTACACTCAGGGACGTGGGCTACTTACATCAGCTTCTAGCAAGGTAGCCAGAAGAGTACAGTCAGCTTGGGAGGCCTACAACTACGCCTGGCCAGGGGAGATCCCATCTGCTCAAGGACTGACCAGGCCCCGTTCGCTAGCAAGTACTCCGGGAGGGTCTATCGTTGTTACCAGTAAAGACCCTGAACGCTACCATACCGTCTCTGAGTGGTTCCTGCTACCCCCATCATCCACGTCGGCTGCCCTGAGGCCATACCCCTCCCGTTGGGGGTTATACTATCACGCTGCACCATCCTTCCACCGGCCTCAGCGGTCTGCCCTGCAGCAGCAGCCCCCTGGCTGCATTCAACGGGTGGCGTAGTCATCAACCATTTTCTACCGCTAACAGACTGCCGTCCAGTTTGACTCCCTGGGCACGGACCGGGTCACCGCCACGAGCCTACAACCCTAAACAGATCCGGCTCCGGGTAAGCTCCCGCGTGCGCAACGCAGCGCGACACAGGCCCAGGGGCGCGTCACAGTCACAGCAGGTGACTGGGACAGTCTCTGAATGAACGGACAGGAGGTCACGGCAAGTGACCGGGGCAGTCTCTGGGTGAACGGGCAGGAGGTCACGGCAAGTGACCGGGGCAGTCTCTGGATAAACGGGCAGGAGGTCACGGCAAGTGACCGGGGCAGTCTCTGGATGAACGGGCAGGAGGTCACGGCAAGTGACCGGGGCAGTCTCTGGATGAACGGGCAGGAGGTCACGGCAAGTGACCGGGGCAGTCTCTGGATGAACGGGCAGGAGGTCACGGCAAGTGACCGGGGCAGTCTCTGGATGAACGGGCAGGAGGTCACGGCAAGTGACCGGGGCAGTCTCTGGGTAAAGGATTGGTACGACCTGTGGCGGCAGATGATAGACGTGAGCTCCCAGGTGAGCAGGCGAGAGTCTCTGGATAATCGGGTGGTTACAGCATGTGACGGCGGAGCCTCCAGGAAGTCCAACAGACAGGTAGCAGATGAGCGCTCCCAGGTGAGCGGGCAAGAGTCTCTGGAATAGCAGGTGGTCACAGCACGTGACGGCGGAGCCTCCAGGTAGGCAAGCAGGCAGGTAGCGGAGGAGCGCTCCCAGGTGAGCGGGCAGGAGTCTCTGGAATAGCAGGTGGTCACAGCACGTGACGGCGGAGCCTCCAGGAAGGCTAGCAGGCAGGTAGCAGATGTGCGCTCCCAGGTGAGCGGCCAAGCTGGTCCATAGACAGACTGACAGGAGTAGGAAGGCAGACCGTCGGACCTCAGGCTAGCAAGCAGGTAGCAGGAATATCAGGCAGGAAACAGACAGCAAACTGGCAGGACTCTGGCAGGAATCAGGCAGGAAACAGACAGCAAACTGGCAGGACTCTAGCAGGAATCAGGCAGGTAACTGGCAACGGGACCTGAGGGCTGAAGCAGAGTAGTGAACAGTGCAACAACATTGCTCGGGAACCTCCATTTTGGAGGAGGTGCCTTATATATGGTGAAGTCCTCCGGCCATTGGCCGGGGACTCCTTAGGACGGCGCGCGCGGCCCCTTTAAGAGGGAGGGAGCGCGCGCGCCCTAAGCACAGTGGCCGGGAAGGAGCGCGCGCTGCCAGCAGAGCGGGAGGAGGACGCCGGGCTCGGAGCAGAGAGGTGAGGGGAACAGCGTCCCTGCCTAGCAGAGGGCAGGGACGCCGACGCTACAGTACCCCCCCCTTTAGGCCCCCCCTTTTTTAGGTCAGACAGAAATTTAGCAAGGATGAGAGGGGCATGGATGTTCTCCCGGGGCTCCCACGTTCTCTCTTCAGGACCAAACCCCTTCCAATCTACTAGAAAAAAGGTCTTCCCTCTTACCCTTTTGGTGGCCAGAATGTTCTCTACCTCAAATTCGTTTTCAGCGGAAACCGGAGCAGGAGGCGTGCCTGTAGACTTGGAAAAAGAGTTAAGTACCACAGGTTTGAGGAGAGATACATGGAAGGAGTTAGGGATCCGCAAGTTGGCCGGGAGTTTCAATTTATAGGCCACCGGGTTGATCTGACTGATGACCTCCAGAGGACCGATGAACCGAGGCAATAACTTATAGGAAGGAATCTTGAGCCGGACATACTTGGACAAGAGCCAGACCTTATCCCCTGGACGGAATTGAGGAGGATCCAGACGTTTTTTGTCAGCATGTCTTTTCATACGCTCGGATGACAGAAGGAGTGCGGACCGGGTACTCTCCCATGTGGAGGAAAATTTGTTAACAAGAGATTCCGCAGCCGGGTTGTCCACCGAGGTGGAGACGGGAAACGGGATCCGAGGATGCTGACCGAAGACTACAAAAAACGGGGATTTGGAGGAAGATTCGCTCTCGTGATTGTTGTACGAGAATTCGGCCCATGGCAGGAGATCCACCCAGTCAGAATGGTGGGCATTAACGAAGTGCCGGAGGTAACTGGTCAGGATCTGATTGATCCGCTCCACTTGACCATTAGACTGTGGGTGGTAAGCGGAGGAGAAGTCCAGGGTGACGTCTAGCAATTTACAAGTGGCTCTCCAGAAACGAGAAGTGAACTGTACCCCACGATCCGACACAATGTGACGGGGCAGGCCATGAAGACGGAAGATGTGGCGGATAAAGTCTTTAGCCAGCTCGGGTGCAGACGGGAGGCCTGGCAGGGGACTGAAGTGAGCCATCTTGGAAAAGCGGTCAGCGACCACCCAAATGACCGTACAACCGGCAGAGACGGGAAGATCAGTTATGAAGTCCATCGCTATATGCTGCCAGGGGGCAGCAGGTACTGGCAGAGGAAGAAGGCGACCGGCTGGCAGGTGTCTCGGAACTTTGTTGCGGGCACAGGACACACAGGCAGAAACAAAGTCTATTACATCCTTGCGCAGGTTAGGCCACCAGTAGTGCCGGGAAATAAGCTGGAGGGTCTTTTTCTGACCGGCGTGGCCAGCTAGTTTAGACGAATGACCCCAGTGTAGGATCTTCTCCCGATCAGGTACCGATACGAACGTCTTACCGGGAGGGAGATGATTTAGACTCACGGGAGCCACCTGCATTACTCTAGCGGGATCGATGATATGTTTAGGTTCTTCCTCGAGATCAGATACCAGAAAGGATCGGGACAAGGCGTCTGCTTTGATGTTCTTGTCAGCCGGGCGAAAATGTAGAACAAAATCAAAGCGAGCAAAAAACAAGGACCACCGGGCTTGGCGTGGATTAAGTCTCTGGGCATGCTGGAGATAAGCCAAGTTCTTGTGGTCAGTGTAAATTATTACCAGATGAAGAGCCCCCTCGAGTAGGTAACGCCACTCCTCCAATGCCAGCTTGATGGCCAATAACTCTCGGTCTCCTATGGAATAATTGCGCTCTGAGGAGGAGAAGAGTTTAGAGAAGAAGCCGCAAGTTACCATCCTCCCGGAAGAAGATTTTTGAGAAAGTACAGCTCCGGCTCCAGAGGAGAAGGCGTCAACCTCCGGAAAGAACTGCTTGTTGCCGTCCGGACGATGCAGCACCGGGGCGGAAGAGAAGGCCTGTTTTAAGGAAAGAAAGGCCTCCTCTGCTTCGGGCGGCCACTCTTTGGGATTAGTACCCTTACGGGTGAGCGCGGAAATTGGGGCAGTCCGGGAAGAGAAGTGCGGTATGAAGAGGCGGTAGTAGTTGGCGAAGCCCAGGAACCGCTGAATGGCCTTCAACCCCTCCGGTCGGGGCCATTTCTCGATGGCAGACAGTTTCTCTGGATCCATTCGTAGGCCGGTCTGAGAAATAATGTAGCCCAAAAACGGAAGCGAGGTCTGCTCAAAGAGGCACTTCTCATATTTAGCGAAGAGGTGGTTCTGCCCGAGCCTGAGCAGGACCTGACGAACGTCCCTCCGGTGAGTCTGGAGATCCGGAGAAAAGACCAAGATGTCGTCCAGGTACACCACAACGCAGGAGTAGAGAAGGTCCCGGAAGATGTCATTGACCAACTCTTGAAAGACGGCAGGAGCGTTACAGAGACCAAAGGGCATTACCAGATATTCATAGTGGCCGTCCCGGGTGTTGAATGCAGTCTTCCATTCATCCCCTTGACGGATACGGACCAGGTTGTACGCCCCACGGAGGTCCAGTTTGGTGAAGACTCTAGCCCCCCTCAGGCGATCAAATAATTCTGGAATGAGCGGAAGGGGGTACTTATTCTTCACCGTGATCAGGTTAAGGCCTCTATAGTCTATACAGGGACGGAGAGAGCCATCCTTCTTTTTTACGAAGAAGAAGCCTGCTCCCGCCGGGGAGGTAGATTTCCGGATGAATCCCCTGGCCAAATTTTCCTCAATATATTCGGACATCAACCGGGTCTCAGCAGCGGACAATGGGTAAATACGCCCACGGGGAGGAGTAGTACCGGGTAACAGGTCGATAGGACAGTCGTATGGTCTATGAGGGGGTAATGTCTCTGCCTCCTTTTTATTAAAGACATCAGCAAATGACCAATAGGGAATCGGAAGTCCAGGTAGATTAGTTGGGGTAGGAGAAGGACGGACGGGATGAACAGGAACCAAACAAGTCTTATGACAGTCCTGTCCCCAGCGAAGGACTTCTCCAGTCTGCCAGTCAAGCACGGGTGCATGTCTCTGGAGCCAAGGTAGACCTAGTAAGAGGGCGTGAGAGAGTCCAGGCAGAACATGAAAAGAGATGCTCTCAGAATGCAGCATTCCCACCTGCAGAGTTACGGATTCGGTGATGAGTTGGATGGGACGTGGTAAGAGGCCCCCATCCACAGCAGCGACAGATATTGGTACAGCCAGAGGTTTGGTGGGAATGCGGTATTTTTCTACCAGGGATTGTGAGATAAGATTCCCGGCCGCTCCAGAGTCAAGTTGGGCTAGTTCGAAATAACGATTCTCCCCGCAGATAATAGAGACTGACAGTAGCAGAGATGGAGAGGATTTATTCTTGTCTAGGTTGACCTCTCTGAGCGAACCTAGACACAGGCGTTTCCCGACCTCTCCGGGCAGGTACGGATCCGGTGCTCCTTACTGCCACAGTAGAAGCAGCTCCCTTCGGCACGGCGTAAGTCCTGACGGGTTTTGACCATCTTGGTCTGGTCGACCTGCATAGGCTCAGGAGAGTGTACCTGGGGAGAGACGGATTTCTGAAAAGTAGGAGCTAGACGTGGAAACCTCCTCTCACGGGTGACCTCTTTGGCACGCTCCTGGAACCGTAGGTCAATCCGGGTGGCTAGAGTTATTAGGTCATCGAGAGTGGTAGGAATGTCCCGACCGGCAAGTTCATCTTTAATACGGCCGGACAGACCCTCCCAGAAGACGGATACCAGAGCGTCGTTATCCCAGGCCAGCTCCGAGGCAAGGGTACGGAACCGTATGGCATATTGGCCCACGGTGAGACTTCCCTGACGGAGGCATAGCAGAGATGATGCGGATGAGGTCTTCCGTCCGGGTTCGTCGAAGACTTTCCGGAAAGCCAAGAGAAAGGCAGGCAAGTCGGACACCAGGGGGTCTCCTCTCTCCCATAGAGGATTTAGCCAGGCCAGGGCCTCCCCGGTGAGATGGGACATGATGAATGCAATTTTGGCCCGGTCGGAGTTAAACCGGTGGGACAGGAGTTCAAAGTGCAGGGTGCACTGATTTATGAAGCCCCGAGCCTGGGCGGAGTCGCCTCCGAAGCGAGGAGGTGCAGAAAGCCGGGGTCCGGGGTAGGATACCATGGTATTGGTGGGCAGCGGAGCTGCCGGGTTGCGAGTCATGGCACTGGCGGTGGTTGCTGGTGGAGCAGTCAGAGTGTCCAGGCGAGAATTGACATTCCGCAGGTGACCCAGGATGGACTCCTGTTGGGACTTCTGACGGGACAGTTCATGACAGAGGTCCGAGAGCGAGGGAGCTTGGGTGCCACCGGGTTCCATGGCCCGAGCAAACTGTAACGGGTCTGGGAGGCGGAACCTCTGAGCTACTATACAAGGGGGCGGTCCTTGTAAGGGAGCGGGTGGCGACCAGGGTAGACGGGCAGGCAGTCACAGCAGGTGACTGGGACAGTCTCTGAATGAACGGACAGGAGGTCACGGCAAGTGACCGGGGCAGTCTCTGGGTGAACGGGCAGGAGGTCACGGCAAGTGACCGGGGCAGTCTCTGGATAAATGGGCAGGAGGTCACGGCAAGTGACCGGGGCAGTCTCTGGATGAACGGGCAGGAGGTCACGGCAAGTGACCGGGGCAGTCTCTGGATGAACGGGCAGGAGGTCACGGCAAGTGACCGGGGCAGTCTCTGGATGAACGGGCAGGAGGTCACGGCAAGTGACCGGGGCAGTCTCTGGATGAACGGGCAGGAGGTCACGGCAAGTGACCGGGGCAGTCTCTGGGTAAAGGATTGGTACGACCTGTGGCGGCAGATGATAGACGTGAGCTCCCAGGTGAGCAGGCGAGAGTCTCTGGATAATCGGGTGGTCACAGCATGTGACGGCGGAGCCTCCAGGAAGTCCAACAGACAGGTAGCAGATGAGCGCTCCCAGGTGAGCGGGCAAGAGTCTCTGGAATAGCAGGTGGTCACAGCACGTGACGGCGGAGCCTCCAGGTAGGCAAGCAGGCAGGTAGCGGAGGAGCGCTCCCAGGTGAGCGGGCAGGAGTCTCTGGAATAGCAGGTGGTCACAGCACGTGACGGCGGAGCCTCCAGGAAGGCTAGCAGGCAGGTAGCAGATGTGCGCTCCCAGGTGAGCGGCCAAGCTGGTCCATAGACAGACTGACAGGAGTAGGAAGGCAGACCGTCGGACCTCAGGCTAGCAAGCAGGTAGCAGGAATATCAGGCAGGAAACAGACAGTAAACTGGCAGGACTCTGGCAGGAATCAGGCAGGAAACAGACAGCAAACTGGCAGGACTCTGGCAGGAATCAGGCAGGTAACTGGCAACGGGACCTGAGGGCTGAAGCAGAGTAGTGAACAGTGCAACAACATTGCTCGGGCACCTCCATTTTGGAGGAGGTGCCTTATATATGGTGAAGTCCTCCGGCCATTGGCCGGGGACTCCTTAGGACGGCGCGCGCGGCCCCTTTAAGAGGGAGGGAGCGCGCGCGCCCTAAGCACAGTGGCCGGGAAGGAGCGCGCGCTGCCAGCAGAGCGGGAGGAGGACGCCGGGCTCGGAGCAGAGAGGTGAGGGGAACAGCGTCCCTGCCTAGCAGAGGGCAGGGACGCCGACGCTACAGAACCAATAGTAAATGTAACGTTACCAGCACTGTATAAGACCAGGGACCCACCACACCCAACGCGCGTTTCGCAAGGAAATTCTTCATCCACCCCTGGACATTGTTTAAAGTAGTTATCCAGTTAAAAAAAAAACCTCTCTCCCATTTGCAACCAAACTGTTCTTACTCACCCTCCCATGGTCCAGCGCTGAATCTCCACCACCATGTCACATTGACGGTGCTGCAGTCAATCAGAGGGCTGATTGACTCAAGTTGTCATTTTGGGCAGAGCCGGTGAACTCAATTATTGGCCACTATTGACGTGACGTCAGTGCCGCAGACAAAAACACAACAGGAACAGCATCAGAGACTCAGTGCTGGACACAGGGAGTGTGAGTAAGGCATCGTTTTATGGTTTTGCTTTAAACAAACTGCAGCCGGTGGATACGGGAAAACAAGTAATGTATTTTTGGCTGCTTGGTGGCCATACCAAGGCCACTCCTTCTGGCCTTGCCCTTAGACAGAAATGTGTCCAGGACCAAAGCAAAGTTACGGAGATTTAGATTTTGAAGCGGGAAAAACTATTTCAAGGTCCCAGAACTAGATTATAATATAGTTAATTATTTAGTAAAACAATTCTAAAATCTTAAAGAATTGTTAGGGGAATTGTAAGGGCTTCGTCACACTGGCATATAACACGGCCGAGTGCTATACGATGTTTTATAGAATCGCACTTGGCCCAGTGTTATACTATGGGGCAGTGCCGATCTGCCATTATTTTCTCATGCTGAAATAACCGCAGCATGTTGCGAGTGGCTCCAACAGTTAGATCATGCGCACCCATACAAGTTTATGGGTGCGTGTGAAACATCGGACTGCACTTGGATGTCCTCTGCAGTCTGATATACTCGTGCAGAGACAATGGAGAAGATGGAGAAATTAAGTTCTCCATCTACCTCATGATAGAGAATCGGATTACATCCAGATGACACTTGGATCAAACTGTGACAGAGTTTGATCCGAGTGTCATTAGCATCTTCGTCCCGATTCTCTTGCATGAGAGAATATACGCCAGTGTGAGCGAGCACTAAGAAGAAAGTGGTGAAGAATATTCTGACTGGGAATAATCAATTCCTGCGGGGAAGTAGACGTTCCCATGTGTTATTGTTTTTAAAAGTGAGGCAAGAAATTCCTGGGCAGAAATGAATTCCAGCAGAGGAAAATTAGAAAGATAAACACATCGGGACATTGCACATTGAACTAATCCTGTGCAATATTTAGACAGTGCAAAATACTGGACAGTCTGAAAATTAGCCAAATTTATCACAGTGGGCCATGCTGGTTCAGATTTTTTTTTTACAAAAAAAACACATTTTATTAAATAGATCTCTTAAACCTGATGTACCTACTTTATAAAACATTTCAAGTTGGCAGTATAATCCTTAAAAAGGTTGTCCAATACTTTTTCATTGATGAACTATCCTTAGAATAGGTCATCAATGTCTGATCGGTAGGGGTACCCCAGCACGCCCGCCGGTCAGCTGTTATGCGCGGCCGTCGGCCAGAAGTTCTCACTTGAGGAGCTGGCCGTTTTCTGATAGTGGCCACCGCAGGGTACTACACATCCGCCTCCTCTTGATTTGACCCGGCACCGATAACAGCTGATTGTCAGGGGTGCCAGTTGTCGAACTCCGGACAATCAAATATTGCTGACCTATCCTAAGGATAGGTCATCAGTCAAAAAGTAGTGGGCAACCTCTTTAAAGTTTTCCAGTCTATAATGAGTCCAGCCTCATTCGATAGGAAAAAAAAGTATTAGAGCAAAAAAGTATTAGAGCAAATAGATTTGCAGGACGCCGGTCCAGGATCTAGGTCAGAATTCTCTGGCTGCCGGATGGGAGTCCTGAGAACCATCTCCTATTTCATAGCATCCCAAGCTCATCTTTTGATTATTTGGCCTGTTGCATCCTCATCATTGCGCCGTGACACACACATGACATATAATTAAAATAGGAGCCGTGGATGTCGACAGGTAGGAGGTTGTTCACAGGGCACAATCTGGCAGCCATGGCATACTGACCTAGATCCTGGACCAGGGTTCTGCAAATCGATTCGCTCTAGGCCCTTCAAAATTATTTTCTAATCTCTAGAAAGTATTATACTGCCATACTGCCATGGATTTTTAAAGTAAGCATACTAGCCTCATCAGGTCTAAAACATCTATTTATTAGAATTTAATTTGTATTATGAAAGCTGGCAATAGATCCACTTTAATAACTTAAATGTCTCAGGATGGTGCAGCCCCCTCCCCCTAAAGTCTGTCCATTTAATCTGGCCCTTATTATGATGGAAATAGACCTTATCATACAAGATGCTCTCTTAGTGAGTTAATTTTTTTCCCCTGTATTTTAAGTTCAAACATCTTAAAGCGGACATAAAGAACAAGAGAAGGCGGGCACCACCCCTATACAAATGGAGATCAACCCAAAGAATATAATATTACAATATAGAACAACGAGAAAAGACATGAAAGAACCGGGGATCTCACAAAAACATAATAACAAATATAACATTTTATTGTTATACAATATATACAGACAACCAAACAATCTAAAAACAATTAAAACAGCCCAAAGGCACTTAGTACCAAACCAGACTACAAGGTTGGAGCCATGGTTCTACCCCAGCCTACAAAAAGGTGTATATAAATGAAGAAATAGAAAATTCAATATTCAAACATCCACAAGTCTGATGATCATTTGCATTCCAGTAAGTAAGTTCGAAGATGTTCAGAGGTGACTGTCCTATAGTACAATGAGATGGTTAAATAAACTATACATAAAGTGCAATTGCGTATAAGAACATACATTCAAGACAGACTTAGATGAACATAAAGTGCAAATGCATGTAGATATAATTATTATTATTATTATTTATTATTATAGCGCCATTTATTCCATGGCGCTTTTCATGTGAAAAAGGGGGTATACATAGTAAAAACAATTACAAAGATCTTGAGCAAAAAGGCAACGGCAAACTGGTACAGGAGGAAGGAAGACCCTACCCCCGAGGGCTCACAGTCTACAAGGGATGGGTGAGGATACAGTAGGTGAGGGCAGAGCTGGTCATGCAGCGGTATGGTGGAGTGGTGGTTACTGCAGGTTGTAGGCTTGTCGGAAGAGGTGGGTCTTCAGGCTCCTTTTGAAGGTTTCCACGGTAGGCGAGAGCCTGATGCTTTGGAGTTGAGAGTTCCAGAGTAGGGGGGTGCACGGGAGAAATCTTTTATGCGACTGTGGGAAGAGGAGATAAGAGGGGAGTAGAGAAGGAGATCTTGTGAGGATCGGAGGTTGTGTGCAGGTAAGTACCGGGAGACTAGGTCACAGATGTATGGAGAAGACAGGTTGTGGATGGCTTTGTATGCCAGGGTTAGTGTTTTGAACTGGAGTCTCTGGGCAATGGGCAGCCAGTGAAGCGTTTGACAGAGAGGAGAGGCCGGGAAACAGTGGGGGGCAGTCGGGTTTAGGATAGATTGGAGGGGTGCGAGAGTGTTAGAGGGGAGGCCACAGAGCAGGAGATTGCAGTAGTCGAGGCGGGAGATGATGAGGGCGTGCATTAGTGTTTTTGCAGATTCGTCGTTGAGGAATGTGCGGATCCGGGAGATGTTTTTGAGTTGGAGTCGGCAGGAAGTGGAAAGGGCTTGGATATGTGGTTTGAAGAAGAGGTTAGAGTCCAAGGTTACCCCAAGGCAGCGAGCTTGTGGGACTGGGGAAAGTGGACAGCCATTGATTTAATGAACCAAACAGTGTTGGATGGATCAAAAAAATATATATCAAAGACCTCATAGGCAATAGGGCACTGGCAACCTGCAGTAAAAAAATACAGACTAGATCAGGAGCAGGGTAAACTTCACTACACTTACAGTTTACCCTGCTCCTGATTTAGTCTGTATTTTGTTACTGCAGGATGCCAGTGCCCTATTGCCTTCTATATTCTTATACTCAACTGCACTTTATGTATAGTTTATTTAACCATCTCGTTGTACTATAGGACAGTCACCTTTGATCATCTTCGAACTTACTGGAATGCAAATGATCATCAGACTTGTGAATGTTTGATTATTGAATTTTCTATTTCTTCATTTATATACACCTTTTTGTGGGCTGGGGTAGAACCATGGCTCCAACCTTGTAGTCTGGTTTGGTACTAAGTGCCTTTTTAAACATCTTAAAGTGGCCCATGACCCTGAGACCGAAAAGTGACGAGTCACCAAACTTGGGACTCTTCATTGTCCTTTTGCTGTCTCGTCTGCTGCTTCCAAGACCTTGTGGCAGTGGCATAAGGAGTGTAGCTGTAAGTTTAAACCCCGCCTTCCCTGCCTTTCCTGTGCTGTGGAGGCGTGTCTCAGACTTACCACTACACTTCTTATGCCACTGTGACCGCCACTGTGACCGCCATTGTGACGCTCTAGCCCTCCCTGAGCAATGGGGATACTCGGAGCCGGGTCGGTGTAAGGGTCGCGGGGGATGCAGTCGTGGCCTGGACCCGTTCCGTGCCCAGGGCTGTCAAAGTAAAAATATTGGGCTTCTTTTAGGATGAGTGGTATTTTGACTAAGCCACCTGTGGTTTCCGGTGATGGACAACAGCGCTGCAACAGTCCACTGAAGCTCGTGTTATGGGCAGCTAAGATGGGACGGCTCCCCACAGGCGGAGCAGGCCTCAGGGCAGTGTGAGAAGGGATGGTGGGTGCAGTGCCGCGCAGGAAAGAACAGGCTGAGGCGGTGTGTGAAGTCATCCGGGTCTTTACTCACTTTAGATGAACTTTCAGCCGCAAAGCTTCTCTCTGCTACACACAGCGTACTGCGGCCACCGGGAGGGGGGTTCAGCACTTCCCAGGTAGATCAGGAGCACCTGTCGAGACCCCTCTGGCGTGTGTTCCTCTCCTTGGTAAGTTCTCCCACTAAGTCTTCTCCTGACTGTGTGTGGCTCGAACGTGGTGTAAGGCCGGGTCCCACTGGATAAACGCAGTGTGAGAGATACAGGTGGCGACTCCGCTCTGTCCGTATCCCCTTGGGATCCACTAGGCCTCTGGGCTTTTCCGACTGAGACGTGAAGTAACAAAGTCAGATATCGGGGGCCGGTCACCCCTCTTGCAGCAGGAATCCCTCTGACTAGGCCAGAATAAAGAATACAGGTGGCAACTCTGCTCCGTCCATATCCCCCTGGGATCCTTTTGCCTGTGGAGCCTATCTCCTCTGCTCCCCTCCGAGGCCTTCTTAGATCAGGACCTTGACCGGGTAGAGACAGTGGTTAACTCTGACCCGCTCCTCGTCTCAAGGCCAGAGTACGAGGACCGCGAACCTTCCGCCAGCTACAGCCTCTTGCTGGACCCTGACAGAAGACCCTCAATTAAAGACCTTGAACTTAAGATGACCGTAGATTAAATATGAATCAATAAGTGTTTCCTAAAAGTGTTTCCTCCACCCTCACCCACTACATGGTCCCCCTATCTTTGGTTCCCCCCATCTCCTCTATCCCGGGCCGGGGCAGCACCCTGGTGCATTTAGGCCCCCTACAGGACAGGAGTGGTGTAGTGTTGAGTGGTAAAGTGGGGTCCTGAGAAATGCTCCATCCTTACCTGGAAAAAGAGATACCACACCTCAAGCTGAGGTGCAGTACCCCTGTGGCGACTGAACCCTCAGGGGCACCACACCATCTTAGGAGCAAGAGGAAAAAACACTAATCTGAGCCATGAAGGCAGCAGGAGGCAAACGAAGAGCACAAGGCAGACTGACTATACATGAGAAAAGAATAGTGACTTTTTTGTACCAGAGTGGAGGGTCACTTTAATTTGATGCAATGCATGCAGTAAAGTGTCAGTTTGATGACACATGTCATTTATTGCTGAATTTGTTCAAGAATGAAGTTTTGTTCTCTATCTATAATCTGTACACACCTGTAGGATCAGCCTGTGCATTGGTTGTAAACTATCAATTTATTTTGAGCAGCAGTGAGGACTGCAGATAAATATTTGTCCTCCAGGTACTGAACATTTTGCCCTATGACATCTCCAATCAACATTTTGTACTTCTCGAACTAGCACTTGTACTGTCTACTAACCATATACAGCATCAATACTGGTTGAAGAACGATCACATATTTCAGGACATATTTGTAATTCACTCTAATGATTTACTGTGTGATTCTCATTACTGTGGAACAGTAATAAAATTATAATATTTATTGGGACTTCTAAACGCCTGTGCCGCATTGAAGTTGATTATGGTGATAAGGATTGGATGTGATCATTATATTTCTGTAAGTACTATTTTCTATTGGTCTGAATTTGTTGCTTCTGATTGTCTTGGATAGACATGAGCATGAATGTGCACAGAAGTGTTTTTAAATTTATTTCCTAAATGCATACTAAATTTATATTTCTAGTTTTCATTAAAAAAATGTTCTACCATTTTGCTGCTGCATGGTGTCTGTACATCTTTTATCTAGCTCCGTGCTTTGGCAATCATGTTTCATATCATTAAGTGGAGCTCATGACAGCTCTATGCTCTCCCACCTCTCAGTGTTAGAGATAACAGAAGAGAGGGGTTAAAATCAGATCTGAAGTGGACAAAGGAGAGCAAAGAAAATAGGCTGTAGACATGGAGTGGAGGTAAGTGCAGAGTTAAAGCTTTGCTAATAAATAGGCTAATGAAGAAAGCAGCTCCATGAATGCATACAAACCTCACATCCAGCCTATATTACTGGAAGAGATACTCTCCCAATCTGAAACTGCAAGGGGTCTGAAAATGGATGACGGAGTAAAGATTGTAGACAGAAATTTAGTTAAATTTTATATTCGAAAGGTAACCACTTATAGTGGATATAAAAAGTTTACTCATCCCTTTTAAAATGCCAGATTTTTGTCATGTAAAAAAATCAGACCAAGAGGAATCATTTCAGAACTTTTTCCACCTTTAATGTTTTATTGGTTTAATCATTATCTGCACAATACAAATGAAAAACAAAACTAACATAATTTTGAGGAGGAAAATAAAACTGGCAAAATGAAGATAATGTGGTTGCATAAATGTGAACACACTCTTAGGCTATGTGCCCACGATGCAGAAATGCTGCATATTTTTTCCGCTTCTCCCTGGCAGGAAAAACGCATGTGGTTTTTACATGCGGTTTTCCCGCCAGGTAGAAGCGTTTGTCAAGCGTTCTTCACATGCATTTCTGCATGCGGGTTATCAAGCGCTTTTCCAAGCGATTTTAGCATCACTTGGAAAAGTGCTTGACAACTTGTTCACACTATATAAATCCATGCAACCGGCATGGATTTATAGTAGTGTGACCAAGTTAGTTAAAAAAAAAGAATAAGAATGGTAAAAAATAAAAAAAAAGATTATACTCACCTTCCGATGTCCTCCCGGTGTTTTCTCTGCTGCGTCCGGTGTCTTGGGCGGCTCGCGGTGGTGTGAAGGACCTGCGGTGACGTCATTGAGTCATGTGACAGGTCACATGATTCAATTACATCACGGCAGGTCCTTCACAACACCGCGACCCATACAGCAGACCAGACGGAGGGGAGAAAACAGCGGGAGGACATCGGAAGGTAAGTATAATCTTTATTTTTTATTTTAAATTCTTTTTTTTTTACAGTTTCTATGGTACCCAGGTCTGGATGAGAGTCTTCTCTTCTCCAGACCTGGGTACCATACGCACATTGAACCGTGTGATATCTGCTTGTGCAGATGCAGTGATGCGGATGTCACGCATTCCAATGCAAGTCAATGGCGGCGATTACGCTGCGTGTCTGCAAAATTAATGGACATGCTGCGTATTTTTCCGCAATGAAAATCCGCAGCGGAAATTTCACAGCACGTGCGGATTACCATTGGGGACCATGGGGCACGTATTACCAAGAGTTTTTTAAGCGTTTTCGTTGCAGAAATTCCGCGGCAAAAACGCTTGAAAAAGGCATAGTGGGCACGCAGCCTTATAATTGGGGATGTGGTTGTGTTCAGAATTAGCCAGTCATGTTAAATAGTAGTCAGTACACAGCTACCATCTTTTATAGCGATTCTGATGAACCCCATATAAAGTTTAGCTGTTTTTGCAGGATTTTCTTGACATTTTCTTAGTTGCATTTTACAGTAAAAGCCATAGTCTGTAAACAGCTAACAACACAGCAAAGGGATCTCATTGTTGAAAGTTATCAGTCAGGATAAGGGTACCAAAAAATATTTCCAAGGCATTAGACACAGCATGGAACACTGTGAAGATGTCATCAAGAAGTGGCTTAAATTTGCCACAACAGTGACATTACCTAGAACTGGACTTCCCTCAAAACCTGATAAAAACACAACAAGAAAATTATCATAGGAGGCTGCCAAGAGGCTACAGCAACATGAAAGAAGCTACAAGCATTCCTGGTTGTGTACTGCATGTGACAGCAATCTCCTGTATTCTTCGTATATCTGTCCTGTGGGGTAGGGTGGCAGGACGAAAGCCTTATCTTACAAAGAAAAGCATCCAAGCTCGGCTATGTTTTGCCAAACCCTATATCAAGAAAAAAAAAACACAGTGAGCTGGAGTTTGAGTTGGTATACGTGCAACATATAAACGCATGTTCACATGGGCCATAAGGTAGACAGAACCTATAAGAAATAAAATTAACATAAACCATGCTGTAGCTAAATAAGTAAAAAGCAAAAGTACATTTAAATAACATAGGGTTCTTAGTAACACTGTTTTTGATCAAAAATAGCATAAAAGTCATCCCACCACGGAAAGGTGACCCTATTCGGGACAGTCCTATACCATCTAATATTGAAACCTTACCATGTGGACACCTCAGCCTTGGGAAGCTTTATAAATGTAATGTCCTGCTCATATGTTGCATGTATACCAACTCAAACTCCAGCTCAATGTGTGTGCTTTTTCTTGGATTTTTGCATTTTGTGCAACTGAGGGTGTGGCCTCCCTTCCTTGAGCAGGACATTACATTTAAAAAGCTACCCAAGGCTGAGGTGTCCAGAGTTCGGGACCCAGTCCTTTGTCTGCCCTTACAGTGGGTAGGGAAAGTATTCAGACCCCTTTAATTTTTTCACTCTTTGTTTCATTGCAGCCATTTGGTAAATTCTAAAAAGTTCATTTTTATTCTCATTAAAGTACACTCTGCACCCCATCTTGTCTGAAAAAAAACAGATGTAGAAATTTCTGCAAATTTATTAAAAAAAGAAAAACTGAAATATCACATGGTCATAAGTATTCAGACCCTTTGCTCAGTATTGAGTAGAAGCACCCTTTGAGCTTGTACAGCCATGAGTCTTCTTGGGAATGATGCAACAAGTTTTTCACACCTGGATTTGGGGATCCTCTGCCATTTTTCCTTGCAGATCCTCTCCATTTCTGTCAGGTTGGAGAGTGAACGTTGGTGGACAGCCATTTTCAGGTCTCTCTAGAGATGCTCAATTGGGTTTAGGTCAGGGCTCTGGCTGGGCCAGTCAAGAATGGTCACAGAGTTGTTCCGAAGCCACTCCTTTGTTATTTTAGCTGTGTGCTTAGGGTCATTGTCTTGTTGGAAGGTGAACCTTCAGCCAAGTCTGAGGTCCAGAGCACTCTGGAAGAGGTTTTCATCCAGGATATCTCTGTACTTGGCCACATTCATTCCTTCAATTGCAACCAGTCGTCCTGTGCCTGCAGATGAAAAACACCCCCATAGCATGATGCTGCCACCACCATGTTTCACTATTGGGATTGTATTGGGCAGGTGATGAGCAGTGCCTGGTTTTATCCACACATACCGCTTAGAATTATCACCAAAAAGTTCTATCTTCGTCTCATCAGACCAGAGAATCTTATTTCTCATAGTCTGGGAGTCCTACATGTGTTTTTGAGCAAACTCTATGAGGGCTTTCATATGTCTTGCACTGAGGAGAGGCTTCCATCGGGCCACTCTGCTATAAAGGCCCAACTGGTGGAGGGCTGCAGTGGTAGTTGACTTTGTAGAACTTTCTCTCATCTTCCTACTGCATCTCTGGAGCTCAGCCACAGTGATCTTGGGGTTCTTCTTTACCTCTCTCACCAAGGCTCTTCTCCTATGATTGCTCAGTTTGGCTGGACGGCCAGGTCTAGCAAGACTTCTGGTGGTCCTAAACTTCTTGTGTTTAAGTATTATGGGGGCCATTGTGCTCTTAGGAACCTTGAGTAATGCAGAAATTCTTTTATAACCTTGGCCAGATCTGTGCCTTGCCACAATTCTGTCTCTGAGCTCCTTGGGCAGTTCCTTTGAGCTCATGATTTTCATTTGGTCTGACATGCACTGTGAGCTATGAGGTCTTATATAGACAGGTGTGTGCCTTTCTAAATAAAGTCAGTTTAATTAAACACAGCTGGACTCCAATGAAGGAGTAGAGCCATCTCAAGGAGGATCACAAGGAAATGAACAGCATGTGACTTAAATATGAGTGTCTGAGCAAAGGGTCTGAATACTTATGATCATGTGATATTTCAGTTTTTCTTTTTTAATAAATTTGCAAAAATGTCTACATTTCTGTTTTTTTTCAGTCAAATTTGGGTGCAGAGTGTACTTTAATGAGAAAAAATGGAACTTTTTAGAATTTACCAAATGGCTGCAATGAAACAAAGAGTGAAAAATTTAAAGGGATCTGAATACTTTCCCTACTCACTGTATTCACATAGGTCACTTCTGAAAAATATTAAGGTTTTAATATTAGACAGTATAGGACCATCCCGAATAGGGTCACCTTGCCATTGTAGGATGGCTTTTATGCTATTTTTGTTCAAAAACTGTGTTACTGTGTTACTAAGAACTCTATGTTATTTAAATGCACTTTTGCTTTTTACTTATTTAGTTACAGCAGGGTTTATGTACTTTTTGTTTCTTATAGGTCAAACCCTATATCAAGTCTGTCAAAAGCATATGGGAAAACATGTTATGGTCTGATGAGACCAAGGTTGAACTTTTTGTTCATAATTCCAAAAACTATGTTTGGCGCAAAGCCAACATTGCGTATCACCAAAAGATCATCATACTCACAGTGAAGCATGGTGGAGGCAGCATTATAATTTGGGGCTGTTTTTTGGCAGCTGGAACTGGGGTTTTAGTCAAGGTAGAGGGATTTATGAACAGTTCCAAATAGTTAATTTTGCAACAAAACCTTCAGGCATCTACTAAAAAGCCAAAAATGAAGAGGAATTTCACCTTTCAGCACAACAACGACCCTAAGCCAGGAGAAGATCAAAGTTTTGGTACAGCCAAGCCAGAGTCCAGACCTGAAAACAATTGAAAATATGTGGGTGAAGAGGGCGCTGTACACAGGAGATGCTTTTGTAATCTAACAGATGTGGAAAATTACTGCAAGGAAGAGCAGGCAAAACTTCCTAATTCTAGATGTGCCATGCTGATAGACTCGTACCCCAAAAGACTGAATTCTGTATAAATTCAAACACACAAAGAAAAAAAACAAGATGTCAGTAATTTTTTTTTTTCCTTTTTCAGAACATACTCGGCCGGCTATAAAGTCACGCCTGGTGTGGGAAGGACTTCGTGCTACACAAAGGGAAGAGGTAAAGGGCACCCAGACTCTAGGGAAAGGGGGAACTGGAGACCTCCTAGTCTGGTCTAGTGTCACCCTGTCTCAACTCGAGTACCTATATTGGCTCCTTGTCAATCGCCACACGCATGCCTCGCCCTGACTTTCCCTGGCATATGGCTAAGGCTTGGGAAGGGAGGAGATGAGCACTAGTTGATCTCACTAAACTCTATAGACAACAAGGGTAGACAAACAGAGGGAGATTGCTTAGCTTTAGACGACTGCAGACAAATGCATACTCGGCCTCAAGCTCCCGAGAGGACAAAGTACTGCTCTTGCTAAGCTTTCACAAGTAGTAATGAATATAGCCGGCACCTCCCTCTCAGACACACCAGGTATTTATACACCCAGGCCAGAGAGCTAATTAGCCAGAGGGAGGTAGCCGCTGGGTCCCAAAGATAGACTCTCACCTAAGAAGATGTCTGTAATGCCAAATGTAGAGATCTCCTGCAACCAACTGCAGGGAGAATGTCTGTCACTTCTGACACACCCGTGCTACCAGCGCAGGCACTGTGCACTGCAGGGATTTGCCAGTTTCTGAGCCAGGACTGGAGGGTATGTACAGTACAGACCAAAAGTTTGGACACACCTTCTCATTTAAAGATTTTTCTGTATTTTCATGACTATGAAAATTCTACATTCACACTGAAGGCATCAAAACTATGAATTAACACATGTGGAATTATATACTTAACCAAAAAGTGTGAAACAACTGAAAATATGTCTTATGTTCTAGGTTCTTCAAAGTAGCCACCTTTTGCTTTGATGACTGCTTTGCACACTCTTGGCATTCTCTTGATGAGCTTCAAGAGGTAGTCACCGGAAATGGTTTTCACTTCACAGGTGTGCCCTGTCAGGTTTAATAAATGGGGTTGGGACCATCAGTTGTGTTGTGCAGAAGTCAGGTGGATACACAGCTGATAGTCCTACTGAATAGACTGTTAGAATTTGTATTATGGCCAGAAAAAAGCAGCTAAGTAAAGAAAAACAAGTGACCATCATTACTTTAAGAAATGAAGGTCAGTCAGTCCGAAAAATTGGGCAAACTTTGAATGTGTCCCCAAGTGCAGTTGCAAAAACCATCAAGCGCTACAAAGAAACAGGCTCACATGAGGACTGCCCCAGGAAAGGAAGACCAAGAGTCACCTCTGCTTCTGAGGATAAGTTTATCCGAGTCACAAGCCTCAGAAATCTCAGGTTAACAGCAGCTCAGATTAGAGACCAGGTCAATGCCACATACAGTTCTAGCAGCAGACACATCTCTACAACAACTGTTAAGAGGAGACTTTGTGCAGCAGGCCTTCATGGTAAAATGCTGCTAGGAAACCACTGCTAAGGACAGACAGCAAGCAGAAGGGACTTGTTTGGGCTAAAGAACACAAGGAATGGACATTAGACCAGTGGAAATCTGTGCTTTGGTCTGATGAGTCCAAATTTGAGATCTTTGGTTCCAACCACCGTGTCTTTGTGCGACGCAGAAAAGGTGAACGGATGGACTCTACATGCCTGGTTCCCACCGTGAAGCATGGAGGAGGAGGTGTGATGGTGTGGGGGTGCTTTTCTGGTGACACTGTTGGGGATTTATTCAAAATTGAAGCCATACTGAACCAGCATGGCTACCACAGCATCTTGCAGCGGCATGCTATTCCATCCGGTTTGCGTTTAGTTGGACCATCATTTATTTTTCAACAGGACAATGACCCCAAACACACCTCCAGGCTGTGTAAGGGCTATTTGACCAAGAAGGAGAGTGATGGGGTGCTACGCCAGATGACCTGGCCTCCACAGTCACCAGACCTGAACCCAATCGTGATGGTTTGGGGTGAGCTGGACCGCAGAGTGAAGGCAAAAGGGCCAACAAGTGCTAAGCATCTCTGGGAACTCCTTCAAGATTGTTGGAAGACCATTTCCAGTAACTACCTCTTGAAGCTCATCAAGAGAATGCCAAGAGTGTGCAAAGCAGTCATCAAAGCAAAAGGTGGCTACTTTGAAGAACCTAGAATATAAGACATATTTTCAGTTGTTTCACACTTTTTTGTTAAGTATATAATTCCACATGTGTTAATTCATAGTTTTGATGCCTTCAGTGTGAATGTACAATTTTCATAGTCATGAAAATACAGAAAAATCTTTAAATGACAAGGTGTGTCCAAACTTTTGGTCTGTACTGTAGGAATTATACATACTCCCAGCCAGAGCTCAACTAGTGTATGCGGCCTCGCTCCATACACTTGTATCAACTAGAGACGCGGCTGTCCAGTGGGCATGGCCGACTAGAGTGCGATGCCTCGCTTCATACAAGTGTATGGAGCGAGGCCGCGCCCACTGGCCAGGAGTATGTATAACACATACACACCCTACAATTATCATACCTATAATTACAATTTGTTATTTCATTTTTTAGAAAAAAATATTTATACCAATGTGCTTATGCTCAGTGCACCCTTGACATGGCCAAATACTTCACTGCATTTTCCCACCTCCTTGTTATTCATATATCTCCATTTTCATATTCCAGCATTGTCTACATTGAAATCCTTTGCATGTGCTGATATTCTGTGCTAGGCATTTCAGTTATATAGCTTCCCGTGGCTGAACATTAGGGCCCCTGTTCAGCTCTGCCTGTATTCACATTGCTGTCGGAAGACACACGTTAAGGTTTTAATACTAGAGAGTGGCTAAGATCGTCGTAACAGGGTGCACCTTGTCACGGTGGGATGACTTTTGCGCTTGTTTTGATCAAAATAGCATTAGCTATGTTATTTATATTTACTATTACTTTTTACTTATTTACTTACTATAGGGTATATGCTCATTTTTTTTTTTCTTGTTTTTTTTCAGTGCTGGATCCTGCAAAGCCAGGACTATCATTGAAAGTAGAGCCGCTGATTGCATTTTCCCAACTTCTTGTTATTCAATTAATCTCTGCCGGTGTCTTACTGAAATCTTGCGCATGCTCTGATAGTCTTTCTCCTGTCTTCTCTCTTCATTCTGTTCTGTACATGTGTAGCGCCCAGAGGGTTCGGCCGCTACAGGGGTATTGCACCTCTGCCAGAGGTGTGATATTCCACTCCCAGGTAAGGATGGAGTATGGACCAGGGCTCAGGTAGCTGCATACAGCACACTCACCCCATTTCCGAGGGACAGCGCGACGGTGCTCCCATTAGAGAGTAATGCAGGCACGACAGACCATGTCCCTGGCTGGAGTGGGGAGGGGGGAGGAAAACCCAGTGATGTAGGAGCAGGAGGGGACGGTTCGTGAGCGTAGGTAGGAGCTCATTGGTTGCTGGTCACCTGGGCTCATGCTTTAGAGGGAGGTATAAAAGGTGGGCACCATCTTAGATGCAGGAGAGAGTGAGAGCAGAGTCTGTTCAGTCAGAGGAGAAGACAGGGAGCAGAGGCTCTGTAGGAGCTCTGCTCAGGAGTGGGCCTAGAGAAAAGGCCGAGAAAGGAACAGGAGAAGAAGGAACAGAAAAGGAGGAGGAGAGATAGAGAAACAGAAGGGCTCAGGAACAAGAAGGAGGAAGGGACCCTATGAACCCATGAGAATACCGGGTGAAGGGTCAGGCAGATTAAGGGTACCGGAACCCAAGTTGGTGGAGGAGAAACTACCCTCAGCCAAAGACCGGAGGTCGCGATCATTTATTGGTGCGACACCTCATCAAACCTGCTAGGAAGGCACCATATAGGACAGCGGGGAACGGGGCCCACGTTTACCCGCGCAGATCCGCGGCAGCTGGACAAAAGTGGGTCACTGGTGAGGCAGGCCAGAGAAAGGATAGAAAGGGGTCCTGTGCTATACTTCTGAACTGCCTGGGGGTTGACCGAGCCCCACACCTGGTGGACGCAGCACGGCTCGGGCGGTCACTACCTGTACAGAAGTGACCCGGAGCATATGAACTGTGAGTAAAAGACATTGGATTGCAGTACGTTGTCTGTGTACTTCTTCGCTCCTCCAGCACTAACGGTAGTGGGACTCTCTTCACCATCACCTCCACCATTCACTGCACTGCCCTGGGGTTACACTCTTCCCGTGGGGAGTTACACTACCTTAGCTGCACACACCATCAGCCCCAGCGGTCTGCCTTGCAGCAGCGGTTCATAACAGCCGCAATCCACGGGTGGCGTAGTCGGACATCACTCAGAACTGATAAAGGACTACCACCGGTCTGACCACCCTGAGCCACGGACCGGGTTGCCACTACTACCCCCATCGTCTCCCTATTGCCCGGCTCCGAGTGCCCCACGGCCCAGGGGGCGAGTCACATGCACTGTCAATCAAACTATCGGCACATTTAGAGGAGTGCAATGGAAACAGCATTAGAATATGGGAGTAGAGACAGATACGTTAGTAACAAAGAGGTGGAAAGGAGCAATGAAGTGAACCACTCAGCCACGCCAAGAGTGCCCTGGGCACCTCATGAACATATTAGGATAAAGAAGTATTTCTTCAAAATGAACCAATGGATTTTAGTACTAAATCCGCAATCTTTCTTAGGGCACTGTGCCCACAAGGTGCTGTGCTTCGTGTGGCCATTGAGTAAGCACTGGTACTTTCAGGAGCTCACACACCTTAGATATCAGTCAGTTAAGCGATTCTTCAGCCAACATCTACAGTGGGTACGGAAAGTGTTCAGACACCTTTAAAATTTTCACTCTTTGTTTCATTGCAGCCATTTGGTAAATTCTAAAAAGTCTAAACAGTCTATTCAGTAGGATTATCAGCTGTGTATCCACCTGACTTCTGTACAACACAACTGATGGTCCCAACCCCATTTATAAGGCAAGAAATCCTACTTATTAAACCTGACAGGGCACACCTGTGAAGTGAAAACCATTTCCGGTGACTACCTCTTGAAGCTCATCAAGAGAATGCCAAGAGTGTGCAAAGCAGTCATCAAAGCAAAAGGTGGCTACTTTGAAGAACCTAGAATATAAGACATATTTTCTGTTGTTTCACACTTTTTTGTTAAGTCTATAATTCCACATGTGTTAATTCATAGTTTTGATGCCTTCAGTGTGAATGTACAATTTTCATAGTCATGAAAATACAGAAAAATCTTTAAATGAGAAGGTGTGTCCAAACTTTTGGTCTGTACTGTATATGCCTGAAAATGATGCACATCAGAGCCCACGTTCACTCTGTCAGCACCATTATAGTCTATGGCTTCATCGGCGCATACGTCCGAATCCCGTTTTGCGTTTGGTTCGGACGTAAACCCCGACAGGACCACTGAACGGGTGCCAAAACGCAATGTGAAAGCACCTTTAGGGAAATGCTTATACTGTGATTTTCTGATGTATTACCTTGAAACTAGAGATAAAAGATTACTAACTGAGCTTCAGCATCTAATTTCATGGCATGTACAAAGTTGAACAATAACTGTAGGGCAGGTTTTATTACCACTGAAAACTTTGTACCTTTGTTTATTCCTGCTGTGTGAATTGCATATAGAGGTAAAAAGCGAGATGCAGAATAACAGATCTGTCAACAGCAAGTCAGCAAATGACAGCATATCTATAGCAAAGCTGCACGGTGGGTCTACTGAAGTTGGTACAGACCACCATTAGTCTTGAAGTGCTGTTAGTAAAGAAAAATTTGTGAGTGGATGAAGAAAGTGTCTGTATAGTCTTTGTTGGTCCAGTGAGTAACCATAGTTGGGTCACTGTGGGTTGTGTGGAACTTCAGCCCCTGAGTGGGGGAATGAGTGACCCAGTGAGAAAGGGAGAGATCAGATGCCTTGTTGCCTGTGTGTATTAGTCCTGAGGAACCTAGGAAAAGAGTTGGACTGAAGGGCTCTTGAAAGATAAAACAAGTGGCAAAAAGTAACCCTCCCGTATAAAGCATAGAACTCAAGTCTTGCAATTAACAGTGACCTGTGTGAAGATAATGTTGTCCTGTATACAATATTGTATATGTACACCTGCAGTATTGTTGTTTCAAAACAGAAGTGAGCGGTCGATGATGAGATGAGAATCTTGTACTAACTAGCACGTGTACTGAGGCTATGTAGTCTGAGACTGTACAGCATTGCGCAGAGAGTTGGGTGGTGTGCATATTTACACAGTTGCAACTATGGATGAATGGAAGCAGATTACGTGAAAGGTATTGAAAGAAAATGCACAGAGGCACTGGAAAAATGAAATAAAGGGACTGATATGTCCTCAGATGAAAGGACTAGGTGGGCCAGGCTGTGGGAGGGGATAGCCAAAAATTGGCACTTTTGGACAGATGAAATTCTGTAGTCACATACATTGCTTGATTAAACCCATCTTGTGGTTCTTTTATAATCTTTATTTTCAGTATTGAGATAATGAGATGCTTGTGCATTTGGGCGGCCTGTGGGGGGCGCTCTATCTGGTGCTCTGCTTACATATTCATCTGTATGCTTTTATGACAGGTCCCTGTGCCTTCACTGACCTGCCTCCTATTTTAAATACTGTATGTGTAATTTTGGCACAAATCCTGAAATTTACATGCAGCAAAATGGCCCCCCGCCTGCGCATGCGCATTAGAAGCTCTCAGTTGCCGAGAGATACTAATGCACAAGCGTGGCCGGCGGCGCCATATTGCTACAAGCAAATTTCTTTTTCCCCATCAAAATGGCGCTGCTATCGCGGCTGCGCAGTAGCAATAGATGCTACTGTGCACACGCGGGTACCATTTTGCTGGAGGAAAAAAAATTTGGCTGCAGCAATATGGCGCCGCCAGCTGCTCTTGCTCAGTAGCATCTCTCAGCAAACAAGAGATGCTCGTGCGACGGGGCCATTTTGCTGCATGTAAATTTGAGGATTTGTACCAAAATTACACATGCAGTATGTAAAATAGTAGGCAGGTGACTGAAGGCATAGTGACCTGTCAGAAGGCAGACATAGGAATACATAATCAGAGCACAAGATAAAGCCCCTCCCCAAAGGCCGCCCGGAAGCACGAGCATATCATTATTTCAGTAATGAAAATAAAGATTATAAAAGAACCACAGGACGGATTTCATCATCAACCAAGGTATCATTTTAATCAATGTAACGGCGCCCAGCTGACAGTGTATGTAGTTTACTAAGCACAATCCTGCTGACAGGTGTGTGTGGCGCCCTGCTGCGCATTGGTGCCACAGAACCCAGAAGGGTGCATGGATGGACTTCTCCACAAGAGGCCCTCACACATTCACACACCTCCACCCTACCACCTCAGACCAGCAGAGGGAGCCCGTTAGGGATATATATAGAGAGGGTGGAGCCAGGCAGCTCAGTTTTAGAGTGAGTTCAGTTAGTGTTCAGTCAGACTGAGAGAGAGTGTGAGAGCGTGTTGACGCTCAGAGAGCAGCAAAGAGGCAGCACGCTGGCTGCTGTGCTTAGGCGAGCCAAGGCCTACAGCACGTGTGAGGGCCCTGAGTGTGGCCGAAGGCGAGAGGAGAAGGAAGAAGTAGCGAGGGAGCAGAGGAGCATACCAGGCTCACCCCGAGAAATACACCGGACACCGGGTCCGCGCCTACGGGGACCCTTTATACCCAGTAGGGACCACTGGAACCCCTGGAGGACTACAGGTCCCAGGTTTACCAAACGCTGACTACAGTACCAGGGCTAGGAGTCACGGAGGCCCCAGTGTCCAGGGAGTGTGATCTCCAAGAAAAGGCCCTACCACCAGGTCAGCAGGTGCAAGGGAGAGAGAGACAGTAACCAAGCTAGGCCTAGTTCCAGGCAGGCCAGAAGCTTAGCGAGTAAAGCCACGGATCAGGAGGCCCTATAACCGCTCACTGGGGAGAGTCCAAAAGTGCGCCCTTCATCCGGAGTACCCTGGACCGTGCCTGCATCATCACCAGTAAAGGTACTGAAGCTTACCCCTGTGTGAGTGTCCGTCTTTCCTCCGGGACCGTCCTACCGTCTCTCCCCAGCATCCACTATCTACCCCTACACTGCCCTGGAGCTAGCTCTACCTGTGGAGAGCCACACCATCCCTGCTGCCGTAACACCAGCTCCAGAGGACTGCTCCGCAGCGGCGGCTCTCTTTGGTCGCATTCCACAGGTGGCGTCACAAACTTTCCAAATCCCCTATAAATATCTATTCCCCTTTTTACTGACCGCCCTGGGTCACGGACCGGGCCAGCCACCGTGATATCTCCCACCGGCATCCACAGAGGCCCGGCGGCCGAGTGTCCCACGGCCCAGGGGGCGTGTCATTCCTTGGCGTCACGAACAGGATTCCGTGCCCATCGCCACCCTGTACTGTGCGCCTTAAAGGACTGTAATACTCACTGTGGTGAAGGTTTCCCGCCATTCCCGAGATTTCCAGCCATTGTCCGCCATCTTCCTGTCGCCGCACGGGAAGAAGAGGGGCGTAACCGCGGGAATCGGAGAGGTGTAACCGCTGGAAGCGCGCGAAGCCCAGGACACGCCCCGCCCCTGAAGTCGAACCAGGAAGCGTCAGGTACTGGAAGGAGCCCAGAGGACGCTCTGACGTCAGATGCGAGCGACGCAAGGTCCTGGAAGAAGACCGTCGCCCGCGGAGCTGCGGCCTACCTGATAAAGAAAGTGAAGAAGGTAGGCTCCGGTTAACTAGGGGGGCGCAACCATGGCCGACGACCAGCAAGCCGCCGGAGCACCGGTTAACGCTCCTGATGCCCAACCTGCGCCCGGCCCTGCACAGGCCGGAGCGGCCGCTCCACCAGCAGGGGTCGTGACTCCGTTAATACCCATGGCCCTGCCGTATATCCCTGGAGCAAAATGGCTTCCCCAGTATAATGGCAAACCAGACACCCTGTCCGGATTCAAGAGAAAAATATGCGGTGTGCTAGACATGTATTCTATGACTGGTAAGCAGAGAGCCGCTGTCGTGTTGGGACAATTGACTGGTGCCGCAGAGAGGGAAGTTGAAACCTGGCTGTAGACCAGGAATCAGTATCCATCATCTTTAAGAGACTGCAAACTGTGTTTGAAAACCGCACTGAGACAGATCTCCGGATGAGGTTCTACAACTGTACCCAGAAACCTGAGGACAGTATCCAGGACTACGCCTGGCGCTTACAGGAAGCCCTGCGGGCCCTGAAACAGGTTAGTCCAGCCAGCATACAAAATGAAAATAAAATGCTGACGGAACAGTTCATCCGGGGGTTGAGGTCCCAGGAGTAGAGCAGAACTGTACGGTGGTGGGCCTTAGACCATCCTGATGCCACCTTTGACACCTTTAAGGGCATGGCTATAAAGGGGCTGCAGCCCCTGGAAACAACACACACTGCTATCCAGCTTTACCAGGGTGGGGCAACCCCAGTGCCTGCAGCACCCACTACTCCTTCAGTAACGGCTGAAACAAAGATGCAAACTGTGCCTCCTAGCGAGCTGGACAGCCTACGCTCTGAAGTGCTCCAGTTAAGTAAAACCCTGGCCACTGTCCTGAGCACCCTGCAGCTACAGACGGAGCCTGACCTGGAAGGAAGGATACTATTCACCGACAGCCCTGAGGATGTCCCCTGGATGAGGAGAAGAAGGAGGACAACGCCACCCCGTAGGAGGACAACGCCACCCCGGAGGAGGACAACGCCACCCCGTGGGAGGACCAACGACCAACGTCATCCTCCAGGAGAATTTATCTGCTACCGCTGCCAGAAGGCAGGCCACACAGCGCGGAACTGTCCTTTAAACGAGCAAACCCTGGGGCCGAGGTTCGACACCCAGGAGTAAAGCAACTAGGCCCATCAAGCTGGTACCATCGGTTCGCGTGAGGAAGACCTTTCCTGTCCATTGTGCTGGATGGCATCGCAACAACTGCCCTGCTGGACACTGGATCGCAGGTAACCATTACACCTGATGTCCTCTACAAATGGTACTGGTCCATAGATGAACTCCAGCCGCCAGCCCCGAACCTCTCCGTGTATGCCTCTAACAGCCTTCCTCTTAACCTAGTAGGGGTTAAGGATGTGACAGTGAAGGTGGGGAGAGCGGAACTAAAGGACCAAGGACTGATTGTAGTGGAGTCTAACCCTGGTGATACAGACTTGTATATGATACTTGGTACAAATATTGTCGGTAACTGTTTGGGAGAAGTGTTGTTTTTGCTCCAACAGATTGCTGACACTGCCAAACCAGGGCAGAGGAAGGTGCTCCAGAGAGAGATACGAGCCCTCCTGTACCAGCAACAGGTAAAGCTAACAGGTGGTGAAATTGGTAATGTACGGGTGACAGACCCGATACCCATTGTGATTCCCCAGATGAGTGAAATGCTGATTTGGTGTAGGGCAGCAATAGGTCTCAAAGGACAGAACTACCAGGCGGTAGTGGAGCCCATTGGCTCAGAGCACAGACCTACACTCTTAACTGCCAGAGGGGTGGTTGATGTACGCAATGGGAGGGTACCCGTACGTCTCCTAAATTGTGGGGAGGATGAAGTTAAATTACCAAGATACGCCAATGTTGCCAGGTTGTATACTGTGAATGATGAGGCCATACACACAGTGGAATCCTTGACCCCACCAGATACAGTGGAGGACAATGACTCCGAAGCTCAGTTGGAGGATTGGTGTCAACAGCTCCATGTTGGGACTGATGCCACTCCTGTCCATCAAAAACAAGGTGTATACAGGGTGGTCCAGGAATACGAACAGGTATTCAGCAAACACCCACTTGATTTTGGGAGGATTAAAGGGGTACAACACCATATACCCACAGGTGACCATCCACCCATCAAAGAACGTTACAGGCCAATCCCACCAGCACACTACAAGAACGCGAAGGAAATGTTGCATGACATGAAGAAAGCAGGGGTAATAAGAGATAGCTGTAGCCCCTGGGCAGCTCCCCTGGTCCTGGTCTGGAAAAAGGATGGAAGCATGAGGATGTGTGTAGATTACAGACAGGTAAATCGCATAACACATAAAGATGCATACCCTTTGCCCCGTATAGAGAAATCCCTGGCTGCACTAAAGTCTGCAAATTACTTCTCTACCCTTGACCTCACTAGTGGGTACTGGCAAGTAGCAGTTGCTGAGGAGGACCGGGAGAAAACGGCCTTCACTACCCCGATGGGACTCTGCAAGTTCAACAGTATGCCGTTCGGACTCTGCAACGCCCCTGGAACGTTCCACAGATTGATGGAGTGCTGTTTGGGACACCGGAACTTCGAGACCGTGCTGCTATACCTGGATGACGTGATAGTGTACTCCAAGATGTATGAGGATCATTTGCAGCACCTGGCGGAAGTATTTGAGTCGTTGTCCCGGTATGGGATGAAATTGAAGCCTTCCAAGTGCCACCTGCTCAAACAGAAGGTTCAGTACCTGGGGCACATCGTCAGTCCAGAAGGAGTAGCACCAGACCTGGAGAAGGTCACTGCCATCCAGAAATGGCCGGAACCGAAGAATCTCAAGGAGAAGAATCTCTGTGTCCATCACCTTAAGTGTCCATTAGCTGAAGTGTCTGAAATTTGAATTAATCCTGAATAATATGAAGCATGCAGACTGTACCTTACCTGCCATCACCGCACTCTAATCAGCATCTGTTTATCCATTCCTCTTACAGGTACGTCACCCAACTTTCCCATGCTGACTTCCATGCCGTCTTCTCTATACCTGTAACGGGTCCGGGTGGTGGAACCTCTGTGCCGCGGTGCAAGGGGGGACCCAGATGATACTCTGGGGATGACCTTGTAGAGTGCAGGTGGCTCCCACGGGTCAGATAGCTGGGACTGACCGGAGTAGCGGGTGGACACAACAGGTAGGTAGCAGTCTCTGGGTGAGCAGGCGGGTGGTCACGGGAAGTGACGGAAGAGCAGGTAAGAATCTCTTGGCAGGCAGGCAAGAGGTCACGGCAAGTGAGGGCTGAGCGGGTAAGAGTCTCTTGGATGGCAGGCAGGTGGTCACGGCAAGTGACGGCGGGACCTCCAGGTAGGCTAGCAGGCGTGTAGCAGGTGAGCCCTCCCAGGTGAGTGGGTAAGAGTCTCTTGACTGGCAGGCAGGTGGTCACGGCAAGTGACGGCGGAGCCTCCAGGTAGGCTAGCAGGCGGGTAGCAGGTGAGCGCTCCCAGGTGAGCGGGTAAGAGTCTCTTGGCTGGCAGGCAGGTGGTCACGGCAAGTGACGGCGGAGCCTCTAGGTAGGCTAGCAGGCGGGTAGCAGGTGAGCGCTCCCAGGTGAGCGGGCTAGCAGGTACGGCAGGTAGCAGGCAGGTAACTGGCAGGTGCTTCCTGTTCCGCAGGTGGACTTGCCCATAGACAGACTGGCGGATGCAGGAGACAGACTGTCGGGCTGAAGATAAGACAAGCAGGCAGACAGGACTGGTAGTCAGGCCGGCAACGGGACCTGAGGGCTGAAGCATAGGTGAGTATGCTTTGCAACAACTTTGCTCGGGCACCTCCACTTTGGAGGAGGTGCCTTAAATATGGGAGGTCCTCCGGCAATGGGCCGGGGACTCCTTAGGACGGCGCGCGTGGTCCCTTTAAGAGAGGGAGAGCGCGCGTGCGCCCTAAGCACAGTGCCCGGTAAGGAGCGTGCGCCGGCAGCAGCGAGGGAAGGAGCGCTGGAGGACGCCGCGCCCGGAGCAGGAAGGTGAGAGGGACGGCGTCTCTGCCTAGCAGGGGACAGAGACGCCGATGCTACAATACCGTTCTGTTCCTATTTTCTAATGGTACGTCACCCAACTTTCCCATGCTGACTTCCATGCCGTCTTCTCTATACCGTTCTGTTCCTACTTTCTAATGGTACGTCACCCAACTTTCCCATGCTGACTTCCATGTCGTCTTCTCTATACCGTTCTGTTCCTACTTTCTAATGGTACGTCACCCAAGCTACACCAGCTACCCCCCACTTTCATTTATGACCTTGTTTACTCAGTCTTTGAGTATCCAGCATCTGGTTCAATCTAATCAGCTGATCAAGATGAGCACAGACCACAACCCGCTGGTTCACAGCTGAATGCATTCTGTTACAAATATATTGTGGGCCAGGAGTCTGTTAGACTTTAGTCTGTGTCCATCACCTTAAGTGTCCATTAGCTGAACTGTCTGAAATTTGAATTAATCCTGAATAATATGAAGCATGCAGACTGTACCTTACCTGCCATCACCGCACTCTAATCAGCATCTGTTTATCCATTCCTCTTACCGGTACGTCACCGAACTTTCCCATGCTGACTTCCATGCCGTCTTCTCTATACCATTCTGTTCCTACTTTCTAATGGTACGTCACCCAACTTTCCCATGCTGACTTCCATGCCGTCTTCTCTATACCGTTCTGTTCCTACTTTCTAATGGTATGTCACCCAACTTTCCCATGCTGACTTCCATGCCGCCTTCTCTATATCGTTCTGTTCCTACTTTCTAATAGTACTTCACCCAAGCTACACCAGCTACCCCCCACTTTCATTTATGACCTTGGTTACTCAGTCTTTGAGTATCCAGCATCTGGTTCAATCTAATCAGCTAATCAAGATGAGCACAGACCACTCCCCGCAGGAGTCTGTTAGACTTTAGTCTGTGTCCATCACCTTAAGTGTCCATTAGCTGAAGTGTCTCAAATTTGAATTAATCATGAATTGAACCTGAAGGGAACTGAAGGTAACTGGATACTTTGTCACAGTAAACAATGTTTGTCTTTGTTTTCACTCTCACCCCCTTAATCCTTCACTTCTTACAACCACCCCTAATCCCTACACCTAGTAATGAACTCTTCATCTCTCCCTCCATTCTCCACACCCATCTCACCTCCTCCTCAGAGCTATTCCTCAACATACAATCCTTTGCCTCCAAACACAGACATCCACCTCATGCCCTCTCCTGCTCCCACCTACTAACGCTTTCTCTGCTCCTCCTTACTGCCGGCGACATCTCTCCACATCCCGGTCCTCCTCATCACATCCCTACACTCACTTCCACCTCCTACCCACGATCTATCCCAAACTCTCGTAACCCTTCTAACCTTATAACCATCCGCCCAGCCCCCGCTTCCCCAGTCCCACTAATAGGAGCTCTATGGAACGCTCGCTCCGTCTGTAACAAACTTTCCTACATTCACGATCTCTTCATCACTAACAAGCTTTCCTTCCTCGGCATCACTGAAACCTGGCTCACCCCCTCCGACACAGCCTCTCCTGCTGCACCTTCGTATGGCAGATTCCACCTCTCCCATACCCCCCGCCCCACCGGCAAGCACGGTGGAGGAATAGGTTTCCTCCTCTCAGAAAACTGCTCCTTCACCCATATCCCACTGCCGCCCTCAATTACTCTCCCCTCTTTTGAAGTGCACTGCGTGCGCATCTATTCCCCATCCAACCTCCAACTGGCTGTCATCTACCGCCCCCCAGGATCAACCACCACTTTCTTTGACCACTTCACCACTTGGCTACTTCATTTCCTCTGCGTTGACATCCCCACTATCTTCATGGGCGACTTTAACATCCCCATTGACACTTCCCTCTCAGCTGCCTCTAAGCTTCTATCCCTCACTTCATCCTTTGGTCTTACTCAGTGGTCTTCCACACCCACCCACAAAGACGGCCACACGCTGGACCTCATCTTCACCCGCCTCTGTTCCCTATCTAACCTCTCTAACTCAGCTCTCCCTCTTTCTGACCACAACCTACTCACATTCTGTTCTCTCTCCTCCCCGGGGCAACAATCCCCACTCCACAAACTTGCATACCCTCTCAAACACCTTGACCTACACTCACTCTCTGAATCCCTCCTCCCTCTTACAGACATTAGTTCCTTACACGATGCAGATGTTGCTGCCACTTTATACAACACCACAACCGCTGCAGCTCTCGATTCGGTCGCCCCCCTCACACATTCCAAGGCTCGCACAATCAACAGACAACCCTGGCACACCAGCCTAACTAAAGAACTGCGACGGGCCTCCAGGGTTGCTGAGCGTAGATGGAAAAGGTCCCACTCCCATGAGCACTTCATCGCATTCAAACAGTCCCTCACTACCTTCAAGTCCACACTCACTGCAGCAAAACAAACATACTTCACATCTCTCATATCCTCCCTGTCTCACAACCCCAAACAACTATTCAACACCTTCAATTCTCTCCTCCGTCCCCCAGTGCCTCCTCCCTCTCCTCTTATTTCAGCCGAAGACTTTGCCTCATTCTTCAAGCAGAAGATTGACACCATCAGACAAAGCTTTTGTTTAAAGCCCCCACAGCCCCTCCCCACACCTACTCAACCCTCTTCCTCCAAAACCACCTTCTCCACCATTTCTGAATATCAACTTTCCTCCTTACTCTCCAAATCACACCTCACCACCTGTAAACTTGACCCAATCCCGTCCCACCTCATCCCAAACCTTACCACTATCTTCATCCCAGCCCTAGCCCACCTCTTCAACCTGTCACTAACAACAGGTGTCTTCCCCTCATGCTTCAAACATGCCTCAATCACACCCATCCTCAAAAAGCCCTCCCTTGACCCATCCTCTGTGTCTAGCTATCGCCCCATATCACTTCTCCCCTATGCCTCAAAACTACTGGAACAACATGTCCATTCTGAACTGTCCTCCCACCTCTCCTCCTGCTCCCTCTTTGACCGCCTACAATCAGGTTTCCGACCGCACCATTCCACTGAAACTGCACTGACTAAAGTCACCAACGACCTACTAACCGCCAAATCTAAGCGACACTACTCTGTCCTCCTCCTCCTAGACCTGTCATCTGCCTTTGACACAGTGGACCAATCCCTCTTACTACAGACTCTCTCATCTATTGGCATCACAGACTTGGCCATTCAGTGTCTCCCACTCACACACCACCTCCTCATCTCGCCCCCTATCTGTCGGTGTCCACCAAGGTTCAGTTCTAGGACCGCTGCTCTTCTCCATCTACACCTTCAGCCTGGGACAGCTCATAGAGTCTCACGGCTTTCATTATCACCTCTATGCTGATGACACACAGATCTACCTCTCTGGACCCGATATCACCTCCTTACTAACCAAAATCCCACAATGCCTGTCTGCTATTTCATCCTTCTTCTCTGCCAGATTTCTAAAACTCAACATGGACAAAACAGAATTCATCATCTTTCCGCCATCTCATTCAACCCCCCCTACTGACCTATCTATCAACGTCAACGGCTGCCCACTCTCCCCAGTCCCTCAAGCTCGCTGCCTTGGGGTAACCCTGGACTCTGAACTCTCCTTCAAACCACATATCCAAGCCCTTTCCACTTCCTGCCGACTCCAACTCAAAAATATCTCCCGGATCCGCACATTCCTCAACCATGAATCTGCAAAAACACTAGTGCACGCCCTCATCATCTCCCGCCTTGACTACTGCAACCTCCTGCTCTGTGGCCTCCCCTCTAACACTCTCGCACCCCTCCAATCTATCCTAAACTCTGCTGCTCGACTAATCAACCTGTCCCCCCGCTATTCCCCGGCCTCTCCTCTCTGTCAATCTCTTCACTGGCTCCGCATTGCTCAGACACTCCAGTTCAAAACCCTAACCATGACATACAAAGCCATTCACAACCTGTCTCCTCCATATATCTCTGACCTAGTCTCCCATTACATATCCGCACGCAACCTCCAATCCTCACAAGATCTCCTTCTCTACTCCCCTCATATCTTCTCCTCCCACAATAGCATGCAAGATTTCTCCCGTGCTTCCCCCTTACTCTGGAACTCTCTACCCCAACGTATCAGACTCTCGCCTACCATGGAAACCTTCAAAAGGAACCTGAAGACCCACCTCTTCCGACAAGCCTACAACCTGCAGTAACCACCGCTCCACCATACTGCTGCACGACCAGCTCTACCCTCACCTACTGTATCCTCACCCATCCCTTGTAGATTGTGAGCCCTCGCGGGCAGGGTCCTCGCTCCTCCTGTACCAGTCGCTGTCACATTGTGTTCAAGATTATTGTAATTGTTCTTGTATTATACCCCTTTTTCACATGTAAAGCGCCATGGAATAAATGGCGCTATAATAATAAATAATAATAATAATAATAATAATAATAAAAGGAGGTGCGTCAGTTCCTGGGACTGGTCGGGTATTACCGGAGATTTGTGAAGGACTACACCAGGAAGGCAGCGCCTTTGCAAGATCTCCTGGTAGGACAGTCCAACAGAGGCAAACCCCCCCCCTTCCAGTGGGGTAAAGAGCAGGCTGAGTACTTTGCAGTGATGAAAGAGATCCTGACCGGCGAAGAATCCTGGTCTACCCTAACTACAGCCAACCTTTCCTGCTGTACACTGATGCCAGCAACGAGGGACTAGGAGCTGTGTTGAGTCAGAAGCAGTATGGCAAGGAGAAGGTGATTGCCTATGCTAACAGGAAGCTTCGTCCGACCGAGAGGAATCCGGAAAACTATAGCTCCTTCAAGTTGGAGTTCCTGGCCTTGGTCTGGGCCATCACTGAACGATTCAAGCACTACTTGGCCTCCAGTAAGTTCACGGCTTACACTGACAACAACCCCTTGACACATCTAGAGACAGCCAAGTTGGGAGCCATGGAACAGCGTTAGATGGCCCGGCTGTCAAACTATCAGTTCACCATCAAGTACCGGGCAGGCCACAAGAAAACCAACGCCGATGCCCTATCCAGAATTCCTCACCAGTCGGACACTGAAGAAGAAGTGGATGACCTGGAGGAGATTGAGCTACCTGCCTTCCACAGAAATGGGATGGTCCACGAGCAGCGCACCTCCAGGAGGTATCGTAGTAAGACATTAAACCCTTTACCTCATCACAGTTGGAAAGAGACCCAGGACAGCGACCCGGTTGTCAGCCATATCAAGGAACTGATAACCCAGGAAGGCTCCTCCCCAAGCCAAGCAACTGTGGAATGAGAGAAGCCGGCTGTTCATCTATAGTGAGAAGCTGTGCCGAAGGTATGTGTAGCGTCGGCATCCCTGCCTCCTGCTAGGCAGGGACGCTGTTCCCCTCACCTCTCCGCTCCGTGCCCGGCGTCTTCCTCCCGCTCTGCTGGCAGCGCACGCTCCTTCCCGGCCACTGTGCTTAGGGCGCGCGCGCTCCCCCTCTCTTAAAGGGGCCGCGCGCGCCGTTCTAAGGAGTCCCCGGCCAATGGCCAGAGGATCTCTCCATATATAAGGCACCTCCTCCAAAATGGAGGTGCCCGAGCAATGTTGTAGCATAGTTCATCACTCTGCTTCAGCCCTCAGGTCCCGTTACCAGTTACCTGCCAGTTACCTGCCAGTTTCCTGTCTGATACCTGCCTGACTCGTGTCTATCTGCTGTTATTCCTGCGGTCCGACAGTCTGCCTACCAGCCCTGCCAGTCTGTCTATGGATCCGTCTGCCCGCTCACCTGGGAGCGCTCACCTGCTACCTGCCTGCTAGCCTACCTGGAGGCTCTGCCGTCACGTGCTGTGACCACCTGCCCGTCCAGAGAATCTTACCCGCTCACCTGGGAGCGCTCACCTGCTACCTGCCCGCTAGCCGACCTGGAGGCTCTGCCGTCACGGGCTGTGACCACCTGCCCGTCCAGAGACTCTTGCCCGCTCACCTGGGAGCGTCCACCTGTTACCTGCCAGTTTGCCTACCTGGAGGCTCTGCCGTCACTTGCTGTGACCACCTGCTTGTCCAGAGACTCTCGCCCGCTTACCTGCGAGCGTCCACCCGCTACCTGCCTGCTTGCCTACCTGGAGGCTCAGCCATCACTTGCTGTGACCACCCGCTTGTCCAGAGACTCTCGCCCGCTCACCTGGGAGCGTCCACCCACTACCTGCCTGCTAGCCTACCTGGAGGCTTAGCCATCACTTGCCGTGACCACCCGCCTGTCAAGAGACTGTCCCCGTCACTTGCCGTGACCTCCTGCCCTCTTACCCAGAGACTGTCCCCGTCACTTGCCGTGATCTCCTGCCCTCTTACCCAGAGACTGTCCCCGTCACTTGCCGTGACCTCCTGCCCTCTTACCCAGAGACTGTCCCCGTCACTAGCCGTGACTGCCTGCCCGCCTTCCCTGGGTGTCACCCGCTTCCTTACAAGGACTGCCCCTTTGTATAGTTGCTCTGTGGTTCCACCTCCCAGACCCGTTACAGTTTGCTCGGGCCCTGGAACCCGGTGGCACCCAAGCTCCCTCGCTCTCGGACCTATGTCATGAACTGTCCCGTCAGAGGTCCCAACAGGAGTCCATCCTGAGTCACCTGCGGAATGTCAACTCTCGCCTGGACACTCTGACTGCTCCACCAGCAACCACCGCTAGGGTCATGACTCGCAACCCGGCAGCGCCGCTGCCCACCAATACCATGGTATCCTGCCCCGGACCCCGGCTTTCTGCACCTCCTCGCTTCGGAGGCGACCCCGCTCAAGCTCGGGTCTTCATAAACCAGTGCACCCTGCACTTTGAACTCTTGCCCCACCAGTTTATGTCCGACCGGGCCAAAGTAGCCTTCATCATGTCCCATCTCACGAGGGAGGCACTGGCTTGGCTAAATCCTCTATGGGAGAGAGGAGACCCCCTGGTGACCGACCTGCCAGCCTTTCTCACGGCTTTCCGGAAAGTCTTCGACGAACCCGGACGGAAGACCTCATCCGCATCATCTCTGCTACGCCTCCATCAAGGAAATCTCACCGTGGGCCAATATGCCATACGGTTCCGTACCCTTGCTTCGGAGCTGGCCTGGGATAACGACGCCCTGGTGTCTATCTTTTGGGAGGGTCTGTCCGGCCGTATTAAAGATGAACTCGCCGGTCTGGACATTCCTACCACTCTCGACGACTTAATAACTCTTGCCACCCGGATTGACATCCGGTTCCAGAAGCGCGCCTGTAACGGGTCTGGGAGGTGGAACCTCTGTGCAACTATACAAGGGGGCAGTCCATGTAAGGAAGCGGGTGGCTCCCAGGGAAGACGGGCAGGTAGTCACGGCAAGTGACAGGGACAGTCTCTGGGTAGAGGGGCAGGTAGTCACGGCAAGTGACAGGGACAGTCTCTGGGTAAAAGGACGGGTACTCACGGCAAGTGACAGGGACAGTCTCTGGACGGGCAGGTGGTCACGGCAAGTGACGGCAGAGCCTCCAGGTAGGCTAGCAGACAGTTAGCAGATGAGCGCTCCCAGGTGAGCAGGCGAGAGTCTCTGGACAGGCAGGTGGTCACGGCAAGTGACGGCGGAGCCTCCAGGTAGGCTAGCAGGCAGGTAGCAGATGAGCGCTCCCAGGTGAGCGAGCAGGCTGGTCCATAGACAGACTGACAGGTGTAGGAAAGCAGACCGTCGGACCGCAGGCTTGCAAGCAGGTAAACGGATATCAGGCAGGTATCAAGCAGGAATCAGGCAGGTAACTGGCAGGTAACAGGCAGGAATCCGGCAGGTGACTGGCAGGTAACAAGCAGGAATCTGGCAGGTGACTGGCAGGTAACAAGCAGGAATCTGGCAGGTGATTGGCTGGTAACTGGTAACGGGACCTGAGGGCTGAAGCAGAGTGAAGGCTTTGCAACAACATTGCTCGGGCACCTCCATTTTGGAGGAGGTGCCTTAAAAATGGGAGGTCCTCCGGCAATTGGCCGGGGACTCCTTAGGACGGCGCGCGCGGTCCCTTTAAGAGAGCGCGCTAAGCACACTGCCGGGGAAGGAGCGTGTGCCGGAAGCAGCGGGGAGAGAAGCGCTGGAGGACGCCGCGCCAGGAGCGGGGAGGTGAGAGGGACGGCGTCTCTGCCTAGTACGGGGCAGAGACGCCGATGCTACAGTACCCCCCCCTTTAGGCCCCCTCTTTTTTTGGCCAGAAAGAAATTTTTCAAGGAGAAGCGGGGCATTGATGTTCTCCCTGGGTTCCCAAGTTCTCTCCTCAGGACCAAACCCCTTCCAATCTACCAGAAAAAAGGTCTTTCCTCTTACCCTCTTGGAGGCCAGAATACTCTCTACCTCAAAGACGTCATCAGTGGAAACCGGAGCAGGAGAGGCACCTGGATTATTGGAAAAAGAGTTAAAGACAACGGGTTTGAGGAGAGATACGTGGAAGGAGTTGGGAATCCGTAGGGTGGCCGGGAGTTTTAATTTGTAGGCCACAGGGTTAATTTGCCTGAGGACTTCGAAGGGACCGATGAATCGAGGGCCCAGCTTGAAGGAGGGTACTTTGAGCCGCACATGTTTGGACGAGAGCCAAACCTTGTCTCCCGG
This sequence comes from Phyllobates terribilis, assembly GCF_046119375.1. Lineage (NCBI taxonomy): Eukaryota > Metazoa > Chordata > Amphibia > Anura > Dendrobatidae > Phyllobates > Phyllobates terribilis. The sequence goes on from NW_027362764.1 coordinate 716,597,916, forward strand.
ACGGAATTGAGGCGGATCCAGACGTCTCTTATCAGCATATCTCTTCATCCGCTCAAAGGACAGAAGAAGAGCGGACCTGGTACTCTCCCAAATAGTAGAAAATTCGCTGACAAGAGACTCCGCAGCAGGGTTGTCCACAGAAACGGAGACAGGGAGCGGAATCCGGAGGTGCTGGCCATAGACAATAAAGAACGGGGACTTGGAAGAGGATTCGCTCTCGTGGTTATTATAAGAGAACTCGGCCCAAGGAAGGAGGTCCACCCAATCAGAATGGTGGGCATTAACACAGTGGCGGAGATAGCTGGTAAGGATCTGATTGATCCGCTCCACTTGACCATTGGACTGAGGGTGGTAAGCGGAGGAGAAGTCCAGGGTGACGTCCAGCAGTTTACATGTGGCTCTCCAGAAGCGTGAGGTAAACTGAACCCCTCGGTCCGACACGATGTGGAGGGGTAGGCCATGGAGACGGAAGATATGGCGAATAAAGTCCTTAGCCAGCTCAGGTGCAGACGGAAGACCAGGCTGGGGAATGAAGTGGGCCATTTTAGAGAAGCGGTCTGCGACCACCCAAATGACAGTACACCCGGCAGAGACAGGAAGATCGGTAATGAAGTCCATAGCGATGTGTTGCCACGGGGCAACAGGTATGGGAAGCGGCAGGAGATGACCAGCTGGTAAGTGTCTGGGAATTTTGTTGCGGCCACAAGATGAACAGGCAGAGACGAAGTCTACCACATCCTTACGCAGGGTGGACCACCAGTAATGCCGGGAAATGAGTAGGAAGGTCTTCTTTTGGCCGGCATGGCCAGCTAGTTTAGAAGAATGACCCCAGCGAAGAACCCTCTCACGGTCTGGAGGTGCCACGAACGTCTTGCCGGGTGGAAGACGAGTCAAATCCAAGGGGGCCACATTCATCACCTTGGAGGGGTCGATAATGTGCATAGGCTCCTCCTCTTGGTCGGAGGACAGGAAGGATCGGGACAAGGCATCAGCTTTGACATTTTTGTCCGCCGGGCGGAAATGAAGGATGAAATCGAAGCGGGCAAAGAACAAAGACCACCGGGCTTGACGTGGATTAAGTCTCTGGGCATTTTGGAGATATGCCAGGTTCTTGTGATCCGTATAGATGATCACCGGGTATAGAGCCCCTTCAAGCAGGTAACGCCACTCCTCCAGCGCCAATTTAACGGCAAGCAGTTCTCGGTCTCCTATGGAGTAATTGCGCTCAGAGGAGGAGAAGATTTTAGAGAAAAAGCCGCAGGTTACCATTCTCCCGGAGGAAGACTTCTGGGTGAGCACCGCTCCGGCTTCAGAGGAGGAGGCATCAACCTCCAGGTAGAACTGTTTGTTGCAGTCCGGACGGTGCAGCACAGGGGCAGAGGAGAAGGCTTGTTTCAGGGAAAGGAAGGCCTCCTCAGCTTCGGATGACCATACCTTGGGATTTGCTCCCTTACGGGTGAGCGCAGATATGGGCGCAGTCCGTGACGAGAAGTGAGGAATGAAGAGACGATAGTAATTAGCGAAGCCCAAGAATCGCTGTATCGCCTTCAAGCCCTCCGGACGGGGCCACTTTAGGACAGCAGAGAGCTTCTCGGGATCCATTCGCAAGCCTGTCTGGGAGATAACATAGCCCAAGAAAGGAAGAGAGGTCTGCTCAAAAAGGCACTTCTCGTATTTAGCATAGAGGTGGTTCTGCCTGAGCCTAAGCAGGACCTGACGAACATCCCTCCGGTGTGTGGGAAGATCCGGAGAGAAGACCAAGATGTCGTCCAGGTATACCACCACGCAGGAGTAAAGAAGGTCACGGAAGATGTCGTTGACCAGTTCTTGGAAGACGGCGGGAGCATTGCAGAGACCGAAGGACATCACACGGTACTCATAGCGTCCGTCCCGGGTATTAAATGCAGTTTTCCACTCGTCTCCCTGACGGATACGGACCAGGTTATAAGCTCCACGTAGATCCAGCTTGGAGAAGATCCTGGCGCCTTTAAGACGATCAAATAACTCAGAGATGAGCGGAAGGGGGTATTTATTTTTAACCGTGATCTGATTGAGTCCTCTATAGTCAATACAGGGGCGTAGCGAGCCGTCTTTCTTTTTGACAAAGAAGAATCCGGCTCCAGCCGAGGAGGTAGATTTCCGGATAAATCCCCTAGCCAGATTCTCTTCAATGTACTCAGACATGGCCCGGGTCTCGGCTGCAGACAACGGGTAGATACGCCCACGGGGAGGAGTGGCGCCAGGTACCAGGTCGATCGGGCAGTCATATGGCCTATGGGGTGGCAACGTCTCTGCTTCCTTCTTACCGAAGACGTCCGCATAGGGCCAGTAAGGAGCCGGGAGACCTGGTAAATTAGCTGGAGTAGGCGGAGGGCGAACTGGGCGGACCGGAACCAGGCAGGTCCTATGGCAGTCTGGACCCCATCGGAGTACTTCACCGGATCGCCAGTTCAATAGGGGTTCGTGTGTCTGGAGCCAAGGTAGACCTAGCAACAGGGAGTGAGAAAGTCCGGACAACACATGGAATGAGATTTCCTCAGAGTGCAGCATTCCCACCTGCAGGGTTATGGGTTCAGTGACGAGCAGGATGGTCTCCGAGAGAAGTCTTCCATCCACGGAGGCGACTGATAATGGTTCAGCCAGGGACTTGGTGGGAATACGGTATCTCTCTACCAGAGACTGGGAGATGAGGTTTCCAGCAGCTCCAGAATCCAGATGGGCAAGTTCAAAGTGACGGTTTTCTCCCCAAGCAATAGAGACCGGTAAAGTCAGAGACGGAGAGGGCTTACTTTTGTCTAGGACGACCTCTCCGAGCGGTCCTAGACACTGGCGTTTCCCGGCTTCTCCGGGCAGGAACGGATGAAGTGCTCCATACTGCCACAATAGAAACAGCTTCCCTCGGCTCGGCGAGATTCTTGGCGAGATTTGACCATCTTGGTCTGGTCGATCTGCATAGGTTCAGGCGAGGGCGCCCGCGGAGTGACTGATTGAGAGGCAGGTCTCAGGGAAGTAGGAGCAGAGCAAGAAAAGTCTTTCTCCCAGGTAGTCTCTTTGGCACGTTCTTGGAACCGAATGCCAATCCGGGTAGCTAGTGACACCAGGTCATCCAGAGTGGTAGGAATGTCCCGACCAGCTAACTCGTCCTTAATTCGACCGGAAAGACCCTCCCAGAAGATGGACACCAGAGCCTCATTTTCCCAGGCAAGCTCAGAAGCGAGGGTGCGGAACCGTATGGCATATTGGCCCACGGTGAGACTCCCTTGGCGGAGACGTAGCAGTGAGGAGGCAGAAGAGGTTTTCCGTCCAGGTTCATCGAAGACTTTCCGGAAAGCAGCGAGGAAAGACGGCAGGTCGGACACCAGGGGATCCCCTCTCTCCCACAGGGGATTTAGCCATGCCAGTGCCTCCCCAGTAAGATGGGACATGATGAAGGCCACCTTGGCTCGGTCGGAGATGAACTGGTATGCCAATAGCTCAAAGTGCAGGGTGCACTGGTTTATGAAACCCCGAGCTAAAGTAGGTTCGCCGGCAAAGCGTGGAGGTGCCAGAAGCCGAGGTCCATAGTCGGGTACCATGAAGGGACTGGATTGCGGTACCGCAGGAATGGGCACGGCTGGACCAGAGGTAGACATAGACAAGTCACACAATGCGCCTAGACGAGAGTTAACGGACCGTAGATAGGACAGTACCACCTCCTGCTGAGTTTTCTGACGTAAGACTTCCTGGTGCAGATCGGAGATCTGGGGGCCACCGGGTTCCATGGCCCGAGCAAACTGTAACGGGTCTGGGAGGTGGAACCTCTGTGCAACTATACAAGGGGGCAGTCCGTGTAAGGAAGCGGGTGGCTTCCAGGGAAGACGGGCAGGTAGTCACGGCAAGTGACAGGGACAGTCTCTGGGTAGAGGGGCAGGTAGTCACGGCAAGTGACAGGGACAGTCTCTGGGTAAAAGGACGGGTACTCATGGCAAGTGACAGGGACAGTCTCTGGACGGGCAGGTGGTCACGGCAAGTGACGGCAGAGCCTCCAGGTAGGCTAGCAGACAGGTAGCAGATGAGCGCTCCCAGGTGAGCAGGCGAGAGTCTCTGGACAGGCAGGTGGTCACGGCAAGTGACGGCGGAGCCTCCAGGTAGGCTAGCAGGCAGGTAGCAGATGAGCGCTCCCAGGTGAGCGAGCAGGCTGGTCCATAGACAGACTGACAGGTGTAGGAAAGCAGACCGTCGGACCGCAGGCTTGCAAGCAGGTAAACGGATATCAGGCAGGTATCAAGCAGGAATCAGGCAGGTAACTGGCAGGTAACAGGCAGGAATCCGGCAGGTGACTGGCAGGTAACAAGCAGGAATCTGGCAGGTGACTGGCAGGTAACAAGCAGGAATCTGACAGGTGATTGGCTGGTAACTGGTAACGGGACCTGAGGGCTGAAGCAGAGTGAAGGCTTTGCAACAACATTGCTCGGGCACCTCCATTTTGGAGGAGGTGCCTTAAATATGGGAGGTCCTCCGGCAATTGGCCGGGGACTCCTTAGGACGGCGCGCGCGGTCCCTTTAAGAGAGGGGAAGCGCGCGCGCGCCCTAAGCACACTGCCGGGGAAGGAGCGCGTGCCGGAAGCAGCGGGGAGAGAAGCGCTGGGGGACGCCGCGCCAGGAGCGGGGAGGTGAGAGGGACGGCGCCTCTGCCTAGTACGGGGCAGAGACGCCGATGCTACAGCGCCAAAGAGGTCAACCGTGAGAGGAGGTTTCCACGTCTAGCCCCTACCTTTCAGAAACCCGTCTCTTCTCCCGCTACTCCCCAGGCGCACTCATCCGAACCTATGCAGGTCGACCAGACCAAGATGGTCAAAACCCGTCAAGAGTTACGCCGAGCTGAGGGGAGCTGCTTCTACTGTGGCAGTAAGGAGCACCGGATCCGTACCTGCCCGGAGAGGTCGGGAAACGCCTGTGTCTAGGATCGCTGAGAGAGGTCGTCCTAGACAAGAATAAACCCTCTCCATCTCTGTTGCTGTCGGTCTCTATCATCTGCGGGGAGAACCGTTATTTTGAACTAGCCAACTTGACTCTGGAGCTGCCGGAAATCTCATTTCTCAGTCCCTGGTAGAAAAATACCGCATTCCCACCAAACCTCTGGCTGTACCCTTATCTGTCGCTGCCGTGGATGGGGGCCTCTTACCACGTCCCATCCAACTCATCACCGAATCCATAACTCTGCAGGTGGGAATGCTGCACTCTGAGAGCATCTTCTTTCATGTTCTGCCTGGACTCTCTCACGCCCTCTTGCTAGGCCTACCTTGGCTTCAGAGACATGCACCCGTGCTTGATAGGCAGACCGGAGAAGTCCTTCGCTGGGGACAGGACTGCCATAAGACTGGTTTAGTTCCCGTCCATCCTGTCCGTCCTTCTCATACCCCAGCTAATCTACCTGGACTTCCGATTCCCTATTGGTCTTATGCGAAAGTCTTTAATAAAAAGGAGGCAGAGACATTACCCCCTCATAGACCATACGACTGCCCAATCGACCTGTTACCCGGCGCTACTCCGGGCGTATTTACCCTTTGTCCGCTGCTGAGACCCGGTCCATGTCTGAATATATTGAGGAGAATCTGGCCCGGGGATTTATCCGGAAATCTACCTCCCCGGCGGGAGCAGGCTTCTTCTTCGTTAAAAAGAAGGACGGCTCACTCTGTCCCTGTATAGACTATAGAGGCCTTAACCAGATCACGGTGAAGAATAAATACCCCCTTCCGCTCATTCCGGAATTATTTGACCGTCTGAGGGGGGCTAGAATCTTCACCAAGCTGGACCTCCGTGGGGCCTATAACCTGGTCCGTTTCCGTCAGGGGGATGAATGGAAGACGGCATTCAACACCCGGGACGGCCACTATGAATACGTGGTAATGCCCTTTGGTCTCTGTAACGCTCCCGCCGTCTTTCAAGAGTTGGTCAATGACATCTTCCGGGACCTTCTCTACTCCTGCGTAGTGGTGTACCTGGATGACATCTTGGTCTTCTCTCCGGATCTTCTCACTCACCGGAGGGATGTTCGTCAGGTCCTGCTCAGGCTCAGGCAGAACCACCTCTACGCTAAATATGAGAAGTGCCTCTTTGAGCAGACCTCGCTTCCGTTTTTGGGCTACATAATTTCTCAGACCGGCCCACGAATGGATCCTGAGAAACTGTCTGCCATCGAGAAGTGGCCTCGACCAGAGGGGTTGAAGGCTATTCAGCGGTTCCTGGGCTTCGCCAACTACTACCGCCTCTTCATACCGCACTTCTCTTCTCGGACTGCCCCAATCTCTGCGCTCACCCGTAAGGGCACTAATCCCAGAGAATGGCCGCCCGAAGCAGAGGAAGCCTTTCTTTCCTTAAAACAGGCTTTCTCTTCCGCCCCGGTGCTGCATCGCCCGGACGGCAACAAGCAATTCTTCCTGGAAGTTGACGCCTCCTCCTCTGGAGCCGGAGCGGTACTTACCCAAAAGTCGTCTTCCGGAAGAATGGTAACTTGCGGCTTCTTCTCCAAACTCTTCTACTCTTCTGAGCGCAACTATTCTATAGGAGACCGAGAGTTATTGGCCATTAAGCTGGCATTGGAGGAGTGGCGTTACCTGCCCGAGGGGGCTCTTCACCCAGTAATAATTTACACGGACCACAAGAACTTGGCTTACCTCCAGAGTGCCCAGAGACTTAACCCACGCCAAGCCCGGTGGTCCTTGTTTTTTGCTCGCTTTGATTTCGTTCTTCATTTTCGCCCGGCTGACAAAAACATCAAAGCTGACGCCTTGTCCCGATCCTTCCTGGTGTCTGATCTCGAGGAGGAACCTAAACACATCATCAATCCCGCCAGAGTAATGCAGGTGGCTCCCGTGAATCTAAATCGTCTCCCTCCCGGTAAGACTGTACCTGATCGGGAGAAGATCCTGCACTGGGGTCACTCGTCTAAGCTAGCTGGCCACGCCGGTCAGAAAAAGACCCTCCAGCTTATTACCCAGCACTACTGGTGGCCTACCCTGCACAAGGACGTAATAGACTTTGTTTCTGCCTGTGTGTCCTGCACCCGCAACAAAGTTCCAAGACACCTGCCAGCCGGTCGCCTTCTTCCTCTTCCAGTACCTGCTGCCCCCTGGCAGCATATAGCTATGGACTTTATTACAGATCTCCCTGTCTCTACCGATTGTACGGTCATTTGGGTGGTTGCTGACCGCTTTTCCAAGATGGCTCACTTCATTCCCCTGCCGGGCCTCCCGTCTGCACCCGAGCTGGCTAAAGACTTTATCTGCCACATCTTCCGTCTCCATGGCCTGCCTCTCCACATCGTGTCGGATCGTGGGGTTCAGTTCACCTCACGCTTCTGGAGAGCCACATGTAAGCTGCTAGACGTCACCCTGGACTTCTCCTCCGCTTACCACCCACAGTCCAATGGTCAAGTGGAGCGGATCAATCAGATCCTGACCAGTTACCTCCGGCACTTGGTTAATGCCCACCATTCAGACTGGGTGGATCTCCTACCATGGGCCGAATTCTCTTACAATAACCACGAGAGCAAATCTTCCTCCAAATCCCCGGTTTTTGTAGTCTTCGGTCAGCATCCTCGGATCCCATTTCCCGTCTCCACCTCGGTGGACAATCCGGCTGCGGAATCCCTCGTTAGCGAATTTTCCTCCATTTGGGAGAGTACCCGATCCGCACTCCTTCAGTCGTCCGAGCGGATGAAAAAACACGCTGACAAAAGACGCCTGGATCCTCCACAATTCCGTCCTGGAGATAAAGTTTGGCTCTCGTCCAAGTATGTCCGGCTCAAGGTTCCTTCCTACAAGTTAGGGCCTCGGTTCATCGGCCCACTGGAGGCTATCAAACAGATCAACCCGGTGGCCTATAAATTGAAACTCCCGGCCAATTGCGGATCCCTAACTCCTTCCATGTATCTCTCCTCAAACCCGTGGTACTTAACTCTTTTTCCAAGTCTACAGGTACGCCTCCTGCTCCAGTTTCCGCTGAAAACGAGTTGGAGGTAGAGAACATTCTGGCCACCAAAAGGGTAAGAGGAAAGACCTTTTTTCTAGTAGATTGGAAGGGGTTTGGTCCTGAGGAGAGAACGTGGGAGCCCCGGGAGAACATCCATGCCCCTCTCATCCTTGATAAATTTCTGTCTGGCCTAAAGAAGGGGGGCCTAAAGGGGGGGGTACTGTAGCGTCGGCGTCCCTGCCTCCTGCTAGGCAGGGACGCTGTTCCCCTCACCTCTCCGCTCCGTGCCCGGCGTCTTCCTCCCGCTCTGCTGGCAGCGCGCGCTCCTTCCCGGCCACTGTGCTTAGGGCACACGCGCGCGCGCGCTCCCCCTCTCTTAAAGGGGCCGCGCGCGCCGTTCTAAGGAGTCCCCGGCCAATGGCCGAAGGATCTCTCCATATATAAGGCACCTCCTCCAAAATGGAGGTGCCCGAGCAATGTTGTAGCATAGTTCATCACTCTGCTTCAGCCCTCAGGTCCCGTTACCAGTTACCTGCCAGTTATCTGCCAGTTACCTGCCAGTTTCCTGTCTGATACCTGCCTGACTCGTATCTATCTGCTGTTATTCCTGCGGTCCGACAGTCTGCCTACCAGCCCTGCCAGTCTGTCTATGGATCCGTCTGCCCGCTCACCTGGGAGCGCTCACCTGCTATCTGCCTGCTAGCCTACCTGGAGGCTCTGCAGTCACGTGCTGTGACCACCTGCCCGTCCAGAGAATCTTACCCGCTCACCTGGGAGCGCTCACCTGCTACCTGCCCGCTAGCCTACCTGGAGGCTCTGCCGTCACGTGCTGTGACCACCTGCCCGTCCAGAGACTCTTGCCCGCTCACCTGGGAGCGTCCACCTGTTACCTGCCTGTTTGCCTACCTGGAGGCTCTGCCGTCACTTGCTGTGACCACCCGTTTGTCCAGAGACTCTCGCCCGCTCACCTGGGAGCGTCCACCCGCTACCTGCCTGCTTGCCTACCTGGAGGCTGAGCCGTCACTTGCTGTGATCACCCGCTTGTCCAGAGACTCTCGCCCGCTCACCTGGGAGCGTCCACCCGCTACCTGCCTGCTAGCCTACCTGGAGGCTTAGCCATCACTTGCCGTGACCACCCGCCTGTCAAGAGACTGTCCCCGTCACTTGCCGTGACCTCCTGCCCTCTTACCCAGAGACTGTCTCCGTCACTTGCCGTGATCTCCCGCCCTCTTACCCAGAGACTGTCCCCGTCACTTGCCGTGACCTCCTGCCCTCTTACCCAGAGACTGTCCCCGTCACTAGCCGTGATTGCCTGCCCGCCTTCCCTGGGTGTCACCCGCTTCCTTACAAGGACTGCCCCTTTGTATAGTTGATCTGTGGTTCCACCTCCCAGACCTGTTACAGTATGTCAACCCAAGGACCCATGAGATGGTATGGCAGATCGTAGTGCCCAGGACAGACATCCAGATGATATTGGAGGCCTACCACGATCAAGCAGGGCACTTTGGCTGGAAGAAGCTGGAAACCCTGCTGAAGAATCGGTTTTATTAGGTTGGAATGCGGAGTTCCATAGAGAGGTGGTGCCGGGATTGTGGACCCTGTAGCCTCAGAAGAAAGGACTACAGCAGCCAGAAGGCACCCCTGCAGTCCATCAAGACAACCCAGCCCCTGGAGATCGTCGCCCTGGATCACGTCAAGCTGTCACCCAGCAGGTCAGGCTACTCGTAAGCCCTGACCATGGTGGATCACTACTCCCGGTTCCTGGTGGTAGCCCCCTTCAAGGATCTGACGGCAGAAACTGCAGCAAGGATGTTTCAAGCATACTTCTGCTTCTGCAGGCCCCATGGATACCCGGATAAGGTGCTGACGGATCAAGGCCCTGCCTTTGAAACCGAGCGGTTCAAAGAGTTTTGCCATCTGTACGGGTGTAAGAAGATCCGGACTACACCGTACCGCCTACAAACCAATGGGTTATGTGAAAAGATGAATAACATAGTCATCGACCTGTTGAAGACCTTACCTTTAGAAGAAAGAAACCAGTGGCCAGACAAACTACCTGACCTGGTAGATCTGTACAATCACATACCTGTGAGTTCCACCAACTGTACTCCAGCGTACCTCATGAGAGCCAGACCCGGAAAGTTGCCCATGGACCTGGAGCTTGGAGTGGTAGAGCCAGAAGCAGATATGTCCACTGAGGACTGGGATGTGACCCGACAGGAGCAGTACAAGAGAGTACAGGCCTGTGTCGAAGACAGTCTAAATAGGGTGAGAGATAAGCAGGAAGCACAGTACAACAAAAGTGCACCAGCCGAACCCTTGACACCTGGAGAAGTTGTGCTGAAACCAAAGAGAAGAAGCCACAAGTGTGATGACCAGTGGGAAAGGGAACCTTACACTGTGTTGAATTCCAGATTCGACAATAGGAAAACCTGTCTAATTAGCAAAGACGGAGGAAGAACAACTGTAACGGTATCAAGAGACCATCTGAAGTTGTGCCCAAGTCCGCTGAAGCCGCAGGAGGAAGTGCCTCTCACCGTACCGGAGGAGCCTAAAGAAGAAGTACTCCATACTGTCTTAGGAGATTTCCCGTCAGATTGGCCTCAACTGGATGGAGCGGTAATAATACCTGTGCTACACTTCTACCAACAGCCAGAAGACCCTCCACTGCAAGTAAGACCTGTAAGTGCCCCACAAGAGCCCGCTCAGGAAGAATCCCCGGAAGAAGGGTCACCGGTAGAAGCAGAGCCAGTAGGCCCAGTAACCAGTGTACTTGCCAGTCCCATAGAGAGGTTAAGGCAGTCTTGCAGTCCACCAACACATAGAGCTGATAGAGCGGAAAATAGCGCAAGCATCCACACTACACGCATTCCTGTACTACGTAGGTCATCGAGTAGCACAAAAGGCCAGACCCCTGCCAGGTACCAGGAATAAGTAGAGATACCTGCAATGTAAATAGTTACCCAGCTGTGCATTGCTTACTGTATGCTTTATTGTATAAACTGAAATTAACTATATGTGTTTATTTAATTACCCGTCAGGGTATATATAAAGGACTCGGTGGCTGATGACTGTGAGCAGCCCAAAAACTATCATGTACATAGTTTCACTCCCTGGAGTGCCCTTTAAGTGACCACGGAACAAAAACCCGTTTGGCGTGGCCGAAGACGTGATCCAGCACCTGGATCACCTATGTAGCCATGCCCAGGGCCTACGTTGAGGGTTTTCAGGCGGGTCCCTCGTGTTCCTTCATCGGAGAAATGGACACCAGGTCACAGGACTTACTGTGACTTAACTAATATTATCTATAATTGTTATTATTGTATTATAATGTTACCAGTAACGTTCAAGGGAAGAAATGTTATTGTTTAACCTGTTTTAAAAAAAAAAAATGCTTCAGTCCAGGAGTACTGAGTTTTACTAGGGGGAAATGTGGCGCCCTCCTGCGCATTGGTGCCACAGAACCCAGAAGGGTGCATGGATGGACTTCTCCACAAGAGGCCCTCACACATTCACACACCTCCACCCTACCACCTCAGACCAGCAGAGGGAGCCGTTAGGGATATATATAGGGAGGGTGGAGCCAGGCAGCTCATTTTTAGAGTGAGTTCAGTTAGTGTTCAGTCAGATTGAGAGAAAATCTGAGAGCATGCTGACGCTCAGAGAGCAGCAGAAGCTTACCCCCGTGTGAGTGTCCGTCTTTCCTCCGGGACCGTCCTGCCGTCTCTCCCTAGCATCCACTTTCAACCCCTACACTGCCCTGGAGCTAGCTCTACCTGTGGAGAGCCACACCATCCCTGCTGCCGTAACACCAGCTCCAGAGGACTGCTCCGCAGCGGCGGCTCCCTTTGGCCGCATTCCACAGGTGGCGTCACAAACTTTCCAAATCCCCTATAAATATCTATTCCCCTTTTTACTGACCGCCCTGGGTCACGGACCGGGCCAGCCACCGTGATATCCCCCACCGGCATCCACAGAGGCCCGGCTGCCGAGTGCCCCACGGCCCAGGGGGCGCGTCATGCGCTTTAAAGATTATTGGCCCTTGTATGGAACCACTGAAAAGTGAATAAAGTTTTGCAATGCTCAAGTGTGTAGTCCCACCAAATGTGTCCTGCAACAAACAATTGTTTGCCATTCCATGTGTAATTATCAAGCTGAGGTGTAAATACTTTCTGCTATGTATCTTACAGGGGGAATCTAGTAACCTAGATGTATACTGTTACGTGTTATGTGTTACACATACTGTACCCATAGGCCCCCAGACACCAATCATATGTCAAAAGAGTGCCTTTTTGTCATTTTTCAACAAGACAATGCCAGGTCACATGTTTTATTTGCTACTGTGAGCAGCCTCCATGTCCTAAACATGCTACCATGGCCTGAAGCGTCTCCAGACTTGTCTCCCATTAAGCACATCCGGGACATCATTGGTCGGCAATTGCAAAAGAGCTGCCAGCAGTGGATCTTGATGATTTATCCAAGTGCATTCAGTGAGACAGAACATTCCTGAGACAACCATTAATATCCTCATAGATAGCAGCCAAGGTGCATAAGTGCGGGGATTTCTGCACTCATAATTAATAGTGAATAAATCAAGATGTTTTGACAATTTTTTCCAATTTTTCATTATTTAGATATCATTGTCTATCCATCCAGTGATTTCCATAATTCCACGACTTTTCCTTCTTAGTGTTACAATTTCAATGTTGGGGAGTTTATAATTGGCACAATATAAAAATCATAGAATACGGTAAATACAAAATACAGATTTTCACTTAATAAGTTTCACACTTTTTCCAACATCCTCATTGCACAATATTATGGCTGATTATAATAATACAACACATAACAAACAGCACTGTCTCTCCCTGTCTCTATCAGTCTCCGGAGCTGCCAGCTGCCTCATTCTGTGTCCTTATCTGACCCTTGTCACCGAGCCCCTCTCTTCACCCAGCACAGACTTATTACACCAGCAGATCTCCACATTAATAACACTCGCTCACTTTTTCAATTGCAAAAAAAGAAAATTCGTATTTATTCAATGTCCTCTGACAAAAATATCATAATTAAAATCAGATTACAGCAGCATTGCAGATATAAAAGCAATATCATCCTAAATTGGAATATCATTTCTATTTTCATGTACATTTTTTTTAATGTTTTTTTTTTTTATTATCACATTGGACTTCTAGGGTCAGATTACCCAATGTACCAGGGCACTCTTTAGTGAACCCAAGCTCTGAAACGTTAAATGGCTCCATAAGTGCACCAAAGATCCATGGTAAAAATGACATAACAAGTCATAAAGTTCTTTTGTTTATTGCACTTTTATTTTATATTGCAACAATATATTTTCCATTGCTATATAGACAACGTACAAGTTCATATCGGCAAAACCAAAGGATGCAACTCCACTTACAGAGTACACCTATGGAGTCAGTGGCTTAGGATGCTTGGGGGTCCCTGGTTCAGTGTTTGCTTTGAGGCCAATCTTCTTGCAGATATTTTCCTGGTCATATTCTATTCGTTTTTTGTTGTTTTTTTCCAGATAGAACATGTACCCATTGTAGCCTATGGGCATTTTCGATCGTCATTCGTGCTGCACCCTGGTGCTGTCCATTTTTCACTGTCTAGTGCAGGGGTCCTCAAACTTTTTAAACAGGGGGTCAGTTCACGGTCCCTCAGACCAGAGGTCCCCAACCGCCGGTCCGCGGACCAGGACCGGGCCGTTGGGGTTTTTCAGCCGGTCCGCGGCGCCGCTGACAGCTAGCTCCGCGGCCCTGCGCCTGGTCAGAGCTCGCTCTGTGTGGATTTATAATGTTTTCTGCCATAGCCGTGACAGCTCGCAGCTCCCGGCAGAGAACATTATGCAGGACGGGGTGGGGCGTCGGGCGGGTCTTAGTGACGCAGCCCTCCACAGCACAGCATGGTACCTGTTGTACGTCACGGGGCGGGTCTTAGTGACGCGGCCCTCCTGCACAGCATGGTGTGTTCCTGACGGGGTGGGGCGGCAGGCTCTCCTCACTGACACGCCCCCGGCAGAACATGTTATGTGGGGCGTGCTGGGGCAGCAGACTGGCTTCAGTGACGCGGCTCCCGGTACCGGTGTTCAGTGTGTAGCGCTGCTAAGCAGCAGCGCTGTATACACTGACGCTCAATGTACAATGCTGCTACTTAGCAGCGCTGTACACCGAGGTCCCGCCAGCATCCTCCCCATACAGCTCCACCCCTCCATAACCCCACCCCCATATGACCAAAGCCCCGCCCCCACCCCCACCGGGCCATGGAAAACTGGTCTTGCTTAAAGCCGGTCCCTGGTGCAAAAAAGGTTGGGGACCTCTGCCTCAGACCATTGGAGGGCCGGAATATAGTTTTTTAAAAAAAACTATGAACAAATTCCTATGCACACTGCACATGTCTTATTTTGCAGTAAAAAAAACAATACAGGAACAAATACAATATTTAAAATGAAGAACAAGTAAAGTTAAATCAACTGGTATTTCAATAGGTAGGTAACTGTACCCAATAGGCAGCATAGGTCCTCAATAGGCAGGTAAATGTCCCCAATAGGCAGGTAACTGTACCCAATAGGCAGCATAGGTCCCCAATAGGCAGGTAAATGTACCCAATAGGCAGCATAGGTCCCCAATAGGCAGGTAAATGTCCCCAATAGGCAGGTAAATGTTCCCAATAGGCAGGTAAATATCCCCAATAGGCAGCATAGGTCCCCAATAGGCAGCATAGGTCCTCAATGGGCAGGTAAATGTTCCCAATAGGCAGGCTGTTTCCCCCTTATAATGCCATTTGCAGGCTGCCCCCCCCCCATATCATGCCCCATGCAGGATGTCACCCCCCCATATTATACCCCATGCAGGATGTCACCCCCCATATTATACCCCTTGCAGGATGTCACCCCCCTATATTATACCCCTTGCAGGATGTCACCCTCCATATAATACAAAAAAATCACTGCACACCCTAAAGTGGTGCTCAAGAAGGGACCGTGCCCTGTCACATGCGAAAATAACCTTGGCACTCGAAAAAAATTCTGCTTAAGAAAATTTATTGCAGTCCATATTAATATACAGTGAACATACGTTAACGTTTCGGTCTACACGACCTTCTTCAGTTGACTGAAAATGGACAAATAAAGAAAACATAAACAAAAGAATACAGAAAATCTCTGTTGAAAAACCGTATATAAACATATGCAAAAGACATACAATGTTACAAATCTACGGAGGACAGGGTAATGGGGTATACCCTTGTACAGAAGAGCACTTCCTTTCTGTTAGACACAGGCTCATTCCTCAATATCCTTGCGGATCTCAAACAGGTTCCATCTTCCGCATGGCTAGTCTCTTTTGACGTCAAGGATCTCTATACCTCCATCCCGCACGATCAAGGTATACACGCAGTCAGAACACTTTTGTTAGAGGCCCAGACCAATCATCAGATTGTTGACCTAGTTGTGGATTTATTATCTTTAATACTCAAAAAGAATTACTTTATGTTCCAAGATAGATATTTCCTACAGACTAAGGGCACGGCTATGGGTTCTAATGTTGCGCCACCCTACGCTAACTGCTATATGGCGGCATTTGAAACACAGATCGTCTACACCCATCCCCTCTTCCAATCACACTCTATGATTTGGAAGAGGTATATAGATGATATTTTTTGTATCTGGGATGGTTTTTCAACAGAGATTTTCTGTATTCCTTTGTTTATATTTTCTTTATTTGTCCATTTTTCAGTCAACTGAAGAAGGTCGTGTAGACCGAAACGTTAACGTATGTTCACTGTATATTAATATGGACTGCAATAAATTTTCTTAAGCAGAATTTTTTTCGAGTGCCAAGGTTATTTTCGCACCCTCCATATAATGACCTATGTCTCCATACATTAAAAAAAAAAAAAAATCCAATACTCACCTCACTTCTGACTTGCTGCCGCTGCTCTACTCTGGTCTGGTCTGGACTCCAGCGTCGCGCCGTCGTCGTCCCGCTCTGCGCTGCCTGTGACAGCACTCGGGAGGGCACGGTGTAAAGACGTCACCGCGCCCTCTGACCTGAGACGTCACAGGAAGCGCAGAGCACGGAAGACAGCGGATCTGCGGAGGCACGGGGAGAGGTAAGTATCCGGCTGCCAGGGCCCTGAGCAAGCGGGGGGAAGGGCGGGCAATGGCACCGCTCTCCTCTCCTCCGCCCATAGCCTGGCGGGCCGGATAAAAGTCCTCCGCGGGCTGCATGTGGCCCGCGGGCCGTACTTTGAGGTCCCCTGGTCTAGTGGGTTGGAAAAACTTGGAAACCTGCATTTCTTTTTGTCTATGAGAAAACTGGATACCACACTGGTTGTAAAAATAGACACAGAAACCCCAAAAAATTATAAAGAAAACAGTGATCCATATCAATCTGTTTTCCTCGGTAAAAAAGGGAGGGGGTGAAGCTTAACAGTATTACTAGTTTTAATAGTACTATAACATTTTGTAAATTTGTAGTAAAAAACAAAAAATCTATTTTGCTTGTGTCGTTATTACTTCGAGACCCGTAACGTTTACAATTTTTGCTCGATGGGGCTGATGCTTTTATTGATACCAATTTTGGGTTAGATTTAGATTTTTTTCTCATTATGCCGTTTACCGATCTGATTATTTATTTTATATTTTGATGCATCAGACTTTTACAAACACAGCGGTACCATTTTTTTAAAATTTCTATATTTTTAATGGGAGAAACGGAGGGTCATTTAACCTTTTGTATTTTTTATTTTTTTTACATATTTTTAGAAGCATTTTTTTAAATTTCTGCTGAATTTATTAGTTCCCTTTGGGAACTTGAACCTGCAATCATCAGATCGCTTGTACTACAGTATACCCAGCAATACCATAGTATTACTATGTATAGCAAAAGTCACGATCTCCTATGAACGGCAGCTACAGGCTGGCTTTCGCAGGAGTACCGTCATGATATCTATAAGGAAGCTGCACGGTGGGTCTACTGAAGTTGGTACAGACCGCCATTAGTCTATAAGTGCTGTTATTAAAGAAAAATATGTGAGTGGCTGAAGAAAGTGTCTGTATAGGCTGTGTTGGTCCAGTGAGTAACCATAGTTGGGTCACCGTGCATTGTGTGGAACTTCCATTCTGAGTGGGAGACTGGGTGACCCAGTGAGAAAGGGAGAGATCGGATGCCTTGTTGCCTGTTTATATCAGTCCTGAGGAACCTAGGAAAAGATTTGAGCTGAAGGGCGATATTTATATTTATTTTGGTATAATAGAGTAAAATCATTAGGGATCAGTAAAAAAAATTAAATTTTATCAGTTGATGTTTTCCTTCATTCACAATGGTCAATGTTGAAAGGGTTGTCTGGCCTTGGGGTATATACATAGAGTAACTGCAGACCTGTGAATCCTTACAGTGTGTGCAATGCTCACTGTGAGGATTCTCCGGTGCCGGTGCGGTGAGCAGCGGTCATGTGACTGCAAGTATGTGATTTGCATACTTCTTGCAACATTCCGACTAGACATGTCTGGCCTCGCTTTATTCGTGTGCAAATTGCATACATGTGTTCATGCGCCTGCCACTCCCGGTGCAGGCACCGGAGAATCCTCACAGCATACAGTGTGCATGCTATGAGGATTCACAAGTCTGCAGTCACATGACTGTAGACTAGTACCCTAAGGCCGGACAACCCCTTTAATGACACCTCACAATAAAAAGTAATGGGATATTACAAAGACATGTCATCATACCAATCCTTTGCAGGGAACAACAAAGACACATTCATTCATTCATTCATTAGGGGGTCCCAAAGGTCTGATACTCACCAGGGGAGGACACAGCTGAGGGCCCCAGTACAAGAACAATATATGAACCCATTTATTTATGAACATTCACTAGGAATTGAGCCAAGAAATTGATTATCTTAGGTTTTTACATAGCATTTAATAGTCAGTGAAAGCTGCTTTTGAGGTTGTATTGGCCTCTTCTGTACATACCAGGCCCCCATTTTGCAATATATTATGTCTATCCCTTATCCTCATTGATCAAAATCCTCATTTATTTTGGCATATGCTAAAAAATGGGAATGCCCCTTTCAAGTGTAAATCGGAGTTCTTCCTATGTGTTATCTATTTGCTCAGTATTTATTTATTATTACATGTAATTATAGAAGGTATGTTTATCTCCGTTCTTGCACTTCTCTTTTTTTGGCTGTACTACATCAGGTTGACTGGCGAGGCGACCAATTGACTTTCTTCTGGGTGACTACTATGTCATTACAAGCAATATTGTTGTTTTGTTACCTTGTGCGCTAGACTAGCCAGTCTCTCATGGGTTTCTATAAGTCATCTCTCACTGAAATAATACGAATGCACAAAAAATCACGGCAGAGGTAAAAGTGTGGAAGCGGATGAATACAGTTGTTGACCTTCTCTGCCCAAGGGCGAAACCTAAGGACAAATTGTAACGTGAACAGAAAAATAAGTTAGATCTCAATTGTATATCGCAGCCACAACTGTGTGAACAATTGCCGGTGGTTTTCCCTTAAAAACAGTTTCCTCGCTCAGCCTTGTTGTGATAACTAAAATTTTACAGCTAGAGATAGGACATTTTAGGGAGGCCAACATTGCCTGGACTTTACCTTATTACCAGGCATATAAGTATTTATGATCTGACCTTTGTACAAGTGTGTCAATTGTTACAGCCGCAATTATGTGACACGATGTTCTAGATTGCATGAAATCACCGTCACGTGATAACAATGTGCCGTTGTTTTTGCTTCTGCTTATTTATAATTTTGGAAAGAAGCCATTCACTTCCCACTGCTTCTGTTCATTCTGAAGGAAATAAAAAAATGAGAACAGGACGTCTTGGAACATTGTATTATCAAGAGTTAAGACCTCATACACATTAGACTAATGTCGGACGAACCCATCGACGCCGTCAGGTTTGACCTGACAGTATAATGATATTGGTGGCTACCAACAAATGAAGTCTGATTTTCGACAGCCAATACTTTTGTTCTGTAGAGATACACCACAGCCAGAGATGTCTAGTAGGGGCTCTCAAAGAGAAAACAAGAGCGGTCAACTGTCACTGGTGTGTCAGATGTAACAGAAGTCGCTCCGCATCTGGCTGCAGAAGGTCACTGCGTTTGGCATTGCAGACGCCTTCTTAATCCTTCTCACTTTTGGACCCAGCAGCAATCTCCCTCCTGCTCTGATTGACACACCCTGGTCTGGGTGTTTATAATCTCTCAGTCTGCTTCAGGGAGTGGCTGGCGATATTCTCATTTTCCCTTGTGAAGGCTTGGAGCTATAGCAGTCAGCTAGCGTTCTCTCTGGTGCCCTTAGAGGATGTTTGGTGCTATCTCTCTGGTGTCTGCTCAAGCTAAGTTTTCCCCCCTTTATTTGTCTCCCTTGTTATCTTTAGTTTATAGTGACTGACTAGTGCTCACCCCCCTCCCTATCAAGGGCCTAGCTCTAGGAATATACAGAGCTTAGGTTTCCTGCTCGGCAATAGATGTGGAACCAATATAGGGATGGTATGATAGGCAGGGTGTTATTAGATCTGCCTATGGGTCTCCACTCCCTCTTTCCCTAGTGTCTGGGCTTCCTTCCCCTCATCCCTTTGTGTTGCACTTAGTCTTTCCCACACTGTGCATGACATCGACAGAGCAAACGTACCGGAGTATGGAAGAGTTAGCGAGATTGTTGCTGCTAGCCGATCAATTACCTAAACCAGCTTTCATCTAACATCTATCTAAAGTGTATGGGGGGGCTTTACACTACATTATTTGACAGTATTCCTGGGCTTCACCTCTCCTTTGGACACCCAACACCTCCATTCAGTATGTAAACAGGACATCGATTTCAATAGGCGCACTGTGTATTGTTTCACATCACCTGTGAAGGTGCTGCAGTGGAATTGAACACTCGCTGTAGAGTTCTACAGCTGATCAGTGCGATCAGCTTATCATAATCTAATGCTCCTTTTGCATTGGCCAATTCAGGCCATTCAACAATCACCGATAGGCTATATGCAAGCTGAGTGGTAGTTGTTTACTGGACATTTTACACAGAAAAATGAACATTCTACGCACATAAAATGATCGTTAATACAATTGTTCTTTGTCCATAGAATACCATGTTATCGGCAGCACATGTTCTGTTTATATGTGGCGATCTGTTGGCAGCTTAAAAATCATCACATGCAACAAGCTAGCATTTTGCTTTTCCATCAGGTCATTATTTGGCTGTTTTGATGGGTCAATAGTTGAGAACAACCATTCCTACGAATACTCGTTTCCCGATTATTGGCTTTTCTAAATGGGCCATAACAAAAAGTACTTGTCCAATGTGGATAACCTCTTTAAAAGGAATGTGTCTTTGGAAAAACACCTTTTGTTTAAAACATGTTTTTTTCTTAAATGCATTTTTATTTTTGCCATTTCTGTTATATATCATAATCTTTATTAAAAAACAAACTAGGAATCTTTCAATTTTCACATCAGCCACTGGGGCTTTTTTAGATTCCAACTTTCTTTTATTATAGGAAACAACACATGTACATAGCTACAAAAAAACAGACTTCGACCCTATCTTTTGTATTGAGGCATCTAAAGGTCATTGTGAAGGCAGGTAGAGCAGGATCCTGTTGCATCACATATTCTAATTGGTGGATCCTGTGTATATGGATGTTATAAATCATTGAAATTCTGCCTCTGATGATAAGAAGCCGAGTGACAACTCTTTATGAAAAGACACGTGTTGTTTCCTGAAACAACAGAAAGTTGGAATCTAAAAAAGTCCCAGTGGCCATGGTGAATATTGGCTTCGGCTGTGGGTGCTATTGTAGATATATTGCTTTTTTTCACCAGAATAAATGATTACATTGGTTATGCTGTCACTTCCTGATAAGTGAGGGTCCGACTGCTTTCATAGGTTGTAAAGGTAAATGCAACACAATTCTATTCTCTTGAGTGCAGCTGTCTTGTAGTTCCTTATAAGTATTAATACTAATATAAAGCAATAATAGCATCCCTCCTTAATATGGGAATACCGTATTTACATGTCTGATTGATTAGGATAGTTCCTTCCACCATCTGACACTGTCCACAGTCTAGTTTGACACCTCTAACTGAAGAACCCCAACACATCCATTCATTACATGGACAGGACATTGCGTTTAATAGGCACAGTGTAATGCTTCACATCACCTGTGGAGGCGCTGCATGGATATACATATAGGTCAATGTCATGATTATCTAAATATATAGTACAGTAACAAATCTGAGTTCACAAACAAGGCAGAAAGTAGTAAGTCTGAAATCATTGCTAATTGACTCTGATATTTTTTTGCTGCCGCTGATATTACGTCATGTAACTGCTCAATAGGAGAAGTAGACAATTTTCTAACACTATCTGCCTAGCGTGTACCAGTGAGTTTTACACTAGCAAGCAATAATTATTTGGAAAATATATTTATTAAGGTGTATAAAATAATGATCACCATTGAAAGTTTCCCTATATAGACAAAAAAAACTACACAGCTTTGAGAAAAGTTACAAAAGAAAAAAGGAATCCCCCCTCCAAAACATTGAATGCAGTGCCTTGAAAAAGTATTCATACCCCCGAGAACTTTTTACACATTTGTTCATGTCACACCCACAAACTTAAATGTATTTTATTGGGTTTTTATGTGATACCAGCACAAAGTCGCTCGTGTTTGTGAAGTGTAAAGGAAATGGTACCTAGTTTTCAAATTATTTTAAAAATATAAATCCGAAGGTTGTGAAGTGCATTTGTATTCAGCCCCCTGTAGTCTGATACCCTAAACAAAATCCTGAGTGACCAATTGCCTCCAGAAGTCACATAATTAGTAAAATAAGTTATTCTCAGGATTACTACAGCGATCCTGTGAAGGCCTCAGAGGTTTGTTAGAGAACATTAGGGATCAAATAGAGTCATGAGAACCAAGGAGCACACCAGACAGGTCAGGGATTGTAGCATCGGCGTCTCTGCCCCGTACCAGGCAGAGACGCCGTCCCTCTCACCTCCTCGCTCCTGGCGCGGCGTCCTCCAGCGCTTCTCTCCCCGTTGCTTCCGGCACGCGCTCCTTCCCCGGCAGTGTGCTTAGGGCGCGCGCGCTCCCCCTCTCTTAAAGGGACCGCGCGCGCCGTCCTAAGGAGTCCCCGGCCAATTGCCGGAGGACCTCCCATATATAAGGCACCTCCTCCAAAATGGAGGTGCCCGAGCAATGTTGTTGCAAAGCCTTCACTCTGCTTCTGCCCTCAGGTCCCGTTACCAGTTACCTGCCAGATTCCTGCTTGTTACCTGCCAGTCACCTGCCAGATTCCTGCCTGTTACCTGGCAGTCACCTGCCAGATTCCTGCTTGATACCTGCCTGATATCCGCTACCCGCTTGCAAGCCTGCGGTCTGACGGTCTGCCCTTCGACTCCTGTCAGTCTGTCTATGGACCAGCCTGCCCGCTCACCTGGGAGCGCTCACCTGTTACCTGCCTGCTAGCCTACCTGGAGGTTCTGCCGTCACTTGCCGTGACCACCTGCCTGTCCAGAGACTCTTGCCCGCTCACCTGGGAGCGTCCATCCGCTACCTGTCTGCTAGTCTACCTGGAGGTTCTGCCGTCACTTGCCGTGACCACCTGCCTGTCCAGAGACTCTCGCCCGCTCACCTGGGAGCGCTCACCAGCCACCAGCCCGCTGCCCTTCTACCCAGAGACTGTCCCTGTCACTTGCCGTGACTACCTGCCCCTCTACCCAGAGACTGTCCCTGTCACTTGCCGTGACTACCTGCCCGTCTTCCCTGGGAGCCACCCGCTTCCTTACAAGGACTGCCCGCTTGTATAGTTGCTCAGAGGTTCCACCTCCCAGACCCGTTACAGGGATAAAGTTGTTGAGAAGAGTAAATCAGGGTTAGGTTATAGAAAAATAGCCCAAACTCTGAACATCTCAGAGTTCTCTGGTTTTCGAAAAGTCCTGTACCTGTTGTTACCTTTTGTTTAAAAAGAAAAAACAAACTGTTCTTTACTCACCCTCCACGGGTCCATCGCTAGATCTCTGCCGCTGCTCCTGATGTGTGCTATTTCTTGCAATACTGATGTGACTTCCACAGCGCTGCAGCTTATCAGTGAGCTCAGAGTTGACTGCACAAAGCGCTCAGAGTCGCTCAGAGTTCACTGATTGGCTCAGTGGATTGGTAAGTGGTTTGGGGCAACCAAAGCCGATCCATCCTGAGCAATGATTAATGTGCCGGTATTTAAGATGCCCTTAATATAGAGACACATTTTTGCACATTTTTTCCTTTCCGTTGTTGAACAGCAGATTCCTCCTGGTCCTTGTCACCTCCCATCTTGCATCCATTCTTGCAAGGGTTATGTAACAACCCTCTTACATAATAAAATAATCTTTTTAATCCAGCATTGTTATAATCTTCCTAAAACAATGCACACTATTAAAGATTATGTCGGCAGCCAACTACAGGATTATGTAACAAGAACATCTAGGTTTTACCAGACACTTTGTAAAATGCTTAGGTACATTGTTCTGACCCACAAATGACAACGTTATTAAACACATTTCTATTTGCTCATAGATTATTTTGTATAGAGGATTTGATCGACCCATTTACTAAATATTCCCAATGCTTGTGTATGATAATGACTTGTGCTGCCCATGTACTTTAGAATAAACTCAGTCAAACTCACCGTTTTCGACAGAATCTGCTATCTATTGTCCTTTCTTTGGATCTTGGGGGTAAAAAAGATTGGACCTTTTGGGTTTTAACATATCTGATCCTATGTCCTCAGCAAAATAGTTTTTTTTTGTCAGAGGAGACTAGCAGCAGCTTATTCCCCTTTTCCTCCCATAGTAAACATACAACCTCAGCCATCCACAATAAAGAACTGATGGCTAATACCCATCTCACTGCCACCAGCTTTAACAGCAGCAAATCTCCCAAATAAACAAAGATCTGGCCACATTAAAAACCAATGTGCCCAATTCTTTTTACAATTGACATTTGCCATTAAGGCAATTTCAATCTGCCCCCCATACATGTGTGAAGGATCAGCTCTCAGGTACACTCAGGTTCACACAGGAATGCAGTCCGCAGGTTCCAAAACAACCTGGTGGTTTATTAAATGTCCATAAACCAGCCGGGAAAACAAAACATAACCACCTCTTTCTGCCACAAAAAGGTATAACAGAACAAAACTCAAAATAACAAGTCCATACAGCATGGCCTCAGTCGTTTAAAAGAAGTGCCTTTCTCTGCCTCCAGCAGACTCTGAGCAGCACATGCAAGGTCTGCTCACCTTGCACAACACACACAGACAGACTGAGACAGGCGCAGCTGTCTTAAATCAAGACTTCCAAGACCTGGACTGGAGGTAACTGAGCAGCTGATCCTCCCTAGCTCTTTCAGCTGCTCGTAAAATCCGGCCCTTTAATCCGGGCCCATTAACAACCTCTCAGCACTATGTGTGCTAGAGCCTGCTTCTCCGCGTCCTACATCACCAAAGCTTGGCACCTCGGGGACACATACCTCCTGTCCACAACCTGTCCAGCTGCAACCTTACAGTTGGATCATGATTTCTCGACCTTCTTCTTTTGTAACTCCACAAGTAGGGAGATGGGTAATCCCACAGCCACACCATTAAAAAGGAGGTCTGAAACTAATATTCTTTTTAATTAAAAATGGCTATTTATTGTTATAAACGAATCATTTTTCTAATACACTTTAAAAAAAATCCTTTCCACTTGGTCTACTCTATATAATTGTTTTTTTCTTATTTTACCTATTTCCGTTCTGTTGACGAGTCATTTGAGATCCTCCAGTGCATGCTGGAATTCTCAAATGGGACGTCATCATGGGGCAGAGATTGCAGTCACTGTGATAGTTTCTGTGCCCATCCTAAAATGAAGCGTCATCAGTGATGTCCGTTTCAGGGGCTGGGCTAGTCCCTGCTCTACTGAGCATTCGTAGGTGGTGAATTCCAACTTATGCTCAGTAGGATCTTGTCACTATGCTACATTCTTTTTAATGCACAGTGACAGTGCGCTCCATCGCCAGCAACAATGAGAAGTGATGAGCCTGCAAGAGAGCGCACCGTCAATGCACGTTTTAAGAAGATTACCCAGCGAGCAGGAATAGCAGAGACCAGCGATCCCCCTGAAACGTCACTTGTGAGGACGGGGCTGGTCTCTATCTCCTTATAAGTGCGCAGTCAGATGGCCGTATAACGTGGATGATGATCGCATTGCAATTGTGAGACAGGCCGTTGAGCCTCCTGACCCAAGAGTGACATCATGTATTTCTATAAAGCTGTCAAGCTTGGGTCAGAAGAGCCGACAGCCAGTCTGAGCACCGCAATGCGATCATCATCTGTGTTATACATCCATATGACTTCCCCCTAATACACACTAACAGTGCACTCTCTTGCTGGCTCATCACTTCTCACCATAGCCAGGGAGGGAGTGCACTGTCACTGTGCATTAAAAAGAATGTAGTACAGTGACAAGACCCTTGTTTGCATATGTCGGATTTGACAGCCAACACATGCTCAGTAGAGCAGGGACAAGTCCAGCACCTGAAATGCAAGTCACTGATGTCGCTTTGCTACAGGGTGGGGACAGAGGCTGCAGAAGTGACAGCAGCCTCTGCCCCCTGATGACGTTCCATTTGAGTATCCCAGCATGCACTGGGAATTCTCAGACCATACAGTACAGACCAAAAGTTTGGACACACCTTCTCATTTAAAGATTTTTCTGTATTTTCATGACTATGAAAATTGTACATTCACACTGAAGGCATCAAAACTATGAATTAACACATGTGTAATTATATACTTAACAAAAAAGTGTGAAACAACTGAAAATATGTCTTATATTCTAGGTTTTTCAAAGTAGCCACCTTTTGCTTTGATGACTGCTTTGCACACTCTTGGCATTCTCTTGATGAGCTTCAAGAGGTAGTCACCGGAAATGGTCTTCCAACAATCTTGAAGGAGTTCCCAGAGATGCTTAGCACTTGTTGGCCCTTTTGCCTTCACTCTGCGGTCCAGCTAACCCCAAACCATCTCGATTAGGTTCAGGTCTGGTGACTGTGGAGGCCAGGTCATCTGGCGTAGCACCCCATCACTCTCCTTCTTGGTCAAATAGCCCTTACACAGCCTGGAGGTGTGTTTGGGGTCATTGTCCTGTTGAAAAATAAGTGATGGTCCAACTAAACGCAAACCGGATGGAATAGCATGCCGCAGCAAGATGCTGTGGTAGCCATGCTGGTTCAGTATGCCTTCAATTTTGAATAAATCCCCAACAGTGTCACCAGCAAAGCACCCGCACACCATCACACCTCCTTCTCCATGCTTCACGGTGGGAACCAGGCATGTACAGTCCATCCGTTCACCTTTTCTGCATCGCACAAAGATACGGTGGTTGGAACCAAAGATCTCAAATTAGGACTCATCAGACCAAAGCACAGATTTCCACTGGTCTAATGTCCATTCCTTGTGTTCTTTAGCCCAAACACGTCTCTTCTGCTTGTTGCCTGTCCTTAGCAGTGGTTTCCTAGCAGCTATTTTACCATGAAGGCCTGCTGCACAAAGTCTCCTCTTAACAGTTGTTGTAGAGATGTGTCATTGACCTGGTCTCTAATCTGAGCTGCTGTTAACCTGCGATTTCTGAGGCTGGTGACTCGGATAAACTTATCCTCAGAAGCAGAGGTGACTCTTGGTCTTCCTTTCCTGGGGCGGTCCTCATGTGAGCCAGTTTCTTTGTAGCGCTTGATGATTTTTGCAACTGCACTTGGGGACACTTTCAAAGTTTGCCCAATTTTTCAGACTGACTGACCTTCATTTCTTAAAGTAATGATGGCCACTCATTTCTCTTTACTTAGCTGCTTTTTTCTTGCCATAATACAAATTCTAACAGTCTATTCAGTAGGACTATCAGCTGTGTATCCACCTGACTTCTGCACAACACAACTGATGGTCCCAACCCCATTTATAAGGCAAGAAATCCCACTTATTAAACCTGACAGGGCACACCTGTGAAGTGAAAACCATTTCCGGTGACTACCTCTTGAAGCTCATCAAGAAAATGCCAAGAGTGTGCAAAGCAGTCATCAAAGCAAAAGGTGGCTACTTTGAAGAACCAAGAATATAAGACATATTTTCAGTTGTTTCACACTTTTTTGTTAAGTATATAATTCCACATGTGTTAATTCATAGTTTTGATGCCTTCAGTGTGAATGTACAATTTTCAAAGTCATGAAAATACAGAAAAATCTTTAAATGAGAAGGTGTGTCCAAACTTTTGGTCTGTACTGTACGTCATCAGAACAGAAGTAGGTAAAAAATAAATAAGTGGTTAGATATAGCATGTAGGGAGTGGTAGGGATTTTTTAATTTAAGTGTATTTAACAAACGATCAGTTTAGTACGATAAATAGATAGCCATTTTGGATTAAAAACAATATTAGTTTCGAACCACAACTTTAAGTCTTATTTACAAATCCATGTAACACGGACCATGATACATAGACTGGCCATGGGTCTCCTGACCCAAACTTGACAGCTACATAGGAGTATATGGGAATATAAAGTTCAGGTCAGACAACCTGCAGCCAGTCTGTGCATCAGAGTCTGTACATGGACCGCATTACATGGACCACTGAATGAGGCTTTAGTCAAAATCTAAAAGAGAATTGTGCAGCTAGGGAACAAATGTGCAGAACATGGTCACTTGTTTGAAAACTGCCTCCCATTTGCATTCTAGCAAAAACTGTTTTAGTCAAAACTGCAATAATTTGTTGGCCGACACTGGCGAAATTGGTGGGTTTGACTGACATTGGTCATATCTGTATAGTCAGTATAAAAATAGAGTTCAGAACAGACTTGATCTATTGGAATTTAAAAGAATTGTCTAAGATTTGTTAAAAATGTAAAAGCAGAGGGCATGATAAAATAACACTGCTACCTATACAAACGTGGTAAATCCTCTTCCGCTCTGGTGGCCCACTGGTAGATTTCCTGCAATGATGCTATTCTGACCATCAGCACGTGATTGCTGCATGTCTACCAGGTCTGAACCCCTGATGTGAAAGATTTTTAATTGTTTCCTTCCTAATTGCATATTTAGGCAACTTTGAAAAACGTCTTCATTAACATTTCCTACCATTTTCTGCTGCAGAGTTTTTTTTATAAGACTTTCACCTATCAAGTTAGTCATCAAAATCTGATACAAATTCATCCTAGCTCTTCTTTTGGTTCTCATAACTCTCTGTTCTCTCCCTACATTCCCTCTATGTTACGTGTCTGCGTACTGTGTGTGTGCATGTCTGCGTATTGTGTGTGCGTCTCTGCGTATATTGTGTGTGAGTCTGCGTATATTGTGTGTGTCTGCGTATTGTGTGTGTCTGCGTATTGTGTGTGTGCATGTCTGCGTATTGTGTGTGCATGTCTGCGTATTGTGTGTGCATGTCTGCGTATTGTGTGTGTGCGTGTCTGCGTATTGTGTGTGTGTGTGTCTGCGTATTTTGTGTGTCGTGTCTGCGTATTGTGTGTGTGCATGTCTGCGTATTGTGTGAGTGCGTGTCTGCATATTGTGTGAGTGCGTGTCTGCATATTGTGTGTGTGTGCGTGTCTGCGTATTGTGTGT
This sequence comes from Phyllobates terribilis, assembly GCF_046119375.1. Taxonomy (NCBI): domain Eukaryota; kingdom Metazoa; phylum Chordata; class Amphibia; order Anura; family Dendrobatidae; genus Phyllobates; species Phyllobates terribilis. The sequence goes on from NW_027362764.1 coordinate 716,626,551, forward strand.
GTGCGTGTCTGTGTATTGTGTGTGAGTGCGTGTGTGTCTGCGTATTGTGTGTGCGTACTGTGTGTGTGTGCCTGCGTACTGTGTGTGTGCATACGTATTGTGTGTGTGCGTGCGTGTCTGCGTACTGTGTGTGTGCATGCATGTCTGCGTACTGTGTGTGTGTGCGTGCATCTGCGTACTGTGTGTGCGTGCATGTCTGCATACTGTGTGTGCGTGCATGTCTGCGTACTGTGTGTGTGCGTGCATGTTTGCATATGTGAAGGATGAGGTGGCAGGCTGGGCCCTGTGTTGTATACCTATATTTCTCCGCCGTATCTGTGCATCATGAATCGTGGTATGTGCTAAAGGGGCCCACTGAGACTCTTTCGCCTGGGGCCCACAAAAACCTGGAGCCGGCCCTGGTCAGGAGACGTGCAGCCAGTCTGTCCATCGTAGTGTATGCTTGGACCTTGTTTCATGGACGCAGGTTCAAGTCTCGTAAGGAGAGAAGTCTTGGAGACAGGAATGGGAGGTTTGGATTAATGAGAATGTTAATCTTAGGTCATTAGCAGAATGGAAGGCACAGGTAGGGTGCTAGACTGAGATCATGTGGGGTGGTGTAGTGTGGTTCTGAAGCGTGGAGCACATTGTGGGTGAGAGTTGTGGCACCCCAGGGGTCTGGTTTTCCACAGTAATGTAATGTTATGTCTGAGAGCAGGTGGGAGGTCCTTTGGTCAGGGATCCTGTGCATGCCACACCTCCTGCCCAGTCTTGGGAGGGGAAGAACTTCCCCTGTATAAACCCTGGGCTGAGGCAGGGTTAGTCAGTCAAGGAGAGTAGAGACAAGAAACAGCAGAAGCAATACTACTACGAGTCAGGGGCTGGCAGCTGCAGAGCTCGCCCTGACTGAGAAGCTTTCTTACCGGACCCGGCGTCCGAGGCTGTGGGGACTAACTCTTACCCAGCAGCAGAAGCCGACCGGCAGGGGATTTCAGGTCCTCAGGCCCAGAAACCCGAAGGCACGGTCACACGCGTGGGACCAGCACCGCCATCGTGGAGCGGAAGCCATTAGAAGGCCCCGAGTCACCGGCCATACGGGTGAGCACCACACGGTACACTCAGGGACGTGGGCTACTTATATCCGCTTCTAGCAAGGTAGCCAGAAGAGTACAGTCAGTTTGGGAGGCCTACAACTCTGCCTGGCCAGGGGAGATCCCATCTGCTCAAGGACTGACCAGGCCCCGTTCACTAGCAAGTACTCCGGGAGGGTCTATCGTTGTTACCAGTAAAGACCCTGAATTACACCGCACCGTCTCTGAGTGGTTCCTGCTACCCCCATCATCCACATCTGCTGCCCTGAGGCCATACCCCTCCCGTTGGGTGTTATACCATCTACGCTGCACCATCCATCCACCGGCCTCAGCGGACTGTCCTGCAGCGGCAGCTCCATAGCTGCATTCAACGGGTGGCGTAGTCGTCCTACATCTACCGCTGTTACATCGCCGCTCAGTTTGACTCCCTGGGCACGGACCGGGTCACCGCCACGAGACTACAACCCTCAAGAGATCCGGCTCCGGGTAAGCTCCCGCGTGCGCAACGCAGCGCGACACAGGCCCAGGGGCGCGTCAACTTTGGCGTAGTCGGCAGGATTTCGTGCCCGCAACCACTGGGTACTGCGTGCCTGAAAAAGAGACTTTTCAAACTTACCTGTGGTGAAGATTCCCGCCATCCGGCGCCATCTTCAGCCTTCTTCCCGCCATCGGTGAAGTTTCCCGCCATCCGGCGCCATCTTCTGCCTTCTTCCCGCCATCCGTGGAGTTTTCCCGCCATTGGACGCCATCTTGAGGACGCCGCGCGGGAAGAAGAGGGGCGTGGACTCCGAAAGCGCACGAGAACTGAAGCCCCGCCTCACGTCCGGACGTTGCGTAAGGTCCTGGAAGGAGCCCAGCAGACGCCGACGTCACAGGAGCGCGACGGAAGGTCCTCAACCCTGACGATCCACTGCGGAGCCGCGGCCTACGGAACAGGATCATCGCAAGGTAGGCCACGGTCCACTAGGGGGGAGGAAGATGTCGGATACGGAGGAGAGCTTCACTGCCTCAACCCCCGCCAGCGCTACCGCTGCTGCAGTTATGCCCTTCACCATGCCCTATATCCCGGGAGCAGCTTGGCTACCCCAGTACTCAGGGGAGTCACATACCCTGCATGACTTTAGAGAAAAGCTGGATAGCCTCTTCCAGGTGTACCCCCTCACAGAAGAGCAAAAAGTGAGCATCCTGGTGGCCCAACTAACCGGGGCAGCCAAAAGGGAAGTAAAATCCTGGCCACCTGGGAGGAAGACTGTCGCAGGGATACTAACCCGGCTGAAGGACACCTTTGATACCCGCACCTCAGCCGAGATTAAGCTTAGATTCTACGGGTGCAAGCAGCGAGCGCATGAGAGTATAAGGGACTATGCACTAAACCTACAAGAGGCCCTGAGGGCCATTAAGCAGACCGACCCTGATGGAGTGGGAAACGAGGACAGGCTGTTGACCGAACAGTTTATAGAGGGACTGTATTGTAATACCCACCGAACCCAGTTGCGGGCAATGGCCTTACAGGATCCCCATCTGGGCTTTGCACAGTTCAAGGACAGAGCCATCCGGGTGCTCCGAGAACCGGCACCCGGTGGCGTTGTGACCCACAAGCGCCCTGCTATCACTTACCACCAGGAGGCGGCGCCCTTGTCGGCAGGGCCTGTGGGAGCTGATGCGCAGGCTTTGGACAATGACCCGGCTCCAGACCTACACCATCAGGTCCAAGAGCTAGCTAAGAGCGTTGCTGCGCTAACCCGAACTGTGCAGTCTTTACAGGCTTCCACCCCAGGGAAGATCCAGCTGGCATCCGGACCGGAGGACATCCCGTGGCGTCGACCAAGGAGGACCCCACCGGCCAGAGGAAGACCCAGTGACCGATACAGCGAGGACGGACGACCCATCTGCCGCCGCTGCAATCAACCTGGACATATGGCAAGGTACTGTTCTTTAAACGGGCACAACCTGGGGTAGAGGGCCAACCCCCAGGAAAAAGATCACCAGGCCCATCGAACTGGCGCGACAGATATGTGGGAGGACGTCCAGTCTTGCCTGTGGTACTGGATGGCATTCCCATGAGTGCCCTACTGGACACCGGGTCACAGGTCACCACCATCCCGTACGTGCTCTTTAAGCAGTACTGGAATGACTCGGATATTACCCGCTACCCTGACGACGACTTGAGTATCATCGCCAGCAATGGCCAGCCCGTGCCACAGATCGGATTTAAAGAGGTGACCATCAAAATCGGTAGAGTCGAACTGGCAGCACAGGGACTGATCATTGTAGATATTGACAAACATGAGAGTCACCCAAAAATAACTCTAGGAACTAATGTAATTGAAAATTGTCTTGCAGAGGTGATTTTCCTTTTACAGCAGGTTGCCAAGAACGCCAGCTCCGGCGAGCAGCGGGTGCTCCAGAAAGAGATCCGGGCACTGATGCGACGGCAACAGGTGGAACTCTCCGGCGGTGAGATTGGTAGCGTAAGAATGTGTGACCCTTTTCCTATTGCCATGCCCCCAAAAAGTGAAATGATGATTTGGTGCCGGGCAGCTATTGGTCTGAGAGGTAGAGATTACCAGGCAATGGTAGAACCAGTTTACTCGGACAGTAGGCCCACCATTTTGACAGCACGGGGGGTGGTTGATGTACGCCATGGGAGGGTGCCCGTTCGCATAATAAATATCGGGGAGAGGGAAGTGTACCTGCCCCGGTATGCCACGCTAGCCAAATTATATACCATTAACCAAAATTCTATACAATCTGTGGAACCCTTGCCTCCATCTCACCCGGAGGAAGGTAACGGCTCTAAGAAAAACATGGAGGACTGGTGTCAGCAACTACATCTGGGTACTGACTCCACTCCCGCACACCAGAAACAAGGAGTCTATCGGGTGGTTCAGGAGTACGAGAGAGTGTTCAGTAAACACCCGTTAGACTTCGGGCGAGTCAAGGGGGTAGAACACCACATCCCCACGGGAGACCATCCTCCTATAAAAGAGAGGTATCGACCCGTACCCCCTGCCCACTACCAACACGCCAAGGGGATGCTTAGAGACATGAAGGAGGCTGGGGTGATCAGGGATAGCTGTAGCCCCTGGGCAGCTCCACTAGTCTTAGTCCGAAAGAAAGACAACACCATGAGGATGTGTGTAGATTACCGGAAAATCAATCGTATCACACACAAGGATGCGTACCCCTTACCAAGGATAGAGGAGTCATTGGCTGCTTTAAGATCTGCTAACTTCTTCTCTACCTTGGATCTCACTAGCGGGTACTGGCAGGTTCCTGTAGCAGAGGCGGACCGGGAGAAGACCGCATTCACCACCCCGATGGGACTTAGCGAGTTCACCTGCATGCCGTTCGGACTCTGCAACACACCGGGAACCTTCCAACGACTAATGGAGTGTTGTCTGGGCCACAGAAACTTCGAGACGGTCCTGTTGTACCTGGAAGATGTCATCGTATATTCCAAGACGTATGAGGACCACCTGAAACACCTGGCGGAAGTGTTCGAAGCTCTGGCAAGTTACGGCCTAAAGGTGAAACCCTCCAAGTGTCACCTCCTGAAACCAAAGGTGCAGTACCTGGGACACGTGGTGAGCGCTGACGGAGTGGCTCCCGACCCTGATAAGATCACCGCAATTAAGGAATGGCCAAGCCCCTCCAGCGTAAAAGAAGTGCGGCAGTTCCTCGGGTTGGTAGGCTACTACCGAAGGTTTATTCCCGGTTTCACCAAAAAGGCAGCACCTATGCAGGACCTCCTGATAGGCCAGTCCCGGAAGGCCAAGAACCAGAAGCCGCCCTTCAAATGGGAGGAGCTGGAAGAAGAGTCCTTCCGCCAGCTGAAGATGGCCCTCACGGGGGACGAAATCCTGGCGTACCCGGATTATAGCCGTACTGTCCCAGATCCAGCAGGGGAAGGAACGAGTAATTGCCGAAAACTGCGACCCACCGAAAGGAACCCCGAGAATTACAGCTCATTTAAGTTAGAGTTCCTGGCCGTAGTATGGGCAGTCACCGAGCGCTTTAAGCATTACCTCGCTTCTTCCCGGTTCACCGTGTACACGGATAACAACCCGTTGACACACCTGGACACGGCAAGACTCGGTGCCCTGGAGCAGAGGTGGATGGCCCGTCTGTCCAACTACGAGTTCACAATCAAATACCGGGCAGGACGCTCCAATACCAACGCGGACGCCCTGTCCAGGATGCCCAACCTGCCGGACGGAGGAGAAGATCCGGAGGGACTGGAAGAAGTTGAACTCCCTGCATTCCACCGTCATGGGACTATCCAGTATTCCCACCGGGTAAGGAGTAAGCAGGCTGCTACGTTGAACCCCTTACCCCACTACAACTGGGCGGAAACGCAAGACAGCGACCCTGCCGTCCGACTGGTGAAGAAGATGCTGACTCGGCCGGAGGCTCGCCTTGAACCAGACGCTCCGGAGGAAGCCAAACAACTATGGGCAGAGAAGAGTCGACTGTTCCTTTACAAAGGGAAGTTGTGCCGCAGAATGGTTAACTCCCGGACGCATGAATTACTCTGGCAAGTAGTGGTGCCACGAAGAGACGCAGCTATGGTGATGGAGGCATACCACAACGGAGCTGGACACTTCGGGTGGAAGAAGCTGGAGTTCCTGCTGCGCGAGCGGTTCCACTGGGTAGGCATGAGGGGAACCATCGAGAAGTGGTGCAGAGACTGTGGCCCGTGCAACCTGAGAAGGAAGGACCGTGCCAGCCAGAAGACTCCCCTGCAGTCCATCGTCACCCGGCAACCGTTGGAACTGGTAGCCTTGGATCATGTAAAACTGACCCCAAGCAGAAGTGGCTACGTCTACGCGTTAACCATCGTGGATCATTACTCCCGGTTTCTGGTTGTCTTCCCCGTCAAGGACTTAACGGCTCAAACAGCAGCTAGAGCCTTCCAGCAGCACTTTTGCCGTCCACACGGGTACCCGGACCAAGTGCTGACGGACCAGGGACCTGCCTTTGAAGCGGAGGTCTTCCAGGAATTCTGCAATCTGTATGGCTGCCGGAAGATAAGGACGACACCCTACCATCCGCAAACTAATGGACTTTGTGAGAAAATGAACCAGGTGGTAATGGATCTTCTAAAAACGTTGCCCCTGGAAGAACGCAGTCTGTGGCCTGAGAAGTTGCCCGATCTGGTGGACCTATACAACCACATCCCGGTAGGTTCCACCAACTGTACCCCGGCTTACCTAATGAGGGCAAGACCTGGTAAGTTACTTGTTGACCTGGAAATGGGAGTCCTGACACCCGAGGACACTTCACCAGAAACAGACTGGGACACAGAGAGGCAGCAGCAGTACCGGAGAGTACAGGAGAGCGTGGAGCGAAGTCTCTGTCAGGCTAGGGAAAGACAAGAGAAAACTTACAACCAGTATGCTCCCGCTGTTCCCCTGGTACCCGGAGAGCAGGTCTTGAAGAGGAAGAGACGGCTCCACAAGTTGGATGACCAGTGGGAGAAGGACCCGTACACCGTACTGCCCTCAAGCCACGAGAACCCGAAGGTTTGTACCATCAGTAAAGACGGAGGGGAAACCACAGCCATTGTATCCCGGGACCACCTGAAGAAGTGTCCCGAACAACTGAGGAACCCTGAAGAGGAACAAGAAGACCATCGACCCGTAGAGGAAAGGGAAGATATGGTTAGTACTGTGCTCGGGGACTTCCCTCGGTCTTGGACTCAAGTCAATGGTGCAGTTGTGGTACCCGTACTCACCTTCCTCCAACCAGCATCCCAAGCACCTACGGAGCAACAGGTAGAGCTGGAAGAACAGCCGGTCCAGGAGGCAGAAGACTCCACACAAGCAGAACAGGAGGATCAACCCTCTGCTTATAGTGAGCCTGCCGTACCCCTAGTGAGACAAAGAGCCGGTAGACAGCTGTCCAGTTTACCCTTGACAGCTCCTACACCCTGTAGTTCAGGGCCAGACAGTCAGCTCCGTAGGTCCACTAGGGCCACTAGAGGCCAGTTACCCGCACGCTGGAGGATTTGAAGTGTATAAATTGTTTTATTTATGTTTATCTGTGTATTGTTGCTTGTGTATAATTTTGTGTTTCCAGTTATTTTTAGGAATCCTTGGTGGATTTACCGGGAATCCTTGTACATAGTTGGAGCGTAACCCAGGATGGACTAGAGACTGTTAAGGACTCGGGGTAGGACAGACCCCTACCTGGTTACGTCTCCCTGTTTTGGTGAAATGGACACCTTGCTTTCTTCAAAGACTACACCCGGTTACGGACATGCCGTGACCACCTTTATGTGTTTCTTCTTATTGTACTATTATTGTTGTTATATCTTGTTATGTTTTTTCTAAAATATGTTTAGTCCCGGAGTACTAAATTTCACTAGGGGGGAATGTGGCACCCCAGGGGTCTGGTTTTCCACAGTAATGTAATGTTATGTCTGAGAGCAGGTGGGAGGTCCTTTGGTCAGGGATCCTGTGCATGCCACACCTCCTGCCCAGTCTTGGGAGGGGAAGAACTTCCCCTGTATAAACCCTGGGCTGAGGCAGGGTTAGTCAGTCAAGGAGAGTAGAGACAAGAAACAGCAGAAGCAATACTACTACGAGTCAGGGGCTGGCAGCTGCAGAGCTCGCCCTGACTGAGAAGCTTTCTTACCGGACCCGGCGTCCGAGGCTGTGGGGACTAACTCTTACCCAGCAGCAGAAGCCGACCGGCAGGGGATTTCAGGTCCTCAGGCCCAGAAACCCGAAGGCACGGTCACACGCGTGGGACCAGCACCGCCATCGTGGAGCGGAAGCCATTAGAAGGCCCCGAGTCACCGGCCATACGGGTGAGCACCACACGGTACACTCAGGGACGTGGGCTACTTATATCCGCTTCTAGCAAGGTAGCCAGAAGAGTACAGTCAGTTTGGGAGGCCTACAACTCCGCCTGGCCAGGGGAGATCCCATCTGCTCAAGGACTGACCAGGCCCCGTTCACTAGCAAGTACTCCGGGAGGGTCTATCGTTGTTACCAGTAAAGACCCTGAATTACACCGCACCGTCTCTGAGTGGTTCCTGCTACCCCCATCATCCACATCTGCTGCCCTGAGGCCATACCCCTCCCGTTGGGTGTTATACCATCTACGCTGCACCATCCATCCACCGGCCTCAGCGGACTGTCCTGCAGCGGCAGCTCCATAGCTGCATTCAACGGGTGGCGTAGTCGTCCTACATCTACCGCTGTTACATCGCCGCTCAGTTTGACTCCCTGGGCACGGACCGGGTCACCGCCACGAGACTACAACCCTCAAGAGATCCGGCTCCGGGTAAGCTCCCGCGTGCGCAACGCAGCGCGACACAGGCCCAGGGGCGCGTCAGAGTCATGAGATTATATTGAACTCGATATCGGATGGGTAACCAGTGCAATGACTGGCACAGAGTAGAGGCATCGGTGTAGCAGTTGGAGAGGAATATGATGGTGGCTGCTGCATTCAGGACGTATTGGAGAGGGGAGGGGGTTTAGTAAAAGGGAGACCGATTAGTAGAGAGTTGCAATAGTTCAGACAAGAATGAATAAGAGCAACAGTAAGAACTTTTGCAGACACAAAGGTAAGAAAAGATCAAATTCTAGAGATGTTTTTGAGATGTAGATGACATGAGTGAGCGAGTAATCGGATGTGGGGAGTGAAGGTAAAATCTGAATCAAATATGACACCAAGACAGTGGGCATGTTGCTGGGGTGTAATAGGGGGACCACACACGGAAATGGCAATATCGGCCATAGGTAGGTTAGTGGAGAAAAGAAACACAAGAAGTTCAGTTTTTGACAGATTGAGATAGAGGGAGGACATGATGTTAGAGACCGTGGAAAGACAGTCACTGGTGTTTTGTAATAATGCAGGCGTGATGTCAGGAGACGATGTGTATAAATGGGTGTCATCAGCATAGAGATGGTACTGAAAATCAAACTGAAAAAGCTGAAAGAGGAAGGGGCCAAGAACTGAGAAAAAAACTGAAGAAATGCCAGAAATGCAGCTTTTAAGAAGCTATCCAAATGTCATATGTACCCCCAAATGCTATCAATAATACCGTGAGTTCACCTTGCAAAAAAAACAACCCTAACACAGCCCTATCAATGGAAAATGGCCACAGAAACAATATTTTTTTTTACAAAATTCTGAAATTTTCACTACTTTAAATATAAAAAATCTATATGCAATTTTAATCGTCGTAATCATACTGACCTGTAAAATGAACACCGTAAAAACAAAACCCCAAAATAATGGCGGAATTGCATTTTTTTTCACCAATTCACTCCACTTGTAATTTTTTCCCCCGGTTTTCTTCAGTACATTATATGATAAAAGAAAAAGAGTTATTGCTCTTGGAAGAGGAGAAAAAAACGCAAGCACAAAAAAATAAAAAACGCCTTAGTCATTACGGGGTTAAATAAGTTGCCTTTTGTGGTGTTTTGCTACCCTTAAATGAAAATAACTTGTCTGGCGTCACACATAATAACTTGGCTAGCTTGGCTAAATGGGCAGCACTCATTCCTTCTGGTCATTCGTGTTATCTAAGCTCTCGCCTCTCGGCAGTAGTTATGGTTGGATTACCAGAGGAAAAATACTGGGAACGGCATTAAGGACAATAGTCTGTTTGTGCGCAAAATATATTTCGTGAGAATGGATGATTACATTGATTATTCCTGATTTCATGGTTAACTGCAGCATCAGGTTTTATGTAAGATAGACATTTTTGTTCAGACTCTTAGGCTATGTGCACAGAACGTCTGTTAAACTCAGGCGAACCCACCAAGTTTTTCAAGCAGAAGTCACTTTAGGAAACTCTGGCATTTTTTTTTATCCTGAAGAGTCATTTTTCCCGTTTTTTTTCGGTCGTGCTTTTCCAACAGTGGTTATGTGCACACTTGAGTTTTTGGAGCAGAAACTGAGTGTAAACTCAAAGGGCCCCCGATACATCAAGACGGGTGGGTCTTGGTGAATTGATGTTGTGGAGTCAGACGATCCTGATTCATGAAGAGGCAATATGTGTCTTTACGAATCAGGAGCATCAGACAAGTGGACACTTCTATATGCGCCTTGCCACAAATCCTACTCCAGCCCCTGCTGTAGCATGATTCATTCATAGCAAACAGCAACGCTCAGCATGGATTTGATGAGCGGAAATCACCACACCACCATCCCACCCCAGAACTGCCCACTTTGCTGGAGCTGGGAGAAAAGCTGGGAGAAACTGGTGTAAGAACACCAAAGACTGCATAATTTTAGTACAGCCTCCAGTTGCGGCAAAATTATGTGACTTTTTAAAGCTTTTTATACCAGAATTCTGACATAAAAGCTTTGATGAATCGGGCCTAAAGTTGAGCTGTTCCATGATGAGTGAGAATTGATGTGAATCTAATTTGTGACAAATTCTATGACGTTTGCAGGTGTCGGCAAATTCAAACAATTGTAATTAAATTTTTGCAAATCACCCCAAAAAATGCCTGCTTGTATTTTACACATTGTAGAAGATTGGGCCAGTCACTGAAGACGCAGACACTAAAGGCTGAGATCAGGCGTGGCCGCACGGGCTTCCCCATAATGCTAAGTAGCTGTCACATGGAATAGCACAGCCAATCAGGAGGAACTATCAAAGGCTATATAAAAGCCGAGGCAGGTAATGCAGTAGCTAATTTAGGAACATTCAGGAAAGAGAAAGGACATCAGAGTACCCAGCTATGCAATAGAGATAGGAAGAAAGCTGCCCCCGGCACCGACTAACAATCAGGTCTAATGCTGAGCCACTGTCAGTCAGTGTCGGAGAAACGGTTACTGCTGCCACTCTATACACAAAGCAGTGACTGAACCTGTGCCGGCGCCGCCCCCGTGACTGAAACCCTCACCGCTCACCTCCTGCTCCCCCAGCTCACTGCTACTTGTTCAGTCATTGTCTCATCTTCTGATCCACCACCATTCGCGTTGGAATCTTCTGTCCTCTCGCACTGTACCGAGACTTCTGGGTGTCATGTCGTGACATCATGATGCCGTTGACATCCCACTCGCTTCATTCATAGTAGAGGAGAGGCCTAAGAGGTGAGTTGTGAGGTTAGTATAATAATTTTTTTTTATGTTTTTTTTAACCTTTTGATGGCTCATTATTAGGGATGGGCGAGCACTAAAATGCTCAGGTGCTCGATGCTCGGGTCGAGCAAATCGGAATACTCGGGTGCTCGACCCGAGCAACGTGCCCAATGTAAGACTATGGGAAACTCGAGCATTTTTCAGGCGGCTCCCCCCAGAAGTCCTAAGGGCCTAAAAATTGCTCAAATCGATGGGGACAGTGCTCAAATGACATGGGAACAGCATTTCACTGCTGTCAACAACGTTGTCAGAGGTATTACTCCGCTTTTACGGACTTACAATAAAACACAAAAACGAAACCAAAATGGATTTTCCTGGGAAATGGTGAGGAACATCCTTTACAGGGTAATGACTTGTATATAAGGCAAAATAAATAGCCAAAACCAAAAATACTCCTTCACACCTTGGGATATGTTCACACGTAGCGTTTTTGATGCGTTTTTGCACTTTTGCATTGCTTTCACCCAAGACAAATGCATTCACTGGGAAATGTTATTTTAACATTTTACAACCTTATCTGGCCATGTGGTGTGTGACACATCATCAGACACATGCATACAGTGCTCAAAAGACATGGGAACAGCATGGGGAAGACCCCTGGAAGCATCTCTGACTCCCACGTCACTGCCTAAAAGTGTGCCCATCATAAGTGATCCTTGGCGCATGTGAAGATGCATCCCGCCATGCACCTGTCATTGCAGACTTGCAACAATTACCGTCCACGTCCTTGTCCCAGTGCAGCGTTCAGTTGTCCCTACCCATTCCTTGGAATGCAAGCGCAAGTATGCAGGCAGCCACCCACCCACCCACAGGCTGCAATACTATACTGCCAAATTTTTGACAGCTGCTTGCACTTGAAATGTGGCCTTTTAGCCTCATGGAGGCGGAAGCTTTTCACATCCTCATGCCGGCGGTGGCCGGGCGTCCATACTCAGTCCCCAGCCGCCACTATTTCTCCCAGTATTGTCTCCGCCTTCCACAAGCACAGGTCACACAACATGCCCTCCCCAGTGCACTTACTGGGAAGGACCGCCTAACCACAAACATGTGGACAGGTGAATGTGGCCAGGGACGGTACGGAGCCAGTCCACAGCTTTTTTTGATGAGAGTTGTATTTCACCACAGCCATATTCTTTAGCTCGGTGAAAGGACTGGCATAGAGGGAAACCGTATCTACTCTGGGTGTCATTTCACCCAGGAAGTCCTCTAATGCAGCTTGTTGCAGAAGCAATGGCAGCCCGTCCAACATCAGCTTGCACTTGTCGGTGGTGCTTCGACACACAAACATCTTTCTTTGCGCCTTTAATTTCATGACTACAGAGTTGGGCAATGAATTAAATACAAACACATGGGCCATGCACACAGTGAACAAGTCTGTAGGACAGTGTTCACACCACCAAAAGACTGAAACACACAAAGACACAGTAAAACAAACGTATAAAAATACTCTGTTGTAAAAAAGTAATAGTAAACAGCAAGTGCTAGTAAAAAGGTGATAAAAAACAGGGTATTTAGCTGACACGTTTTTTGCAAAAAATGCATACTAAGCCGCTCTACCAACGTCAAGGTAACCTAGATAAGAGCAGACCCTATCTGATGTATTTAAAAACTGATCATGTGTATGGTACCTATATGAGAAGTTCTAACAGGTAATGTCCATGCGGACACGCTGCAGAGGATGGCATTTTATGTGCATGGCCCACAACGGAGGGGTGGAGACCTCCCTGATCTAACAGGTAATGTCCGTCCTCTGCAGCGTGTCCACATGGACATTACCTGTTAGATCTTCTCATATACTGTAGGTACCATACACATGATCAGTTTTTAAATACATCACATAGGGACTGCTCTGATCTGGGTTACTTGACGTTGGTAGAGCGGCTTAGTATACATTTTTTGCAAAAAACGTGTCAGCTAAATAGCCTGTTTTTTATCACCTTTTTACTAGCACTTGCTGTTTACTGTTACTTTTTTACAACAGAGTATTTTTATACGTTTGTTTTACTGTGTCTTTGTGTGTTTCAGAGTTGGGCAATGGCCTGATCTGCAATGCGGTTTGAGAAATAACATGCATAAGCACATCCAATCCACATTAAAAAAGCAGCCATAGAGTGTCCGGGAACCTTCCCACACACTTTTCTTAGCCAGGGCAGCTCTTTGGCAGGGTTGGACGGGCCCATCAGAGAACCGGAGACTCCTCCGGTGGGCCCTGGCTTCTCCTTCAGGAGAGTTCATAGTGCCGAGGTGAGGCCATGATGATGATAGAGGCCACCATCTGCTTAGTTTTCTGTTACTGGAATGCAAGCGCAAGTATGCAGCCAGCCACCCACCCACCCACAAGCCGCAATACTAAACTGCCAGATTTCTGGGCAGCTTCTGTGGCGCCCCTGAGGGTTCGACCGCCACAGGGATGCTGCACTTCTCTAATGGAGTATGGTGTTCCTCCTCTGAGGTAAGAACAGTGCGATGGTCAGGACCCTACCTCCACATCCAACACCACACTTCTCCCGCCAGAGGGGGCTGGTAGGCACTAGGTTCTGCCCCTACTGGCACTGGGGAGACTGGGGAACCAAGAGATAGGGGAACCAATTAGTGGGTGAGGGTGGAGGATTCACATTTTAGTGACACTTTAAATTTCATATTTAATCCACAGCCATTTTGGTTCTTGGTTCTTTGATCGTTCTTTCATCGTGATCTCCCTCCCTGAGCGTGGATCCTGTGTGGACCTGCAGAGGTCGGAGACACTGCCCTCGTACCCTGGCATTGGGTCGAGGGACAGGCTGCAGACAATGTATGTCTCAGCCCGGAAAGGACCATGACCAAGAAGGCCCTGAGCTTAGGAGTGTAGCTCCACCGCAAATGGATCCCGGGGAGGATGCAGACGGAGCGGTATACGCCACCTGTCCTCGCCTATCTGATCTATTCAGGGGGATTCCGGCTGCAAGAGGGGTACCGGCCCCCGACACCTGACCTTGCTACTCTACGTCCTGGTCAGGGAAGTCCGGTAGGCCCTGAGGATCCCACCGGGTATCGGACGGAGCGGAGCTTTCACCAGTACCCCTTTTCTGAGAGAAGTTCAGAGGGAGACCCGGCCTATCTACACACACACAGACAGGAAAGGATCTGGTCTGAAGTCTAGGAACACTCTGGTGCGGGGTCCTGATTGAACACTGGACTTACTCGGAGGTTGTCGGACCCCCCGTCTCTGGTGACCGCAGAACTCCGGAGGAGCAGGGAGATGCCTTCCTACTGCCATCTCCATCGTGAGTAAAAACCCTGGAAGTTAACCCCTATGGCTTCCGGACTCTTTATTCTGCACTACACCGCACTACGCAGCACCAGACCTCCTAGACTACAACTCCCTCCATCTTGTCCCTCTGCCCTGAGACCCTGCTCCCCCTGTGGGGAGTAGTAACAACTATGGCTGCGATAACACCCTGCCTCAGCGGACTGCAGCAGCGCTGGTGGCCTTCACCAGGTGCCACAGGTGGCGTAGTCAAGATCAGCCACTCAACCCGGATAAGCCCATACCATCCTTTTTCAAGTGCGACGGCCCTGGGCACGGAGCAGGTCCGGGCCACGGCTGCACCCCATCTACCACACAGGACCCGGCTCCGAGTCCCCATCTCCCAGGGTTGGGCTTTCGAGCGTCACACACTTATTGCACTTGAAATGTAGCCTTTTAGGCTCGTGGAGGCGGAAGCTTTTCACAACCTCATGCCTTATGCCTCGTGTCCATACTCGTTCCCCAGCCGCCACTATTTCTCCCGGAGTTGTCTCCGCCTTCTACAAGCACGGGTCCCTGAACATTACTGCTGGTACTTTTCTGTGGGAATCTGCTTGCCTCCTACCAGCCTGGAATATTTCCAGTAAACTGTGGTACGACGCCATAGTATTAGCACTGCCCCCAGTACCAGTAGCGAAGCCATCCCCAATTTCCTTCTCAGGAATTTTATTTGGTAGACTGAGTGGCTGCCCAAATACATTAGTTTCTCACAAAGGAGCTGAAGATAGAGTGGCAGTAGGTGCAAGCTTCTCCAGTCTGTTAGATATCAGCGGGTGAACGGATCAGTGGTTAGCACTGAAACCTTGCAGCGCTGGGATCCTGGGTTCAAATCCCAGCAAGGACAACATCTGCAAGGTTTTGTATGTTCTCCATCTCTGGTGTACCCTGGCTTCTACATCAGGAGAGTTTATGATAGCGCTAACTTTGCAGCTGCTATGGGGCTCTTGAGTGGGGGAGAAAGGTGAGCCCTCAGAATCAAATCCTCTGGTGGGCCCAGTGTTTTTCAAGCTTCTCAGTGGGAGTTGTATTTCACCACATTCTTTAGCTCGGTGAAAGGACTGGCATAGAGGGAAACCGTATCTACTACGGCTGTCATTTCTCAGTCACCAGGTTCCTCCCATTGTCACACACGACCATTCCAGGCTGTATGCTCAGTGGTGAGAGCCACAGATCAGGCTGCTGTGTTACAGCTTTCAACAACTCTGCAGTGCTGGGCGGTTTGTCACCTAAGCATTAAGCATGTTATCTTCAGCACAGCTTGTTGCCGCTTGGCCAAGCCAGTGCTGCAGTGCTTTCACCTTGTGACTGATGTGGTCATTTTGGAGATGGAGGAGGAGGTGCAGGAGCTGAACAATGTGATTAAATTGAGGTTACATTGGCAACTTTGTTTTTTATACTAAAGAAAGATCCTACTGTTTTTTTGTTTTTTTTTACTTTATTTTTTAAGACAAATGCATTCACCGGGAAATGTCATTTTAACATTTTACAACCTTATCTGGCAATGTGGTGTATGACACATCATCAGACACATCCTATTTCATTTATGATGGAGGGATTCTGAAAGTCACAAAGCCTATTTTTATAGGGCCATCAGGCGGCCCTTACTATTCTTAAAAGGCCAGCATTCGGCCCTCGCTATAGTTAGAGAGTCATCAGCCGGCTATGCTTTGTTGTTCCAATTATTAACGAGTGGGTCTCCTATACTGTTATAGCGTATGCAGTGACTGCAGGGGCTGCCAAAAATTTGGACGCAACCCAATACCCCTTTGAAGAGACATAGAGGAGGGTCTCAGTAAAAAAAATGTTCCCATTATAAAAGAGCAGGTGTCCTATACTGTTATTGCATATGCAGTGACTGCAAGGGCTGCCAAAAATTCGGACGCAACCCATTACACCTTTGAAGAGACATAAAAGAGGGTCTCAGTAAAAAAAATGTTCCCATTATAAAGGAGCAGGTCTCCTATAGTGGTAATGCCCATGCTGTGACTGCAAGGGCTGCCAAAATTTGGGAAAAACCACACTAAGAATTTAAAGCCACATAGAGCATGGCCACAGTAACGAGGATGACATGTTTCCATTAGAAAGGAGTGGGTGTGCTATACAGTTATAGGGTATGCAGTGAGTCCAAGGGTTGACCAAATTTAGGAAAAACTGCACTAACAATTTAAAGACACATAGAGCAGGGCCACAGTAATGACAAATTCCCATTAGAAAGGAGAGGATCTCCCATAGTGTTGTCCTATGCAGTGAATGCAAGGGCTGCCAAAAATTGGAAGGCACTTCAATGCCCCTTGGAAGAGACGTAGAGGGCCTCATGAAAAAATGTTCCCACTGTTAGGAAGTGGGTCTCCCATAGTGTTGGCCTATGCAGTGAATGCAAGGGCTGCCAAAAATTGGGAGGCACTCCAATTCCCCTGGGAAGAGACTTAGAGGGCCTCATAAAAAAATGTTCCCATTAGAAAGTAGCGGGTCTCCTATACTTGTAATGCTCATGCACTAAGTGTATGGGCTGACAAACATTTACCCCTGGGGGGTATACATGAACATACTGTATAAAACATTTCTTTTACGGGCATCATAAACACCCTTTAAAAAATTATGTGGGTGTTGCATCACGGACCACGGTCACCCTGGTGATATGGTGGTGGAAGATGAAGAGAAGGAGGAGGACAAGAGCAAATAGCCAAAATCAGGAAGCGTATACCCATGTGTGGGTGTGAAAAGGTGCATGGGAATACACCTCCCAAAAAAGACACTGGATTTGAGTTTATATTACGCTGCTATCATTCGGTGGTGTTGAGAAGTCTAGCCCAATCCAGCCCTTGTTCATTTTTATAAGAGTCAGCCTGTCAGCATTTTCAGTTGACAGGCGGATGCGCTTATCAGTTATAATTCTACTAGCGGCACTAAAAACCTGCTCTAATAAAACGCTAGCAGCAGGGCAGGCCAGGACCTCCAAGGCATAGAGAGCCAGTTCATTCCACGTATCCAGCTTGGATACCCAATTATTATGAGGCACAGCGGAATCACGGAGGACGTTGGTACGGTCGGCAAGGTACTCCTTCAGCATCTTCCCAAAATTTTGCACTCCTTGTGAGAATACCCCGTGCCTCAGGGCCTGTGCGATGGGAGGGTCTGAGAAAACTCTCCCAGAACTTTGACAGTGTTCCCCTGGCTCTGCTTGATTGAAGTTGTGCATCTCTCGCCTGTACTCCTTGGCTGTCCAACGAAGTGTGCCCTCTGCCGCCAGCGTTTTCAGATGGGAATTTCTTTAATAGTTCCGCAACAAGGGCCTTCTGGTACAGCCCCATTTTTGTAGACCTGTCCGCCTCAGGAATAAGAGATATAAAGTTCTCCTTGTAGCGTGGGTCTAGAAGTGTCACAAACCAGTAATGACTGTCACCGAAAATTTTGAGAACGCGAGAGTCATGGGAAAGGCATAATAACATAAACTCAGCCATGCGTGCCAGACTGCTAACAGGCAAGACTTCCATGCCCTCACCAAGAGGACGAGTGACCATGCACTCCTCCTCCTTCTCCTCCTCTCTGTCCCCAGGCCATCCACGCTAAACTGACGGTATGACAGTTGTGCAGGTAGTACCGTCTATAGCGCATGAAACTAGCTCCTGTTCTTCCTCCTCCTCCTCATTGTCACCCAATGCACATTGGGATGAGATGAGGCTGGGCTGTGTGTAATCACCCTGTATGGTTCCTTGCTCCATCTCATCGTGCTCTGCCTGCAATCCATCCTCTTTGATAGTGAGCAGAGAGCGTTTCAGAAGACAGAGAAGCGGGATGGTGACGCTAATTATGGCGTCATCGCCGCTCACCATCTTGGTGGAGTCCTCAAAGTTTTGGAGGATGGTACATATGTCTGACATCCATGTCCACTCCTGAGGTCTTATGTGTGAAGTCTGAAGTGAATACCGACGGCCTTGTTGATTCTGGTACTCAACAACTGCCCTCTTCTGCTCATAAATCCTTCCCAACATCTGCAGTGTAGTGTTCGAATGCGTTTGAACATCACACACCAGTCTTTGAGCCGGAGGCTGCAAACGCTGCTGAAGCACAGCAAGGGTGGCAGAAGCTGTAGCTGACTTTCTAAAATGGGCACACAGGCGGCGTACTTTAACAAGCAGATCCGGCAGCTCCGGGTAGGTTTTGAGAAACCGCTGAACCACGAGGTTAAGCACATGGGCCAGGCATGGTACGTGTGTGAGCTCGCCTCGCCTCAGAGCCGCCAACAGGTTCCGACCATTGTCACACACGACTATGCCTGGCTGTAGGTTCAGCGGTGTGAGCCACAGATCTGCCTGCTCTTTCAGAGCTGTCCACAACTCTTCAGCATTGTGCGGTTTTTCAGCTAAGCATATTAGCTTCAGCACAGCCTGTTGCCGCTTGGCCAGTGCTGCAGTGCTTCCAGCTTGTGACTGATGTGGTTATTTCGGAGTTGGAGGCTGAAGAGGAGGAGGAGGCTGAGGAGGATGAGGTGCAGGAGCTGTAGACCGTGGGGGCAACCCTGATTGACCTAGGGCCCGCAATCCTTGGCGTCGGGAGGACGTGCTCCGTCCCAAGGTCCGACCGGGTCCCGTCTTCCACTATGTTAACCCAATGTGCCGTCAGCAAGATGTACTGTCCCTGCCCACAAGCACTTGTGCACGTGTCCGTGGTTAGGTGGACTTTACCGGTAACTGCGTTGTTGAGAGCACGACTAATGTTTTGGAACATGTGCTTGTGTAATGCGGGGACGGCACACCGGGAGAAATAGTGGCGGCTGGGGACCGAGTACTGAGGGACTGCCGCCGCCATCAGGTTGTGGAATTCTTCCGTCTCTACCAGCCTAAAAGGCAACATTTCGAGCGCAAGCAGTCGTGAAATGTGAGAATTTAGTAGTGCGGCCTGTGGGGCATTGGCTGCATATTTGTGCTTGCGTTCCAAGGACTGGGGTATTGACAACTGAACGCTACGCTGGGACAAGGACATGGACGTGCTTCCTGATGCAGCTACTTGAGAGTGTGCAATGACAGGTGCAGGGCAGGAGGCGTCTTCGCATGCACCATGGACAGGGGATTGGCTTGCATGCACAACAGTGGAAGAAGCAATGGTGCCACCTGCAGACACTGTTCCTGGACCCTGGGGTTCAGCCCACAAAGTCAGGTGCTTTGCTGCCATGTGCCTGATCATGCTGGTGGTGGTCAGGCTCATCGTTTTGCCACCCCTGCTGATGCTGGCCTGGCAGGTGGTGCAAATGGCCTTTTTGGAGTTATCGGCAGAGTCTTTAAAAAACAACCAGACTCGGGAAGACCTAACAGTTGTACTGGCAACTTCCTTCGTGTTGGTGTTAAGGAGAACGGTTGCCTGCCTTTAACTCACCCCCTGGGCCGTAGGACACTCGGAACCGGGCTTCAGGGCAATTCTGGGAGTAGTAGTGGTGACCCGGTCCTGTGGCTCAGGGTGGTCAGACCAGTGGCAGTCTTCTATATGTTGTGCAATGTCCGACTACGTTACCCGTGGATTGCGGTCAGGGAGGACCGCCGCTGCAAGGCAGACCACTGAGGCTGGTGTTGGGGATGCAGCAGGGAATAGTACGACTCCCCACGGGAGGAGTGTAGCCTCAGGGCAGTGTAATAGGATGTTGGGGGTGATGGTGCAGACGCCGCAGTAATCACACAGAGTCCAATAATGCAGTCCAGGGTCTTTTACTGCAGATCTTGTCACAGACCCACCAGGAGTGCAGGGTAGGAATGGGCCTGGGTGTCTGAGGGCATTCGGGCGAGCTCCACTGGCCAGGGTGAGTGGGTAGGCCTACCGTTCTCTCTCTGCCCTTGCTGACTATCTCCCCCTTTAGTGGTATGATAGCCCACGTCCCTGAGCTTGCCGTGTACTACGCCTGTATGGCTTGCGACTCGGGCCTTAGGTACCTGTAGCTTCTTCGTTCTGTACCGGTCCCTCTGTGTGGCGGAGCCTCCAGGCTTCTCGGGCCAAGGGACCTAAAATCCCTCGCAGGTAGGTGATCTGCTGCAGGACTTGCAATCCTGACAGCCTCGGACCCCAGTGTCCGGTTGTGTAGTTCTCTCTCTGCCAGGACCGGCTCTCGTTGCCTCTGTCCCTGGCTTTCTGTTCCTCCTTTGCCTCCAGGACTCCTCAGCTGCGGCTGACCTGTCCCTCTCTTCTGGGAACCCTTCTGGATGTTTCAGAAGTGGGTCCTGGTCTCCCTAACCCTGCCCTCAGTACCAGCTTTTATAGGGGCAGCCTGCTCCCCCTACTGGCCTGGGACAGGAGGTGCTGCATGCAAATGGTCCCTGGCCAGAGAACCTCCCTCCTGCTCTCAGGCACAGCCTTACAAGTTTGTGGCATCCAGGCCTGGGGTGACACACCTTCTCTCTGCGGCCACCATACTGCTTCTTCCTGTTGGGGTGCTCTGCCTCCCTCCCCCTGTGTGCTGCTGTACTCACTCTGCATGTCCTCCTGCCAGGTTGGGTCAGTTACTGTATCATCCACCACCTCGTCTTTCACTTCTGCACCCTGGTCCTCCTCCTGACTTTCTGGCAATTGTGTCTCATCATCGTCCACCTCTTGTGACTCTTTCCCACCATCGTCTTCATGTGACCATGGCTGCTCAAATATTTGGGCATCGCTACATGCGATCTCCTCTTGCCCCGCTTCAAGTGGACCAGGCGAGAGACCTGAAACTATAAATGGAAAAGTGAACAGCTCTTCAGAGTGTCCAAGTGTGGGATCAGTTGTCTCTGGGTACTCGGCATGGTGGGAGGAAGGAGGATCAGGGTGAGGAATATGCGGTCCAGACTCACGGCTACTGAGACTTGTCCGTGTGAAAGACAGGGTGGTGGTGGCTAAGTGACTGGAAGCATTATCTGCTATACAACCATCAACCTTTTGACACTGCTCTGGATTCAATAGTGGTGTGCTGCGGTCCCCTAGAAATTGGGACAGGAAGGTCAGGCGAGAAGATGTGGGTGTTTGTTGTGGCACAATTTTGGCTTGCCCACGGCCTTGTCCTCGGTCTCTGCATGCACCATTACCATCATGTCCAGTTCCCCGTCCCTTGCCACGTGCCTTGCCCATTTTAAATGGTGGACAGTATCTTCCACGCTCACTACAAATGACTGAGTTTGGAAGTTATATGTGATCCGTGTAATAGAGAAAACAGAGTTTTAAATAGCTGGCCTGTAGGTAAGTAGTTTGACCAGCAAACTGCTGTGAATTGCTTCACTGACCCACTGAAAGAAATTTTTAATGGAGGCCAGAAATAGCAGTATTTTCTGACAACGTATATGTGATCCGTGTGACGGGGAAAACACCGTTTTAAATAGCTGGATTTCTAGCGCTGTAATATGGAAAGGACCTGGCTGTATTCTGCAGTGCCAACAAGCAAATGGCACAGAAAAAATGGTGTTCTCTGGATTGCTTTTTAAGAAAATAATGAGGATTAAGTTCGAAAGAAAAGTATTCCTGGCCCCTGAGACCTGGGCCTTTGTATAGAAATATCTAACAGCAGCAGCAAGCAGAACTGGAATGGAGCCTCTTGTGCTATATGCACTGCAGTCTGCTATATACACTGCCTGCCTGCCTATACACCCTGCCTGCCTGATATCTCTGCAGATGGATTAGTCCTCAGAAGGACTGTTTGTTAAGATGAATATGTGTAATGTATGGTTTTTCTCCCTACACTACCTAATACACAAGCAAATCTGTCCCTGACACAGCAGCAGCTCTCCCTACACTGTCTGATCCGGAGTGGCTGTGACGAGCATGGCGGCGCCAGGTCTGATATAGACCTGATGACGCTGTGCGGCCATCCAATCACTGTAATGCCACAACCAACATGGCTATGGCATTACAGTACATGGCAGGCAATCCCTGCATGTTCATTGGCTCTCTAAAGAGTGCCAAACATGCAGGGAGGGGACCCGAGTTCCCGCCCGAGCAACCCGGAAATACTCGGCGAGCGCCGAGCATCTCGAGCAGTGAGATGCTCGGGCGAGCACCGAGCAGTAGCGAGCATGCGCGCTCATCACTACTCATTATCGACCACCATTTTGCTGAATCTGCACTTAAGTCAATTACCAAAAATCAGCATTTTGTCACATTTAGTTTTTTGTAAAATTTAAGTAGAATTCAATTCCACTCAAATTTATTCTCTCATCTGTAATATTAAAGTTATTACCACTTAAATTGACACATCAGATTAGAAAAATGTGGCTTAATCAGGCTTTGGTTAACTATTCATGTCTATTACTACACAACTGTTTTATTAGTCCAACCTTTTTTGCAAGGGGTGAATTACTGTGGTTGAAAAGATTGTCAAAGTTAATTATAGTGGTGTACAAAATGAATGGTACAAGAATAGTACCAGAAAAAGTGGCAATGACAATAAATGGTGCAGTGTAAAAGGAGAAAAAAACTATACCACGGTTAAGAATGTAGGTTTCACTAGCAGCAGGAGAACCACAACCACTGGCACCAGCCTTCTGGGCCCTAGTACTACCAAATGTACTGCACAATGGCCTCTTTTGCCTCCGGCAAGTGTACTGGTGAGGAAGGGCAGGAGGGCATTACGGAATACATGGCACATCACTTGTCTCAGTCACAGCAGGATGATGTCTTCTCTGACAGCGACACCATCAGTTTGAGTAAATGCTCTGCACAATTTTTTTTTTTTTAATTTCCAAACATCATGGCTTTTTCATGGCATTTATTATATTTAGTGCATTTAGATAGAACTGTTTGTTCTAGGAACATTTCCAAAAATCCATGTGCACTAACTTCTCCCAAGAGTTATCTAACCATGGATGTTTTTAGGGTACGGTCTGAATACGCTGTGCCGCGATGTAGTGCTCCATGAGAGCAGGAGACACATTCAAAATATTCAATGTAAAAATATTTAACCCCTTCCATCACCAAGATGTACCAGGACGTCACATGTGCGGGGAGTGGATGTATGAAGAGGGCTCAGAAAGCTCCTGCCCCTAACAGCAGTGACCGGACTCGATCGGTGCTGATTAGACATTTATATGCTGCAGTCAATTACGAAGTGATATTTAAATGGTGCAATCTTGACAAGGACTCCGTCCTGGTGCCCATCGGCCCCCTGAAATTCAATCGTATGGAGCTAATGGGATGCCATATTAGCTGGGGGTCTAATGAAGGCCCCCATAGCCACCATTTTCGTATTCATGTGAAGCTGCGATTTTTAGACCATCATTTTAAGGGTTATCCTGTAGTCTCACAAACAAGTGATGAAACAACGGCAGGTTCAAAATTAAAAAATAAGCGGAAAAAAAAGGTTTGAAAATATCTAAGAAAAATAAATCACTTTTCATGAGTTAAAAATAAAGAAATAAAAAAATCATATATAGTATTGTCATGTCCATAAATTAAATACATTTATTTAGTGCTATTTTTTATGGTATTTACCAAGGCCCGGTGCTAACAGGGTAATAATGCAGAGCAGCCTAAAGACACGCCCCCGAGGATCTGGTGAGCCACGCCCCCTTTACTAAAGGCCAGAAAATGTAGCACCAAATGAAAAGTCCCAGATCTCTACTATGTGCCTACAATGAGATTTTGGTGAGTTTTTGACTCTGGGTATTTTTGCTGCTTCAAAAATGCAGCGTCTTACAGTTTCATCAAAGTGGATGGGATTTATAGAAATATGAAACATTTCAATTTCTCCTGTGGGTATGCTGAGTTTTAGGTGTGGATTTTCACTTAGGGCTACGTTCCCATGATGAGCTTATGGTGAGTTTTTGATGGTGCAGAATTTCTGCACCTATTAAGTAAATTAGGTTACTTGCTTCTTTTTTTTTTACATGTGTTTTTATCGCGCTTTTTTGTCTCTTGCTACTTTGTCATGCTTTAAAGAAAGCTGCTTTGTTTTTGATACTTCCTGGTATTTGGCTTTGAAGAAACTTCATTGATACAGTCCTGTGCAGATTACATGCGTTTTTTCTGCTTTTCTGCTGCGGAAATGCACTAAAAACGCATGTGCGTTTTAATACCTGTGGGTTTTTAGAATCTAGTGCACCCGCAAGAGAAATTGACATGTTGCGGACTTGAAACACGCACCGCAGGTCAGTTTACACTGAGCAAATAAATACGCTGCGTTTTTTTTTAAGTGAAAATACGCAGCATCAAAAACTCATCATGTGAACACAGCCTAGAGTTACAATAGATATGGAAAATCCGCAGGTAAAAAAACGCACATGCAGCAGCGGAAACGCAAATAATCTGCACATGACCGTATCAATAAAGTTTTGGCAAAGCTAAATACCAGGAAGTATAAAAAACTAAGCAACACCAACAAGAGACAAAAAAACGCAAAGTTAAAAATTTCATAAAAATGCAATGAAAAAAA
The DNA here is from genome assembly GCF_046119375.1 of Phyllobates terribilis. Lineage (NCBI taxonomy): Eukaryota > Metazoa > Chordata > Amphibia > Anura > Dendrobatidae > Phyllobates > Phyllobates terribilis. The sequence continues at coordinate 716,651,395 of NW_027362764.1, forward strand.
ACTAATTTACTTTCTAGGTGCAGAAATTCTTAAGAAAATCTGCAACATCAAAAACTGACGAAAAGCTCATTGTAGAAACGTAGTCTTAATTAAGGCGGATTTAAAAGAAGAAAAAAAGGATTACTCATGGGAGCAGCAAGTGAACAAGAGCAAAAACTTTTCACTTTTCACCTGGTGAACCGTCTTCTTTAACTAAGAAATCGTCAATTCACTCCTGGGAGTTCAGTTCAGCAATCTGTGACTATAAGTCAGCACACTTAAGTTTTGGAAAAGCCACATAAAATAGTTATATACTCCCTGTCACAAGGAGCTCACTGACAGGTTATCAGTTATCTCATTCCGTAGCCAGCAATATGAAAAAAACAGGCTGTAAAAGTCAAACGATGCAAAAATTTGAATGAAACCCATTTGCAAAAATTATTTTTTTAGCTTAAAATACATTTAAGTAAAAAAAAAAATGTCTTTCAAGGTATTGATGTCCTTTAACTCATGTCTATGTCAAGGGTTTTGAGCTCCCCAATAGAAATACAAAGTTCCCATCTATGTTTTAAGAAATGAATCAGCACAGAATCTTGTGCACGAAATTATATGATGACAAAGGTTTCACATTAATTCCGAGCTCTAAAGAAGAAAACTTCTTTTATGTCAATTTTATTGTGAAAATTGCAATTTTTATTGTCCAAAAGTAGAATACCCTGCACAAAAAAAAGCCATAAAAATCAGCAATCCCCTCTACTAACCAAGAAAGTTCCTATGCAAATACAATCTTAGATTATATGTCATGGGGTTATTATTACTCAGCAAATCTTAAGACAATGTAAAAGTGTGACCTTTGGGGCAGCACTTCCTCGTGTCACACATAGGTCAGTGAGCCGTGAGCGGACCATTCTATAAATCTGCATATGATCTGCTATAGATACCCACTAATAACCCAACGTACGTAAAGAAAGTATTATTCTGCACTAGAAGGAAGTACCACACCTACAGACAAAAGGTAGCTATCGGCAGGGATAAGATTAATAGGTGAAGGACGTCTGGCGCCATTAAGAGCCGTAAGCACTTGGCCGAGAATCAGAGGAGCTCCCTGAGCTCTACATCTTAAGGAAGTCGCTGACCTTAAGTGTTGGAGTTAGCGATTATGGGACACAGGGATGGCACCTCCTATTTCCTTCTCTTTTGACCATGAAAATTAGTGTTTCTATACAGTAGACACAGTGGAAAGAGTGTCCTAGTATAGTTAGTACCAAAAGTGTCCATAGCATTTTTTTTTAACGACCTTCAACTCATTCTCAAATTTCGAGCCATGGCGACTTGATGGAAAACGATATGTAGGAAGATCGATCTTGTGCAAGCCTAGATAGGTCCACCAGGGTCTTCTCTACTGTTATTTTGATAGTATCGAGCCATTAGGTGACTGGTCTTCCTCTTCGCCTTGTTCCCTCTATTCTTCCAACCATGATGTCCTTCTCCAGTGATTGTGTAGCACCCCGAGGACTTGGCTGCTACAGGGGTATTGCACCTCGAACCAGAGGTGTGATATTCCACTCCCGGGTAAGGATGGAGCGTGGAACTGAGCTCAGTTAGCTGCATGCACTACACTCACCCCATTTCCGGGGGACAGACCAACGGTACTCCCACCAGATAGATGTGCAGGTACGACAGCTTCTGTCCCTGGCTGGAGTGGGGAGGGGGGAGGAACATCCCAGTGGTGTAGGAGCAGAGAGGGGAGGGACTCTGGGCATAGGTAGGAGCCCATTGGGTGCTAGTCACCTGGGCTCGGGTGTCAGAGGGGAGTATATAAGGGGGGCACCATCTTGGATCAGTGGTCAGTTCACAGGGGAGCTCAGCCAGAGAGGGCTGACAGGGAGCTGTGGCTCAGTCTGGGCCCAGCTCCAGAGCCAGGCCTGGAGAGGAGGCCTGAGGCAGAGAGAGAGAGAGAGAAAGAAGAAGAAGGAGAAACAGGAACACCAAGAAAGGCCCAGAGACGCAAGAAGAGAGGGAACCCTGAGATCCCACGAGTTAACGGGTGAAGGGTTGGCAGAACAGGGTACCGGATCCCAAACTGGTGGAGGCCAATTATCCTTAGCCAGGAACCGGAGGTCGTGGTCAAGTTTTGGCGCGACCCCTCGCCACATCCACCAGGAAGGCAAACCACGTATAGGGTCAGGGAAGCCGGGAAAGGTTTCACCACCAGAAGGCCCGAGGGAGCCGGACAAAGGTGGATCCCTGGTGGGGACGGCCAGTAGGAAGGAGGAGAGGGGAGCTCAGGACCACGCTCTGGAACTGCCTGGGAGTTGGCCGAGTCCCGCACCTGGTGGACGCAGCACGGCTCGGGTGGTCACTCCTGGCCGAAGTGATCTGAACACCAACTGTGAGTAAAGCTTTAAACCTGCACCACAAGTCTCTGCGATTCCTTGTCACACCACCACTACCACTATCATCATTTCCTGCTTCACCAGCTGCCCTGAGGCTATACCCCTCCCGTTGGGGGTTATACCATCCACGCTGCACAACCATACCACCGGCCTCAGCGGTCTGCCCTGCAGCGGCGGTTTCATAACCGCATTCAACGGGTGGCGTAGTCAGACACTAATACCATCATACCAATAACTGCCACTTAGTTTGACCACCCTGGGCGCGGACCGGGTCACCGCCACATGAAGACTACTACCCCCATCGGATCCGGCTCCGGGTATCCCCCGCGCGCACGCGCGCCGCACTACAGCACTGGCCCAGGGGGTGAGTCAACTTTGGCGTAGTCGGCAGGATTACGTGCCCGCAACCACCGGGTACTGCGTGCCTGAAGAAAAGTTAACATGTACCTCAAAAAGAAGTCTCCCGCCAATTCCGGAGGATTCCCGCCATCGGACGCCGTCCGGAGTCGTTTCCCGCCGTTTGCCCGCCATTTGCAGCCTTTACCCGCCATCCGCGGAGTTTCCCGCCATCAGGAGACGATTCCCGCCATCTGAGACGGTTTCCCGCCCTGGCAGAGCGGACGCCATTATGGGCGTGCCAGAGGGTGGCAAGAGACCACCTCCCATCGTGGGCATGGCCCCAGAGTGGCGCCAAAGGAAGAGACCGCCCCCACCAGCCGAGACTACAATAATGGAGATGTCCATCAGAGTGGGGGGTCTGCCCCTGAAACGGACTGTCACTAAGATGCCCCGGGACCACTCCCAATGGGGGCGGATAGGGAATAAAGCTGAGAAGATGGGTGCGGCCTGGAGGAGTCTGGACAGATCGCACCCGGGGATGGAGGAAGAGTCAAGCAGCACCGACCCCGTGGTCCGGAGCAAAGTTGACTCGCCCCCTGGGCCATGTTGTAGTGCGGCGCACGTGTGCGCGGGGGAATACCCGGAGCCGGATCCGATGGGGGTTGTAGTCTCCGAGTGGCGGGGACCCGGTCCGTGCCCAGGGTGGTCAAACCAAGTGGCAGTTATTGGTATGATGGTATTAGTGTCCGACTACGCCACCCGTTGAATGCGGTTATGAAACCGCCGCTGCAGGGCAGACCGCTGAGGCCGGTGGTATGGTTGTGCAGCGTGGATGGTATAACCCCCAACGGGAGGGGTATAGCCTCAGGGCAGCCGGTGAAGCAGGAAATGATGATAGTGGTAGTGGTGGTGTGACAAGGAATCGCAGAGACTTGTGGTGCAGGTTTAAAGCTTTACTCACAGTTGGTGTTCAGATCACTTCGGCCAGGAGTGACCACCCGAGCCGTGCTGCGTCCACCAGGTGCGGGACTCGGCCAACTCCCAGGCAGTTCCAGAGCGTGGTCCTGAGCTCCCCTCTCCTCCTTCCTACTGGCCGTCCCCACCAGGGATCCACCTTTGTCCGGCTCCCTCGGGCCTTCTGGTGGTGAAACCTTTCCCGGCTTCCCTGACCCTATACGTGGTTTGCCTTCCTGGTGGATGTGGCGAGGGGTCGCGCCAAAACTTGACCACGACCTCCGGTTCCTGGCTAAGGATAATTGGCCTCCACCAGTTTGGGATCCGGTACCCTGTTCTGCCAACCCTTCACCCGTTAACTCGTGGGATCTCAGGGTTCCCTCTCTTCTTGCGTCTCTGGGCCTTTCTTGGTGTTCCTGTTTCTCCTTCTTCTTCTTTCTCTCTCTCTCTCTCTGCCTCAGGCCTCCTCTCCAGGCCTGGCTCTGGAGCTGGGCCCAGACTGAGCCACAGCTCCCTGTCAGCCCTCTCTGGCTGAGCTCCCCTGTGAACTGACCACTGATCCAAGATGGTGCCCCCCTTATATACTCCCCTCTGACACCCGAGCCCAGGTGACTAGCACCCAATGGGCTCCTACCTATGCCCAGAGTCCCTCCCCTCTCTGCTCCTACACCACTGGGATGTTCCTCCCCCCTCCCCACTCCAGCCAGGGACAGAAGCTGTCGTACCTGCACATCTATCTGGTGGGAGTACCGTTGGTCTGTCCCCCGGAAATGGGGTGAGTGTAGTGCATGCAGCTAACTGAGCTCAGTTCCACGCTCCATCCTTACCCGGGAGTGGAATACCACACCTCTGGTTCGAGGTGCAATACCCCTGTAGCAGCCAAGTCCTCGGGGTGCTACATTCCCCCCTGGTAAATCACAGCACGTCCTCGGGCTGGAAAAGAGCAAAAGCAAATTAAAACATACAAACATTTTTAAAGTGTACACTCGCATGTAAGACATATTAACTTTCAATCATCCCTTTATGGGAGGTACTCTGTTCTTCTTAACGTTACAGGTATAAAACATTACGGAAACATTATCAGACTTTCTGCACACACTTATAAAATACCATTAACTCTTTTAGCATCATATAAAACTTTTTCATATAAAACATTCTTGACCAACACGTTCTTGATCTCTGGCCACCGTGCAACATGTGACCCGGTAAAGTGCAACAGTCGCTAATTCCGTGGTAGGAAAAGCAGTTCTTATAAAACCAGTAGGGGGCGCTTTAGGAAGCGCAACTATTTACAGGGTGTGGCCGCTCTCAGTCCTCGGCCAGTGGGGATAAGGGAGTGGCTGCTCACAGTCCTCAGCCTGATTAGGGATAGGGGCACACAGGAAACAGTCCCTTTAATAACTCGACACTAGTCCCAACGGGGACCACACTCCAATTAGCAGCATGACAGGTACCCTTACGGGTAACTATATACAGTTTCAGTTACCGTTCATTAGTAACGATGTCCTCCTGCACCTTCCTGAGGGTAGTCTTCAGACCCGTCCGGGTCCTCTTGGTTTTCCTCATACTGCATCTCCTCCTCAGTCAGCCGGTGTACGTGAAGGGCGTACGGTCCTTTAGCACACTGATGCCGGGTGAAGGCGACCACATCACCCGGGTAGAGGTCACGTCCGCGGTGTCCCTCCGGCAGGTGGCTCTCGACATCCCTGCGGGTGACAAAGACGTCGCTGGGAGTTCGGTGATCCCGGATAAAGCCCCAGCCATTCTCCAGTTGAAACTTTATTACGGTCCCGTTGGCGCGGGGACCGTGAGCCGTACGGGGGTTTCGTCGGGCCCGGCGTTTCTGCTCCGCGCTTTGGGCCTGCAGCTGTTCCTCGCGGATTCGCCTCTCTCGCCGTTCTCTCCCAAAGACCTCCAGCTGTTGACGGCAGCACTCCTCACGCCGGGCTGCGGCCGCCCGGGTCTCCTTGGTGAACCCCATGAGGTCCTCACCGGTCGGATCCCATGCGAATTGGGCGTCTTCCAACGGGAGCGGGACAATTTTGGCGGGCGCCGGTGCCGGGATCAGAGGCTCACACAGGGGCCGTTCCCTCCGGAGTCGGGGGTTGATGTACTCCGGTGGCCACATGAAGGGCAGCCCGTCCGGGCTAGTATGCTGCGCGAAGAGATCTTTGCCCAGGGGCAGCACTGTGGAGGTCGAGGGCGCTGTGGGGGCAGCGGTGCCCGGAGGTACCCGGCCTTGCGTCCAGGCCGGAGGCATCCTCTTTAGGTCCAGGTATGGCACCTTTGGGGAAGAGGGCGCTGTGGGGGCAGCGGCGCCCGGATGCACCAGGCCTTGCGACCAGGCCGGCGACACAGTGGAGGTAGAGGGCGCTGTGGAGACCGCGGCGTATGGGGGTACTCGGCCTTGCGACCAGGCCGGTGGCACTTCCTGTTTTGCCGCGCTCAGGGTCGAGGGGCGTGGCGTAACAGAGGGCGCGACCGCGGCTCCTGCCGCTTGAGGCCTAGTTGGGAGCAGCGGCGGTGCGGCAACGGGCGCGGTGAGTATGACTTCGGGCTCTGCGACGGGGAGCTGGGGCAGGCTTACGGCTACTGGGCACGGGGTGATGACGTCCCCATTACCTGCTTCCATCCTTGCAGCTCCCTCCGCGGCGTCGTCTCCGGCCTTCGTCCCTCCTGCACCATCCTCAGGGGCAGACATGCCCCACGTTGCGGGTGGCGTCCTCTGCTGGCGGGTTCCAGCCTGCTGGGCCATCTCCCTTCTCCATTCGGCCAGTGCTTCCTGCTGTACTCGGGCCATCTTCCGGGCCAAGGCCTCCAGCGCGGTCTGTGCACGCTCCCGATCTCTGGGGAGTTGTGCCAGGATCTCCACCAGGCCTTCTGGGGTGGCGGCCTGCAACAGGCTCCGGACCACGGGGTCGGTGCTGCTCGACTCTTCCTCCATCCCCGGGTGTGATCTGTCCAGACTCCTCCAGGCCGCACCCATCTTCTCAGCTTTATTCCCTATCTGTCCCCATTGGGAGTGGTCCCGGGGCATCTGAGTGACAGTCCGTTTCAGGGGCAGACCCCCCACTCTGATGGACATCTCCATTATTGTAGTCTCGGCTGGTGGGGGCGGTCTCTTCCTTTGGCGCCACTCTGGGGCCATGCCCACGATGGGAGGTGGTCTCTTGCCACCCTCTGGCACGCCCATAATGGCGTCCGCTCTGCCAGGGCGGGAAACCGTCTCAGATGGCGGGAATCGTCTCCTGATGGCGGGAAACTCCGCGGATGGCGGATAAAGGCTGCAAATGGCGGGCAAACGGCGGGAAACGACTCCGGACGGCGTCCGATGGCGGGAATCCTCCGGAATTGGCGGGAGACTTCTTTTTGAGGTACATGTTAACTTTTCTTCAGGCACGCAGTACCCGGTGGTTGCGGGCACGTAATCCTGCCGACTACGCCAAAGTTGACTCACCCCCTGGGCCAGTGCTGTAGTGCGGCGCGCGTGCGCGCGGGGGATACCCGGAGCCGGATCCGATGGGGGTAGTAGTCTTCGTGTGGCGGTGACCCGGTCCGCGCCCAGGGTGGTCAAACTAAGTGGCAGTTATTGGTATGATGGTATTAGTGTCCGACTACGCCACCCGTTGAATGCGGTTATGAAACCGCCGCTGCAGGGCAGACCGCTGAGGTCGGTGGTATAGGTGTGCAGCAATGTTGATATAACCCCCAACGGGAGAGGTATGGCCTCAGAGCAGCGGATGTGGGTGATGTTGGGAGTGATGGTATGGATGTCCCAGCACTAACGGTGCGACAAGGAAGCACGGAGACGCGAGGGTACAGTTCAGGGCCTTTACTGATGGTACAAGGCAAATTCTCCCGGGCGTACTGGCTAGTAGTTTGGGCCTGGTTAGTCTGCGAGTAAGCCGGAGTTCCCCTGGCCAGGTGGAGTTGTAGGCCTTCCCGTTAGTCTGTACCCTTCCTGGCTACCCTGCTTTCGGCGGTTACAAGTAGCCCACGTCCCTGGGTATACCGTGTGGTGCTCACCCGTATGGCTGGTGACCTGGGGCATCCTGTTAGCCTCCGCTCCGGGATGGCGGTGCTGGTCCCTTCGTTGTGACTGAGCCTCCGGGCTTTTATGGCCAGAGGACCTGGAATCCCCTGCCGGATGGATTCTGCTGCTGGGTATATCTTAGTCCCCACAGCCTCGGACTCCTGTGTCCGGTTTTAGTACCTTCTCCCAGGGCGAGCTCTGCACAGCTCCAGCCCCTGGCGCTTCTCCTTGGCTCCTACAGAGCTCCTGATGTCTATCTGTCCCTGTTTCTGCGTGTCCAGACCAGACTCCGTCTCTGTCTGGAACTCCTCTCTCTAACCCTGCCTCAGCCCCAGTTTATGTAGGGGAAGTTCTTCCCCTCCCAGGACTGGGCAGGAGGTGTGGCATGCTTAGGATTCCTGCCCAGGAGACCTCCCACCTGCTCACAGACGTAATACTGCTATTACTGTGGAAACCAGACCCCTGGGGTGCCACATTTGCTCTCTTCGTAAGATGTGTCCAAAGAAGGCAAGTCGTAGCTCGGTGATCCTTGCTTCGAGTGACATGTCTGCCTGGCTTGATTGATTTGTTTGTTCTTCTTTCCCTCCATGGTATTGATAACATCCTTCTCCAGCACCACATTTTGAAGGAGTTGATTCTTCTTCTGTCTTGTTTCTTTATTGTCCAGGTTACGCATCTGTATGTTACCACAGAAAAGACCAAACTATATACGAGCCGTGTCTTCGTTGCCATTGAAATATTCACTGAAGACTTTGTCCAGTGACTTCATTGTTAATAGGAGCAGCCTATGCGGCTGCTATATGGTCCCTGGAGAGAATGGAGCCAGTTACGGTTGTTCTTATCATTTTGGGCATTCAGGACACACAACTTCTTTCTCTATGAACATTAGTATCAGCACAAACATCAACTCCTTCTGTTCGGTTGCATTACCATGCACTAAAATTGTGTGGGTTTTTTGCACTTTGCTACTTGGACAAGTTAGAGAAGTGTTCCCCAACTCGAGTCCTCAAGGCCCACCAACAGGTCATGTTTTCAGGATTTCCTTCTATTACACAGATGGGGAATTATTGCCTGTGCAGGTGATGCAATTATCACATGGGCAATACTAAGGAAATACTGAAAACATGGCCTTTCGGTGGGCCTTGAGGACTGGAGTTGGGGAACACTGAGTTAGAGGTCTTGAATCAAGGTCCACTCTAGAGGGTATAGATTCTTCTTGTGAAGATGGTTAGCAGACTAGTAGCAAGAACTCCAAAACAGCTGTCTGCGGATGAGTGTTTTCCTTTTAGAAAATACTTTAGTTTGTTTTGATATCTTTACTGGTCAAAAGTGACCAGTTTTTTGCCCTTAATTTATTCCTGTTGCTCCTCTTAATTTAACGTTTTTTTATTTTTTTTAAATCCACCATATGGTTACAGAGATATGGGTCTTTTTATTTAGCGCTAATTTTTATGGTCTTTACTAAATAGGCCTAGCTCTCAGGTTAATAATGCAGAGAAGCTTAAAAACACGAGAACACTGTGAGCCATGCCCCGTTGGAAAAGATTAGAAAAATTAGCACTAAATGAGGAAAGCCCATATCTCTGGAACCCTATGGCGGATTTAAAAAACACAAAAAAACCTGAATATTCAGCGAAGGAAAGGGAATAGAATAGAAGCAAAAAATGGCCACTTTTGAACTTGTGACAGGTCCTCTTTAAAGGGGTTGTCCAGGCTTGGGCTTCAAGTCTGCAGTCACTCTATGTCACTCTAACGATGATTATCGGAAACAGGTCCTCGGAGAGGATGCTTAGCAGTAAGGCCCAAAGTTTATATAACTCCAAGAGGTAAAGGGCCTAGACAGGACTGAGAATGTGAGACGAACAGAGTGCCCCGGAACGTCAGCACTAGAAAATATAAGTACTGGTACCCTGAGGGGAGAGAAGACGCCCAACCGCGGGTTGCGTAAAGGACTCTTGCTAAGCAGGACTGTAATGTCGAGCTGTTTTGTGGTGAAGTAGTGAGAAACAATGAATGCGGAGGACAATTAAAAAGAGTATATATTCTCTATCAAGTTCCTGTTCAGTAAAAAGTTGATTTTTAACTGGTGGTCTCCCTCATTGAACTGAAAAACATCTGGTCCTGGAAAACCGTCAACATTGGTTACATGGGGCCTGCACAGGCGTAGCGCCCTAACAGCACAAGTCCACACACCCAGTCAGAACCTCCATCTTTATGTAACGTACATGCAAGAGACGAGTACTTTGCCCACGGCTGCTGCCCTATGCCACTTTACAACTGCAGACTTGAAGCTCATGCCTGGACAACCTCTCAAAGGTTCATTTAGAAAGGTCAATTATGGCTTGTTAACTAGTGTATATACAAGTCAATCGGTGCACAGGCCGACATATACTGATGGAAACAGAACTATTGTTAACATGATTGTTCTGTCCCCACACAGATTCATTTTATTGGCAGCACGTCGCCTATGCCGGCATAAATGACCCAATGAGCCGTTTACAAGTGCTTCCTTAGTCGATTGTCGATTCATCATAATGTGTGGCGCTCCTGAGGGTTCAGTCGCCACAGTGGTACAGCACCTCACCCAGAGGTGTGGTGTCTCCTTCTCTCAGGTAAGGAGGGAGTGCTGCCCGGAACCCCAACACCCACATTCAACACTACACTACTCCAGGCCGGCTGGAAGGGCAAAATGCACTGTGTCTCCTGCTGAGCCCTGTCCCTGGATGGAGTGGGGGGAACCAAAGAGAGGGGTAACCAGTAGTGGGTGTGGGTGGAGGATGTAGAGTAGGGGAGCACAATTGTAGGAGGTATATAAGGGGAAGCCATCTTAGGGTGGCAGGACGGGCAGTTAGTCAGTCAGTAGTAGTAAGGAGAGGAGGGGAGCAGAGTCTCTTTAGGAGCTCTGCTCCATAAGGGGGGCCTAGTGTAGCACCCTGAGGATTCGGCTGCTACAGGGGTATTGCACCTCGACCCAGAGGTGTGGTATTCCACTCCCGGGTAAGGATGGAGTGTGGAACTGAGCTCAGTAGGCTGCATGCACTACATACATCCCATTTCCGGGGGACAGAACTACGGTACTCCCACCAGTATATGTGCAGGTACGACAGCGTCTGTCCCTGGCTGGAGTGGGAGGGGGGTGGAACATCCCAGTAGTGTAGGGGCAGATAGGGGGAGTAGTCTGGGTAAAGCTAGGAGCTCATTGGGTGCTAGTCACCTGGGCTCACACATAGAGGGAGTATATATGGTGGGCACCATCTTAGATCAGGGTTCAGTTCAGAGAGGAGGAGAAGCAGAGCAGAGGAGCTCAGCCAGGAGGGCTGACAGGGAGCTGTGGCTCCGGCTGGGCCCAGCTCCAGAGCCAAGCCTGCAGAGGGAGAGAGGAGAAAAGAAGGACCCAGAGAGAAAGACAAGAAGGGAACCCCAAGACCCCAGAATAAAGACAAAAGGGTGAAGGGTTGGCGGACAAGGGTACCGGATCCCAAGCTGGCAGAGGCCAAAACAAACCTTAGCCAGGAACCGGAGGTCGTGGGCAGGATCTGCCATGACCCTCACCAAATCCACCAGAAAGGCACACCAAGCATAGGGTCAGGGAACCCAGAGGAGGTTTGACCACTAAGAGACCCGAGGGAGCCGGCCAAAGGTGGATCCCTGGTGGGAACGGCCAGAGACAGAGAGAGAGAAGGGAAGCTCAGGACCACGCTCCAGAACTGCCTGGGGGTTAGCCGAGTCCAGGACCTGGTGGACGCAGCACGGCTCGGGTGGTCACTCAAGGCCAGAGTGACTGAGAGAACAACCGTGAGTAAAAACCCTGAAACTGCACCTCAAGTCTCTGACTCTCCTTTCTACAACATAACTACACCCATCATCCACACCTGCTGCCCTGAGGCCATACCCCTCCCGTTGGGGGTTATACCATCACTGCTGCACATATACCACCGGCCTCAGCGGACTGCTCTGCAGCGGCGGCTTCAAAGCCGCACTCAACGGGTGGCGTAGTCGATCAAATTAACATCTACTGCCATAGACTGCCACTTAGTTTGACACCCTGGGCACGGACCGGGTCACCGCCACAAGGACTACTACCCCCATCGAGATCCGCCTCCGGGTATCCCTTGCACATGGCCCAGGGGGTGCGTCAACTTTGGCGTAGTCGGCAGGATCACGTGCCCGCAACCATCGGGTACTGCGTGCCTGAAGAAAAGTTCGCATTTACCTCAAAAAGAAGTCTCCCGCCGGTTCCGGAGGGTCCCCGCCATCGGACGCCATCTCGGATCAGTTCCCGCCATTTGCCCGTCATCTGCAGTCTTTTCCCGCCATCTGCAGTGTTTCCCGCCACTGGGAAGCGGTTCCCGCCATCGGAGAAGATTTCCCGCCCTGGCAGAGCGGACGCCATTATGGGCGTGCCAGAGGGTGGTAAGAGACGACCTCCCATCGTGGGCCAGGACCAAGAATGGCGCCAAAAACGAAGACGGCCCCCACCAGCAGAGACCGCAATGATTGAGATGTCCATCAGCGTGGGGGGTCTGCCCCTGGAACTGACAATCACCAAGTTGCCCCAGGACCGCCCTCAATGGGGGCGGAGACAGAACAAAAGAGAGAAGATGGGAGCAGCTTGGAGGAGTCTAGAGGAGCCGTACCCGGAGATGGAGGGAGAGGCAGGCAGCACCGACCCTGTGGTCAGGAGCCTGATGCGAGCAACCACCCCACAAGACCTGGTGGAGATCCTGGCACAGCTCCCCCGAGACCGGGAGCGTGCACAGACCGCGCTGGAGGGCCTCGCACGGAGGATGGCCCAGGTGCAGCGAGAAACGCTGACGGAATGGAGCAGGGAGATGGCCCAGCAGGCTGGAACCCGCCAGCGGAGCACACCACCTGCACCGAGGAGCACGCCTGCCCCTGAAGAGGATGCAGAAGGGACGGAGGCCGGAGACGACGCCGCAGAGGGAGCTGAAGAGACGGAGGCAAGTAAAGGGTGCGTCACTACCCCAAGCCCAGCCGCCGTAAGCCTACAACCGCTCCCCGTCGCAGAGCCCGAGGTCCCACTGAACGTGCCCGTTGCCGCACCGCTACCGCTCCAGACTAGGCCCCAAGCAGGAGCCGCGACCACGCCCCCTGTGACGTCACGCGCCTCAACCCTGAGCGCGGCCAAGCAGGAGACGCCACCGGCCTGGTCGCAAGGCCGAGTGCCCCCGGGCGCCGCCGTCTTCACGGTGCCCTTTACCTTCAGGGTACCCCAAGCCTGGTCGCAAGGCCTAGTGATCCCGGGCGCCACTGCCACCACCGCGCCCTCAACTTCCACTGTGCCGCACCTGGGTGAGGACTTGTTTGCCCAGCACACTTGCCAGGATGGGCAGCCCTTTGTGTGGCCGCCGGAGTACCACCATCCCCGACTCCGGAAAGAAAGACCCCTGGATGAGCCCCTAATCCCGGTTCCGGCGCCCGTCAAGATGACCCCGCTCTCGTTAGAGGAGGCGCAGTTTGAGTGGGACCCCGCAGGAGGAGACCTCATCGGGTTCACTCAAGAGACCCGGGCGGCTGCAGCGGAGCGTGCGGAGTGCTGCCGCCAGCAGTTGGAAGCCTTTGAGCGAGAACGGAGAGAGAGACGGGTCCGCGAGGAGCGGCTGCAAGTAAAGAGTGCAGAACAAAAGAGCCGGACCCGAAGGAACCCCCGTGCAGCCCACGGTCCCCGTGCCACCGGGACTGTAATCAAATTCCAACTGCAGCACGGTTGGGGCTTCATCAGAGATCATCACACCCCCGGCGACGTCTTCGTGACCAGAAGAGATGTCGAGTCCCACCTACCGGAGGGACACAGAGGTCGTGATCTTTACCTGGGTGATGAGGTCACCTTCACCCGGCACCAATGTGCCAAAGGACCCTATGCCCTTCATGTGCACCGACTGACAGAGAAAGAGCTGAGGTGTCAGGAGGAGCAAGAGGACCCGGACGGGTCTGAAGGGTACAGGAACTGTTACCATTATAGTCCCCGTTGGGACCAGTGAACTGTTCCAGTGTGTCCCATCTCCCCACAGGCTGAGGACTGTGAGCAGCCATCCCCTTTTCCCCACTGGCCGAGGACTGAGAGCGGCCATATCCCTTGTAAATAGTTGCGCTTCCTAAAGTGCCCCCTACCGGTTTTATAGGAAACTGTTTTTTCTACCAGAGACTGTGGCACTTACCTGGTCACAAGTTGCACAAGTGGCCAGAGGTCAAAAATGTTTTTTATGAAAAGTTTTATATGAAGAGTATTATGCTACTGATATATATATAGTGTTTTATATGTTTATGATGTTTTTGCAAAAATTTTGTATGTTTTTGGATATTTTGCTCTTTTACAGCCCGAGGACGTGCTGTGGTTTACCAGGGGGGAATGTAGCACCCTGAGGATTGGGCTGCTACAGGGGTATTGCACCTCGACCCAGAGGTGTGGTATTCCACTCCCGGGTAAGGATGGAGTGTGGAACTGAGCTCAGTAGGCTGCATGCACTACATACATCCCATTTCCGGGGGACAGAACTACGGTACTCCCACCAGTATATGTGCAGGTACGACAGCGTCTGTCCCTGGCTGGAGTGGGAGGGGGGTGGAACATCCCAGTAGTGTAGGGGCAGATAGGGGGAGTAGTCTGGGTAAAGCTAGGAGCTCATTGGGTGCTAGTCACCTGGGCTCACACATAGAGGGAGTATATATGGTGGGCACCATCTTAGATCAGGGTTCAGTTCAGAGAGGAGGAGAAGCAGAGCAGAGGAGCTCAGCCAGGAGGGCTGACAGGGAGCTGTGGCTCCGGCTGGGCCCAGCTCCAGAGCCAAGCCTGCAGAGGGAGAGAGGAGAAAAGAAGGACCCAGAGAGAAAGACAAGAAGGGAACCCCAAGACCCCAGAATAAAGACAAAAGGGTGAAGGGTTGGCGGACAAGGGTACCGGATCCCAAGCTGGCAGAGGCCAAAACAAACCTTAGCCAGGAACCGGAGGTCGTGGGCAGGATCTGCCACGACCCTCACCAAATCCACCAGAAAGGCACACCAAGCATAGGGTCAGGGAACCCAGAGGAGGTTTGACCACTAAGAGACCCGAGGGAGCCGGCCAAAGGTGGATCCCTGGTGGGAACGGCCAGAGACAGAGAGAGAGAAGGGAAGCTCAGGGCCACGCTCCAGAACTGCCTGGGGGTTAGCCGAGTCCTGGTGGACGCAGCACGGCTCGGGTGGTCACTCAAGGCCAGAGTGACTGAGAGAACAACCGTGAGTAAAAACCCTGAAACTGCACCTCAAGTCTCTGACTCTCCTTTCTACAACATAACTACACCCATCATCCACACCTGCTGCCCTGAGGCCATACCCCTCCCGTTGGGGGTTATACCATCACTGCTGCACATATACCACCGGCCTCAGCGGACTGCTCTGCAGCGGCGGCTTCAAAGCCGCACTCAACGGGTGGCGTAGTCGATCAAATTAACATCTACTGCCATAGACTGCCACTTAGTTTGACACCCTGGGCACGGACCGGGTCACCGCCACAAGGACTACTACCCCCATCGAGATCCGGCTCCGGGTATCCCTTGCACATGGCCCAGGGGGTGCGTCACTAGCAATAGAGGCCCAGGAGGGGAGCAGAGGAGAAAGGCTCCATTCTACAGAAGGGATCCCAGGGGGTACGGTGAGTGCAGGACGGCACCCGTACGCCCCGAATCTGCCAGGTGTCAGAGGGATAGGGCCGCAAGAAGGGGACCGGCCCCTGGACCAGCCGTGTTACTCCAGGTCTTGGCTGGAAAAACCGGAGGCTTTTGCACTACCATGGTGCAGTTGCCACAGTCTCACCCTAGTCACCGTGAAGGGCATCAAGTAGGTCCGGGAACTCCAGGTTGCCCAGAGGGACTTCAGAGCACCCGATCGGGACTGAGTGTGGGGAAGCGCAGGGCAGGAGGGAGAAGACCAAGCGTGAGAAGTCGGACTAGTAAGGAACATAAAGAACGCGGGGTTCCGTCAAGCACTCCTGATATATCTAAGAAAGTGCTGAACCCCTGGTCTGGTAGACGCAGTGCAACGCGGAGGCGGACACCTGTACAGTGTACCTGAGAACCTTGAACAAGAACTGTGAGTAAAACTCGGATGACTGCACTCCACTGCCTCCGTCAGTTATTTCAGCTGCGCCATCCCGACTGCACTACAAGCCCCAGCATCACCACCCACCATCAAACTCTACACTGCCCTGAGGCCCGCTCCACCTGTGGGGAGCTGTTCCATCCTAGCGCCTATCAACTGCCTCAGAGGTCTGCAGCAGTGCTGGTACAAATTACCAGAAACCACAGGTGGCGTCACGATCAAGCTATAAGTTCCATATAAACTATCCCCTTTTGTTGACCGCCCTGGGCCATGGACCGGGCAAGCCACTGTGACATATTCCCCACCAGCATCCATAGGCCCGGACACCGAGTACCCCACTGCCCTGGGGGCGTGTCAAATCTGGCGTCACGAACAGGATATGTGACCAGCCCGTTATCAGCGGTTACTGTGTACCTTATATGAACTGTTTTTCCACATTGAATGTGGCGCCCGCCCCAGAAGAACGGGTGCCATTATGTGCGTGATCAAAGACAACAATATGGAACCTCCCATCGTGGGCTGGGTCCCTGAATGGCGCCAAAAGCACAACCCGCCTCTTGCAACTGTGACTGTCTGCATAGATGTGCCCGTCAAGGCGGGGAGGACGTCCCTGGGAGTGACCGACAGCAGGCTGCCATGGAACCGCCCCCGAAAGGGGAGGGGAGGAGGAGAGAAGGAATGGAGACAGGGTGTGGTCTTCACCAGTCTAGACAGACCGCACCCGGCAGCCAGCATGGACGGAAGCCAGGATCAAGCCTCCGCCTCTAGCCTGCAACAGCAAGTGCCCCCCCCTCACCCTGGAGGGAGCGACAAGCAAACTTGCCCCGGAGGATGCCGAGTTCCTCCAAGCAGAGCTGCGGGTATACCGCGTGGTCGAGAAGGAAAAGGACATGCCAACGCAGTTCATGGCTGATGACTCGGCTGGGTCAGCCAGCAAAAATCAAGAATACCCCCGGCGGGGACCTGACTACTAGGTACCAGTAAGTGGAACTGAACATTGTAAATAAGTTGCCTGTATGGGTACCAACAGAAAATTCGTTTCTTTTTGTGTGCATAATTACCCGTCAGGGTATACAGACTTCAGGCTGAGGACTGTGAGCAGCCAAGGACTGATTTTGTATATAGTTTGCACTTCTTAAAGTGCTCTATATTGGTTTTATATTGCAGCCGCAGACCTCAGAACAAAAACCCGTTTGGCGTGGCCGAAGACGTGGTCCAGCACCAGGATCACTTAAGCCCTGCAGCCACGCCCAGGGCCTACGTTGAGGGTTTTCGGACAGGTCCCTCATGCTGCTACATTTGCACCTGGTTGAAAAAGGAATGGACACCTGGCTGCAGATCGCGCTGTAGTCAGCTGAAAATGTTTTATAATGTTTGCAATGATGGTAACCTGTAACGTTCAAAGAAAAGTACCTCCCATAAAGGGAAGAAATGTTTTGTTTATAATCTTATATGCGAATGCATTCTAAAAATCTTTGTATGTCTAAATACCGTGTTTTTGCTCAGTTCCAGCCCGCGGACGTGCTGTGTTTTACCAGGGGGGAGTGTGACGCCCCTGAGGGTTCAGTCGCCACAGAGGTACTGCACCTCACCCAGAGGTGTGGTGTCTCCTTCTCTCAGGTAAGGAGGGAGTGCTGCCCGGGACCCCAACACCCACATTCAACACTACACTACTCCAGGCCGGCTGGAAGGGCAAGATGCACTGTGTCTCCTGCTGAGCCCTGTCCCTGGATGGAGTGGGGGGAACCAAAGAGAGGGGGAACCAGTAGTGGGTGTGGGTGGAGGATGCAGAGTAGGGGAGTACCATTGTAGGAGGTATATAAAGGGAAGCCATCTTAGGGTGGCAGAGAAGTGAGTGAGGACAGTCAGTGAGCAGTAAGGGGAGCAGAGTCTCTTTAGGAGCTCTGCTCCACAAGTGGGGCCTAGTAATAGAGGCCCAGGAGGGGAGCAGAGAAGAAAGGCTCCGTTCTACAGAAGGGATCCCAGGGGGTATGGTGAGTGCAGGACGGCACCCGTACGCCCCGAATCTGCCAGGTGTCAGAGGGATCAGGTCGCAAGAAGGGACCGGTCCCTGGCCCAGCCGTGTTACTCCAGGTCTCGGCTGGAAAAACCGGAGGCTTCCATGGTGCAGTTGCCACAGTCTCACCCTAGTCACCGTGAAGGTCAAGTAGGTCCGGGAACTCCAGGTTGCCCAGAGGGACTTCAGAGCACCAGATCGGGACTGTGTGTGGGGAAGACCCAGCGTGAGAAGTCGGTCTAGTAAGGAACATAATGAAGGGGGTCCCATTAAGTGCTTCTAATCTACCTGAAAGAGCGTTGAACCCCTGTCTGGCAAACGCAGTGCGACGCGGGAGGCTGACACCCGTACAGTGTACCTGAGAAACTTGTACAAGAACTGTGAGTAAAGACCCTGGGATTGCACTTCCTTGTCTCTGTGTTTCTTGCTGCGCCATCCATCCCTGCACTACAACGCCCAGCGCAACCTGCAACATCTACACTGCATTGGAGCTAGCTCTTCCTGTGGAGAGCCACACCATCCCTGCTGCAGTAACATCAGCTCCAGAGGACTGCTCCGCAGAGGCGGCTCCCCTTAGCCGCATTCCACAGGTGGCGTCACGAACTCTACAAATCCCCTATAAATAGAATCCCCCTTTTTGTTGACCGCCCTGGGCCACGGACCGGGCCAGCCACTGTGACATATTCCCCCCAGCATCCATAGGCCCGGACACCGAGTACCCCACTGCACTGGGAGCGCGTCAAATGCACCTTATGTCATGTTGCAGGACTTATTAGGCTATGTGCCCACGATGCAGAAATGCTGCATATTTTTTACGCTTCTCCCTGGCAGGAAAAATGCACGGGGATTTTACATGCGGATTTTACATGCCTTTTTCCTGCCAGATAGAAGCGTTTGTCAAGCGTTTTTGCATGCATTTCTGCATGCGGGTTATCAAGCGCTTTTCCAAGCGATTTTAGCATCACTTGGAAAAGTGCTTGACAACTTGTTCACACTATATAAATCCATGCAACCGGCATGGATTTATATAGTGTGACCAAGTAATAGTTAAAAAAAGAATAGAATGGTAAAAAATGAAAAAAAAAGCTTATACTCACCTCCCGGTGTCTTCCCGGTGTTATCTCTGCTGCGTTCGATCTCTTGCATTGCTCGTGGTGGTGTGAAGGACCTTCGGTGACGTCATTGAGCCATGTGATGGGTCACATGACTCAGTGACGTCATGGCAGGTCCTTCACAACAGTGCGAGAAGTGCAAGACACCGGAGGGAGCAGACAAAACACCGGGAGGACAACGGAAGGTGAGTATAAACTTTATTTTTTATTTTAAATTCTTTTTTTTACAGTTTCTATGGTACCCAGGTCTGGATGAGAGTCTCCTCTCCTCCACACTTGGGTACCATCCACACATAGAAATGCATAATATCCGTGTGTACAAATGTACTGACACGGATATTATGCATTCCAATGCAAGTCAATGGCGGCGATTACGCTGCATGTCCGCAAAATTAATGGACATGCTGCGGATTTTTGAGCGCAGCATAAATGCTGTGGAAAAATCCGCAGCATGGGCATTGACATTGCGGCTTGTCATTGGGGACCATGGGGGGCGGATTACCAAGTGTTTCCCAAGCGTTTACGCTGCGGAAATTCCGCAGCATATACGCTAGTAAAACGCTAAGTGGGCACATACCCTTAAAAGATTTGACATTAGCTTTCTTCTTC
Source organism: Phyllobates terribilis (assembly GCF_046119375.1). Taxonomy (NCBI): domain Eukaryota; kingdom Metazoa; phylum Chordata; class Amphibia; order Anura; family Dendrobatidae; genus Phyllobates; species Phyllobates terribilis. Next base: position 716,670,931 of record NW_027362764.1, read on the forward strand.
CTGACGGAGAACTATTTTGAATATATTTATACACCTTCATTAACTTTGACACAATCCATCAGATGTGACGAGCACATTGTACATTCAAGCCCATGCGCTATGGAGAATCCATGATCATCATCAACAAAGGAAAGATACATAAAGATTAAATCACTTCCTTTACATACAATGTAAACACTTCAGAAATATGAGAGTCATTATAGCACAATGAGTGTTCTGCAAATGAACATTTCACGTGCAAATGAGTATAATGAGGATTGCAGATGATCCTTGCAGGATGCGTATCTCAGTGTGTACATTCACGCTTGTCATCTAGAAATAAATGATGACGGCCTTATGCTGTTCATTATCTGTATTCACACATAGATATGAGATAGTGAGAATATACTAGGATAGAATTCTAAGTATTTTATAGGGATGTAGAGGATGACAGCTAACAAAGTCCTGCAAATGACAGAAAGTATACTATGAGTGAGAGATTTAAAGGGGTTGTCCAGGACTGTGATACTGATGACCTATCCGCCATGTGGCTGTTCCCTGGTACTGCAGCTCAGTTCCCACTAAAGTGAAGTTGAGCTGAGAGATCTAGTGCCCGCTCAGGTCTGGAGATACTACATGGTGTTTCCTGGGGGACTGCTGAGGTACAGGGGGTGTCCAGTCCCCAGATCTTCAGGACAGTCAGCAGTGTCTTCTTCTTCTTCTTCTTCACCAGATCTGATAGTCGCTGACTCACTGTGCGCTGAAGTCTCCGAAGGAAGGGAAGCGGAGGCATTGTCCCCACTCAGTCTTGACGATTGTACCAATGATCTGGCTTTAGGTACCACCCCGCCTCTCAGACATGTCATCTCAGAAACCAGACTGAAGTTGGTCCCTTAGCAAGGATCCTCCATCTCTAATAAATCTGGCAATAAGTCCATCAAGGCGGTGGCTACCTCCAAGTCTCTGCACCACTCCAACCAGGCGGAGGACTTCCAGTTGTCGCCTGAATCCTCCGCGGTGCTACCTGATAACAAATGGAGATAGACTTTTCTGCACCCTGTACCTAGTACTTCGCCCACTTCATCCAGTAAGCTTGGCAAAGTGTACGTCAAGGCGGTGGTTACCCCCGAGTCTCTGCACCCCTCCAACCCGTTGGAGGATCTCCAGTTGTCCCGTGAATCCTTTGGGGTGCTACCCGATATTAACAAATGGAGAGAGACTTTCCGGTGTCCTGTTCCTGGTACTTCACTCACTTCATCTGTTGCTGAGGATGGCTCGATGGGAGGAAGCATCCTAGTCACCAAGATGGTGAGACCAGTTTTGTTCCCTCTAGTGGACAGAAGAGGTAATCTTCTTGAAGAGAAGGATCGGCCTCCAAATTCTCTGCAGAAAATCCTTGCAGGCTTGAAGAACAGGGGGCGTAAAGGGGGGGTACTGTAACATCCCTGGCGGGGTGTGGGCATGGCTTACCACCTCCCACCATTCAAGACCGCCATCTTACCTATCAGTCTAGGCTGCACACTTTGCTCCAGTACCTGCTGTGTCTCTTGTCTGATTGCTTAGGGCGGCGGCGCGGTTACTGCCTGATTCTTATAGTTACTGTGTGCGCACTCCTAATGCCTCCCCAGCCTATTACTGTGAGTCACTGGATACTTAAACCCCCTCCACCCAGTAGGAGGTGCCTGAGCAACACTTTTCTTCAGTGTGTTCCTTGCAACTAAGTTGCCAGGTCCTGTCCTGTATCTTGTCTGTTTCCGCCACCCTGGGGGCTGTATACCCTGGCCTGTTACCTGTATCTGTGACATCTAGTCTGTTCCGCCACCCTGGGGCTGTATACCCAGGCCTCTTGCCTGTATCTGTGACTTCTAGTCTGTTTCCACCAACCTGGGGGCTGAGTTCCCAGGCTAGTTCCTGTATCTTGTTCCTGGTTCAGTTCCTGTCTGAACTGTGTCCTAGCCTGTTACCTGTTTGACTCTATGTCCGAACCTTCCATTTTCCTGCAGTGTCTGAACCTGCACCTAACTCCAACTCGATGTCTCTGTACTTCTGTTTGTGAGTTCTGTGTCCACTCGCTACTTCATTGTAAGTACAGTACCTTGTGTGTATCTGGTTCTGCTTGTCCCGTTTCCCTGCCTCCGTATCTACCTCCTGTGTTCTAACTATCTTCCTGTATTTTCCAGTCTGTTCCATGTGAACAGAGCCCTGTCCTTTCTGCCTGCACCTTCTGCTCTGTTCTGCTCTGTTCTGCTCTGCTTGTCCACCGCATCTGCGGTTTCGCTCTGCTCTGCTTGTTCACCGCACCTGCGGTTTCGCTCTCCTCTGCTTGTTCACTGCACCTGTGGTTTCGCTCTGCTCTGCTTGTTCACCGCACCTGCGGTTTCGCTCTGCTCTGCTTGTTCACCGCACCTGCGGTTTCACTCTGCTCTGCTTGTTCACCGCACCTGCAGTTTTGTTCTGCTTTGCTTGTCCACCGCACCTGCGGTTTCGCTCTGCTCTGCTTGTCCACCTCACCGGCGGTTTCGCTCTGCTCTGCTTGTTCACCGCACCGGCGGTTTCGCTCTGCTCTGCTTCACCGCATCTGCGGTTTTGCTCTGCTCTGCTTGTTCACTGCATCTGCGGTTTCGCTCTGCTCTGCTTGTCCACCGCACCTGCGGTTTTGTTCTGCTCTAGCCCGCTTGTCCTCCGCACCTGCGGTTCTGCTCTGCTAGTCCACCGCACCCGAGGCTCTATTCCTGTATCCCAGTCTGTACTGGTCCCTATCCAGCCTGCGTTCATACCTGCCAGTATCTGACAGTCTGCATACCAGCCGTGCCTGCTAGTACCCGCCTGTCTGCATACCAGCCATGCCTGCTAGTACCCGCCTGTCTGCATACCAGCCGTGCCTGCTAGTACCCGCCTGTCTGCATACCAGCCGTGCCTGCCAGTACCCACCTGTCTGCATACCAGCTGTGCCTGCCCGTTCCTGCATTCCCCGGTGTGGGTCAACAGCTGTGACCGGGGTGTGACCTGGAGTAGCACCTGGTCCCTCTGCTCGGTTCCTCCCTGGTTCACACAGTCGACTGAGCAGCCGTGCGACCTTGGTCGGACTGAGTTGATACTTAGTCACGCCACTCCAGGCACTACTTGGTTCATGGTCCAGTGGGATCACTAACCATGCTCACGCCAGTTAGTCCGGGCGTGAGCGTAACAGAGCATATGTTTAAGTGGGGTACAACAGGGAAGGCAAACATATAAAGGGTAGAGGCGGGGGAGGCCCGAGATAAGAAAGTGTATCAAGTTGAAATCCAGAATGTTGACTTAAGACAAGTCAGGGGAGTCAGGAGCATGTAGTCGAAGTGATGGGGTGGCAAAGGGGGTGAGGTTGGCATATTCTGCCCAGGAAAGCCAGACTTTCTCAAATTTTTGAACTTTATCCGAAAGTATAGCAGATAGTTTTCACTGACCATATACTAGCTTAGCAGCTAGAAATATAAAGGAAATAAGGGCTTGGGTTTATTTAGGGGTGCTAGGAATTGGTTTGTTAAGTAAAGCCTCCCAAGGTTTTTTTTTAAGATTAATATTTGTGACAGAAAAAATTCGATGGTGTACTCTGATCCAATATCTGTGCACTTTAGGGCATAGCCACCCTGTAACTTTAAGTATGGAAAGAACCCAGCGTACGACGATGGGAAAAGGGGGGGAAGCCCAGCAACTAGGGAAAGGGGGAGTTGAGACCCCTAAGCAGATCTAACAACACCCTGACTCCCCTATCAGCCCTAAATAGGTTCCGCACCTAACGCTGAGCTGGATACCTTAGCCCTGGCTGACTTTAGAGCTAGGCCCTAGGTAGGGAGGGGGAGGGTTGAGAACTAGTCAGCCCACTGAAACTAAACACAAACCAGGGAAACAGACAAGGGGATACACATAGCTTTGAGAAGACACCAGAGAGATCACGACTAAGCATGAGCGAACATTTCAATGTTCGGTTCGGAAACGTTTGCAGAACAAATTGATATTCGCCGAATTTATTCACCGAATGTTCGACGAACATTTCCGAATCCCATAGGAGTCAATGGGGGGACCAAAAAAATGCATATACAACACCTAGAAATGGGACCAAAAGCTGCCAAAACACATCAAATTAGGTGTAGACACCAGGGAAGTGCCATCAATTGACCCAGAGTACAAGTACTATAATTATTATTACTGTGACAGCGACATTTATTCAATTGCGCTTTACATGTCAAAATGGATCACCGACTGGTACAACAGGAGAGAGGACCCTGCCTGCGAGGGTGCACTGTCACGGACGTGGTTTGTGGAGCTACTGTGCCATGGACCCCGGAGAGCCTGGAGGGGCATGACTAAGCGAGCACTGGACTGTTCACTAGAGCCTCTGATGGTGAGCTTAGACTTGGCTCGCGATGAATGCCAGGTGCCACTCCAGGACAGACCAATGGACGCGCAGCAGCTGGACCCAGTAGGACAGACTAGAATGTGCAGCAGGCAGAGTCTCTATCAGAGTGCAGCAGTCTGAGTCTGTATCAGAGTGCAGCAGGCAGAGTCTGTATCAGAGTGCAGCAGGCAGAGTCTGTATCAGAGTGCAGCAGGCAGAGTCTGTATCAGGAGTGCAGCAGGCAGAGTCTGTATCAGGAGTGCAGCAGGCAGAGTCTGTATCAGGAGTGCAGCAGGCAGAGTCTGTATCAGGAGTGCAGCAGGCAGAGTCTGTATCAGGAGTGCAGCAGGCAGAGTCTGTATCAGGAGTACAGCAAGGACTGGTACGCAACTTTACACAACTTAGACTTCAGAAAAGGAAGGTTCCACTACAGCCAACCCAATAGATGGAGACCCAATCAGGATTCCCCATATTTAAAAAAAATTAGTGGCAGACGCCAGCAAAGTGGCATCAATTTCAATACTGTACAAATAGTGTAAATAAGACCCACACCTCTTCCAGTGCAGCTAACCCAGGAGTTGGAGACATAACCAGGAGTGTTCACATTGCCCTAAATGAGGGCCTAACACCACCGAAGTGGCATCAATGTCATCAGACTACAAGTAGTTTAACGCAGACCCAAACCTGTCCCACTACAGCCAACCCAATGGATGGAGACACAATCAGAGTTCTCCATATTTCCCATATTTGCCAGCAGCAAGAGCAGGCACAGAAGCCATATCACAGACTGCAATTTCAAGAGATCAATGCAGCACACTCAAAACAACAACATTGCCTACTCTGTACAGTTTGCAATTGGAGTGCAAAAGTCCTTGGAGACCCATGACTTGTTCATCTTGATGAAAGTTAGGCGGTCTACACTTTCAGGGTACAGCCGGGTGGGCTTATCCGTCAAAACACTACCAGCAGTGCTGAAGACACGTTCAGAGACAACACTGGCTGCCGGACATGATAAAACCTCCACGCCGTGAGAGGCGAGCTCAGGCCATTCATCCATTTTTGAAGACCAAAATGTAAAAGGGTCCAAACCCTGCCTGATGGTATTGATTATTGATATTGAACTCTAGATACTCCTGCACCATCCTCTCCAGTCGTTCACCACGTGTCAGACTTGTACTCTGTTGTGCTGGTGCACGAGCAAGTGCAAAAAATGTGTGAAAGGACTCCCAGAAATTGCTTCTGCCACTTACTCTGCTGCTGCTGCTAATGTTTTGGCATTGACGAACTGACGTGCCGAAGGTTGAAAGACTACGGCTGCGATGCACACTTGATGAAAGTGTGCCTCACTGTTATCTTGGGGAAAACCTCTATTAAGATTGCTTAAGAGCTTGTTTCAATACTCCAACATAAGCAGATCCCTTTCCAGGGCGGGAAGCATCTGGCAAAATTGACTCTTATAACGTGGATCTAACAGAGTGGCAACCCAGTAGTCAGCATTATTTCGAATCCTAACTATACGGGGATCATATTGCAGATCAAGAAGGCACTCATATGTCGGGCTGTTCCAGGAGGTCCAAAGCCAGGCTGTGTGTGGGCTGCGTAACACTGATGCTTGTTTCCTCCGTCCCCTCCTGCCAACCACGTTCAAACAAGAGGGGATAATTATCCTCTTCATCCCCTGACAGCTGCTTGCCCATCACCTCTTACTTCTCCATTAGTTCCTCGGCTCTTGCACCTTCACTAACAGTTTGCCTGGTATCACCAAACCCCCTCGATCGCTATAATCCACCGTCAGTTGGCATCCGCATGTGTAACGACAGTCTGGAAATTTGAGACATTGGTACCCCTTCCACATCCTCCTCTTCTTCTGGGGCCACCACCTCCTGCCGCAGGTTATTCAAAGTTTGCTCCAGCATGTACAGTACAGACCAAAAGTTTGGACACACCTTCTCATTTAAAGATTTTTCTGTATTTTCATGACTATGAAAATTGTACATTCACACTGAAGGCATCAAAACTATGAATTAACACATGTGGAATTATATAGTTAACAAAAAAGTGTGAAACAACTGAAAATATGTCTTATATTCTAGGTTCTTCAAAGTAGCCACCTTTTGCTTTGATGACTGCTTTGCACACTCTTTGCATTCTCTTAATGAGCTACAAGAGGTATTCACCGGAAATGGTCTTCCAACAATCTTGAAGGAGTTCCCAGAGATGCTTAGCACTTGTTGGCCCTTTTGCATTGACTCTGCTGTCCAGCTCACCCCAAACCATCTCGATTGGGTTCAGGTCTGGTGACTGTGGAGGCAAAGTCATCTGGCGTAGCACCCCATAACTCTCCTTCTTGGTCAAATAGCCCTTACACAGCCTGGAGGTGTGTTTGGGGTCATTGTCCTGTTGAAAAATAAATGATGGTCCAACTAAACGCAAACCGGATGGAATAGCATGCCGCTGCAAGATGCTGTGGTAGCCATGCTGGTTCAGTATGCCTTCAATTTTGAATAAATCCCCAACAGTGTCACCAGCAAAGCACCCCGACACCATCACACCTCCTCCTCCATACTTCACGGTGGGAACCAGGCATGTAGAGTCCATCCGTTCACCTTTTCTGCGTCGCACAGACACGGTGGTTGGAACCAAAGATCTCAAATTTGGACTCATCAGACCAAAGCACAGATTTCCACTGGTCTAACGTCCATTCCTTGTGTTCTTTAGCCCAAACAAGTCTCTTCTGATTGTTGCCTGTCCTTAGCAGTGGTTTCCTAGCAGCTATTTTACCATGAAGGCCTGCTGCACAAAGTCTCCTCTTAACAGTTGTTGAAGAGATGTGTCTGCTGCTAGAACTCTGTGTGGCATTAACCTGGTCTCTAATCTGAGCTGCTGTTAACCTGCGATTTCTGAGGCTGGAGACTCGGATAAACTTATCCTCAGAAGCAGAGGTGACTCTTGGTCTTCCTTTTCTAAGGCAGTCCTCATGTGAGCCAGTTTCTTTGTAGCGCTTAATGGTTTTTGCAACTGCACTTGGGGACACATTCAAAGTTTGCCCAATTTTTCGGACTGACTGACCTTCATTTCTTATAGTAATGAGGGCCACTTGTTTTTCTTAACTTAGCTGCTTTTTTCTTACCATAATACATATTCTAACAGTCTATTCAGTAGCACTAGTAAACAATGGTGCAGCGGTCTCAGGGAGCGCCAAAGGAATACTGGACAATTTAATAGATGGCAACCGACTTTTATTCTTCCTCCAATACCACTGCCACAACGCGTTTCAACGGTCTAAGCCGTCTTCATCAGGTGAGGTAAAGGAGAATGTTACAATGACAGCTCTATAAAGGGGTGGTATTTTACATAATTTAGACCACGTGTTGTAATCAATTAACCCTTTCATTGAAAAACTCCATATAATGCATTCTTGACCAATTAACCTCTTATTTCCCCTGGAAACAGCATTGTGCACTAAAAAATCCCTACATGGATTCATAAAATCACAATTCTTAGTAAAAACTTCCTATTTGTGTTTAAAAAAATAAATAACATTTTTGTTTTAATTATATTTATTACCAACTATTAAAAATTATAAATTATTAAAATCACCCTGGGGACCTTCTTGGGGTGTCTTGACAGTGCTATACTGCAGTTTCCAGCCCCCAATTCAAAAGTTGAGTTTCTTAAAGAGACAGTACACTTTCATATAAAATGGCCGAAAATAACCTTGTACCATTGCCCACTACGATTATAAACCCCATAAATATTTAAAAACACCCTGGGAACCTTCCCAGGGTGTCCTGACAATGCTATACTACGATTACCAACCCCCAATTCAAAAGTTAAGTTTCTTAAAGAGACAGTACACTTTCATATAAAATGGCCGAAAATAACCTTATACAATTGCCCACTACTATTCTAAAGCTCATAAAACCCAATGCTATCCATTAACATGATCGGAACCTATGCTTCCAGTAAACTAAGTAACTGACGACAATAGGAAAAATGAACTAAATACCAACCCGAAAGGGCAAGCTAATCTCCTGCTATGCTACGTCATACCATACCTTTAATCCTGTGCAGGTAACCCCGCAAGCCATCATTAAACGGCTGATGACAACCCGGGAAAGATATGAGAGGGACAACATTAAACCTTCTCAGATTTAATGGTTTGATGTGTTTTCAATCGTAAGGTTCAAACCCTCAGGGTACAAAGTACCCATTTTGTATATCCAAAAACTTTCTTTCTTTATAAGTGTACTCAATCGTTCTGGTCCATTATCCACAATGTGGTCAATAATGGTTATTTTCATCTTACTCGGGTCTTTGTGGTGATGGTTTGCATAGTGTCTAGAGACACTATGTAATTGATATCCTGCCCTTATATTAGATCTATGTTTATTTAATCGGGCATGGGCTGTCTGAATTGTCCGGCCTATGTATTGCAAGCCACAAGGGCACTCCAGCAGGTATACTACATAGGTGGATTGACATGTTAATCTCTGTTTGATCTGGAAAACCTCATTAGTGGTATTAGATTTAAAGGTTTTTGCATTATTGGTTATAACGCCACAACACATACATTTAGGTCTACAAATGCGCCCTTTCTTTTCTTTTCGCATATTCAGTAGCACTATCAGCTGTGTATCCACCTGACTTCTGCACAACACAACTTATGGTCCCAACCCCATTTATAAGGCAATAAATCCCACTTATTAAAACTGACAGAGCACACCTGTGAAGTGAAAACCATTTCCGGTGACTACCTCTTGAAGCTCATCAAGAGAATGCCAAGAGTGTGCAAAGCAGTCATCAAAGCAAAAGGTGGCTACTTTGAAGAGCCTAGAATATAAGACATATTTTCAGTTGTTTCACACTTTTTTGTTAAGTATATAATTCCACATATGTTAATTCATAGTTTTGATGCCTTCAGTGTGAAAGTACAATTTTCATAGTCATGAAAATACAGAAAAATCTTTAAATGAGAAGGTGTGTCCAAACTTTTGATCTCTACTGTATATGACCGGAATAGTGATGCTGATGACGGCATCGTCAGCGCTAACCAGTTTAGTAGCCATTTCAAAACCGTGCAGAAGGGTGCAGAGGCCCTTAATCTGTTCCCACTCCGCAAACGTGATATGCCCCAAGTCCGTACTGTGTTGCCCAAAGCTATACGTCATGAGATACTGCGTCAGAGCTCGTTGCTGCTGGCACAGTCGCTGCAACATGTGCAGAGTGGAATTCCACCGCGTCGGCACATCACAGATCAACCTGTTAACTGGCACAGACAAAGACCTCTGTATCTATGCAAGTCGATGACATGAGGGGTGCGAACAGCGCAAGTGGGCACACAGCTTCCATACTTTGTGAAGCAGCTCATCAAGGCCAGGATAGTGGCAGAGAAATTGCTATACCACTAGGTTGAGGACGTGAGCCATGGAAGGCACGTGTGCGAGCTTGCCTCGGCCTAGGGCCGCTAACAGGTTCACACCATTATTGCACATGGCCTTCTCTGGCTCTAGGTTCAGCGGAGACAGCCTTTGCTCAAACTGAGCCTGGAGAGCTGCCCACAACTCTTCACCTGTATGACTGCGATCTCCTAGGCATATTAATTTGAAGACTGCTTGATTACGGTGAGCCCTGACTACGCAGTACGGAGGTGGTGAGTATTCGCTCCGCACCCTTGGAACGCGTGTCTTGTTAAGGCAGAGGTTGAGTGCGCAGGTGGAGGCCCTAGAGGAGGTGGAGGATGCAGAAGCAGCTGAGGAAATGGGAAATACAGAGGTTTCTTCTGCAAGCCTTGAGGATTCCAAGATTTGTGGAGCAGCCCCTTCCCTGCCTGCCCCCGCAGCCAACAGAGTCACCCAGTGCCCAGTCAGTGAGATGTAATGCCCTTGGCCATGCTCACTCGTCCAGGTGTCTGTGATGAAATGCACCCTGGCACACGTAGATTTAGACAAGGAACGGGTGATGTTGTCTGCGACATGCTGGTGTAGCGCAGGCACAGCTTTCTTAGAGAAGTAATGGCGACTGGGCAAATGGTACTGGGGGACTGCGACAACCATCAGTTTAGGAAACCGTCTGTATCTACCAGGCAGAACGGCAGCATTTCCGTGACCAACAGATTGGAGATGGTGGAGTTCAATCTCTTAGCTTTGTCATGTGTGGCGCCCTGCTGCGCATTGGTGCCACAGAACACAGAAGGGTGCATGGATAAACTTCTCCACAAGAGGCCCTCACACATTCACACACCTCCACCCTACCACCTCAGACCAGCAGAGGGAGCCTGTTAGGGATACATATAGGGAGGGTGGAGCCAGGCAGTTAGAGTTGAGTTCCTGCTGAGACACAGAGAGTGAGCTGAGAGTGTGCTGACACTCTCAGAGCAGTGAAGAAAGCAGCAAGCTGGCTGCTGTGCTTAGGAGAGCCAAGGCCTACAGCACGTGTGGAAGCCTAGTACGGGCCTTGAGGGGACCGAAGGTGAGAGGAGAAGGAAGAAGTAGTGAGGTGGCAGAGGAGCATACCAGGCTCACCCCGATATATATACCGGACACCGGGTCCGTGCCTGCAGGGACCCTTTACACCCAGTAGGAATCACCGGAATCCCTGGAGGACTACAGGTTTCAGGTTCGCCAAACACTGACTAAAGTACCAGGGCTAGGAGTCACGGAGGTTCCAGCATCCAGGGAGAGTGATCTCCAAAGAGAAGGCCCTACCACCAGGTCAGCAGGTGCAGAGAGAGACAGTAACCAAGCTAGGCCCAGCTCCAGGCAGGCCAGAAGCTTAGAGAATAAAGCAACAGATCAGGAGGCCCTATACCCGCTCGCTGGGGAGAGTCCAGAAGTGCGCCCTTCACCTGGAGTACCCTGGACCGTGCCTGCAGCATCACCAGTAAAGGTACTGAAGCTTACCCCTGTGTGAGTGTCCATCCTTCCTCTGGGACCGTCCTGCCGTCTCTCCCCTGCACCACCATCCAGTCCATCCCCCACGCTGCCCTGAGGCCCTCTCCACCTGTGGGGAGCCGTTCCATCTTAAGCTGCCCTAACATCTGCCTCAGAGGACTGTTGCAGCGCTGGTGATCCTCACCAGACACCACAGGTGGCGTCGCGAATAATCCCAAAAAAAACCCATATAATAGAAGTTCCCCTTTTCACTGACCGCCCTGGGACACGGACCGGGCCAGCCACCGTGATATCCCCCGACAACCAGAGGCCCGGCTGCCGAGTACCCCACGGCCCTGGGGGCGCGTCATGTTTTGGCGTCACGGACAGGATGCGTGACCAGCCCGTACCGGCGGGTGAAGTGTGCCTAAAGTATTGTGAAATGTTACTGGATGTGGCGCTCGCCCCAGAAGAACAGGCGCCATTATGTGCGTGATCAAAGACAACAGTATGGAACCTCCCATCGTGAGCCGGGTCCCAGAATGGCGCCAAAAGCATACCCTGCCCCTTGCAACAGTGACTGTCTGCATAGATGTGTCCGTCAAGGCAGGAAGGCCGTCACAGGGAGTGACCGACAGCAGATGGCCATGGGACCGCCCCCAAAAGAAGTGAGGAGGCGGAGAAAAGGAATGGAGACAGGGTGTGGTCTCGACCCGTCTAGCCAGACCGCACCCGGCAGCCAGGATGGAAGGAAGCAATAGTCCAGCCTCCGCCTCTGGCCTGCCACAGCATCCAGTCACCCCACTCACTATAGAGGGAGAAGTGGAAAAGTTGTCCACGGAGGACGTGGAGATCCTCGAGAGCGAGGTTCTCGAGCTGGGCCAGCAGGTGGAACAAGCCCAGCAGGCAGCGGTCGCAAGATGGAAAAGCGAGCTGCTGGAAAAGTTAGCAGCACGACAGAAATTGACCCCGGATGGAGTACAGGAGCAGGTAGGAGAGAATCCCCAGTCCCGGGCGCTGCCAGCGCCGACCTGCTCCTGCGCCTCTTCCCCCAGCCCTTGCCGTATGCTGCCGTACCCTGGCTGGAACAGCCATACAGCCCGGAACCTCCACCCCCGGGCGCTGAAACAGAGGGCCCCCCCGTATAGTGCCCCCCCGGAACCTCTAATACCAGGCGATGAAGCTGCAGGCCTACTGCTGGAAGCCCTCCCTCCGCCTCCGGCACCGGAGTGGATCTACGGCGCGCCGGTCTTTGACTGGTCCGCCCTCTTCGAGGATCAGCAGCCGTGCCCGCTCCTCCCAATACCAGCGCCGCCGGTTGCCTGCCCCGGCGGAGAGGAGTTATGCTGGGACAACCGGGAGGTGACCTGATGGGGTTCTCCCAAGAAACCGAGGCCGCCGCCCTGCAGAGGAAAGAGTTCTGCAGGCGGGAGCTCCGGCAATTGGAAAGGGAGCGACGCGCACGAGAAGCGCGCAGTGAATGCCTGGAGGCCCGAGATAAGGCCGCCAAGGCACAAGTTCGCCAGGTGGAGACAGCCCACCCCAGCCCCCGCGAGGAAAGCCTCATCGTTAAATTCAATTTGAAGGTTGGTTGGGGCTTCATCCGCAGTCCCGAGTTCAACAGGGACATATTTGTCAACCGGCGGGATGTGGAGCCCGAGCTGGAGGAAGGCCATCCCGACCGGAACCTGTATCCGGGAGATCATGTCACGTTCACCTGGCACCATGGAGAACGTGGCTGGTATGCCCTGCATGTCAACAAGGATGCACGGCTGCAGGAAGTCCCTCGTCAGGGAAAAATGAGGAATACCCCAGGCGGGGTCCCCACTATTAAGCCGGCAAGTGGGACTGGACGTTGCTATTACCGTTAAAAAGTTGAATAATGTAGAGTGTGTGTTTCTATTACCCGTAAGGGTATACAGGCTGAGGACTGTGAGCAGCCGGACGTTGACATTGTACATAGTTCAGCACTTCTTAAAGTGCACCCTATTGGTTTTATAATAATGCCCATGACCACAGAACAAAAACCCATTTGGCGTGGCGGAAGCCGTTGTCCAACTCAGGATCGCCTATGCCCTGCAGCCACGCCCAGGGCCTGCGTTGAGGGTTTGCGGACTGGTCCCTCATGCTGCTGACGCGCCCCCTGGGCCATATTCTTTAGGGGAATACCCGGAGCCGGATCAGATGGGGGTTGTAGTCTTCCGAGTGGCTGTGACCCGGTCCGTGCCCAGGGTGTCAAGCTCAGAGTATGTGGCAGTCCTACAGATGTTATAAAGTTCTTAATGTCGACTACGCCACCCGTTGTATTGCGGTCACTATGGCCGCCGCTGCAGCAGGGTCCGCTGAGGCTGATGGTGTTGGTGCAGCTTTTGGTAGTATAACCCCCAACGGGTGGGGTATAGCCTCAGGGGGTCAGGTGCAGAGGATGGGGGTTGTGGTGGTACAGCATAGATGTTAAATGAAGACAGAGTCGGGTTGTGCAGTTTAGGGTATTTACTCACTGCTGATGTTCCGGTCACTCTAGCTTCAAGTGACCACCCGAGCCGTGCTGCGTCCACCAGGTCCTGGATTCAGCAAACCCCCAAACAAGTCCGGAGCGTGACCCTGAGCTCTCCTTCTGTCCTTTCCTCTGGCCGTCCCCACTAGTGATCCACCTAGGTCCAGCTCCCTCGGGCCTTCTGTTGGGAGACCCTTGGCCTTGGGTTCCCTGACCCTCCACGTGGTCTGCCTTCGGGGTGGATGTGGTGGGTGGCCGTGGCAGACGCTGCCCACGGCCTCCGGTCTCTGGCTAGGGTGTGCTTTTGCCCCCACCAGTTTGGGATCCGGTACCCTATTGCCGACTCTTCACCCGGGGATTGAATTTGGGTTCTCAGAGTCCTTTCTTTTCACCCCCTCTGGGTCTCTCTTTCTTCTCCTCTCTCACTCTGGCTCAGGCCGCTCTGCTCCTCTGCTCTCCTTGCTGACTCTGACAGACTGACCGACTGTGGCAGACTGACTCCTCTGCAAAGACTGACTGACTGACCCTGATCTTTGATGGTGCCCACCTTATATACTCCCTCTATGTGTGAGCTCAGGTGACCAGCACCCAATGAGCTCCTATCTTTACCCAGGCTGCTCCCCCTATCTGCCCCTACACTACTTGGGATGTACCACCCCCCTCCCACTCCAGCCAGGAACAGACTCGGTCGTACCTGCACATTTCTAAGTGGGAGTACCGTTGGTCTGCTCCTCGGAAATGGGATGTGTGTAGTGCATGCAGCCTACCGAGCTCAGTTCCACACTCCATCCTTACCCGGGAGTGGAATATCACACCTCTGGGTTGAGGTGCAATACCCCTGTAGCAGCCGAATCCTCAGGGTGCTACACTGCTACCTGTTGCACTTATGAAGAAGAAAGATGTTATTTAAGAAAGTTTTATAATATTTCTAAAAATGTAACTTGCAACTTTAAAGTGATGTGCCTCCCATAAAGGGAAGAATGTTTTTATAATCTTATATGCGGATGCATCTTAAAAATTTTGCATGTCATATATCCCTGTTTTTGTTTTGTTCCAGCCCGCGGACGTGCTATGTTTTACCGGGGGGGAATGTGGCGCCCCTGAGGGTTCAGTCGCCACAGAGGTACTGCACCTCACCCAGAGGTGTGGTGTCTCCCTTCTCTCAGGTAGGATGGGAGTGCTGCACAGAACCCCAAAACACCTGCATCCAACACTACACTACTCCATGCCGGCTGGAGGGGCAAGACGCAATGTATGTTTCTGCTGAGCCCTGACCCTGGCTGGAGTGGGGGGAACCCAAAGGTAGGGGGAACCAGTAGTGGGTGTGGGTGGAGGAAGTAGATAGAGGAAGCACTTTTCATAGGAGTATAAATAGGGAAGCTATCTTAGGGTGGCAGTTTAGTTGAGTGGTGGAGTAGTCGTGTCAGTTCTAGGGAGCTGTTCAGAAGAACAGCTCGGGACTGTTCGGTGGAACAGTCCGGGAGCAGAGTCTCATTAAGAGATCTGCTCCGCAGTTAGGGCCAAGTGTGAAGGCCCCGGAGGGGAGCAGGGAGTAGGCTCCGTTCTACAGAAAGGATCCCAAGGGGTACGGCGCGTGCAGGACGGCACCCGTACGCCCCGCATCTGAGAGAAGACAGAGGGATTGCTGCGGCATTCTAATCCCCCAGGAGGGTCAAGTAGGTCCCGGATCCGACGTACAGGAAGGACTCTAGAGCACCCGAGCGGGATTGAGAGTGGGCAGCGCAGAGCAGGAGGGAGAAGGACCAGAGTAAAGACGGTCAAAATAGGAACACGAGAAAGTGGGGTTCTACCGGGTATTCCCAAGTTGCCTGAGGAAGGATTGAACCTCTGCCCGATGAACGCAGCGCGACGTGGGAGGCCTTTACCTGCACCGTGCACCTGTGAAGTGTCTAAAGAACTGTGAGTAAAATCTTGCATGACTGCACTGCACTGCCTCCGTCCATTCTTTCAGCGGCACCATTGTTCCCCCTGCACTACAACGCCCAGCGCAACCACCACTCCATCTTACACTGCCCTGAGGCCTGCTCCACCTGTGGGGAGCCGTCCCATCACTTGCTGCCCTAACATCTGCCTCAGAGGACTGCTGCAGCGCTGGTGATCTTCACGAGACACCACAGGTGGTGTCACGAATAATCCCAAAAACCCCATATAATAGAAGTCCCCCCTTTTCACTGACCGCCCTGGGTCACGCCTGGGCCAGCCACCGTGATATCCCCCGGCAACCAGAGGCCCGGCTGCTGAGTACCCCACGGCCCCGGGGGCGCGTCACATGCGTAGGACGAAACAATCTTTTACGTGACCACAACTGCGGGACCAAGATCTAGCTAAGGTGCTGAGAGAGGGTGGAGTATGGTGAACTGGAAAAACTGGTGGAGTGTGAGTGAGGTGCAGATGTTACGGTGGATTGAGAAACATGCGGTGTGCTCAGTGAAACAAACACAGCAGACGTGTCCCCTTCCGTTACTTCTGACGGGCTGTCACTCAGCCTGACTGGAGCGCGTAAAGAACCAGAGTTTCTGCAATGGGACACCTGCGTGACAATACTTGGCACGGTAACAGAGGAGGAGGATGAAGCAGCGGATGCGTTTGATGGAGCAGCTGATGGTTGTTGAGGTCTGCTGGTTCGCATTTCAGAGCGGTAAGATTCCCAGCGAAAAGAATGTTGTGTGAGCATATGAACGTTCATGCATGTGTAGCACCCCGAGGACTCGGCTGCTACAGGGGTATTACACCTCAAACCAGTGGTGTGGTATTCCACTCCCGGGTAAGGATGGAGTGTGGGACTGAGCTCAGTAAGCTGCATGCACTACACTCATCCCATTTCCGGGGGACAGAACAACGGTACTCCCACTAGGTAGATGTGCAGGTACGACAGCGTCTGTCCCTGGCTGGAGTGGGAGGGGGGGAGGAACATCCCAGTAGTGTAGGGGCAGATAGGGGAGGGACTCTGGGCATAGAAGTAGGAGCCCATTGGGTGCTAGTCACCTGGGCTCACACATAGAGGGAGTATATAAGGTGGGCACCATCTTAGGACAGGGAGAGAGTCCAGGTCTGTTCAGAGAGAGAGCTGACAGGGAGCTGTGGCTCCGGCTGGGCCCAGCTCCAGGGCCAGGCCTGTAGTGGAGAGGAGGAGGAAGAAAGGCCCAGAGACGCAGGACAAGAGGGAACCCTGAGATCCCACAAGTGGACGGGTGAAGGGTTGGCAGAAAAGGGTACCGGATCCCAAGCTGGCAGAGGCAAGATATCCTTAACCAGGAACCGGAGGTCGTGGTCAAGCTTTGGCACGACCCTCACCACACTCACCAGGAAGGCATACCACGAATAGGGTCAGGAAAGCCAGAGAAGGTTTTACCACCAAGAGGCCCGAGGGAGCCGGACAAAGGTGGGTCCCTGGTGGGGACGGCCAGTAGGAAGGAAGAGAGGGGAGCTCAGGACCACGCTCTGGAACTGCCTGGGGGTTGGCCGAGTCCCACACCTGGTGGACGCAGCACGACTCGGGTGGTCACTCAAGGCCGGAGTGACCGGAGCAACACCTGTGAGTAAAAACCCTGAAACTGCATCACAAGTCTCTGAGCTTTCTTGCTGCACCATCGCTATCACCATCATCTACATCTGCTGCCCTGAGGCCATACCCCTCCCGTTGGGGGTTCTACCAGCTACGCTGCACAACCTTACCACCGGCCTCAGCGGTCTGCCCTGCAGCGGCGGCTTCATAGCCGCATTCATCGGGTGGCGTAGTCGAACATTCTAACATCTACTGCTAAAGACTGCCGCTCAGTTTGACTCCCTGGGCACGGACCGGGTCACCGCCACGAGACTACTACCCCCATCTGACCCGGCTCCGGGTAAGCTCCCCCGTGCGCGCGATGCCGCGCGACGCAGCAGGCCCAGGGGCGCGTCACATGGAGTAGTCAAATTATTGCAGTTTTTCCCTCTACTGAGTTTTTTATTGAAAAGTTTGCAGATAACATTGAGTTGGCTCATGCTTTGCAGTGATAAAAAAGGCCCATGCTAGGCAACCCTTGCTGCCCCTGCGAGCTGCAGACACGTGACTGCTGCTGGCCACAGCAACGGTTGTGGCTAAGGATGCAGTGCTCCTCGTGCTTGCATCACTCCATGTCTGCGCCGTAGGGCGAAATGTAACCTCCTCGTCTTCCTCCTCCACCTCCTCAGATGAGCTACACGGCTGCGTGACTCTGGGTTCACACCAAGTAGGATCTTCAACCTCTTCATCATCCAATGTGTTATCCCATTCCTCGCCCTCAGGGTGACCCCTCTCCTCTTGTTGCTCTGACAGCACAGTACAGTCCGCATGAGCCTCAGGTATCTGAGTCTCATCGGGATCACGTCCCTCCTCTGTGGTTAAGGTCTGGTGACGAGAGTCAGGAACCTGCTCGGACCCTACTTCGTCCTGCCCCGAATCCAAGCTAAAAAAAATTTGTGCGTCGGTGCAGATGCTTTCCTCCCCTTGACTCTGTGACTGTTTGGTGTACACTTCTGATGCCCATGGTGCAGAATGGGTGAAGAGTTCTACAGACTCGCTCATCTGTGGTTCGCTACTGTCAGTTGGGCAATTGGCCAGTTGTGACGCAGGGGGAAGCATGGGTAATTGGGGTGCCACCTCTGTGAACTGTACTGCGTGTGATGTTGAGGTGGAGGAAGAAGAGGAGAGGCCACTGGAAGCAGAACTTGCCATCCACTGGAGCACCTGCTCTTTCTGGGCCTTATCAACAAGGCGTATCGCTGTGCGGCTGCCAAAGGGAGGGAGTGGAGTAGCCCGTCCAGTAACAGAAGTTGTCAGTTGTCTTTGGATAGGACCTGTTTGTGTTGGTTCACTAGTGCTTCCACTAACATTACCACGTACCCCACGTACACCTTGAACACCAAGCCTATACCCCTTCCACCACGCCCTCTCTTTTTCCCCACTCATGTTGGTCAGATACAGTGGTAGGTGCACCCAACTAACTAAAGAAAAATATGTTTTTTTCCTGTGCAATAGCTCAGCACACACCTGAATTTCAGTGGCACTAAATGACAAGGTAAGATATGGCCTGCCGTATAACGTTACTGTAGCGCCCCGAGGGTTCGGCCGCTACAAGGGTATTGCACCTCTGCCAGAGGTGTCATATTCCACTCCCGGGTAAGGATGGAGTATGGACCAGGGCTCAGGTAACTGAATACAGCACACACACCCCATTTCCGAGGGACAGTTCAACGGTGCTCCCATTAGACAGTAATGCAAGCACGACAGACCATGTCCCTGGCTGGAGTGGGGAGGGGGAGGAAAACCCAGTGATGTAGGAGCAGGAGGGGACGGTTCCTGAGCGTAGACAGGAGTCCATTGGTTGCTGGTCACCTGGGCTCATGCTTTAGAGGGAAGTATAAAAGGTGGGCACCATCTTAGATCAGGGTCTGTTCAGTCAGAGGAGAAGACAGGGAGCAGAGGCTCTGTAGGAGCTCTGCTCACGAGTGGGCCTAGAGAAAAGGCCGAGAAAGGAGGAAGAGAAGGAACAGGAGAAGAAGGAACAGAAAAGGAGGAGGACAGATAGAGAAACAGAAGGGCTCAGGAACAAGAAGGTGGAAGGGACCCTAAGAACCCATGAGAATACCGGGTGAAGGGTCAGGCAGATTAAGGGTACCGGAACCCAAGTTGGTGGAGGAGAAACTACCCTCAGCCAAAGACCGGAGGTCGTGATCATTTATTGGTGCGACACCTCATCAAACCTGCTAGGAAGGCACCATATAGGACAGCGGGGAACGGGGCCCACGTTTACCCGCGCAGATCCGCGGCAGCTGGACAAAAGTGGATCACTGGTGAGGCAGGCCAGAGAAAGGACAAAAGGGGGTCCTAAGCCAGACTTTTGAACTGCCTGGGAGTTGACCGAGCCCCACACCTGGTGGACGCAGCACGGCTCGGGCGGTCACTACCTGTACAGAAGTGACCCGGAGCACATGAACTGTGAGTAAAAGACATTGGATTGCAGTACGTTGTCTGTGTACTTTCTCGCTTCTCCAGCACTACGGGTACTGGGACTCCCTGCACCATCACCCCCATCATCCATTGCAGACCCCTGGGGCTACACTCTTCCCGTGGGGAGTTAAACAACCTCAGCTGCGTACACCATAAGCCTCAGGGGATTACCTTGCAGCGGCGGTTCATAATAACCGCAATCCACGGGTGGCGTAGTGGGACAACATGAACAGCACATAGCAGACTACCATTGGTCTGACCACCCTGAGCCACGGAACCGGGTTGCCACCACTACCCCCATCGTCTCCTGTTGCCCGGCTCCGAGTACCCCACGGCCCAGGGGGTGAGTCATTACCAACAGACAAAAGAAATTTGTTAGTGTGTATGAGGCCGATAAAACCTACGAGATATTCTCCAAACAATTTCAAACTGAGATGTCCCTTGCTGTATTACTTTAGAAACAGGAGAATTTTTTTTTTTTTATGTGGATGAGGCCAGTATGACATAGAATATATGCTCCAAAATATTTCAAACTCAGATCTAGCCAGCTGTATCACTTTACTCAGCAAAAAAAAATTTTGGGTTACTCTGCATAAGCTCTGCGTCCAGTTGACTTTGACCGACACTGACATAGTAGCTGGCTTATAGCACTGTATGACTTTTAGCACAGGAAAAAATATTTTTTGGACTGGGCCTAGTAAGAGAAGTTTTGTTTTTTTTACTGTGAAACCAGGACAAGTTCAACGCCACTAAAATAGGATCTGCCTTTTAGCAGACTGGATCAACTTTACCATAGTAAAAAACCTTTGGTGGACTCTGTCTGCCAACCAAAAATATATGTAGGTTTGACTGTGCGTACAAGCAGAATTTGACCGCCACTGACTTAGTAGCTGGCTTATAGCACTGTATGACTTTTGGCACAGGAAAAAATATTTTTTGGACTGGGCGTAGCAAGAGAAAAAAATTATTTTTTACTCTGAAACCACCTGAAGTTCAACTCCACTAAAATAGGATCTGACACTAAAAAAAAACTTTAGTGCACACTGCTTTCAATATCACAATAGGAACAGAAAAGAAAAACAGATTTTGTGCTCTGCAATAAGAAGCTCTGCAGACTGTGCAGAGCACAATTTCAACCCCACTAAATGAAAAGGTGCACGGCGCTTGCTTGATCACATTAGCAAGTGCAAAAAAAGATTCAAGGTATACTGAGACATGGAGCTATATACCAGCGGTGCACAGCTGGTTCTGTCAGAATCTCAGTACTTGCACAAGAAGACCAAAAATGTGCTGCACCAGCGGTTGCAGAGGTACACAGGCCAGGAATTATCTACACTATCTGACTACCACACAAGCGCCCATCTATCACGCTAATATCTCTCATTACACAGGAGAACACAGAGCGGCATCTGTCTCCAGCAGTGACATGGATATAATGGCGCTGAGGGAACATGGCGGCTTTTTATATTGAGAGGACATGTGATTTCTGCAGCCAATTGCAGAAGCCCTTATGTCTGGACAGTGTAGACGCTTCCTGCGCTATGATTGGCTGGCCGTGCTTTCCTCAGTTAAAGTTACCCCCCACAGAAAAAAAAAACAGTGCACCGCTGAACTGACCTGTTCTAAGCTCTCCACAGCCCCCACTCTCACCTGGCATATGTCATCGCTCATCATACACTTGCACTATGCTAACAAAACTGTTCAAAATGCCGTGGTTGCCCTGTATTCATGGTCCCGCGCAAATTCGTCAAACTTTTCCGACTTTAAGAAAAATTTCTCGCCTTTGTGATCACGAATGCGAATGTGCCATATTCGTGCCGAATTTGAAACTTTCGAACATTCGCCGAACAAATTCGCTCAACACTAATCACGACTACAATCCACAAAGGAACTCCAAGGAGAATCTAGCCGACTGCTAGAATTCCAGACCTGAAAAAAGGAATTGACTAATCACCGACACCTCTCTGGAGAAACTGAGTGTATTTAAGGATCCAGCAAGGGTGTGTTAATTAGCAGCAGAAGGTGGAGATCACCGCTGGGTCCTAAAGGGAGAGGGATGATGAAAGGATCAAGAAGATGTTTGCAAGGCCAAACGCAGCGACCTTCTACAGCCAGTTCCAGTATGACTATCTGTCAAAATTGACACATCCATGACACAACCCCTGAAACAGCTGGGAGAGTAGTTAGGGATTGCTTTAGCCACTCTAGCTGGGGTCAGGTACCATCTAGTTAGCACCTTATAGTTTGTTTCCAGCATTAAGGTGTTTATTATACCTCCCGTTGATGAATACCAAATTTGGGACTATTCAGAGTCGGATAGGACGGAGCCAATGTCAGATTCCCATCGAGAGGTATAGGTTACAGTACGTCTATGTGAAGTATAATTGATATGGGAGTAAAGGAGAGATATTGCATCTTGTGGGTTTTGACGGCACCGCTGTTCAAAAGGAGTAAATGCATACGGCGGGGTAAAGTTTCTCAGCAGTAAGGGGATGAAATTCTTAAGTTGTAGATAGCAAAATATTTCTTTAGGGGGAAGTTTATATTTATCTTGAAGGGCTGGAAATGGGATGATACCATTAACATTAAATAAATGGTGGGTTTTAGTAATCCCGGCTACGATCCATGATCGGAAGTTCGGTAGGGACTCATTTCCCGGGGGAAACTGTGGGTTAACCCAGAGTGAGGCCAGAGGTAAAAAAGGGAAAGATTAGAGAGGAGGAATATTTCAGGGAGCCCCACATTTTAAGCGAATGTGATATGACAGGATTAGTAATATGTTTGCGTTGGGTTGGGAGGGTCCATAGCAAGATATCAAGAGTTAGTGGGTGACATTCAGGAGCCTCTAGGGTGAGCCACAGAGTTGGTTCTAAATAGGTGTGATATAGTGTTAATTGGGCGAGTTGGGCTAGGCTGTGGCGTATATTTAATGCTTTTTGCTCCAGATTTCTCTACAGTTCCAGCGCTGCATCAGCATTAGGACGTCGTGTGCACACAGAAATAAGTTCACCAGCAGCAGAAGCAGGCAGGAATATGGAGCAGGGGGCTGCAAGAAATCTCATGTTTATGGGATTTGCATTATAGAAACTTAATCCAATAGATATCTGCTTTGTTAAAAACTCTGCACCTGGGAGGGGTCTAGGTGTGCTCCATTGTAGGGATAGGGAAGTTGTGGCAGAGGGTGACACCAATACACAAACTTTTTTTCTTTCCTCCAACAGCTGTGTAGGGGCTTGTATTCTTGCGGTATGAGTTGACGGTTTTGTACCGTTGTGGATTAAATATGACTTTTTGATCACTTTTTATTGTTTCTGGAACATGAAATGAACCAAAATGTAATTCTGGCAATGAATTTTTATTTTTATGGTGTCCATTACTTTAATAAATATGGGGATTATAGATGTATCAATACCCATTATGTGGTCTATATTAATTGTTTAGGGTTGTTTTTTTTACATAAAAGTATTTTAATAGAGAAAATGGCGCTTATGTGTTTTTTTTCTGCATTGCATAAACTATCCAAAGATCAGACACATACAGCACACACACCGCTCACATATCAGACACATGCAGTACACACCGCTCACATAACAGACACATGCAGCACACACACCGCTCACATATCAGACACATGCAGCACACACACCGCTCACATATCAGACACATGCAGCACACACACCGCTCACATATCAGACACATGCAGCACACACACCGTTCATATATCAGACACATACAGCACACACACTGCTCACATATCAGCCACATGCAGCACACACACCGTTCACATATCAGACACATGCAGCACACACTCTGCTCACATATCAAAAACATGCAGCACACACACTGCTCACATATCAGACACATGTAACACACACTGCTCACATATCAGACACATGCAGCACACACTCTGCTCACATATCAAAAACATGCAGCACACACACTGCTCACATATCAGACACATGTAACACACACTGCTCACATATCAGACACATGCAGCACACACACTGCTCACATATCAGACACATGCAGCACACACACTGTTCACATATCAAAAACATGCAGAACACACACCGCTCACATATCAAAAACATGCAGCACACACACCGCTCACATATCAAAAACATGCAGCACACACACCGCTCACATATCAAAAACATGCAGCACACACACCGCTCACATATCAAAAACATGCAGCACATACACCGCTCACATATTAGACGAATACAGCACACACACCGTTCACATATCAAACACATGCAGCACACACACCGTTCACATATCAGACACATACAGCACACACACCGCTCACATATTAGACACATACAGCACACACACTGTTCACATATCAGACACATGTAACACACTCGCTGCTCACATATCTGAAACATGCAGCACACACACCGCTCACATATCAGACACATACAGCACACACACCGCTCACATATCAGACACATGCAGCACACACCGCTCACATATCGGACACATGTAACACACACTGCTCACATATCAGACACATGCAGCACACACACTGCTCACATATCAAAAACATGCAGCACACACACCGCACACATATGAAAAACATGCAGCACATACACCGCTCACATATTAGACACATACAGCACACACACCGTTCACATATCAAACACATGCAGCACACACACCGTTCACATATCAGACACATACAGCACACACACCGCTCACATATTAGACACATACAGCATACACACCATTCACATATCAAACACATGCAGCACACACACCATTCACATATCAGACACATGTAACACACTCGCTGCTCACATATCTGACACATGCAGCACACACATCGCTCACATATTAGACACATACAGCACACACACCATTCACATATCAAACACATGCAGCACACACACCGTTCACATATCAGACACATACAGCACACACTGCTCACACATCAAAAACATGCAGCGCACACACACCGTTCACATATCAGACACATGCAGCACACACCGCTCACATATCAGACACATGCAGCACACACCGCTCACATATCAGACACATGCAGCACACACCGCTCACATATCAGACACATGCAGCACACACCGCTCACATATCGGACACATGTAACACACACTGCTCACATATCAGACACATGCAGCACACACACTGCTCACATATCAAAAACATGCAGCACACACACCGCACACATATGAAAAACATGCAGCACATACACCACTCACATGTTAGACACATACAGCACACACACCGTTCACATATCAGACACATGCAGCACACACCGCTCACATATCGGACACGTGCAGCACACATCGCTCACATATTAGACACATACAGCACACACACCATTCACATATCAAACACATGCAGCACACACACCGTTCACATATTAGACACATACAGCACACACACCATTCACATATCAAACACATGCAGCACACACCGTTCACATATCAGACACATGCAGCACACACCGCTCACATATCGGACACATGCAGCACACACTGCTCACATATCAGACACATGTAACACACTCGCTGCTCACGTATCAGACACATGCAGCACACACCGCTCACATATCAGACACATGCAGCACACACCGCTCACATATCGGACACATGCAGCACACACCGCTCACATATTAGACACATACAGTAACCACACCACTATTATATTGCACACATTGTACACACAGCACCTACACATTAGATACATGCAGCACACACCGCTCACATTTCTGATATATTCAGACATTAGGGAGTTCCATTTTTGGCACAGACAAATGAAACTCATGCAAAAAAACTAATTATTTCCAAAAAAATTATTATGGTGTCTTTCTGGTTTCTGTTTGGTGTCAATTTTTAGAATGGAAGAAAAAGAGCAGAATGTAGAACTTTTTCTTCTATTCTAAAAACTGAAATATCACAGAACCCCACAATGATCAATGGGGCCCCTCTGCATCCTTATGTATTACTTATGCAATGGATCCATTTTGTGTATGAACTCTGTCCATTCTTTAAAACAAAACAGTCAAGCAGAACTCCCAAAGTGTAAATGTGAACATAGCCTTACGCATTAGGCGTATACAACGCATACACACACTGCTTACTTGTTACCCTAATACAGCACACATATACCACTTACATATCAGACAACAGAGGCCGTGTGGCCAGGACTCTGGCATGGGCATGACATATTAATCGCCATAGAAATCAATAGCTTAGACAGTATTTATGCAAACAGCATTGTATGCCCAGCCAGTAAGGCCTTCACTCTAATAAGATTCACTTCTTCAATAGCAAGACATGAGGTATGCATTATCTAGAACAAATAAAGGAAGGAAGGTGCGGTACAGAACATTCACCTCCCGATCAATGAGTAGGAGCAGTGCTGGGTCAGGAAATGTGCTAGCAGTGACCCAGAGACGACTGACCTCTCGCCCCCTCCTGAAAGTCTTGGTGTCTGCAGTGTTCTCTATTCTTGTCTGGCGACTTCATGTTCTTCCTTGTCTTATGTAATGTTAAATCGAATGACAGAATATATTGCTGACCTGATAATAAAAGCACAATGTGGAACTTTCATTCTTCAGGATTAAAGAATATAATATTAGAGGTCAAATTTTATTTGAGGACAAAAAAGTTTTACTTAAAGGGGTTGTCAGAAACTGAGTTAAAATGTTTGTTTTTTTTAAGTATTAATTGTTTTAAATAATAAACAAAGGTATACTCGCCTTCCAGTGCCCCCCTTGGATCCAGTGCAGACAGCTCTGAAGGTCTGCGCTGGCTCTGGAATTGATGACTGTTCTCTCTTGGTTCTCCTGGGGTTCCTCAGGGGTCAGTCCTAGCTCCCCTCCTCTTCTCTCTATACACCGCAACATTGGACAAACCATCATCAGATTTGATTTTCAGTACCATCTCTATGCTGATGACACCAAATTATACACATCTTCGCCTGACATCACCCATGCATTACTACAAGATACCAGTGATTGTCTGTCCATTGTCTCTACCATCATGTCCTCCCTCTAACTAAAACTAAATCTGTGAAAAACTGAACTCTTTGTGTTTCCTCTCTCTACTAACCTATCTATACCAGATAGTGCCATCTCTTTGCACTGGTTGCCCATCTGCTACATAGTCCAATATAAACTTATCACTCTTACCCACAAATCTCTTCACAGTTGTGTACTGCCCTACATCTCCTCCCTGATCTCTGTCTACCACCCTACCCATCCTTTCTGATCCACTAATGACCTAAGACTAACATTCTCTATAATCCGAACCTCCCACTCCGGCGCCAAGACTTTTCTCGTGATGCACCAGTTTTCTGGAATGCACTACCCGGACAATCCAGTTAATTCCCAGTATCCACAGCTCCAAGCCTACCCTGAAAACACATTTCTTTAGACTGGTCTATCACTTTGCTTCACTAATCTAACTATCCCGTGTTCTCTCTTTCACGCACTCAGTAGTGCTTTGCATCTGTACTTGTACACAAACTGAGTGGTGAATGGTTCATGCAGCTTTATTTGATGTCTGGACATTACACAACAACACTTTATTTAATCTTTTGTGTCCCCCTTATTTCCTCATTGATTGTAGCTTGCGAGCAGGGCATTCACTCCTCTGTGATTAATTATATCTTACTCTGTAACATCTTATCTTGTATGTAAAAGTTCCCTCTCAATTGTAAAGTGCTGCGGAATATGTTGGCACTATAGAAATAAAAAAAGTATTATTATTATGCCTGCTCCATTTGGAAGTCAAAGAATTGGACTGGCTGCAGTTGTCATGTGGCCAGAAGTAGGTATCATTGGATGTTTCTCTGATGATGCATTTTTATAGTTTCTCATCTGTTTTTCTTCTGAAGCGCTGGAAGGTGAATATTCCTCCATTTATTATTTTAAAACCATCAATGCCTAAAATAAAAATTATTTTGGAGTCGGACCACCTCTTTAAGAAGAAATTATTCCAAGAAGTCATGTGATATCAATATTTCAGAATAAGATGTCATGTGTGTACTGAGGGAATAACACAATTTCTGGCCAGCATTTGGTCTATAGCTTGCATTGTTCTCCAGTTTACCTCTATGAAAGCACTAATTTGCAATTGTTTCCGAGCTAGTGGGTAGAGCTTAGCTGCTATGATGACTGACATACACAGCACACACAGACTTATGAGGAATTCCGGCTCTTCTGTGTGAATTCAGAATATGTTCAAAAGCAGAAGCAACATAGAAGACATTATACAGTAGTACTGCACAGTGTAACTGTGAATCCATCTATGAGGGTGAGATAAAACACTTACGAGAAAACAGCATCACAATCTGTGTGTGTCTGTGACTCTCTGTCTTTCACTTTGCTATCCAGTCTGGGTCTCCTCTCTCTTCTTAGGTTTTGATAAGTAACTATAATCTGATCACTCA
The DNA here is from genome assembly GCF_046119375.1 of Phyllobates terribilis. Lineage (NCBI taxonomy): Eukaryota > Metazoa > Chordata > Amphibia > Anura > Dendrobatidae > Phyllobates > Phyllobates terribilis. The sequence goes on from NW_027362764.1 coordinate 716,699,064, forward strand.
GTGAGCTTGCAGTCCTTCTTGTCTTGAGCATGATTTTTTTTCATGAGTAAATTATGGATTCAGGAGATTGTTAGAAGCACCCATGGCTGCTGTTTTTTGGCACAAGGTTAGAGGAGGCTGGGTTTTTATAAATCTATATATAAATTTATTTTTTTGCCTACGCTGTGTGCAGAATTATTAGGCAAGTTGTATTTTAGAGGATTATTTTTATTATTGATCAACAACTATGTTCTCATAAATACCCAAGCTTAATATTTTTGGAAGTTGGAGTGTGTTTTTTTTAGATTTGGCTATCTTAGGAGGATATCTGTTTGTGCAGGTAACTATTACTGTGCAGAATTATTAGGCAACTTAATAAAAACCAAATATAATCCCATCTCATTTGTTTATTTTCACCAGGTAAACCAATATCAGTGCACAAAACTTAGAAATAAACATTTCTGACATGCAAAAACAAAAACCCAAAAAATTAATGATCAATATAGCCACCTTTCTTTATGATGACACTCAACAGCCTTCCATCCATAGATTCTGTCAGTTGCTTGATCTGTTTTCGATCAACATTGCGTGCAGCAGCCACCACAGCCTCCCAGACACTGTTCCGAGAGGTGTACTGTTTTCCCTCCCTGTAGATCTCACATTTTATGATGGACCACAGGTTCTCTATGGGGTTCAGATCAGGTGAACAAGGGGACCATGTCATTATTTTTTCTTCTTTTAGACCTTTACTGGCCAGCCACGCTGTGGAGTAGTTGGATGCATGTGATGGAGCATTGTCCTGCGTGAAAATCATGTTTTTCTTGAACGATACCGACTTCTTCCTGTACCACTGATTGAAGAAGTTGTCTTCCAGAAACTGGCAGTAGGTCTGGGAGTTGAGCTTCACTCCATCCTCAACCCGAAAAGGTCCCACAAGTTCATCTTTGATGATACCAGCCCATACCAGTACCTCACCTCCACCTTGCTGGCGTCTGAGTCGGAGTGGAGCTTTCTGCCCTTTATTGATCCAGCCTCTGGCCCATCCATCTGCCCCATCAAGAGTCACTCTCATTTCATCAGTCCATAAAACCTTTGAAAAATCAGTCTTAAGATATTTCTTGGCCCATTCTTGACGTTTTATCTTATGTTTCTTGTTCAAAGGTGGTCGTTTTTCAGCCTTCCTTACCTTGGCCATGTCCCTGAGTATCGCACACCTTGTGCTTTTTGATACTCCAGTAACGTTGCAGTTCTGAAATATGGCAAAACTGGTGGCGAATGGCATCTTGGCAGCTTCACGCTTGATTTTCCTCAATTCATGGGCAGTTATTTTACGCCTTTTTTGGCCAACACGCTTCTTGCGACCCTGTTGGCTATTTGCCATGAAACGCTTGATTGTTCGGTGATCACGCTTCAAAAGTTTGGAAATTTCAAGACTGCTCCATCCCTCTGCAAGACATCTGACAATTTTGGACTTTTCAGAGCCCGTCAAATCTCTCTTCTGACCCATTTTGCCAAAGGAAAGGAAGTTGGCTAATAATTAAGCACACCTTATAAAGGGTGTTGATGTCATTAGTCAACACCCCTCCTCATTACAGAGATGCACATCACCAGATTTACTTAATTGGTAGTTGGCTCTCAAGCCTATGCAGCTTGGAGTAGGACAGCATGTATAAAAAGTATCAAAGTGATCAAAATACTCATTTGCCTAATAATTCTGCACACAGTGTAAAATACAAAGGAAATGTTAACTTTAGGACTTTTAGAGATCATTTCATCTTCAACTTACTTACCTGTTCACAATAAGGCTGCGTTCATACGATGCGTTTTTCATGCGTTTCCGCGGTGTTTTTGCAGTTGCGTAAACGCCGCGGAAACGCATGAAAAACGCATGGTAGAAGGGCAGCAATGTTCCCCAATTGAAATCCGCATGTGCTGTGCCCATGATGCGGATTTTTCCGCAGCGTAAACGCTGCGGTCAAAAATCCGCAGCATGTCAATTAATTTTGCGGAAACGCTGCTCTTTTGCCGCCATTGACTTGCATTAGACCGCATGGAATCCGCATCACTGTATATGTTGATGCGCTTTTCATGCGGTCTAATGTGCGGATGGTACCCGGGTGTGGATGAGAGGACTCTCATCCAGACCCAGGTACCATTAAAAAAAAAAGAATAAAATAAAAAATATATATATTCTCACCTTCTGACGGCCCGCACAGCGCTCCTGCTTGATTCCCCGCACTTCGCGGTTGAATGAAGAAGGACCTTCGCTGACGTCAGAGTCATGTGACGGGTCACGTGACGCTGACGTCGGAAGGTCCTAAAGTCTTCACTGCCGGCAGCCGGGACCGAGCGAAGCCGGACACCGGGGGCCATCAGAGGGTAAAGTATATATTTATTTTTTATTTTTTGACATTCACACGCTATATAAATCCATGCCGGCTGCATGGATTTATATAGTGTGAAGTTGACAAGCACTTTCCAAGTGATGCTAAAATCGCTTGGGAAGCGCTTGTCAACCCGCATGCGGAAATGAAAGTGAAGACCGCTTCATTTCCGCATGTCCCTGGCAGGAAACCGCATGTACAATTCGCATGCGTTTTTTCCTGCCAGAGAGATGCAGAAACGCTCAGGAAAAAATCCTGAGCATTTCTGCATCGTGTGCACATACCCTAACAGTAATTTTGACCAGGGGTGCCCAAACTTTTACATGCCACTGTATATCAGAGTACTGGAGTATGCTTTTGCAAGTGATCATGTATTGAAAAATTACACTTTTCAATACAATAACGTTCAGTAAAAAAAAATGCACACCTCGAACTTTACATTCTTTTTGCAACAGGTGTCAAATGCAGAAATATGCAACTCATGGCATTTTACTGCATATGTCTTCAGCAGTGTCCAAAGAACACCGCAAAGCAGGATTCAAGTACAGCACAGCAGACGAGGAGGCAGAAACAAAACACCGGCTTTATTGTGTAAAAAGGAATTATTTGCCGGAAGATAAGAATAACAGTATTTACAATTATAATATTAATAACATGAATATAAGAAATAGCTGAAATGTATCACAAAACTATGTCCATCTATGGCAATGACAGTACAATGCAAACAGTATAAATCAATTTTCACAAACTACTCTCTGCTAATTCGCTATCTGACTTTCCGCTAATCGGCCACGCTGCTACAGCGTCCTAACTAAAGAAAACTGCGCTAAACTCTAACACAGTTCAACACCGGTGTTTCACTCACAATTGTGCAGATTAGGGACAGAAAGACAGCTGCTGCTTAGTTCTGATATAGCTAACCTGGGTGAGTTGCACTTGAGTTCTTTCTCCTGTATATTGGATCTCTTTCCCTCTGCAGGTAGGCAAGTCTGGTTTCACTTTCAATGATGATAGTTGGCCGCACTCTGTGTTATCTGTTACATCAGGTCACCAATCTTCAAGGAAGCTGTTCTAGAGAAGCAATTCAGCTCTTTACTTTTGGACACAGTTCTGACAACAAATATTGCAATAGTCTAAGTTTTATCTTTTCCTCAGAGAACATCAGCTCTTCTTAATGTCTCAACTTATCAGGACATATACAAACGTCCTGTTTGTTACCTCAGACACCCAAGGTCTCTCACTTTTTGATTCTTCTCCCTTCCACAGCACACACCAAAACAACAGGGGGGAGAGTCGACTAGTCCAAGAGCAATAATCAGAGGTGAGCAAGGTCTCTTAAAGCCACAGTGTCATTCAATGTCCAGTAAGGGCTGACCCCCTACATGTCTGGGCTATGCTTCCCAAATATACATCAAGAAAGGCCACGTTCACACTTTCAGTATTTGGTCAGTATTTTACCTCAGTACTTATTAGCCAAAACCAGGAATGGAACAATCAGAGGAAAAGTATAATAGAAACACATCACCACTTCTGCATTTTCACCCACTCCTGGTTTTGTCTTTCAAGCCCTGATGTAAAATGCTGACCAAATACTGAAAGTGTGAAGTGGCCTAAGAAGTCCAGTCTGCAGGTTTCAATGCCGATCATCAAGTATTTCATACTGAAAAAGATCTCCATTCTTGGTTATCAGTGTCATTGTCCATATATACATCTACATATACAACATGTACAGTATATTAAGGGCACATACTAAATGCAGTGTGAACGGCGTCTATGAAATCTGGCACCAGTACCCAGGCAGAACTGTAACCTCTGCATCCCCTATAGCTATGCACACTTTATATCCGATAATGTGTGCTTAAGACGGCTTAGACTTACAGATCCTTCCCTAGATCTTGATGTCACCCCTTTCTGCTTTATGTGTCAAGTTTATATGTTTTTTTTATTCTTTCATCCAAGATAATTGGTAGTGTCAGTGTCTGGCACCTGCTAATCTCGTCCACCTCCATAGAACTGACACCGCGTATGGCCATTCTAATTGAAAGATTTCCCAGCTGCAATGATTTGTTGGTCTATGGACAGAAATATTAGTCTTTTGCTTGGTCTCTGCTCAGGCTGAACATAAAAGTGTTAATTCCTTGGTGATTAAAGCTCCGGCATCAAGAGCATTTGTCAAGTAATAAATCTGTTTAATTAAAGATTAATTGAAACAGGTTCATGACAAATACTCAGCCCAGCGGCGTAGCAATTAATACAAACCTGGTTGATGAATTTGTAGAATTGCTCGCTCTTTTGTGCCCCGTGTGCTACTTGGCACTTGTTTCGAAAGTTTCGGTTGCTGCTAGCTGCATGGTGAATAAGATCCGAGGCTTGTGCAGCTGACTGCATGGATTATAATAGATGGGTAAACATACTGATCTTCTCCGCTCTTTAAAAGCTTTGCTGAAATTTTCAGAGACAATGCCAGGCTTCATGCCATGTAAGTGCCATCATCATTTTTCACTGGTTCTGCAAACTATCACCTTGCTGCAGAATGTTCCTTTTGACTCTTCCTTGTTTCTATTCTTGTGAAAGAACAAACCTAACTAAATACAAAATGTTCTCTGGACCCGATGTGAACCCATAGACCAACACATAGAAAAAACAACAACAAGTAACATCAGTGTAACAAATGACAATTATGTGCATAATCCTTTCTTGTATGCCATAGTTGGACATAGAGTGGTAAGATGTTCCCCTTTGGATTTTAGCTAGACGGTGTTACTCTATATCTCTAAACCAAAACGCTGCTGCAAAAATAAAAATGTACCAAATTACCCCAAAGCAACAATCATATACAATGTTTTGGCTTTTAGGCTTTTGCTGCCAAATCTGAAAACAGCATAATGTAGTAGCAGAGACCCTGATTCCTGTGATGTGTCACTTACTGGGCTGCTTAGTGTAGTTTTCACAAAATCACAGTTTTAAGAGCAGGAGGTTATCACTAGAGGACTAGTAAACCTGCTGCAATGTAGTCCAATCACACCACCACCACTGATTGGCAGATTACTGACTATGCACAGTATAAAGCTGCCAATCAGTGATGTGGGCGGGGTTATACAGAGCTCAGCATTCAGAGAACTGGTAGATCTGCAGCAGATAAAACAGGGATGTTATCAAAACTGCGGCACCCAGTAATGTAAGTGACACATCGCTGGCATCAGGGTCTCTGCCCCTAAGTCATGCTGCTCTCAGATGGTGTACCAACAACCTGGTGACAGATTCTCTTTAAATGATATGAGAGCATTGCATGTACCCCTTACAGACTGTGCAAGTACCCCAAGGATCTAGTAGGTAGAGGACAAAGCCAGCTTGCACTATAGTATGTACTAAACTTCTGCTCCCCACCTGCCAGCTTACACCTTCTTCAAATACAGTCGTGGCCAAATGTTTTGAGACTGACACAAATGTAGGTTTTCACAGTTTGCTGCTTCAGTGTTTTTAGATCTTTTAGTCAGATGTTTCTATGGTTCCTGAAGTACAATTATCAGTATTTTATATGTTCCGGCCCTTCGGTCTGGCAGCTGGATATCAGCTTCTATGTCAAATCCTGAATGATGACTGCCCATTCTTACCTAATCAGTGTTTGGGGTTTATCACAATTTCTTTTTTTTGTTCGTCCATCCAATTTTTGAGCTTTGACCACAGGTTCTCAATGGGATTGAGATCTGGGGAATTTCCTGGCCAATGTTCTCTTCCCCGAGCCACTTAGTTATCGCTTTCACCTTGTGACATGGTCTCCATCATGCTGGAAAGAGCACTGTTCTTCACCAAATTGCTCCTGGATTGAATTGTTAAGATGCCATCCTTTATTCATGGCAGTGTTCTTATGGAAAATTGTGTGCAAGCCCACTCCCTGAGCTTTACTGTTGGCGTGACCCTGGACTCATAGCAGCAATCAACTCTTCTTCTCCATACAATCATTCATCCTGATGTTCCAAACAGTCTGAAGGGGCTGGGTCTCGCTGCTCTACTGTGCTTTGGGTTATCACAGCAACCCAATATGTTTCTATAAGGTTACGGTCTTGGGCCTTATAGGCCAGCTCAGATGGTAGCACGCCATCTGAGTATTCAGGAAGTTGGAGCCCAGGATGCCACTGAGGACAGTTTTCCTGCCCTTGACCTTGTGACAAACCCAGCTCTGCTACATCGATAGGTAACTCTGCTATACTGCTGTCAGGTCTGCAATGGACTCTATAACAAACCCAGCTCTGGAGATGACGTGCCCCCTGGGCAGAGGGGTACTCGGCAGCCGGGCCTATGGATGCTGGTGGGGGGTATGTCACAGTGGCTGGCCCGGTCCGTGGCCCAGGGCGGTCAACAAAAAGGGGATAGTTTATATGGGATTTGTAGTTTGATCGTGACGCCACCTGTGATTTCTGGTAATTTGTACCAGCACTGCTGCAGACCTCTGAGGCAGTTGATAGGGCAGCTAGGATGGAACAGCTCCCCACAGGTGGAGCGGGCCTCAGGGCAGTGTAGAGTTTGACGGTGGGTGGTGATGCTGGGGCTTGTAGTGCAGTCGGGATGGCGCAGCTGAAATAACTGATGGAGGCAGTGGAGTGCAGTCATCCGAGTTTTACTCACAGTTCTTGTTCAAGGTTCTCAGGTACACTGTACGGGTGTCCGCCTCCGCGTCGCACTGCGTCTACCAGACCAGGGGTTCAGCACTTTCTCAGATATATCAGGAGCGCTTGACGGAACCCCGCTTTCTTTGTGTTCCTTACAAGACCGACTTCTCACGCTGGGTCTTCTCCCCCCTGCCCTGCGCTTCCCCACACACAGTCCCGGGTGCTCTGAAGTCCCTCTGGGCAACCTGGAGTTCCCGGACCTACTTGATGCCCTTCACGGTGACTAGGGTGAGACTGTGGCGACTGCACCATGGAAGTGCAGAAGCCTCCGTTTTTTCCAGCCGAGACCTGGAGTAACACGGCTGGTCCAGGAGCCGGTCCCCTTCTTGCGGCCTGATCACTCTGACACCTGGCAGATTCTGGCCGTACGGGTGCCGTCCTGCACTCATCGTACCCCCTGGGATCCCTTCTATAAAACGGAGCCTTTCTCCTCTGCTCCCCTCCACTCCCCTTCCCCCTTCCATTGTATTGATATAGTAAGTTACACAACAAAGGATAAACCAGGGTTTGCAAAAGTCTAGAAATCTACCTTTGTGTTGTTGGATTTATACCTTTTTTGACATGGGTGTTTTTATCACAGCAGAGACCTTGCTTCTGTTCAACTCCAGACATTACTTTTGTGCGTATTTATACAAGCCTTTTAACTTATGAGATTTTTTTTTCTTTTTAGTCTTTCATGGGCATTGATTATTAATTTCCAAACCCTACTGAAAGTCTAAAAGTTTGTCTGGAATATTGTTTTTCAGTATTTGATATAATTGTCTGAATGTTTATCTAGGTGTTTTCTTTTTATTCCATTTACTGTATTGAAAATTGTAATGAAATTATTGCAATTTTTTTTACTTATTCTTCATTTGTAAACATTCTTCTTAACTTATGGACAGGTTTTGCAAAATGCACCTTTTAAATGTTTTTCCAGCATATCCATTTTTCAGAAAATCTTTGATCTAGTACCCTAAGTTGCCATTTGAAATCAGCTGTATTTCTACAGTTTTATAAATATTTCTGCAACAGCTGAATGGAATATTATGTGTCTAATTTTATAGTGGACACATTAGTAAAAAAAAAACCTATATTTACAATTTTAAAATTGTTTTTGAAATTACTTTCCCTTTTCATTGTGACCGAAATCCAAATCAAGAAATAGCATTCATCGGCTCATATCAGAGGTGCATACCAAATCCCAAGTATTGTCATTGAGGTGATCAACAGAGATTGTTACTGGGTCATTGGTACATTTTCTTATGAAAAACAAGTTGTTTATGATGTTAAATGGAGCAAATTTGCATAGCTAAGCGTAACCGGGAAGCCCATTACCATCCCCTGCATTTAAAGGGAATCCGTCACCACTTTGGAGTTATCCGTCCTCTACTATGGCCATACAGGGTATAGAAAATTAAATCTATACATATATGTATGGCCCATAGTAGAGGTTTGATTGCAGAGAAAAGCACTTTAATCAATTCTATTTTGTACAGGCTTGACGTCCGGGGGATGCCAAGCAATCCCCGCCTATATGCTTATTATTCCCCCAAATCCCCGCCTATATGCTTATTATTCCCCCAAATCCCTGCCCTGTGTACTGCGCCGCAGGTTTCTATTTCACAGGAGCCAGGAAGTGACAGTGACTACCCGGCACCTACGCAATAGAAGCCTTTGGCGCAGTGCACAGGCAAACGGGGCCGGGATGAAGCAAAGCGCGCTCTATGTGAGCTCTATGTGAGCGGCGCTTGCGCAAGCCCGAGAAGTCAGGGAGCACAGTGCACGTCACAGGGCCCTGTGACGTACAGGGGAGGGAATATGATAATTAAGCATATAGGCCGTGATTTGGGGTAATAATAAGCACATAGGAGGGGATTGCTTGGTGTTCCCTGGACGCCAAGCCTGTGCAAAACGGAGTTTATAAAACCAGATTTCTCTGCAATCAAACCTGTACTATGGGCCATACAGGTATGTAAAGATTTACTTTTCTATACCCTGTATGGCCATAGTAGAGGTCTGATAACTCCAAAGTGGTGACAGATTCCCTTTAATATTAAAATATTTTATAATAGATACAAATATTGTGGGTCACTATAAATGCCAGATTTTAAAGGCATTTTCTAGGTAGTCTTCATGTATTTGTTAAATGGGGCAAATTTGCATAACTAAGTGTAATCGTGGTCCCCATTACAATCCCCTGCATTTGATACTAAAATATTTTATAATAGATACAAATGTTGTGGGTCACTATAAATGCCAGATTTTCTAGGCATTTTCTAGATTGTTTTCATTCTCCAAAGACTAAGCAGCTTTTTAAATTCCTAACTCTTGTTCAGTATTGGAGTATAGGAAGGTAACATCTAAAGTTAAGAAGACATAGTCACATACACCACTTTTTCTATAACCATTAAGTGCTATTGAGTCTCTGAGTTATAATAGTAATTTGACTAAAATTTTCGGTAGAAATAGATCTATGAAATATAAAAGTTAGCTAATAAAAAAAAATAAGTGATTGATCTTACTAGGGGATTACTTTTACCCTCATGCGCTTTAGGCGTGTGATGCAAGAATTGTCGATTGACAAAACACGCTCGTAAAGAGACAAATATTCCCTGAAATGTATATTTAAGAGTTTATAATCCAGTTTATTACAATATTTATTGTCCATGAAGATGCATAAAGCCTTGTGATGGCATATCTCCTTGGGCTACAATGCCTCTGCCCCTGTCTACTGAGCTTATCATCTCTTGCAAATTTTTTAGTGTTTGTGATGCTTTTTTTTTTTTTTCAAATTTTTATTTGATATGGTTTAGTTGATTGCTTTAGATATTCCTTTCCTGACAAGTATTCTTTTCTGTGTCGAAGCTATCATATCTTTATGATGGTACTGAACATCCTTATGGGGAACGGTTTCCTCTTTTTCAAGTGTTTCCTTTCTGTAAACAATGTGAACAATTAGTAATGTAACCACTGTGGTCTCTTTTTTAAACTACCAGATATTTTTCCTTCTACGTTTTTTCATGGTTTTAATCAATTCTTGTCCAGATTTATTATGGGCATGTCCCAGTTTTTATCCACAAATTTATACTCTAAAGTGAGCCAACTACAAGATGGCGTAAGAGTAGTAAGTATCTTGCTAAAAGTAGTCTCTAAATTCTAGCAGATGCAACAAGTCACGTACCACGAAAATAAATATCTAGACAAGCCAGTGTGAGCTGATAACTTTCAAACTTGGGACGACAACCATTAATATCCTTCTCCATCTGCATTTGTGGTTGATCACAATATCTTGTCTATTACAACATAACAATACAATAACAATTGTTTAAGATTTTTTATCAAAATGATGTTCCATATTTAAGAGTATGGTTTCATTATATTGTCAAGTTTTATGTACAGTATATCACAAAAGTGAGTACACCCCTCACATTTTTGCAAATATTTTATTATATCTTTTCATGGGACAACACTGAAGATATGACACTTTGATACAATGTAAAGTAGTCAGTGTAAGCTTATATAACAGTGTACATTTGGTGTGCCCTCTAAATAACTCAACACACAGCCATTAGTGTCTAAACCGCTGGCAACAAAAGTGACTACAACTCTAAGTAAAATTGGCCAAATTGCGCCCAGAGTGTCAATATTCTGTGGGGCCACCATTATTTTCAAGCACTGTCTTAACTCTAATAAATCAAGAGAAAGGGAGGTCACATAGCCATGGCTGCCACCAGGAATTTCGGGGACGTATACTGGCAAAATTTTCAGGACCCCTTGAGGCTCCCCCAGGTTCCACCCCAGCTCCGCCTCCACCAAGCTCCGCCTCCATCCCTCGAACCTTCCACAGTCTCACCGCCCACTCTTGGAAAAACTACTTTCTGCACCACATCCTCACCAATCACACATTAACAGTTCCCATCAAACACCATATCACATACATACATAGCCAGCAGATTTAGATTTTTTTAAACCTGCCACTACAACAAGGCAGACTCTTTTGGTCGGGCCGTACTCTACTCTAACCTATTAAAAATTTCTTATAATACCCAATACTCTTTTTACGTATATTTTTATTTATTTTTATTTAAGGGAATGTGTCACATACATTTTTTAAAATGACCAATAATATCACGTACAAAGGACAAATATCGTCACACCATGACCAGACCACATATTACCACCACAGAGACCGAAAAATAGCACATACAAGGAGCATATACCGCAACGCCATGATCAGACCACATATTACCACCACATAGTGACCGAATACTGCCACATACAAGGAAGAAATACCTCCACACTGTGACTTGACCATATATTACCACCACATAGAGACTGAATAATACCACATACAAGGAACAAATTCCACCACAGCATGACCAGACCACATATTACCACCACTATTTGACCAAATAATACCACATACAAGGGACAAATACGGTCACACCATGACCGGACCACATATTACACCACATAGTGACCGAATACTACAATACTGATTATTAATAAAAAAAAAATACTAATATTACCATAAGTGCCATTATACACAGGAGCTCTGTACATAGTATACAGTGTATAGTGTTAGTGTACAGATAACACACTGACTCACCGGTGATGTCTCTAGTTGAAGTCCTTCATCTTCGCTTTTCTTGTTCATCCAGCACAGACTGCCATCACTTCTTCCAGCCACGACTAGTCTCTGCATAAAATATCACAGTTATCTAGAGCACCGCTTCCAGAGCACATGCCCAAATTTTTACCCCAACTTCTACAATATACCAGATGAAGAAAAAAAGCGACATAGTGCAGCCCTGCACAGTAACAGGATCCACCCACTGAAAACAATATCATAAAAAATAAAATTAAATTAAATACATCACAGCAGTAATAATATCTATTAATTAGCCCCTACAGTAATAATGTCCCACATCCTGCCTCCATACCTCCATCCTGCCCGCCATTGTCTCCATCCTGCCCCCAATGTCTCCATCCTGCCTCCAATGTCTCCATCCTGCCCCCATTGTCTCCATTCTGCCCTCATGTCTTCATCCTGCCCCAAATTTCTTCATCCTGCTATCCTGCCCGGCTCTGTTAACTATTGTCGTGTTGCAAGCTTCCCACAACGCAATAGATTTCAAGCGAACATGTGTCGAGGATGCAAATTCAGTAACTGAAACAGCAGAATTCTGCCACTGGGGCCTAGAGAGCAGAAGAACTGGGCTCTGTTTACCGGGCCCTATACACCAGTAAGGGCAGTAATGCCCTGATGGCGGACCTGCACATAGCAAAACACTGTAAATCAAAAAGTGCCTCCCAAAAACATCCTACATAGAGGGATCAGATAGTAACTTTTAAAAAAATAGTACAACTTTTATTAGTTTCATATGGAAATATAAGGACAACACATAATTGCAAGTAAAGTCTATTTAGATGTAGAACAAAATTCCATTAAAGTACCAGTGCATTGTAGCAGCATATAAGTATACAGAATAAGGTATGCAGAGCAGCTAGATATAACAATAAACAGCTAGAGCATGTAATAGGTCATATTTTACCTGTATGGGGCTGTATACAGTGTGGCACAATCTGTCAGGTATCCCTCTCCTCCAACGCACGTTTCATGGACAATAAGGACCCTAACTTTACTTTATATGGCAAGATATGCTTCTTTTAAGCACACTGCCTAGCACTTTATTTTAGCATTGATTCAGCAATTGTATCCATGTTGCCTATATGCATGGTAGCATATTTAAGGTACTTTTTGCTATACAAAGAAATACTATCATTGCTGGCGTACATGACCTATGTATGGGTGTATAAAAATATTGTTTATAATACTTACCATATATATATATGGCTATTCTATGGTTATACGAGCTATATGCACTGATCTGTTTTGTTGGTCCCCCATACTAGAGGCACCTACTTTTTATATCAATTGTGTGTTGTGCTTATATTTTCATGTGAAACTAATAAAAGTTGTACTATTTTTTTAAATGCTACTTGAGCGTTCACGTTGCCATCTGATCCCTCTATGTAGGATTTTTTTGGGAGGTACTTTTTTTTACACTGCCTTAACAATCCTGGGCATGGCGTTCACTGGAGTTTCACAGGTTGCCACTGGAATCCTCCTCCATGATGACATCACTGAGCTGATTGATGTTAGAGACCTTGTGCTTCTCCACCTTCCATTTGAAGATGCCCCACAGATGCTCACTAGGGTTAAGTCTGGAGAGATCCCTTGCCAGTCCAGCACCTTTACCCTTAGTTTCGAAGGCAAAGCAGTCGTCTTTTGGGGTCGTTATCATGTTGGAATACTGCCCTGAGGCCCACTTTCCGAAGGAACATGATTTCTGAAGATCATGCTCTGCTTTAGTATGTCTCAGTACATGTTGACATTCATGGTTCCCTCAATGAATGTAGCTCCCCACAGCCGGCAGCAATCATGAAGCCCCAAACCATGACACTCCCACCACCATGCTTGATACACTTTTCTTTGCAATTCTCACCTGGTTGCTTCCACACACGCTTGACACCATCTGAACCAAATAAGTTTATCTTGGTCTCATCAGACCGCAGGACATGGTTCCAGTAATCCTTGTCCTTAGTCTGCTTGTTTTCAGCAAACTGTTTGCAGGTTTTCTTGTGCATCATCTTTAGAAGAGGCTTCCTTCTGGGACAACAGCTTGCAGACCAATATGATGCAGTGTACAGCTTATGGTCTGAGCACTGACAGGTGGACCCCCCACCCCTTTTAACCTCTGCAGCAATGCTGGTAGCAACTCCTATGTCAATTTTGAAAAGACAACCTCTGGAGATGAGGCTGAGCACATGCACTCAACTACGTTGGACGACCACTGCGAGGCTTGTTCTGAGTGGAACCTGTCTTCTTAAACCGCTGTATGGTCTTGGCCACCGTGCTGCAGCTCAGTGTCAGGGTGTAGGCAATCTTCTTATAGCCTCGGCCATCTTTATGTAGAGCAACAAACCTTTTTTTCAGATCCTCATAGACTTCTTTGCCATGTTGAACTTCCAGTGAAAAGTATGACAGAGTGTGAGATGACACCAAATTTTACCCAACTGCTCCCCATTCACACCTGAGACCTGGTAACAGTAGTGAGTCACATTACAACGGGGAGGGAAAATGGCTAATTGGGCACAATTTGGCTATTTTGTGTTTCTCTCACGCCCGGACTGTTTGGCGTGAGTGTGGTTTGTGGTCCCACTGGGCCACGAACCGAGGAGTGCTTGGGGGGGCGTGACTAGGGGCTTCACAAGATCCAACCATGGACGCACAGCGGCCTAATCGACTCCGTGGTCCGAGGAGGGATGAGGAAGGTGGCCCAGGTGCTACTCCAGGGCAGACCTCGGTCACACAGCTGTTGACCCACACCGGGATATGCAGGAACGGGCAGATTCGGCTGGTGTGTAGAAAGACGGGCAGGTACTGGCGGGCACGGCTGATATACAGACGGGCAGGTAGACAGGCTGGATAGGGAGCAGAGCAGCAGGTGCGGGTGGGTAGACAGGATGGATAGGGAGCAGAGCCGCTGGTGCGGGCAGGAAGCGGAGCAGAGCCGGAGGTGCGGGCGGGAAGCGGAGCAGAGCCGCAGGTGCGGGCGGGAAGCGGAGCAGGGCAGAGCAGAGCCGCAGGTGCGGATGGGAGACAGAGCAGGGCAGAGCCACAGGTGTGGACGGGAAGCAGAGCAGGGCAGAGCCGCAGGGCGGAGTAGAGCTGGGCAGGAATGCCGACTTAACAAAAAAGTGTGAAACAACTGAAAATATGTCTTATATTCTAGGTTGCTATTCCATCCGGTTTGCGTTTAGTTGGAACATCATTTATTTTTCAACAGGAAAATGACCCCAAACACACCCCCAGGCTGTGTAAGGGCTATTTGATCAAGAGGGAGAGTGATGGGGTGCTACGCCAGATGACCTGGCCTCCACAGTCACCAGACCTGAACCCAATCAAGATGGTTTGCGGTGAGCTGGACCGCAGAGTGAAGGCAAAAGGGCCAACAAGTGCTAAGCATCTCTGGGAACTCCTTCAAGATTGTTGGAAGACCATTTCCGGTGACTACCTCTTGAAGCTCATCAAGAGAATGCCAAGAATGTGCAAAGCAGTCATCAAAGCAAAAGGTGGCTATTTTGAAGAACCTAGAATGTAAGACATATTTTCAGTTGTTTCACACTTTTTTGTTAAGTATATAATTCCACATGTGTTAATTCATAGTTTTGATGCCTTCAGTGTGAATGTACAATTTTCATAGTCATGAGAATATAGAAAAATCTTTAAATGAGAAGGTGTGTCCAAACTTTTGGTCTGTACTGTATATTTATACATCACTGAAATTTTAGACATATATTTGAACAATGTACAATTATTCCAATTGATTTTGGAGTTATGAGAGCCGCGATCATGGTGCTTATTCTGCACTAGTTTTGCCCCCCCCCCATATTATATGTTGTGTAATGATGAGCTGATAATCTCCCTGTGATTAGGAGCAATACTGATCATAGAGATGTCCCTGACCCTCTACTCTGCCTCCTCGCAACTTTATATCTTTACCCTGCCACATTCATGAACAATCCCATTAATAAACCCATCCGTCGGATTGGCTGTTACGATGGATACATGGAGCGATATCAGATTGTATCATGTGTATGATGAGAATATTCCTGACCTGCAGATAGAACGTTTCTCATTGTATCTAACATTTGCTACATCTGGATATAAAAAGACTAGCTATTGAACCCGTTTTACGCCCGCGTGGCGAGCATTTATATTGGTATATGGTCTCCATCCTGGTATGTGCTGCTGCCATCCTGCGCACTCATCCTGTCATGTGCTACCCCCCATCCTCCGCCCCCATCCTGTCATGTGCTACTCCCCGTCCTGCGCCCCCATCCTGTCATGTGTCATTAACGGCTGTCACGACAGGGGCCGCCCTCGGCTAGCACAGCCCCTGGCGTAATGTCCTGCGCCTCCACACTTCCAGCAGGTCGTGTCTCTGTCTGTGTAGGGCTGCCTCCCTCCTCTATGGAACTCTCCTGCAGGGGGGGGTCCTGAATTCAATTCTTTCCATAACTGGGGCAATCGATCTGGGTATCTCCGGTGTCGGGGCAGGGGTCTTCTTGAGACTGGACCATTCATCTCGCATCTCCTCTATCTCCTTCCGCATCTCTCGAGCCCATTCCGGTTCAGCTGCAGGCGGGGTGGGTACCTCATTACTCCGGACCATCCCTGCCAGGGCCGTCACCCCCATCTCCTGCTCTCTCACACGTGCCTCCGCCCCCACTTCTAGAAAAGTCATACGTGGGTTGGCGCGCAGGCGCTCCCGCAAGGCCTGCTTCAGCTGCACATCCCTGAGGCCTGCCACAAACTGGTCCCTTAAGATCACGTCAGGGGGGCCCATTCCCAAATTCCCCATGTCGCCTTTTCTAGTGATATAGGCATGCACCCTCTGTAAGGCATTAACATAATGCGTCACAGTCTCCCCCTCCTGCTGCACTTGGTGAAACAGTCGTATCCTCAGCGCTCCAACATTGGTGGGATCCCCATGCATCTCCTCCAGTATCCGCACCACTTTTTCTACAGTATCCCGGTCATGGGGAGGGCGGTACATCACAGACTGTCGGGCCTCGCCGTCCAGGGCCAGTAAGGCTATTTCGGCTTGCATAGCTGGGGTCATCGGGTGCATACGTAACATACTCCTAACTCTCTCAGTCCAGTCCCACAGCATCATATTGTCCCCAGTGAACTTTGGGAGATTGCTGAGCATGGCCCCCAGCGGCAAGCTAGATCTAGGGGCTTCCAGGATGGACTGATCTGCAGTGTCTGTGTCTAACGACTGCATCCTGCCGACTACGCCAAATGTAACACAGGTACTTTAGATGCAGCGACACAGAAACACAGAGCAGCCAATACGGGGTTAATAAACAGGGGAAGTTTATAATAACAGGGTAAATCTCCATGCAGGGAGTATCAGGCGAAAATATGGGAGAAAAACAAGGGAAAAGCAGGTCAAAGTCTATCACTGACAGTTCACAGTTTAATTGGATGTCGCAGAGTCAAACCAGTTATAATCAATAGTTTTTTTCACTTAGCTGACTCTCGCTCCTCACAAGGCAGATGCACGCTGATGCCGGTGTTGATTTTTCAGGCTTCCCCGCCCAAACAATGCTCTGTCTTCTGGCGGCAGCGGGTGGTCTCCAGTTTGTCCCGCTGAGCCCCTAGTCCATAACACGGCACCTCACATGCCCGGCTCCACCGACCCTGCGTCTCTTCTCTAGTCGGCCTGACTCCTCCGGTCCACTGCACTCGGCTCTTGCTCCCAGTCCTGGAGCCAGAAGCCTGGACCCTCTCACACTGCTCTGCTGAGCCGGATCCAGCTGCGCTTTCCCGCGCAAAAGGTCCTCGTCTCTTCCTCTCTCCAGTCACACCAGGAGTCCCTCTGTCACCTGACCTCCCAGCTCTCTCTCTCGACACACCCCCTGCTTCCCTGTCACATGTTCCGGATCCCTTGCTCTAAAAGCACTCACACCCTGGTCTTCCCCCTTACACTGCTGCCATCCTGCGCCCCTATCCTGTTATGTGCTGCTCCCATCCTGCGCCCCCATCCTGTCATGTGCAGCCCCCATCCTGTTTTGTGCGCCTCCATCCTGCACCTCCATCTTGTCATGTGCTACCCCCATCCTGCACCCCCATCCTGTCATGTGCTGCTTCCATCCTGCGCCCCCATCCTGTAATGTGCTGCTGCCATCCTGCGCCCCCATCCTGTCATGTGCTGCTCCCATCCTGCGCCCCCATCCTGTAATGTGCTGCTGCCATCCTGCGCCCCCATCCTGTCATGTGCTGCTCCCATCCTGCGCCCCCATCCTGTCATGTGCTGCTCTCATCCTGCGCCCCCATCCTGTCATGTGCTGCTTCCATCCTGCGCCCCCATCCTGTCATGTGCTGATCCCATCCTGGGCCCCCATCCTGTCATGTGCTGCTCCCATCCTGCGCCCCTATTCTGTCATGTGCTGCTCCCATCCTGCGCCCCTATCCTGTCATGTGGTGCTCCCATCCTGCGCCCCTATCCTGTCATGTGGTGCTCCCATCCTGCGCCCCTATCCTGTCATGTAGTGCTCCCATCCTGCGCCCCCATTCTGTCATGTGCTACTGCGGGATTGTGGCGCTTGAATCAGAGCATGCGCAGTCCGCGCTATCCGGTGCCATTTAGTTGAAGACACACTGCAAGTGTGTCTTCACTAAAACGTCGTTGGAAGTGCGCTATGCACATGCGCCGTTTCTGACAGTGGATTCCTCTCCCGGCCCCCGGGCCGAAGAGACCCCGCGGCGACCCTGGATAGGTAAGTTGTTGTGCCGGAGATCGCGGGCCTCAATCCCCATCCTCGCGTCGCGCTTGTGTGACGCCTCTTACTCGAAAAGCCCTTTTATTTACCCTGGGAGATGGGGTACTCGGAGTCGGGTCCTGTGATGGAGAGATGGGGTTCAGCCGTGGCCCAGACCCGACCCGTGCTCAGGGCCGTCACATTAAAAGAGATGGTGTGGGCTTATCCGGGTTGAGTGGCTGATTAACGACTACGCCACCTGTGGTACATGGTGAAGGGCCACCAGCGCAGCCGCAGTCTGCTGAGGCATGGTGTTATGGCGGTCAGAGTTATTACTACTCCCGACAGGCGGAGCAAGGCCTCAGGGCAGAGGGACAGGATGGAGGGGGTAGTAGTAGAGGAGAACGGGTGCCGCGTCGTGCGGTGTAGCGCAGAATAAACAGTCCGGAGGCCATAGGGGTGAACTTCCAAGGTTTTACTCACTTTAGAGTTGGCAGAAGGAAGGTGACTCCCTGCTCCCCGCGGAGTCCTGCGGTCACCAGGGACGGGGGTCCGACAACCTCCGAGTAAGTCCAGCATTAAGTCGGGACCCTACACCAGAGTGTTCCTGAACTACAGACCGAATCCTTTCCTGTCCGTGTGTGTGCGAATAGGCCGGGTCTCCCTCTGAGCTCCTCTCAGAACAAGGGCACGGGTGGCAGCTCCGCTCCGTCCGATACCTGGTGGGATCCTCAGGGCCTACCGGGCTTTCCCGACAAGGACATGGAGTAGCAAGGTGGGGTGTCGGGGGCCAGTACCCCTCTTGCAGCCAGACTCCCTCTGAATATATCAGCATGGCGAGGACAGGAGGCGTATACCGCTCCGTCTGCATCCTGCCTGGGATCCATTTGCTGTGGAGCCACACTCTTAAGCTCCGGGCCTTCTTGGTCCTGGTCATTGGCCGGGTTGAGACATTCCCCGTCGGCAACCTGCCCCTCGTCCCAAGGCCGGGGTACGAGGGCCGTGTTTCCCTCCCCGCAGGTCCACACAGGATCCACACTCAGGGTGGGAGGTTACGGTTACACACAGTATTTGACAGCACAACTGACTTGACTAACAAGGACCAGCAAAAGACCAAGAACCAATATGGCTTTTTATTAAATATGAAATTTAAAGTGTAACTAACTTGTAAGTCCTCCACCCTCACCCACTACCTTGTTCCGCTAACTCTTGGTTCACCAGTCTCCCTGTAACCAGGAGGGCAGCACCTAGTGCACACTAGCCCCCTCTGGTGGAGAAATGTGGTGTTGGATGCAAAGGTTGGGTCACGACTATCACACTGTTCTTACCTCAGAAGTGGAGCACCACACTCCATTAGAGAAGTGCAGCATCCCTGTGGCGGTCGAACCCTCAGGGGCGCCACACTTGCGCAGTCTATAAAGGCTTCGGACAGGGCTACGCTCCCAGGATTATATTATAGATGGGATCACCATCCGTGCAGTGATCTCAGAGCTTAGATGTTGGGACATGAGGTCAAATGTCTATTAAGCTGCTGGTGTCCTGGGGGTCACATACTTTCGTTTTGCCCTAATCATTGGACACTGAACATGACATAATCTCAGAGTATTGTGTGGACTGATCCTGGGGAATGTCCTCCACTCATCACTAATCTCATCTCTGAATTTCTCTCTTAGGAAAAGATGCAGGTGGTGGACATCGAAGAGTTTGAGACACAAGGAGCAGAACATGTGAGTGACGGCTTACCTGCAGTGTATTTGTTGCTGCCACTAGAGGGTGCTCATTGCAGAGGGATTTATACAGCTCCCATTGCACTGTATATAAATCAGTCTGCGCTGAGTTCTCGCTAGTGGCTGCAAAATGAATGATCCTAATTATCTGTGTTATCATAAAGTGCTCCAGGGGTGGAAAAAGATGGGGGGGAGTAGTTGTCAGCTCTAGGATTGCCTCTACTTTTTCTCATGCAGTGAATTTATCAATAATAAGTCCAAATTTTTCCCCAGGAGCAGAAGCAGCAGAGGAGGAATAAAACCACCAAGGTTAATACAAAACTTTTATTCCTGCCATATTAGCACAAATAGAGGTAACAGTAAGGGTCTCCCATCAGGACTCCACTCTCTTACTGACAGTTGTGCAGTTATCACTTACATTTCCCTCTTGTAACACCGGCTGATTGTGGGAGGACTTGTGTGCAGGCTCACCAAAATCATCTGTGTCTCGAGGACAGTACAAGACTGTACAGACGTGATCCCCCCAGTAATCCCCCTCTCCTCCCAGTCTAGACCCTTCTCCGCAAACCCCATTGTCACCACCAGGCCTGTCTGTTCTCCTCACCCTGGTCTTATCTCCTGCAGATTCATCAGACACCTGTTGTGCTGCTTCCGCCCTGAGACCACAGAGTAAGACTGGGCTACCTGGCGACCTATACCCGCGATGGACCTCTCTTGGAACAGACCCCATGCTGATCGACAACGAGACTGTAGACCCTTCTCATCTACTGTACAATACCAAGAAGGCGACCGACTATCCAAGAATCCAAGAAGGCCCTGCAGAAAGGGACCCAAACATTGACTCATTCACCCCTAACTCCTTAATCAGGCTTTCGGGACAGCCACATACTGGAATCAAGGCAAAGGCAACCCGGATTTCTGTAAGTAATAGGGGCCCCTTCTCCTCTCACCGTACAATATCCCTCACTAGACGTACCCGGTCTTACTGCGACTCCAGAGATTGAACCCATATCCCCGTACCTCTGCCCGATATTTTCGTATCTGACTTACATTTTTTTTTATGCAGATCTTTATGGAATTCTCCAAAACGACCACATGCCTTAACATCAATCACCCACTGCCAGGTGTAACCACTTTACCGATGTGCAAAACCCCAAAGAAAGCAACTGAAAAGGCTTCTCTGAGCAACCTGACCTCCTGAGAATCCGCATAATCCACCACCAATATATCAGATGTAATCACTATTGGAAGGATATAGGCCGTCTGGAGTGTAACACTGTTCTCTCCTTCTATCAACCTTTTTGTGTCTGTCTTATCACAAAGTGTTTAGTAAGGTCCCTAGTCTTGTGCAACTGTAACAAAAAAGAAGCCGCAGACAAGGATTTGTGAACCGTACTTGCCGAGGCATTGGGGGGAACATAACCAAACCAGGAAATCAAAACCAAAAATGTCCTTTCATTGCTGCTAACTGTCCCCTCGACATCGACTAACCACTTAGCCTGAACATTACCATGGTACCTCCATATGCTAACGAATGCCGAATTCTGAAGCCACTGCTGAAGTTCTTCTCCATCAGATCCCATAAGATCACCAAGCATTAGGCTCCCTCTGCACCCGCTGATGGATGAAGCTCCCAGAAGTGCTGAAAGTGTGAACAGGACACAAGATAAGCTACTAGGTTCTGGCTACCTTTGCCTGGCCCCTGAGGATCTCCATTACATTGCAATCCAAGATGCCCGAAGGTGAATGTCTTTGCCTCATGTCTCCTGATAGCTGATACACGCTGCCCGAACCACAAGCTGTATGATCTCAGCCAGGTATGTCTGATTCTGAAACGCTGTGGCATTTCAGAGAAAGAAATACTTTAAAGGCTGTCTGGGGGACCGAGCCACACAGGAGTCTATTTGGAAAGGCAGATCCCCAGCGACTTCTCCCCTCCCACTGCCAGTGATGGAGAGGTTTCTCCCTATACACATACGCAGGGAAAGACCCGTCACTCAAGAGGCACAGGCAGAAAGAAGCTGGACACTTGTTAAAGTATGTCTTTCTCTGAAATGCTTCAGCGTTTAAAAGTCAAATAGACATGGCAGAAATCATACAACCAGTGTCTGATATGTGTCTGTGACGAGCCCCCTGGGCTGTGGGGTACTCGGTGCCGGGCCGGTCGTTGCTAGGGGAGATGTCACAGTGGCGGTGACCCGGTCCGTGACCCAGGGCGGTCAATAAAAGGAGATATTTACAGGGGATTTATAGTTTTTATATACAGTTCGTGACGCCACCTGTGGTATGCGGCTAAAGGGAGCCGCCGCTGCGGAGCCGATCCTCTGGAGCTGTTGTTAATGCAGCAGAGTTGGTTCAGCTCTCCACAGGTAGAGCTTAGCTCCAGGGCAGTGTAGATGTTGCTGTTATGGAAGTAGCACTCGTGGTGCAGTGTAGTGCAGAGGATGGCGCAGTTAATAATTAGTCCATAACTTAATGGCGGTTTCCTCTTATCTTTACTTGCGGTGGTTAGGCAGACCGGGGCACGGGTACTGGCTGGTAGTAGAGGTCCCGGCGGCCTGGAAGCAAGTTGGGGGATCCACCTAGCCAGGTGGAGTTGTAGGCCTTCCCTTTGCGCTACCTCTTTGGCCCTGCTGCATATAGCTGTGCTGCGGCCCTCGTCCCTGAGTAAAACGTCTTTGTGCTCACCCGTATGGCAGGCAGCTTGGGCCTTCATGGGGTGTCGCTCCCACGTGGCGGTGCTGGGCCCTATCGTGCTGCTGAGCCTTCGGGCGTCTGATGGGGCCAGGAGACCTGCAGTCTCTAGCCCTCCGGTTTCTGCTGCTGGGCTTTCGGTGCCCCACAACCTCGGACTCCGATGTCCGGTTCTTCTGCGCTCCACTCCCTAGGCCCTTCCTCGTCGACGTCGTGATTTCAACCCCTGTCTGCTCTCCTCACACTAACTAACCCCGCCTCCAGATCCCAGTTGCTAAGGGGAGGAGCTCCCCTTGTTGGTCTGGAGCCAGGAAGTGTTGCATGCTAGTAAAACCTGATTAGGGGACCCCTCCTTGCTTCCAGGCATGGCATCACCCCCTTGTGAGGGAGGCAATGCCACTGTGGCAACCGGACTCCTGGGGTGCCACATTCCCCCCTAGTTAACTTCAGTACTCCCGGACTGAAGATACCTTTTAAAATGAACAATTAACAATAACAATTCACATTACAAACAGTTTACAAAATCTCAAAAAGCAAAAACTACAAAAACCCAAGCAAAAACGTACAGTAGTCACTGCGGCGCTTAGTCTTTACGCCACAATCCGGGAAACTGAAATTTGGCTGGTGGGAACCGCATCAACCCACTGTGTATAGCGTCCCTGGGCATGGCTTCAGGGCACTCTTTCGGTGGGTCTGGTCTTCAGCCACACCTGCGGTTTATTTTCTATGCCAATTAGTAACTATATCCAACATTGTCCTGACCACACCTAGTCCTGTGGTCCAATTATCCATAAATTTAACAAATATATATATCTAACATTATTTAACAATTACAACTATTTATAACATACTCTTTAGTTCTCTTACACTTTAGTTCCTCCAGCGGGCAGGGAGCTGACCTTTAGTACTCCGGGTCGATCTACGTAGTACATTTGTTGTCACTGACCTACTCTGGTCCCTAGTGTCTACCCCTGGTGTGGTGGGTTCAGTGTGAACTACACTACAGGTAGTCTGAGGTAACACCGGTAGGCTGGGTAATCTCCTACAAATTCTTTGACTCACCCTGGGTACGACAGGTTCACTGCTAGCAGAGGGTAGATTCTCCTGATCTTCTGCTGATGAAACCTCTGCCTCTGAGGCCGATTGGTCTCTCTGCTATTCTGGAGCCTCTGCAGCTTCCGGTGAGGCCGCTTGGAGAAAGGTCAGGACCGGTAACACAATTGCTCTGTTCACCTGCGTCCAAGACCGGGAAAATGCTCCAAGGACTGTCTGGACCGTTTCCTCCACTTTTTAAGTGGGCTGAGGGCTGTCTTGGTCTTCTTCTTTGTGTTTCAACTGTTCAGGGCATTTCTTCAGGTGGTCTCTTGAGACTGCTGCTGAAGTTTCTCCTCCATCTTTACTGATGAGGCACACCTTGGTGTTATCGAAATTTGAGGGTAGGACGGTGTATGGCTCAACCTCTCACTGGTCATCTAATTTGTGGACTCGTCTCTTCCTTTTGAGTACTTGTTCTCCAGGTGACAAGGGAACTGCAGGCGCATGCTGATTGTAAGTTTTCTCCTGCTTCTGTCTCGCCTGGGACAAACTTCTCTCCACGCATTCTTGCACCTTGCGGTATTGTTGCTGCCGCTCTGTATCCCAATCTGCATCTGGTGATGTCATCTCTGGTGTTAAGACTCCCATGTCTAAGTCGATGGGTAGCTCTCCAGGTCTTGCTCTCATCAGGTAAGCGGGTGTACAGTTGCTGGAGTTCACCGGGATGTGGTTATATAGGTCCACCAAATCTGGTAACTTCTCTGGCCACAGGCTACGTTCTTCAAGGGGCAACGTCTTCAACAGGTCTATCACCACCTAGTTCATCTTCTCGCACAACGCGTTGGTCTGGGGATGATACGGTGTCGCCCTGATTTTCTTGCAGCCGTACAAGTTACAGAATTCCTGGAACATCTCTGCTTTAAAGGCTGGACCTTGGTCGGTCAACACTCGTTCAGGGTAACCGTGCGGGCGACAAAAGTGTTGAAACGCTTTGGCTGCCGTCTGAGCCGTCTGATCTTTCACTGGCACTACTACAAGGAATCGGGAGTAGTGGTCTACTATGGTGAGAGGGAAGACATAGCCTGACCGGCTTAGGGCTAGCTTCACGTGGTCCAAGGCTACCAGTTCAAGTGGTTGTTTGGTGATTATGGGCTGCAGGGGAGCCCTCTGGCTATCACGGTCTTTCCGTCTCAGGTTGTATGGACCACATTCTCTACACCATCTCTCGATTGCTTTCCTCATGCCAACCCAGTAGAATCGCTCACGTAGCAGGACTTCCAACTTATTCCACCCGAAGTGTCCTGCTCCCTTGTGGTACGCTTCTAAGACCATTGGCGCATGCCGCCTTGGGACTACCACCAGCCAGACCAGTTCGTGTGTCCGGGAGTTGATACTTCTTCGACACACCTTTCCCTCGTAGATGAACAGTTTGCCCTTCTCCTTCCACAACTGTTGGGCCTCCTGTGGAACATCTGGATCAGGGTGCGAGTCAGTTTGTGTCAGAAACTCCTTTACCAGGCGGACAGCTGGATCGCTATCCTGCGTCTCTGCCCATCCATGATGGGGCAGTGGGTTGAACCTGGCCTCTCTGCTGGCAGAGTACTTGTCCCTCACACAGTGGGAGCACTGGGTCACCCCGTGACGATGGAAAGCGGGTAGCTCTATCTCCTCCAGATCTTCCGGGTCTTCTCCCCCATCTGGCAAGTTGGGCATCCTGGACAGCGCATCAGCATTTGTGTTTTTATGCCCCGCCCAATACTTGATGGTAAACTGGTAGTTAGACAGTCGGGCCATCCATCGTTGCTCTAGGGCACCAAGCTTCGCAGTCTCCAGGTGCGTCAGCGGGTTGTTGTCTGTGAAGACTGTAAATCTGGAGGAGGTGAGGTAGTGTTTGAAGCACTCTGTTACAGCCCAGACTATGGCTAAAAACTCCAACTTGAAGGAACTATAGTTGTCGGGGTTCCTTTCCGTGGGCCGGAGCTTCCGGCTGGCGTAGGCAATCACTCTCTCTCTGCCCTGCTGTACCTGGGAAAGCACTGCTCCCAACCACACGTTGCTGGCATCCGTATGAAGTATAAAGGGTTGGCCATAGTCGGGGTAGGCTCGAGGTGCTCCAGGTGGTCTTCATATGTCTTTGAGTAGACAATTACATCATCTAGGTACAGCAGGACGGTTTTGAAGTTTTTGTGTCCTAGGCAACACTCCATTAACCGCTGGAAGGTTCCTGGGGCGTTGCAGAGCCCGAATGGCATGCAGTTGAACTCGCTGAGGCCCATTGGTGTTGTAAACGCGGTCTTTTCTCTGGCCGCCTCTGCCACAGGAACCTGCCAGTACCCACTGGTGAGATCCAAAGTGGAGAAATAGTTAGCTGATCTCAATGCTGCTAATGATTCCTCAATTCTGGGTAATGGGTAGGCGTCCTTATGTGTTATGCGGTTAATCTGCCTGTAATCAACACATCCTCATTGTACCATCTTTCTTTCTGACGAGAACTAATGGAGCTGCCCAGGGGCTACAACTATCTCTGATCACCCCAGCCTCCTTCATCTCCCGTAACATTCCTTTGGCACATTGATAGTGAGCTGGGGGTACAGGCCGGTACCTCTCTTTAATTGGCGGATGATCTCCTGTGGGGATATGATGTTGGATCCCTTTTACCTGCCCAAAGTCTAGTGGGTGTTTGCTAAAGACTCGCTCATATTCTTGGACCACCCGGTATACTCCATGCTTTTGGTGCAAAGGGGTGGAGTTAGTGCCGACTTGTAGCTTCTGACACCAATCCTCCATCTGCCCCTTGGAGCTGTTATCCTCCGCCGGTTTGGATGGAGGCAAGGGTTCCACTGCCTTTATTGCATTGTTACTGACAGTGAACAGCTTAGCAAAAGGGTAGCATACCGGGGTAAATGGACCTCTTTCTCCCCACAATTCAGGATGCGTATCGGTACTCTCCCCTTGCGGACATCGACTACCCCCCTGGCTGTCAAGATGGTGGGCCTACTATCAGAGTACACGGGTTCTACCAGGGCCTGATAATCTTGACCCCTGAGAGCTATTGCTGCCCGACACCATATTAACATTTCACTCCTAGGGGGCATTGCAATGGGGAATGGATCACTCATCCTGACACTGCCAACTTCTCCACCAGACAGCTCTACCTGTTGTCTTTTCATCAGGGCTCTGATCTCCTTCTGCAGAACTCGCTGCTGACTGGAACTGGCAGTCTCTGCGACCTGCTGCAACAAAAGAATAATTTCCCCAATACAATTCTCTATCACATTGGTGCCTATAGTTATCATAGGATGATTTTCTCGGATCAATATCAACAATAATCATTCCTTGTGATGGCAGTTCTACTCGGCCAACTTTTATGGTTACCTCTTTATACCCCACCTGAGGCAAGGGCTGACCATTGCTGGTGACTCACCCCCAGGGCCTTACTGCTTGGGGTATATCACGGTGGCTGACCCAGGGCGGTCAGTGCATAAAGGGGTATTGATTATTAGTAAAAGTTCCGAGAATTCGTGATGCCACCTGTGGTGTCTGGTGAAGGTCACCAGCGCTGCAACAGTCCTCTGAGGCAGGTGTTAAGGCAGCTAAAGATGGTACAGTTTCCCACAGGTGGAGCGGGCCTCAGGGCAGTGTAGATAGATAGATGGTGCGCTGGGCATTGTGGTGCAGGAAGAGAACGATGGCGCAGCCGGAGTAACGGACAGAGACAGGGGGTTTTGCTTCGTTACCTTTACTGGTACAGCTGTGAGGTACGGTCCAGGGTACTCCAGGTGAAGGGCGCACTTTTGGACTCCTCCCCAGGGAGCGGGTATAAGACCTCCTGATCCGTGTCTGCCTCTGGGTAAACTCCTGGCCAGCCTGCAACTGGGCCTAGCTTATGTGTCCTGCTTTTACTCCACCTGTTGCTCTGAAGTAGGACCTCCGGTTGGTAACCACTTTCCCTGGACGTCGGGGCCTTTGTGGTTCCTGGTCCTGTATGTATCTAGCTTCAGGTTTGCCAGGGACTTGTAGTCCTCCTGGGATCCCGGTTATCTCTACTGGGTGTAAAGGGTCCCTGTAGGCTCGGACCCGGTGTCCGGTTTGTATTACGGGGTGAGCCCACTATGCTCCTCTGCCCCCTTAGCTCCACTCTCCTTTCCTCCTCGCCGTCGGCCACGCTCGGGGCCCTCACTAGACTTCCGTGCTGCTGGAGGCCTAGCTTGCCTCACACAGCAGCCTGCGTGCTCCTCTCACTCTGACTGAGCACAAACTACACACACTCAAACTATCTAACTCAGACTGAGCTGCCTGGCTCCACCTTCCCTTTATATATCCCTATCAGGGTTCCCTCTGCTGGTCTGAGGTGGAAGGTGGAGGTGTTTGTATGTAGTGAGGGTCTCTTGTGGAGAAATCCATCCATGCACCCTTCTGGGTTCTGTGGCACCATGCGCAGCAGGGCGCCACATTCCCCCCTAGTAAAACTCAGTACTCCTGGACTGAAGCATTTTTCAAAAACAGGTTAAACAATAATAACAACAATTACAATAATAACAATATGGTTACAGCAAGTCCCGTAACCTGGTGTCCTTTTCACCAAAAGCAGATAAGTAGCATGAGGGACCCGTCCAAAAACCCTCCACGTAGGCCCTGGGCATGGCTGCAGGGCATAGGTGATCCAGGTGATGGACCACGTCTTCGGCCACGACAAACGGGTTTTTGTTCAGTGGTCATTTACAAGGCACTCCAGGGAGCGCAACTATTTACAGTAAATAGTTTTTGGGCTGCTCACAGTCCTCAGCCTTCAAGTCTTTATATATATATATATATATATATATATACACCCTTACGGGTAACTAATGTTCATATAAATTGTCCATTATAAGGCAAAACACATCAATAATTAATTACATGAAAATCACACAAGAATAACATACCCAGGGGCAACTATTTATACTATTGGTATTTCTATTTATTCACTAAACCTGGCAGGGGCCTGGCCTTTGGTGCTACGTGTTGATCTGCATAGTACGGGAGTGTGGATGGTATCTGTGTCTGCACCATCTGCTACTCTGTCAGTTCTACGTGTGGGTAGATTGTAAAACTGCCTTAACCTCTCTATGGGACTGGAAAGTGTACCATTGGCTGGGCCTTCTTGCTCTGCTCCAACCGGGGATCCTTCTTCTGGGGATTCTTCCTGAGCAGGCTCTTCTGGGGCACTTACAGGTTCTACTTGCTGTGGAGGTTTTTCTGGCTGTTGGAAGAAGGGGATCACAGGTATTATCACTGCTCCTCCTAGTTGGGGCCAATCTGCCGGGAAATCTCCTAATTCAGTATGTATCACTGCTTCTTTAGGCTCTTCCGGTACGATGAGAGGCACTTCTTCCTGGGGCTTTAGCAGACCTGGACACAACTTCAGATGGTCTCTAGATACCGTTGCAGTCGTTCTTCCTCCGTCCTTGGTAATTAAACAGGTCTTCCTGTTATCAAATCTTGAATTTAACACAGTGTAGGGTTCCCTTTCCCACTTATCGTCAAGTTTGTGGTTTCTTCTTTTTCTCTTTAACAAGACTTCTCCAGGTGCTAAGGGTTGTGCTGGTGCACTCTTGTTGTACTGTGCTTCCTGCTTGTCTTTTACCCTATTCAGACTGTCTTCGACACAGGCTTGTACTCTCCTGTACTGTTCCTGTCGAGTCGTATCCCAGTCCTCAGTGGACATATCTGCATCGGGTTCTACTACACCAAGCTCCAGGTCCATGGGCAACTTTCCGGGTCTTGCTCGCATGAGATATGCTGGAGTACAATTGGTGGAACTCAGAGGTATGTGGTTGTACAAATCTACCAGGTCAGGTAGCTTGTCGGGCCACTGGTTTCTTTCTTCTAGCGGTAAGGTCTTCAGCAGATCGATGACGATATTATTCATCTTTTCACGCAGTCCATTGGTTTGGGGGTGGTACGGTGTAGTCCGGATCTTCTTACACCCGTACAGATGGCAGAACTCCTTGAACAATTCGGCTTCGAAGGCAGTGCCTTGATCTGTCAGCACCTGCTCCGGGTATCCATGGGGCCTGCAGAAGTACGCCTGAAATGTCTTCGCCGCAGTTTCTGCCGTCAGATCCTTGACGGGAGCGACCACCTGGAACCGTGAGTAGTGATCCACCATGGTCAGGGCATAGGAATATCCTGACCTGCTGGGTGACAGCTTGACATGGTCCAGGGCCATGATCTCCAAGGGTCGAGTTGTCTTGATGGGTTGCAGGGGTGCCTTCTGGCTGCTGTAGTCTTTTCTTCTGAGGCTACAGGGTCCACAATCCCAGCACCATCTCTCTATGGAACTGCGCATTCCAACCCAATAAAACTGACCTTTCAGCAGGGTTTCTAGCTTCTTCCAGCCAAAGTGCCCCGCTTGATCGTGGTAGGCCTCCAACACCATCTGGATGTCCGTCCTGGGCACTACGATCTGCCACACCATCTCATGGGTCCTCGGGTTGACGTATCTTCGGCACAGCTTCTCCCTATAGATTAACAGCCGGCTTCTCTCATTCCACAGTTGCTTGGCTTGTAGAGACGCTTCCTTCTCCAGGGAGGAACCTTCCTGGGTTATCAGTTCTTTAATATGGCTGACAACCGGGTCGCTGGCCTTTTGACTCCTTCCAGCTGTGGTGAGGCAAAGGGTTTAGCGTCTTATCGCGATGCCTCCTGGAGGCTTGTTGCTCGTGGACCATTCCATTATGGTGGAAGGCAGGTAGCTCAATCTCTTCCAGGTCATCCACTTCTTCTTCAGTGTCCGACTGGTGAGGCATCCTGGACAGGGCATCGGCGTTGGCATTCTTACGGCCTGCCCGGTACTTAATGGTGAACTGGTAGTTTGACAGCCGAGCCATTCATCGTTGTTCCATGGCTCCTAACTTGGCTGTTTCCAGGTGAGTCAAGGGGTTATTATCAGTGTAGGCAGTGAACTTACTAGGCTAGGTAGTGCTTGTGTGGCACCCTGGCCTGGATGCCACAAATATAATAAAGCTGTGTCTGAGAGCAAGGGGGAGGTCCTCTAGTCAAGGACCATTAGCATGCAGCACCTCCTGTCCCAGACCAGTAGAGGGAGCAGGCTGCCCCTATAAAAGCTGGAGCTGGGGGCTGGGTTAGGGAGAACTGGACAACCTGTCTCTGGATTGAGAGGTGTCCCAGAGCAGGGACAGACAGTTGTGTTGCAGCCTAAGAGGACGTGTGGCAGTAGGAGAGCCACGAGCCAGGGACAAAAGGTGAAGTGAGTCTGTCCTGGCAGATAAAGAAACTAATCTTCCAGACTTTGGTGTCTGAGGCTGTGAGGATTCCACATCCTACAGCAGATAACCAGTCCGCAGAGGACTGTATGTTCCTTGGCCTAAGAAGCCCGGAGGCTCCGCCACAGCAGAAGGGACCAGCAGAGCCGTACCAGGCCGGGAGTAGCAAGGGACCCAAGTTGCAAGCCATACAGGCGAGAGGACACGGTGAGCTCAGGAACGTGGGCTGTTACATTACCAGAAGGGAAATAGCCAGAAGGAGCACAAAGAGCACAGTAGGCCTACACCCTCACCCTGACCAGGGCCAGCTTCCCACTTGTTCTCAGACATCCAGGCCCCCTCCTAGCCGGGCCTGTTTCTGGGTCATATTACCTGTTCTAATAAAGACCCTGAACTGTTTAAGAGGCCTCCGTTTCCTGGCTAATGCGGTCGGAATCATCCCCTCCATCATCCATTATATACACTGCCCTGGGGCCATACTCCTCCGGTGGGGAGTTGAACTATTCAGTGCTGCACATTTATATCAGCCCCAGCGGTCTGCACTGCAGCGGTGGTTAGCCCTGACCGCAATCCACGGGTGGCGTAGTCAGACATTACCTACAGCACATCATAGACAACCACTGGTCTGACCACCCTGAGCCACGGGACCGGGTCACCACTACTACTCCCAGCATTGCCCTGAAGACCGGTCTCGAGTGCTCCACGGCCCAGGGGGTGAGTCAGCTTTGGCGTAGTCGACAGGATAGCAACCAACCCGCCACAAATGGGTATTGCGTGCCTGAAAAAGACTATACACGCACCTGAAAAGAGGTTTCCCACCATCCGGAGCCGTTTCCCGCCATTTCCAGCCGTCTCCCGCCATCTTCCGTCGGTTCCCGCCATCTTCAGCCATTTTCCCGCCATCGGACGCCATCTTCAGGATGCCGCGCGGGAAGAAGAGGGGCGTGGACGCCCAAACCGCGCGAGACCCGAAGCTCCGCCCCACTCACCGACGCTGCGCAAGGTCCTGGAAGGGAGAGAGAACGACGCTGACGTCACCAGGACGCGACGCAAGGTCCTCGTCCGGAGCAGCACCAGCGGAGCCGCGGCCCACAGAAGAGGATCGTCGGAAGGTAGGCCACGCTTAACTAGGGGGGAGGAAGATGACGGACGCGGAGGGACCTTCTACCACCAGCGCCGCTGCAGCAGCGGTGATGCCATTTTCCCTGCCTTCCATCCCTGGAGCGGCCTGGCTGCCCAAGTATTCAGGGGAGCCACATGCCCTAACTGACTTTAAGGAAAGGCTGTACAGTTTATTCAAAGTATACCCCCTGACAGAGGAACAGAAGATCAGCATACTGACAGGGCAGTTAACTGCCGCAGCCCAGCGGGAGGTAAAGTCATGGCCCGCTGAGGAGAAAAGAACTGTAAAGGACATTCTGGCCCGGCTGCGGGGTACCTTTGATACACGTACCTCCGCTGAAATTAAAATGCGGTTCTATGGATGTAAGCAGCGGGCACAGGACAGCATCAGAGACTATGCCCTAAATTTGCAGGAAGCCTTGAGAGCCATCAAACAAGCTGACCCTGGCAGTGTGCAGGACACGGATAAGCTACTAACAGAATAGTTCCTAGAAGGTCTGCTGTCTAGCGCCCACAGGACCCAGCTGCGCCTCATGTTCTTTCAGAACCCTGACCTGACCTTTGCCCAATTCAAGGACAGAGCCATAAGGGTGCTCCGTGAACCCGCAACAAGTGGCGCTATAAACCCCCGACGCCCTGCTCTCACCTACCACCAGGAGGCGGCGCCCTCCTCTATGAACTCTGTGGGGGCCGATGCACAGGCCCTGAACCAAGCCCCGTCGAAATATCGGCACCACCAAGTCCAGGAGCTCACCAGGAGCGTCGCGGCGTTGACCAGGACCGTTCAGGCGTTACAAGTGGACCCGTCAAGACCCATCGAGTTGGCTTCAAGTCCGGAGGATGTCCCGTGGCGTCGACAGAGGAGGACCCCGTCGTTCCGAGGGAGGCCTACAGACCGCTATGCAGAGGATGGACAGCCCATTTGCCATTGATTCAACCAGCCCGGACACATTTCCAGGTACTGTAATTTAAACGGGTCCAACCTGGGGCAGAGGGCCAACCCCCAGGCATAAGATCACCAGGCCCTTACAATTGGCGTAATAAGTACGTTGGGGGGCGCCCGGTTTTACCCATGGTGCTGGACGGTATCCCCATGAGCGCCTTGCTGGATACCGGGTCACAAGTAACCACTATCCCTTATGTACTTTTTAAGCAGTATTGGACTGATGCTGATATAACACGGTATCCAGACAGTGACTTGAGCATCATCGCCAGTAACGGCTTGCCCGTGCCGCAGATGGGGTTCAAAGAGATGACCATTAAGATTGGTAAAGTTGAACTGCCGGCACAGGGAGTGATTATTGTGGACATTGACCGTCGTGAAAGTCACCCTAAAATAACTGTGGGTACTAACGTGATTGAAAATTGTCTTTCAGAGGTAATTGAAATTCTACAACAGGTGGCGGTGAATGCTAGTTCCAGCCAACAGAGAGTCATCAACAGAGAGATAAAAGCCCTGATGAGACGGCAGCAGGTAGAACTGTCTGGTGGTGAGATCGGTAGCGTAAGAATAAGTGACCCATTCCCCATTTCCATGCCTCCCAAAAGTGAAATGATGATCTGGTGTTGGACTGCAATCGGGTTGAGAGGTAGAGACTACCAAGCCATGGTAGAACCCGTGTACTCAGACAGCAGGCCCACCATTTTGACAGCCCGGGGGGTGGTTGATGTCCGTCATGGGAGGGTGCCCGTTCGCATTCTCAACATTGGGGAGAGGGAGGTACACTTACCCAGGTACGCTACACTTACCAAACTGTTTGCTGTCGAACACATAGCTATCAGGGCCGTGGAGCCTTTACCTCCATCTCCACAGGCGGAGGGTAATGACTCCCAGAAACAAAAGGAGGACTGGTGCCAGAAACTCCATGTGGGTGCTGACTCCACTCCCCTGTACCAAAAACAAGGAGTCTACTGGGTAGTCCAGGAGTACGAGAGAATTTTTAGTAAGCACCTGCTAGACTTCGGCAGAGTAAAAGGGATAGAACACCATATCCCCACGGGGAGCCACCCACCAATAAAAGAGAGACACAGGCCTGTACCCCCTGCACATTATCAGAACGCCAAGGGCATGCTAAGAGAAATGAAAGAGGCTGGGGTCATTAGAGATAGCTGTAGCCCCTGGGCTGCCCCCCTGGTTCTGGTAAAAAAAGAAAGACGGCACCATGAGAATGTGCGTGGACTATAGACAAATCAACCGTATCACCCACAAAGACGCATATCCCTGCCTAGAATAGAGGAGTCTTTAGCCGCACTAAAATCAGCTAACTTCTTTTCTACTTTGGACCTTACTAGCGGGTACTGGCAGGTTCCTGTGGCAGAGGCTGACAAGGAGAAGACCGCCTTCACCACCCCGATGGGACTGAGCGAGTTCAACTGTATGCCCTTCGGGCTCTGCAACGCACCAGGGACCTTCCAGAGGCTGATAGAATGCTGTCTAGGACACCGAAACTTCGAGACGGTCCTCCTTTACCTGGACGACGTGATCGTCTATTCGAAGACTTACGAGGACCATCTAAAGCACCTGGCCGAGGTGTTCGAAGCCCTGGCAGGCTATGGCCTGAAGGTGAAACCATCGAAGTGTCACCTGTTGAAACCGAAGGTCCAGTACCTAGGGCACGTGGTAAGTGCGGAAGGAGTAGCCCCCGAGCCTGACAAGGTCACGGCAATCAAGAGCTGGCCAAGCCCCTCGAACATCAAAGAAGTGAGGCAGTTCCTCGGGTTGGTAGGCTACCTCCTGATAGGACAGTCTAAGTCCAGAAGCCAAAAGCCACCCTTCAAGTGGGATAAACCGGAAGAGGAGTCCTTCCGCCAGTTGAAGATGGCCCTCACAGGGGATGAGATCCTGGCCTACCCTGATTATGGCCAGCCTTTTATTCTCCACACAGACGCCAGTAATGTGGGACTGGGAGCCGTACTGTCACAAAACCAACAGGGCAGAGAAAGGGTGATCGCGTACGCCAGCCAGAAGCTGAGGCCCACCGAGAGGAACCCGGAGAATTACAGCTCCTTCAAGCTAGAATTCTTGGCGGTGGTGTGGGCCATAACGGAATGCTTCAAGCATTACCTGGCCTCCGCCAAGTTCACTGTGTACACGGACAACAACCCGTTAACACACCTAGACAGTGCAAGACTTGGTGCCCTGGAACAGCGGTGGATGGCCCGTCTCTCCAATTATGACTTCGTGATCAAGTACCGGGCAGGCAAAACCAACGCCAACGCTGACGCCCTGTCGAGAATGCCTCACTTACCTGAAGGTGACGAAGACCCAGAAGAGCTGGAGGAGGTAGAACTCCCTGCGTTTCACCGGTATGGGGCCGCTCAATACTCCCACCGCGTGAAAGAGGAAGATTTAACAACTGTTATGATCAATCCCCTACCTCACCACAGCTGGGCCGAGACCCAAGATAGTGACCCTGCAATCTGCCTGGTGAAAGATCTGCTGACCCAGGAAGACGCCCGCTTAGATCCGGATGCTCCAGAGGAAGCCAAGCAGCTATGGAAAGAGAAGAGCAAGCTGTTCCTCTATGAAGGCAAGCTGTGCAGAAGACTTGTCAACCACCGGACACACGAGCTGACCTGGCAAGTCGTGGTCCCAAGGCGGGATGCAGCTATGATCCTGGGGGCTTACAATGACAGAGCGGGTCACTTTGGTTGGAAGAAACTGGAGTTCCTGCTAAGAGGACGGTTCTTTTTGGTCGGCATGAGAGGGGCTGTAGAGAAGTGGTGCAGGGACTGTGGCCCTTGTAACTTAAGGAGAAAAGACCGCACCAGCCAGAAGACACCCTTGAAGCCCATCGTCACCCAGCAGCCTCTTGAGCTGGTAGCTCTGGACCACGTCAAATTGGCTCCAAGCCGGTCAGGATACATCTACGCCCTGACAATCGTGGACCACTATTCCCGTTTTCTAGTGGTGGTCCCGGTGAAAGACTTGACAGCCCAAACGGCGGCCAGAGCCTTCCAGCAATACTTCTGCCGTCCACAAGGATATCCGGAACAGGTCCTGACAGACCAGGGTCCAGCGTTCGAAGCCGAAATCTTCCAAGAGTTCTGCAACCTCTATGCCTGTAAGAAGATTCGTACAACGCCTTACCACCCACGAACCAACGGGATGTGTGAGAAAATGAACAATATAGTCATTGATCTCCTGAAGACGTTGCCCCTGGAGGAACGCAGCCTGTGGCCAGAAAAACTGCCAGACCTGATAGACTTATACAACCATATCCCAGTGAACGCTACAAACTGCACCCCGGCTTACCTGATGCGAGCCAGACCAGGTAAGCTGCCCCTAGATCTGGAGATGGGAGTCCAAACACCTGAGGACACCTCCCCGGATGCGGACTGGGATACGGAGAGGCGACTGCAGTACAAGAAGGTACAGGAGAGTGTGGAGAAGAGCCTGGCCCAGGTGAGAGAAAGGCAAGAAAGACTCTTCAACCAACACGCCCCTGCTGGTCCCCTAGAACCTGGTGAGCAGGTCCTGAAGTGAAAGAGAAGGCTACATAAGTTGGACGACCAGTGGGAAAGGGAACCCTACACCGTACTGCAGTCTGACCACGACAACTCGAAGGTGTGCGTGATCACCAAGGATGGAGGAGAAACCACTAGTACCGTCTCCAGAGACCACCTAAAAAGGTGCCCCGAGCAACTCCGTAGTGCAGAAGAGGATCAAAGTGACCTTGAACCCGCAGAGGACAAGGAAGAAATGATCAGCACCGTTCTCGGAGAGTTTCCTCAGTCCTGGACTCGAATAAACGATGCCATAGTGGTACCCGTCCTGCAACCGGCTCAGCAACAACCTACACCAGAGCCGGAAGGTGAAGAAGAGCAAGCAGTTCCAGAGGCAGAAGAGCCTGTACCAGCAGTCCAGGAGAATCAACCCTCTTCTGACAGTGAGCCTGCCATGCCTGCGGTAAGCCAAAGGACCCGCAGACAGCTGCCTGCCCTACCTGTACACCCAGCTGGTAGCTGTACCCCTAACGCTAGTGGGGAAAGCCAGGTCGGTCCACCACCAGACAGTGGGATAAGGAGATCAACCAGGAGCACAAAGGGGCAGATACCCGCTCGCTGGAGAATATAGGGTGCACTAAAACTGTAAATAACCCTGTTGCCAAGTGTTGAAATGTTTGCAAAGTTACATGCATGATTGGTAATTGTGTGTTTCAGTTTCTTACAGTTACCATACGGACTCAAAGGTTATGGACTTTTAATAACCGGGACTTTGTATGGATTGTGTTCGGAGCCTGACCAAGGAATGAACTAAGACTGTAAAGGACTTGGGGCTAGGACAGACCCCCACCTGGTTAAGGCTCCCCGTTGTGTTGGTGAGATGGACACCTGGTCACAGACCACACTGTGACCTTAAGAACTCAACCTGTGCGTCGTTTGTCTACTAATGTTTTATGGTCATGCATATTATTCTTGTTTCTTGTTTAGTCCCGGAGTACTAAATTTTACTAGGGGGGAATGTCTCACCCTGGCCTGGATGCCACAAATATAATAAAGCTGTGTCTGAGAGCAAGGGGGAGGTCCTCTAGTCAAGGACCATTAGCATGCAGCACCTCCTGTCCCAGACCAGTAGGGGGAGCAGGCTGCCCCTATAAAAGCTGGAGCTGGGGGCTGGGTTAGGGAGAACTGGACAACCTGTCTCTGGATTGAGAGGTGTCCCAGAGCAGGGACAGACAGTTATGTTGCAGCCTAAGAGGATGTGTGGCAGTAGGAGAGCCACGAGCCAGGGACAAAAGGCGAAGTGAGTCTGTCCTGGCAGATAAAGAAACTAATCTTCCAGACTTTGGTGTCTGAGGCTGTGAGGATTCCACATCCTACAGCAGATAACCAGTCCGCAGGGGACTGTATGTTCCTTGGCCTAAGAAGCCCGGAGGCTCTGCCACAGCGGAAGGGACCAGCAGAGCCGTACCAGGCCGGGAGTAGCAAGGGACTCAAGTTGCAAGCCATACGCGCGAGAGGACACGGTGAGCTCAGGAACGTGGGCTGTTACATTACCAGAAGGGAAATAGCCAGAAGGAGCACAGAGAGCACGGTAGGCCTACACCCTCACCCTGACCAGGGCCAGCTTCCCACTTGTTCTCAGACATCCAGGCCCTTCCTAGCCGGGCCTATTTCGGGGTCATATTACCTGTTCTAATAAAGACCCTGAACTGTTTAAGAGGCCTCCATTTCCTGGCTAACGCGGTCGGAATCATCCCCTCCATCATCCATTATATACACTGCCCTGGGGCCATACTCCTCCCGTGGGGAGTTGAACTATTCAGTGCTGCACATTTATATCAGCCCCAGCGGTCTGCACTGCAGCGGCGGTTAGCCCTGACCGCAATCCACGGGTGGCGTAGTCGGACATTACCTACAGCACATCATAGACTACCACTGGTCTGACCACCCTGAGCCACGGGACCGGGTCGCCACTACTACACCCAGCATTGCCCTGAAGACCGGTCCCGAGTGCCCCACGGCCCAGGGGGTGAGTCACTTGAACCGCTCGGTGGTGGCCCAGACCAGGGCCAGGAACTCCAACTTGAAGCTGCTGTAGTTCTCCGGGTTCCTCTCGGTCGGGCGGAGCATAGGCGATCACCTTCTCTCGGCCATTCTGATTCTGACTTAGCACAGCTCCTAATCCCTCGTTGCTGGCATCAGTGTACAGCAGGAATGGTTGGCTGTAGTCAGGGTAGGCTAGGATCTCTTCGCCGGTCAGGATCTCCTTCATCACCTTAAAGGATTCAGCTTGCTCCTTACCCCACTGGAAAGGGGGGTTTCTGCCTCTCCCAGACTGTCCTACCAGGAGATCTTGCAAAGGCGCCGCTTTCTTGGTATAGTCCTTCACAAACCTCCGGTAATACCCGACTAGTCCCAGGAACTGACGTACCTCCTTGAGGCTCTTCGGCTGCGGCCATTTCTGGATGGCAGTGACCTTCTCCAGGTCCGGTGCTACTCCTTCTGGACTGACGATGTGCCCCAGGTACTGTACCTTTCGCTTGAGCAGGTGGCACTTGGAGGGCTTCAGCTTCATCCCACACGAGGACAGCGACTCGAATACCTCTGCCAGGTGCTTCAAATGGTCCTCGTACGTTTTGGAGTACACTATCATGTCATCCATGTATAGCAGTACAGTCTCGAAGTTGCGGTGTCCCAGGCAGCACTCCATCAACCTCTGGAACGTTCCGGGGGCGTTGCAGAGACCGAACAGCATACTGTTGAACTCGCAGAGTCCCATCGGGGTAGTGAAGGCCGAAGGCCGTCTTCTCCCGATCCTCCTCAGCAACAGCTACTTGCCAGTACCCACTAGTGAGGTCAAGGGTGGAGAAATAATTTGCAGACTTTAATGCAGCCAGGGATTCCTCTATGCGGGGCAAAGGGTATGCATCTTTGTGTGTTATGCGATTTACCTGTCTGTAATCTACACACATTCTCATGCTTCCATCCTTTTTCCTGACTAGGACCAGGGGAGCTGCCCAGGGACTACAGCTATCCCTTACTACCCCTGCCCTCTTCATGTCGTGCAACATCTCCTTCGCCTTCTGGTAGTGTGCTGGTGGTATGGGCCTGTAACGTTCTTTGATGGGTGGATGGTCACCTTTGGGTATATGGTGTTGTACCCCTTTAATCCTCCCAAAGTCAAGTGGGTGTTTACTGAATACCTGCTCGTATTCCTGAACCACCCGGTGTAGACCCTGTTTCTGATGGGCAGGAGTGGTGTCTGTCCCAACATGGAGCTGTTGACACCAATCCTCCACCTGGGTTCCCGGGTCATTATCCTCCACTTCGTCTGGTGAGGTTAAGGACTCCGCCGTGTGTATGGAGTTGTTATCTACTGTGTACAGTTTGGCAACAGTGGCGTAGCGTTGTAATGTAATCTCGTCCTCCCCATAGTTTAGGAGGCATACGGGCACCCTCCCATTGCGTACATCCACTACCCCCCTGGCAGTCAAGAGTGTAGGTCTATGCTCCGAGCTAAGGGGCTCTACTACCGCCTGGTAGGTCCGTCCTTTGAGACCTATTGCTGCTCTATACCAAATCAGCAATTCACTCATTGGGGGAATCACAATGGGTATCGGGTCTGTCACCCATACATTACCGATTTCACCACCTGATAGCTTTACCTGTTGCTGGTACATAAGGGCTCGGATCTCTTTCTGGAGCACCCTCCTCTGCCCTGGTCTGGCGGTGTCAGCCATCTGTTGGAGCAAAAACAACACTTCTACCAAACAGTTACTGACAATATTTGTGCCAAGTACCATATACATGTCTGTATCATCAGGATTAGTCTCTACTACAATTAGTCCCTGGTCCTTCAGTTCCACTCTTCCCACCTTTACTGCCACATCCTTAACCCCGACTAGGTTAAGGGGAAGGCCATTGGAGGCATACACGGAAAGGTTTGGAGCTGGCGGGCTCAGTTCGTCTACCAGAACCTTTTGTAGAGGACATCAGGCATTTTGGTTACCTGAGATCCTGTGTCCAGCAGTGCAGGGGTCGCGATGCCATCCAGCACAATGGACAGGAAAGGTCTTCCTCCCACAAACTGGCGGTACCAGTTTGATGGGCCTGGTTGGTCTACTCCTGGGTGTCGGTCCTCGGCCCCAGGGTTTCCTCGTTTAAAGGGCAGGTCCGCATGGTTTGGCCTGCTTTATTGCAGCGGTAGCAGATGAAGTCTTCTGGAGGGCATCGTTGGTCCTCCCACGGGGTGGCGTTGTCCTCCTCCGGGGTGGCGTTGTCCTCCTACGGGGTGGCATTGTCCTCCTTCTTCTTCTCATCCAGGGGACATCCTCAGGGCTGTCGGCTAGCAAGATTCTTCCTTCCGGCTCAGGCTCCATCTGTAGCTGCAGGGTGCTCATGACAGTGGCCAGGGTTTTACTTAACTGGCGCACTTCAGAGCTTAGGCTGTCCAGCTCGCTAGGGGGCACTGTTTGCATCCTTGTTTCGTCCGTTAGTGAAGGAGCGGTGGGTGCTGCAGGCACTGGGGTGGCCCCACCCTGGTAACGCTGGATAGCAGTGTCTGTGATTTCCAGGGGCTGCAGGCCCTTTATAGCCATGTCCTTAAGGGTGTCAAAGGTGGCATCTGAATGGTCTAAGGCCCACCACCGCACAGTTCTGCTCTCCTCCTGGGACTTTAACCCCCGGATGAACTGTTCCGTCAGCATTTTATTTTCATCATGGATGCTGGCTGGACTAACCTATTTCAGGGACCGCCGGGCCTCCTGTAAGCGCCAGGCATAGTCCCGGATACTGTCCTCAGGTTTCTGGACACAATGGTAGAACCTCATCCGGAGATCTGTCTCAGTGCGGTTTTCAAACGCTGTTTGCAGTCTTTTAAAGATGGTGGACACTGATTCTTGGTCTGCGGCTGGCCAGGTTTCAACTTCTCGCTCAGCAGCCCCAGTAAATTGTCTTAAAACTACAGCGGCTCTCTGCTTGCCAGTCATAGAGTACATATCCAGTATGCCGCATATTTTCCTCTTGAATCCGGACAGTTTGTCCGGTTTGCCATTATACTGGGGGAACCACTTCGCTCCAGGGATATACGGCAGGGCCATAGGTATGACAGGGGTTACAGCCCCTGCGGGTGGAGCTGCCGCTTCAACCTGCTCAGCGCCGAGCGCAAGTGGGACATCGGGGCCGTTAACCGGTATTCCGGCGCTCTGCTGGGCTTCGGACATCGTTGTGCCCCCCTAGTGAACCGGAGCCTACCTTCTGAACTTTTCTTTTAGGTA
Organism: Phyllobates terribilis; assembly: GCF_046119375.1. Taxonomy (NCBI): domain Eukaryota; kingdom Metazoa; phylum Chordata; class Amphibia; order Anura; family Dendrobatidae; genus Phyllobates; species Phyllobates terribilis. The sequence goes on from NW_027362764.1 coordinate 716,740,981, forward strand.
GGCCGCAGCTCCGCGGGCGACGGTCTTCTTTCAGGACCTGGCGTCGCTCGCGTCTGACGTCAGGGCGTCCTCCGGCTCCTTCCAGGACCAGACGCTTCCTGGTTCGACGTCGGGGGGGCGTGTCCTCGACTTCCAGCGATTATGCCCCTCTTCTTCCCGCGCGGCAACAGGAAAAATGGCGGATATGGCGGGAAAACTTCAGGAATGGCGGGAAAACTTCACCACAGTAAAATTTACAGACTCTTAAGGCGCACAGTACAAACCTGTTCGTGACGCCAGTTGGATGACTCGCCCCCAGGGCCTTACTGTTTGGTGTATATAACGGTTACTGGCCCAGGGGGGTCAGTGCACAAAGGGGTATCGATTATTAGTAAAAGTTCAGAGAATTCGTGACGCCACCTGTGGTGTCTGGTGAAGGTCACCAGCGCTGCAACAGTCCTCTGAGGCAGGTGTCAAGGCAGCTAAAGATGGTACAGTTCCCCACAGGTGGAGCGGGCCTCAGGGCAGTGTAGATAGATAGATGGTGCGCTGGGTGTTGTGGTGCAGGAAGAGAACGATGGCGCAGCCAGAGTAACTTACAGAGACAGGGGGTTTTGCTTCATTACCTTTACTGGTACAGCTGTGAGGTACGGTCCAGGGTACTCCAGGTGAAGGGCGCACTTTTGGACTTCTCCCCAGGGAGCGGGTATAAGACCTCCTGATCCGTGTCTGCCTCTGGGTAAACTCCTGGCCAGCCTGCAACTGGTCCTAGCTTATGTGTCCTGCTTTTACTCCACCTGTTGCTCTGAAGTAGGACCTCTGGTTGGTAACCACTTTCCCTGGACGTCGGTGCCTTCGTGGTTCCTGGTCTTGTATGTGTCTAGCTTCAGGTTTGCCAGGGACTTGTAGTCCTCCTGGGATCCCGGTTATCCCTACTGGGTGTAAAGGGTCCCTGTAGGCTCGGACCCGGTGTCCGGTTTGTTTAACGGGGTGAGCTTACTATGCTCCTCTGCCCCCTTAGCTCCACTCTCCTTTCCTCCTCGCCGTTGGCCACGCTCGGGGCCCTCACTAGTCTTCCGTGCTGCTGGAGGCCTAGCTTGCCTCACACAGCAGCCTGCGTGCTCCTCTCACTTTGACTGAGCACAAACTACACATACTCAAACTATCTAACTCAGACTGAGCTGCCTGGCTCCACCTTCCCTTTATATATCCCTATCAGGGCTCCCTCTGCTGGTCTGAGGTGGAAGGTGGAGGTGTTTGTATGTAGTGAGGGCCTCTTGTGGAGAAATCCTTCCATGCACCCTTCTGGGTTCTGTGGCACCATGCGCAGCAGGGCGCCACACTGGCATAGATACTAAGATGTTCATCTGGACGGCGGATAATGTCTGAATCAGTCCAGTATTGTTTATAAAGGATATATGGAATCGTTGTCACCTGGGACCCAGTGTCCAGCAGTGCATTCATCGGGATGCCATCAAGCATGACAAGCAGGACCGGTCGTCCTCCCATGTACTTGTCTCACCAGCTTTGTGGGCCTGGTCGTCTTACTCCTGGAGGTTGACCCTCTGCCCCAGGGGTTGCTTGTTTAAATTACAGAATCTTGCGTAGTGCCCTGCCTTTTGACAGCGGCGGCAGATGGGTTGTCCATCCTGGTCATAGCGATCGCTGTTCCTACCTCTGGTCGGTGGAATTTTTCTCTGTCGTCGCCACAGGACGTCATCTGGACTGGAAGCCAGCTGGATCTTTTCCTTTGGAGACACTTGCATGGCCTGCACAGTTTTAGCTAGTGTAGCCACACTTTTGGTCAGCTCCTGGACCTGAAGGCATAGGTCTGCAGACGGGTCATTGTCTAGAGTCTGCGCGTCAGCCTCCAAAGGTGCTGGGGGAAAGGACGCCACCTCCTGGTGGTATGTGATAGCTGGGCGCCGGAGGGGTGCAGTGCCACCTGGGGTTGGTTCTCGTAGCACCCGGATGGCTCCGTCTTTAAATTGCGCAAAGTCCAGATCAGGGTTTTGCAAAGCCATAATGCGCAACTGTGTCCGGTGAGCGTTAGACAGGACTCCCTCAATAAACTGCTCAGTTAGCAATCTGTCCTCGTCTCGCACACTGTCAGGGTCCACCTGTTTAATGGCCCGCAGCGCCTCCTGCAGGTTTAGAGCATAGTCCCGTACACTGTCCTGCACCCTTTGTTTGCACCCGTAGAACTTAATTTTAATCTCTGCTGCGGTGCGGGTGTCAAAGGTATCGGGCCAGTATTTCCTTAACAGTGCCTTTGTCCCTGCCCGGCCAGGACTTCACCTCTCTCTGGGCTCCACCGATTAGCTGACCTATGAGGATGCTGACTTTTTGCTCCTCAGACAGGGGGTACACTTTAAACAAACTGCGCAGTCTCTCCTCAAAGTCGTTCAGGGTGTGCGACTCCCCTGAGTACTGGGGTAACCATGCCACCCCTGGTATATACGGCATCCATAACGGCATTACAGTGGCCGCGGCTGAATCCTCTCCTCGGTTGGGCATCCTCCTCCCCCCTAGTGAACCTCAGCCAGGTCCTGGGTTTCCGCTGACGTACCAGTATGCTGCTCTGCAGGCGAAAGGATATCTTACCCGGCGGTTCTGGATCGGGGCCTCCTGCTTCACCTCGGTTGACGGCAAATGACGTGATAACACAGTTCAGTACAGTCTATGGCACACAGGACCCGGTTATACCGCGCTTTGTGAATCCTGTTCATGACTCCAAGTTGACGCGCCCCCTGGTCCGTGGGGTACTCGGTGCCAGGCCAGTCGTTGCTAGGGGAGATGTCACAGTGGCGGTGACCCAGTCCGTGACCCAGGGCGGTCAATAAAAGGAGATATTTACAGGAGATTTATAGTTTTTATATACAGTTCGTGACGCCACCTGTGGTATGTGGCTAAAGGGAGCCGCCGCTGCGGAGCAGATCCTCTGGAGCTGTTGTTAATGTAGCAGAGTTGGTTCGGCTCTCCACAGGTAGAGCTTAGCTCCAGGGCAGTGTAGATGTTGCTGTTATGGAAGTAGCACTCGTGGTGCAGTGTAGTGCAGAGGATGGCGCAGTTAATAATCAGTCCACAACTTAATGGCGGTTTCCTCTTATCTTTACTTGTGGTGGTTAGGCAGACCAGGGCACGGGTACTAGCTGGTAGTAGAGTTCTCGGCGGCCTGGAAGCAAGTTGGGGGATCCACCTAGCCAGGTGGAGTTGTAGGCCTTCCCTTTGCGCTACCTCTTTGGCCCTGCTGCATATAGCTATGCTGCGGCCCTCATCCCTGAGTAAAACGTCTTTGTGCTCACCCGTATGGCAGGCTGCTTGGGCCTTTCTGGGGTGTCGCTCCCACGTGGCGGTGCTGGGCCCTATCGTGTTGCTGAGCCTTCGGGCGTCTGATGGGGCCAGGAGACATGCAGTCTCCTGCCCTCCAGTTTCTGTTGCTGGGCTTTCGGTGCCCCACAACCTCGGACTCTGGTGTCCGGTTCTTCTGCGCTTTCCTCTGGGGTGAACTGCCATGCAGCTCCACTCCCTTGGCCCTTCCTCGTCGACGTCCTGACTTCAACCCCTGTCTGCTCTCCTCACACTAACTAACCCCGCCTCCATATCCCAGTTGCTAAGGGGAGGAGCTCCCCTTGCTGGTCTGGAGCCAGGAAGTGTTGCATGCTAGCAAAACCTGATTAGGGGACCCCTCCTTGCTTCCAGGCATGTGAGGGAGGCAATGCCACTGTGGCAACCGGACTCTTGGGGTGCCACATCTGTGACTCGGACATCATATATCTGTCAGGTTCCCTTTAAACCCCTATACCCTTCCAACCCATCTCTTCTCCCATTTTTTAAAGCGTACCTCTCCTTCTTTGAAACCTCCCCCTCAGTCCGCAGCCCATTCCTTAACCTGTACGAGGCTACACAGGAGGATAAGAAAATATATAAAGCAAAAAAAAGGAAGGAAATAGAGGATAGGCACCACATCAGGTCAGAGTGTAAAATCAGAGGTGGCTTTTATCCTCGGTGCTCACCTTGATTGGTTTTGCGGCGAATGGCACAAGACTGTTAAATAAGGTGTGGATAATGCTGCCTGTACTCTGTTCCATTTAGAATTGAGATGCCGACCTCGAGAGGGATGAACTGCAGAGAAGACAGTCACCGAGTTTGGAAACCCCCAGTAAAGAAGACCCTCAGTGGCACAGTCATCCAAAAATTTCAGAACTCCTCTAGTTTTGCAGCCATTTATAGTTTTAAAACTTAATAAACGCGTTTCTGAGCTCAAAATCCTTTTTGTCATGTTAACAGAAAGCTGCATATCATTTACATGCTCACAGCTGACATTTAAAGGGATTGTCCACCTTTGAGAACAATTTTTATTTTTTTACTTAAAGGGATATTCTCAAGTTATTACATTGCTTTGATTAGTTAGTTAGTTAGACAGCATGAAAATAAGCAAGTTTGGAATTGATTTGCTTTTTCTAGCTGCTGTCATTCTATTGACAGCTTTTATCTTTCATAATGTACAGTTGGTTTCCATGGAAATTAATCACCAGTGCCTGCCCAGTAGTTACATTCCTGGAGAGGCGTTAACTCCTAACATACCAGTCAACTCTCTCGAGCCCACTGATTTCTATACAGCAGTTAGCTGATCACCTCCCTCTTCTCCCTCTCAGCTCCTGAAAAATCCTATAGAATCACAATCCCTGGTGGCTCTCCTTGTTCGGGGTCCGTGAGCGGTGACGTCAGTAAGCTTACTGCAGTTCACAGCCAATAAACTTAAGTAAGTGGGTCCAGTATGGCACTTTCCACATGTGACCAACCTCCTATCTATTTTTACCTTTGTTAATATGGAGGATTATTTTGCTCTTCTTATTGAAGACAAAGTTCAACATTAACGTCATTTAATTATTGTATTGCGTACCTTCACCTTGCTACAAATATTTGCCATATGGTAGCAGCGGGTTTACATTCTTGTTGCTGAAAGCCTGAAATAGATATATCTATAAGAAATGTCTGAAAAAAAATCTAAATCTTGACAAAGGAGAATATCTCAAGAAAAACCATTTGGAAATTCTGTTTTATGAAGAAACCCTTTCTTATAATAAATAAGTGTCATAATAATTTAATTTTCTGATGCATTTACAAAAACCTTATCGCATACAGGGACAACCCTAGATTGGATACATCAATCAAGTCCTAACTATAAGCTTAATAAATATGGAGCCCCTATAATAATTCTCAGTGTTGGTCAAATACAGGTACATCTCACTAAATTAGAATATCATCAAAAAGTTAATTTATTTCAGTTCTTCAATACAAAAAGTGAAACTCATATAATATATAGAATAATTACAAACAGTGATCTATTTCAAGTGTTTATTTCTGTTAATGTTGATGATTATGGCTAACAGCCAATGAAAACACAACAGTCATTATCTCAGTAAATTAGAATACTTTATAACAACAGCTTGAAAAATGTTTTTAAAATCCAAAATGTTGTGCTACTAAAGTGTATGTTCAGTAAATGCACTCAATACTTGGTCGGGGCTCCTTTTGCATCAATTACTGCATCAATGTGGCGTGGCATGGAGGTGATCAGCCTGTGGCACTGCTGAGGTGTTATGGAAGCCCAGGTTGCTTTGATAGCAGCCTTCAGCTCGTCTGCATTGTTGGGTCTGATGTCTCTCATCTTCCTCTGGGGTTGAGGTCAGGCGAGTTTGCTGGCCAATCAAGCACAGTGATACTGACGCGCCCAAGAGATGGGGACTCGGCTCCCGGGCCTTGCTGTTAGTTTTGGGGGATGCCGTGGTGGTCGGCTCCCGAGGCCGTACCCTGGGGTCACTCTTTAAAAGAAAGAAAGGGATGGAGGGTGTATGGGATAGGAAACGTTTGTGACGCCACCCGTGGTATCTGGTGAGGATCACCAGCACTGCTACAGTCCTCTGAGGCCGGTGCTCCGGCAGCTTAGATGGTGTGGCTCCCCACAGGTGGAGCAGGGCCTCACGGCAGCGTAGAAGAGGAGATGCAGGAGAGAGGGGACCCAGCCGGGTCGGAGGAAGAATAGGCACACACACGAACGTTCACTTCAGTACCTTTACTGGTGTTGTTTCAGGCACGGTCCAGGGCACTGTAGGGTGAAGGGTGCATTTCAGGACTCTCCCCAGTGAGTGGGTGTGGGGCCTCCTGTTTCTTGCCTTTTCCTAGTAAGTTTATGACCTGCCTGGAGCTAGGCCTAACTTGGTCTCTGTCTTGCACCGGCTGACCTGGTGGTAGGGCCTTCTGTTGGAGTTCACACTCCCTGGAATTTTGAGCCTCAGTGACTCCTGACCCTGGTATATCAGTCAGCTTTTGGTGTTCCTGGGACATGTAGTTCGCCAGGGGTTCCGGTAGTTTCTGCTGGTCCTAGAGATCCTCGCAGACTCGGACCCGGTGTTCGGTAGATGGTTGTGGGGTGAGCTGGCTAAGCTCCTCTGCCCCCTATGTAGCTCGCTACTCCACTTGCCTTCGGCCGCTCAGGGTCCTCACTAGGCTTCACACTGGCAGTAGGCCTCGCTACTCTTCACCGCTCTTATGGCGTCGGCATGCCGTTGGTGTTATGTTCTGCTACCAAAGCTAAGGAAAGAGAGGAGATCTGTCCCTACTATAAGACTCAGCTGAATCCCTACGATGTAACAGGGAACCTGATCCTGCGATCAGACCTGCTAAAGTCCTAATCTAGTCTGTACGGAGACCTATAGATTTGGGGAGGGAATCCCTACAAGTACTAAGGACTGGGAGGAATATGGGACACCTCCTAACAGAAATAGTAGCAGACAGACGAACAAACAAAATAGATAGAACCTAGAGGTCCGTAGACCAAGCAAACTAACAGAGTTAGATACAGAGCACAGGCTAGCTAGAAAGTAGATATACAATGAAGTCCAGCAAAGCCAGAAGGGCGGAGCAGGATTAAATAGGCCAACAAGGTCATGTGACCAGCAAAGGAAAAAAAACCTAACAGCAAGGTTCTAACAGTACCCCCCCTTCTAAGAGGATCCTCCGGATCCCCTAGGACCAGGCTTATCAGGAAATCTCCTGTGAAACGCTCTGATAAGTCTGGACGCGGAAACATCATCCGACCTCACCCAAGAGTTATCCTCGGGTCCGAAACCTTTCCAGGCCACAAGATACTGCAAACTACCTCTATACCGTCTAGAGTCAAGGATGCGAGAAATTTCATATTCCCCGTCCTCCACCACCGGAGGAACAGAGGCAGAGGCGTCACCATCCGACACAACAGCTTTTTTTAACAGAGAGACATGAAAGACCGGATTAATTCTCCAGGAGGTAGGAACCTCCAACCTAACAGCAGATTGGTTGACAACCTGAAGCACCTTAAAGGGCCCTACAAACTTGGGACCCAATTTCTTAGAAGGAATCCTCAACCGCAGATTCCTAGAGGACAACCAAACCATGTCACCAACAGCGAACAAAACCTCCTGTCGTTTCCTATCAAAGTAGTCTTTAGATTTTCTGTTGGCCTCCTGAAGATTACCACGCACATCCGTCCAAACTCTTTCCAAATCACCGGAAAAATTCTCCTCCTCAGGCACGGCAGATCCCAACTTGGAGAACGACCCAAACGACGGATGTCTCCCAGAACAACAAAAAAAAGGCGAACAACCAGCAGAAGAAGATGTATGATTGTTCAGAGCAAATTCGGCAAGTGGCAGAAACTCAGACCACCCCTCTTGATTGTCTGCCACAAAACAACGCAAGAACTGCTCAACATCCTGGTTTTTCCTTTCTGTCTGGCCATTAGATTCAGGATGATATCCGGACGAAAACGACAAATGAATTCCCAACCTGTCACAAAAGGCACGCCAAAAACGAGCCACGAACTGAGGACCCCTATCAGAAACAATGTCAGTAGGAACGCCATGAAGTCTGACAATTTCCTTGACAAAGGCCTTAGCGAGAGTTTTAGCGCAGGGCAGTTTGACGAAGGGAACCAAGTGACACATCTTGCTAAAACGGTCCACGACCACCCAGATGACAGTAAAACCCTCAGAGGGGGGAAGGTCAGTTATAAAGTCCATAGCCAAATGTGTCCAAGGAGCACTGGGGACCTCCAAAGGACAAAGCAACCCCGCAGCAGGAGTATGTGAGGACTTAGATCTAGCACATATAGTACATTGGCGCACCCACTTAATGACTTCCTTCTGCCATCCAGGCCACCAAAAACTGCGACCCACCAGTCTCTTGGTCTCAGAGATTCCGGGATGACCTGCCAACCGAGATTCGTGACACTCAACAAACAAATCTCTCCTAAAGGTCCCAGGCACAAACAACCTCCCATGAGGAGTGTTAGATGGGGCATTCTCCTGAGCTTTAAGAATCTCATCTTCCAAAACGGAGTCTAAAGCAGCTATCACAACACCTTCTTGTAAAATGTTTTCCTCTTTCTCAGCACCGACTATGGGAGAAAAACTGCGAGACAAGGCATCCGCCTTAACATTCTTAGTACCAGGGATGTAAGTAACGGAGAAATTAAACCGCGAGAAAAACAGTGCCCACCTAGCCTGACGGGCATTCAGGCGCTTGGCAGCGTCAAGATATATCAGATTTTTATGATCCGTAAGAACCTGAACGGGAAATTCCGCACCTTCCAAGAAGTGGCGCCAGTGTTCAAATGCGAGTTTAATAGCCAATAATTCCCGATTACCAATATCGTAATTCAATTCAGTCTCCGAAAATTTTTTTGAAAAAAATGCACAGGGATGTAATCCATCCCCGTTATCCTGAGACAATACTGCGCCAACCCCCACAGAGGAAGCATCAACCTCAACCAAAAACGGCCTAGTAACATCAGGCTGCATAAGGATGGGAGCAGAGGTGAACCTCTCCTTGAGATACACAAAAGCTTCAATGGCCTCAGAAGACCACTGAACCGCATCAGCACCTTTCCTGGTGAGATCAGTCAGAGGTTTGACAATACTAGAAAAATTTTTTATGAATTTTCTATAGTAATTGGCGAAACCCAAAAACCTCTGTATTGATTTCAAACCAATAGGCCTAGGCCATTCCTGCACAGCCTGAACCTTAACCGGATCCATCTCAAAACCTTTGCTGGAGATAATGTAGCCCAAAAAACTAATTCTCTGTACAGCGAACTCACATTTCTCCAGCTTAGCAAAAAGCGAATTGTCCATTAATAACTGTAATACCTCACGCACGCTCCGCCAATGAGACTCCAGATCTGGCGAATAAATCAAAATGTCATCCAAATACACAACCACATTTTTACCGATCAAAGGTCTAAGGATGTCATTAATCAGATTCTGAAAAAATGCAGGAGCATTAGTAAGACCAAAAGGCATAACCAGATTCTCAAAATGACCCACAGGAGTGTTAAAAGCAGTCTTCCATTCATCACCCTCCTTCATGCGCAACAGATTGTATGCCCCCTTAAGGTCAATTTTAGAGAACCACTTGGCCCCCAATAACTGGTTAAACAGATCAGGAATCAATGGCAGTGGGTAAGGATTGCGTACCGTAATTTTGTTAATCTCACGAAAATCCAGACAAGGACGTAAACCGCCGTCCTTTTTTTTTACAAAAAAAAATCCAACCGCCACAGGAGACTTAGAGGGCCTAATGTGACCGGCGGCCAAACTTGTCTGTATGTATTCCTCCAAAGCCTTCCTCTCAGGAATAGTAAGGTTAAATAAACGACTTTTAGGAAGAGTCGCTCCAGGGACAAATTCAATAGAACAATCATAGTCTCTATGGGGAGGCAAAACCTGCGATTCTTTCTCAGAAAAAACTCTCCAAAAATCCTGAATAGGAACAGGCAATTCTCCCCTATCCAAAGCTGCAATACGCCCGTTACAACACTTGTCATAACATTTATGGCTCCAGGATTTAATTTCACTGGTAGACCAATCCAGTACAGGATTGTGAAATTTTAACCAGGGCAAACCCAATATTACTGGAGAAGGCAAGTTATTCAACACTACCAAATCCAATTTCTCATGGTGAACACCATTAATAGTGAGAGGAAATTCACCGACCTTGAGAGTAATATTCTTCAAAGGGGAGCCATCCACAGAAACCACAGCAATGGGGGATGATAAAGGTTCAGGTTTTAAATTGAGTTTTTCCACGAATCCCCCATCAATAACATTCAGTGTAGACCCGCAATCAACAAACACCCGAAATTCCATTAATTTTTCCTGAGCAATCGTGGAAGCAGCTAAAAATATACCCTTGGAATTTAAACAGGCAATACGGGCGTGACTGACCATTTTTTTTTCTTTCTTCATACGAAGCTCACAGCCTTTAATCAAATGACCAGATTTCCCGCAATAGAAACACAAGCCTTCTGAAAAACGACGGTGTTTTTCTTGAGAGCGAGGTGCCACCGATCCAATCTCCATCGGTTCACCACTGTTAGTACACACATTATCATAACCAGAAACTGACATAGCAGAGGATTTGCTCTCATTAACCCTAGCACGCAGTCTTCTGTCCACCCGTATAGCTAATTGCATAGCCTGTTGCAAATCCTCAGGTGTAGGATAAGCAATTAGCAGGTCTTTAACCTTTTCACTGAGCCCAGCAAGAAATAGACTTTTCAGAGCAGAATCGTTCCACCCTGTTTGAGTGGACCAACGACGAAAATGTGTACAATATTTTTCCATATTACCTGATCCTTGTTTTAAACGTCTCAACTCAGTCTCAGCTGATGCCACACGGTCAGGATCATCATATAATAGTCCTAAAGCAGAAAAAAAACTATCCACTGATCTGAAGCATGTATCACTAGGTTGCAAAGAAAAGGCCCACTCCTGAGGCTCTTTGCGCAAAAGTGACATTATGAACCCTACGCGCTGGGATTCATCCCCAGAGGACTTGGGTCTCAAACGAAAATACAATAAGCAAGCATTTTTAAATGAAAAAAATTCTCGATGTTCACCAAAAAATAAATCCGGCAAACATACCTTAGGCTCCAAGAAATATGCTCCAGGACAGTTACTCACGTGCTGACGGAGCTCGGCCACTTCCAGAGAGAGTCCCTGCAGGTGTTTAGCCAAATCCTGAACTGACACCATGATGGAACAAAAAAAAATCTTTCCTTAGAGAATTTACAGGCTGGACTTACTGTTATGTTCTGCTACCAAAGCTAAGGAAAGAGAGGAGATCTGTCCCTACTATAAGACTCAGCTGAATCCCTACGATGTAACAGGGAACCTGATCCTGCGATCAGACCTGCTAAAGTCCTAATCTAGTCTGTACGGAGACCTATAGATTTGGGGAGGGAATCCCTACAAGTACTAAGGACTGGGAGGAATATGGGACACCTCCTAACAGAAATAGTAGCAGACAGACGAACAAACAAAATAGATAGAACCTAGAGGTCCGTAGACCAAGCAAACTAACAGAGTTAGATACAGAGCACAGGCTAGCTAGAAAGTAGATATACAATGAAGTCCAGCAAAGCCAGAAGGGCGGAGCAGGATTAAATAGGCCAACAAGGTCATGTGACCAGCAAAGGAAAAAAAACCTAACAGCAAGGTTCTAACAGTTGGCTCACTAGTCTGAGCTCTCTCTAGACTGAGCTCCACTGCAGGCTGACCTCTCTCAGGCTCATCTACTGCAGGAACTGACTGCCTAGCTCCACCTTCCCTTTTTATATCCCTATCCGGGCTCCCTCTGGAGGTCTGAGGTGGAAGGTGGAGGTGTGTGTATGCTGTGAGGGCCTCTTGTGGAGGAATCCGTCCATGCACCCCTCTAGGATCTGTGGCACCAATGCGCAGCAGGGGCGCCACAATACTGTTGTTTTTAAACCAAGTATTGGTACTTTTGGCAGTGTGGACAGGTGCCAAGCCCTGCTGGAGAATGAAATTTCCATCTCCAAAAAGCTTGTCGGCAGAGGGAAGCACGAAGTGCTCTAAAATTTCCTGGTAGATGGCTGCGCTGACTTTGATCTTGATAAAACACAGTGGACCTACACCAGCAGATGACATGGCTCCCCAAACCATCACTGATTGTGGAAACTTCACACTAGATCTCAAGCAGCTTGGGCTGTGGCCTCTCCACTCTTCCTCCAGACCTTGATTTCCAAATGAAAATTGGACCTCTGGGACTTTGTGGACTGTATCAATTACTGCCTTCAGGACATCTGTCAAGTTAGCAGTCTTCCCCATGATTGTGGAGCCTACTGAAACAGACTAAGGGACCTTTTTAAATGCTTAGGAAGCCTTTGCAGGTGTAGAGGAAGTCCGGGTGAACAGCAGTGTGAGCAGCCTCTTCTTACCTCAACACACCTGATATCACCAGTATTAGATCATATAGACAGGGTGAACAGCAGTGTGAGCAGCCTCTTCTTACCTCAACACCCCTGATATCACCAGTATTAGCTCATATAGACAGGGTGAACAGCAGTGTGAGCAGCTTCTTCTTAACTCAACACCCCTGATATCACCAGTATTTGATCATATAGATAGGGTGAACAGCAGTGTGAGCAGCCTCTTCTTACCTCAACACCCCTGATATCACCAGTATTAGATCATATAGACAGGGTGAACAGCAGTGTGAGCAGCTTCTTCTTAACTCAACACCCCTGATATCACCAGTATTTGATCATATAGATAGGGTGGACAGCAGTGTGAGCAGCCTCTTTTTAACTCAACACCACTGGTATCTCCAGTAGTAAATCATATAGGCAGGGTGGACCGCAGTGTGAGCAGTCTCTTCTGTTCTCAGCACCCCTGGTATCTCCAGTATTAGATCAGATAGACAGGGAGGATAGCAGTGTGAGCAGCCTCTTCTTACCTCAGCATCCCTGGTATCTCCAGTATTTGATCATATAGACAGGGTGGACAACAGAGTGAGCAGCCTCTTCTTATCGCAACACCCCTGGTATCTCCAGTGCTAAATCAGATAGACAGGATACACAGCAGTGTGAGCAGCCTCTTCTTACCTCAGCACTCCTGGTACCGCTGTATAAAAATATCCAATGGGCGAACGTCTTTCTATACATGAAGAGAGAGGGAGGAACTTTCTACTGCACAGGCTCACAGGAACCAGTCCTATTAATATTCTAGGACAGTGGAGGCTATTTTATTTATATGGTAATTACCTCCCTAGCTCTTTCTTTCTCTCTCTTTCTTTCTTTCCAATGATATACAGTTTCACCACCACCATACTTTTTAAAAGTAATATACAGTGTCTTAGCAGCAGTGCCATAATGCCAACGTAAATACAACCAAACATTGCTCAAATAATACCAACACACAGTGATCATTTATTTGTTCTAAACATAAAGGGATCATGTGTGAAACCCTCGTCCGCAGAGGAGGCTGATAAGCCATGTTGGGGTGCAGGGGTTGCCTAGCAATGATACATCTTGAATTTACACAACAGTATGTGGCAGCGTGTACACACATGTAGGTGCACAGCTTCATACATACAACATCCTTCACCATCTATCAAGGACTAAAGCTTCCAGACAACATTTCTTCCCTAGCGTTTCCATGGCAATGAATCTCTTGTGATAAGGAGGCCTTTTTTTTCCCCAGATGCGAACACAGCTTTGATATCGCTGTCAGGCGGCAGGATGGGTGTTGAATGAGCCTTTTAACACCATTCTTGGATTTGCAGCCTGTTAAACAAGTCGGAAATTTCAGATGTTTCATAAAATGGAGTAAATTTGTCAGCAGCCACCAATGATAAATAAGTCAGAAGCGTAAAAAACAGCTATAGGCACAAACGAATATGACAGATTTCCACTGTGTGCACCGATACATGAAACAAAACTTCCTACTTAGTAATTTTACACCTGAATTAATGGTAAAAAAAATCGAATAAATAGTGCAAGCTGAGAATGGGAAATGGCGTGGTGTGACCGCTGACGACACGTGTACCAATTAAGTGCTGAAATAGACAGCTGAGTAACCTAAAAAAGACCGGTTGCCGGTTGCTCGGGACACACTCCCTAACAGCTACAGATATTATGGAGGATTTTTAGGCAACACATCCATAGTGACCAGTTTGTCTCACATTACACCTGGCCTGCCTTCACGGTGGGCCACCTTGTAAGAAGGGTTCACCAAGTTCCCTGGACCATCTCCTCTATTTCTTAAAATGCATTACTTGTTTGATAGAAATGTGGCCTAGTGGTGCCGTCCTGAAGTTGGTTGTAGAGCATGGACTTTATAACGGATGGAGTAACACTACAGTGGCCCTAAGATAGAGGGAGTGTGTAAGGCTGCACCGCTATCTGTGAGAGCGAGGACCTGAGGTGGGGTCAGGGTATCCAGCGGTGAGAAACCAGTGAGGGATTAAACCCTAGAAACATAGGAAAAAGTGACCGACTAGGCAGAAGCCTGGAAAGGCAGGAGAGAATGTTTCAGAAGATATGATCCTTGGCAGTAGGGTGAGAGTTTGGGGCAGATTGACACTTTACACAAGATGGATATGTTTGGTGAGAGACTGTGTGGAGATGTGGGACTATGTGAAGGAACATATCTGCCAAAAAATTCTGAACCTAATTTTTTAAATCAGGTTTTTATTTTAAATGTATATTTTTTTAAGTTTTTGATATATATTTTTTACAATTTTCCGTATCAATATCTATATTATACAATTCAGAGTATGTGAAAGTGTAGATTTTTATGGTCATGCGTTCTAGGGTTAAGACCCATTTAGACGCACACCTGTGTCTTGGGATAGAGACCCCAGACCTCTATGTTTGGTGTGCTCCACCTTCTGTATTTTCTTTTGTCTTTTACTGGCTTCCATCCCTGCTGGGCTACACTTCATCCATCCTGAAATTTCTGTGTGTGTCAAGTCCTCGCAGCCCACGTGCCCTCCTGCTTGCTGCATCAATGCCCCGGGTCTGTGTGCCCACCTAGACCTAAGGATTAGAGGATAACACTCGATGACCCTAAGGCTGCGGCCCCACTATCAGTATTTGGTCAGTATTCGGTCAGTACTTTTTCTCAGGAGTGGGAGACAAAACCAGGAGTGGGTGATAAATGCAGAATTGGTGACTTGTTTCTATTATACCTTTTCTCTGATGTTCCTCACCTGGTTTTGGCTCCCACTCCTGAAAAAAAATACTGACCGAATACTGACCAAATATTGATAATGGACCATGGCTTAATGGCTTAATATAAAGCCTAGTGGCCAGTGAGGAAATAGCAAAATTTCAGAATTTTTTTTAAATATACATAGT
This sequence comes from Phyllobates terribilis, assembly GCF_046119375.1. Taxonomy (NCBI): domain Eukaryota; kingdom Metazoa; phylum Chordata; class Amphibia; order Anura; family Dendrobatidae; genus Phyllobates; species Phyllobates terribilis. The sequence goes on from NW_027362764.1 coordinate 716,756,165, forward strand.
GATATAGAAAACTGGAAAAAACTGGAAAAAATATAAAATAAAATTTACTTCAAAAGCTGGTTTAAACAATATGTAATTTGTTGATGGCCATTTCCTTTAATATTTCCTTTGTTTGTAACATTTTTTAGGCCATTTTCACACATTCAGTATTTGGTCAGTATTTTACATGAGTATTTGTAAGTCAAAACCAGGAGTGGAACAATCAGAGGAAAAGTATAATCGAAACACGTCACCACTTCTGCATTTTTCAACAGCTCCTGGTTTTGGCTTACAAATACTGATGTAAAATACTGACCAAATACTGAACGCACCTCATTGAGTGTTTAAATCGATATGATCGGTTGTATTTTTCAATCAATAAGTTTATGTGCAACTGTATGTATAAGGGTATGTGCGCATGTTAAAAATTTAATGCAGAAATTTCTGCACCATTTCTGCATCTCTTGGCAGGAAAAATGCAGGGGCAAAAAATGTGCGTTTTGCCGTGTTTTTGCTGCTTTTTTTACTTGATTAAAATTGATTAAATCTGCACCAAATCTGCAAGTCAGGAATAAGCAACGTGTGCATGAGACTTCAGGATCCTCATTCACTTTGGAAACCCTTTAGGTTTTGTGACAAATCTGAACTGAAAAAACACTGCAAAAACACACAGTCTGCACACAGCCTAAATGTCTACGGCAATGTTCAGCAATTTCATTTTATTTGGTCTTATATCATAAACGGGAACTGTACCAGGAATTAAATGAAATCTTGGCTAGTCACACATCACTTGTTACTACTGTTGATCATGATTGCTTAAAGGGTTGTTCACACAATCTGTCCTCAGGAGCATACTGCCCACAACTTCTCGGCTTTCTACTTGCCGGGGGGGCGGCGATCCGGTCAGCTTCAGAGCAGCATGTGCTATAAAAAAATGTACCACCTCTGATAGACTGCAGTCATGGCCGGTAGCATTCACACATCTATGATGACAAAACGCCTTTGGGGTATGTGTATACAATTTGTATTTGCAGCACATTTTTCTGCTGCAAAATCCAGAGTTTCGGCAATAAAAACGCTGCATAAAATGTGCGTGTTTTTGTGCACTATTTTGACGGGTTTTTACTTGCATTTTTTCCTTTAATTTGAATGGGTTAAAAACTATGCAAAAATATTGAAATAATTGACATGCTGCCGATTTGAAAAAAACGCCTTGAAGATTCAAATCTTCATGGAAAAAATAAACAGCACGTGCATGAGATTTCAGAAATCTCACTGACTTTGCTGATTCTGTAAAATTATGCATTTTTTTCCGCGAAAAAAAAGCTGCAAAAACACAATGTATGAACAAACACAACAGACTCCTTAAAGTTAGATGGTTTCCTCAGGTGAACAGTAATCTTCAAATCTAACCACAGATTTTCAATTGGATTAAGGTCTGGGCTTTGACTAGGCCACTCCAAAACATTTACACATTTCCCCTTAAACCACTCGAGTGTTGCTGCAGCAGTATGCTTTGGGTCATTGTCTTGTTGGAAGATGAACCTCCATCCCAGTCTCAAATCACTGACAGACTGAAACAGGTTTTGCTCTAGAATATCCCTGTATTTCACACCATCCATCTTCCCCTCGACTCAGACCATTTCCCCTGTCCCTGCTGACGAAAAACATCACTACAGCATGACATTGCCACTACCATGTTTCACTGTGGGGATGGTGCTCTTGGGGTGATGAGCTTGTAGCGTTTACCCTGATGGCCAAAAAGTTCAATTTTGGTCTCATCTGACCACAGCACCTTCCTCCATACATTTGGGGAGTCTCCCACATATCTTTTGGCAAACTCAAAAGGAGCCTTATAATTTTTGTGTGTAAGTAAAGGCTTATTTCAGGCCACTCTTCTATAAAGGCCACCTCTATGGAGTGTATGGCTTATTGTGGTCATATGGACAGATACTCCAGTCTCTGCTTGGGAACTCTGCTGCTCCTTCAGGTTTACCTTTGGTCTCTGTGCTGCTGTCACGGGTGTGTCAGAGTTGACAGACAGCCGCCCTGTAGTTGGTTGCAGGAGATCTCTACATTTGGCATTACAGACATCTTCCTAGAGGCTGTCTCTATGACCCAGCGGCTACCTCCCTCTGGCTAATTAACACCCTGCCTGGGTGTATAAATACAGTGGAGAAAAAAAGTATCCACCAATTGTGCAAGTTCTCCCACTTAAAAAGATAAGAGAGGCCTGTAATTGACATCATAGGTAGACCTCAACTATGAGAAACAAAATAAGAAAACAAATCCTGAAAATCACATTGTCTGATTTGGAAAGAAATTTTTTTCAAATTTTGGTGGAAAATAAGTATTTGGTCAATTACAACGTTCATCTCAATACTTTGTTATATATCCTTTGTTGGCAATGATAGAGGTCAAACGTTTTCTGTAAGTCTTCACAAGGTTGGCACACACTGTTGCTGGTATGTTGGCCCATTCCTCCATGCAGATCTCCTCTAGAGTAGGGATGCTTTGGTACTGTCGCTGGGCAACACAGACTTTCAACTCCCTCCAAAGGTTTTCTATAGCGTTTAAATCTGGAGACTGGCTAGGCCACTCCAGGACCTTGAAATGCTTCTTATGAAGCCACTAGGCTACGTTGCCTTCAGCAGGGGAATCGGTCAGTGGAGATGTACAATTTGGAATTCCATAGATGGGCAACGGATTCCAAATGGAATGACTCAGCCCTTAGAAGTCAATTTTATGAGGGGCTTACTGAAGGGTTGAAAGATGCCTTGGAAGTATATGAAACCCCTCAGTCCTTGGAGGCTGCCATGTCGTTGGCCATACGTCTTTGTAGACGCCTTCGGGATAGACGGGTGAGGCCACCTTTTTTCGGGGCCTTCTGGTCGGGGTTGTGTACCTCTGCCGGGGGAGTGGTCTGGGGTTGAGCCAGTACTGGGGGAGATGGAGGATCCCATGCACCTAGGGGGTGTCTCTACATTATACATCTCCCCAGAGATTTGCAGGAAAAAAGGCATATTTTTTTTGTGGGAAAAAGGGACATTTTGTTGGGACCTATCCTTCAATTCCTAAACAAAAGGAGTCTCGATTAACTCTTGGTAGTCTGAAGTTGGATAAACAAGGGGTGCATTTGTTACCAACCTGCAGTTCCCGCTTTATCCTGTCAGCAGAGGTGGTGCTAGAGAGCAAAACCGAGAAAATTTCTGTGTTTGTTGACAGTGGAGCAGGAGTGGGCATGGTTGATGCTGAGTTTGTGAAAACTCACTGTCTTGCTTGCTGTGCTTTAGCTGAACCTATTTCCATCTTTGCCATTGACTCGGCGCCACTTGCACAAAAAGCATTTACTCAGATTGTACATAATTAAAACTGAGGGTGGGGTCAGTTCATTGTGAAATAATCCCTTGCTACAGTATGTCCTGGACAATCTTCCCACATTGATTTTTTTGGGTATCCCTTGGCTTGTTAAACATAATCCGTTGGTGAATTGGCAAGCTGGGGAGATTATTGAATGGGGAGATTACTGCCATGAGAACTGTTTAGATATTTCCCTTGCTACTGTCTCTACGGAAATATTACCTGCGTTTCTGTCTGGTTTTAAGGACGTTTTTTTCTGAGAGGGGGTGTCAGGATTTGCCTCCTCGTCGTGCTTATGACTTATGACTGTCCTATTAACCTGACCCCCGGAGCTAAACTACCGAAATCCAGACTGTGTAATCTTTCTGGCCCTGAGAGACAAGCCATGAAGGATTTCATTGTGGAAAGTCTTGAGAAGGGACATATCAGACCCTCATCTTAGCCCGTGGTGGCAGGGTTCTTCTTCGTGAAGAATAAAGATGGCGGTCTCCTTCCCAGTTTAGATTTCCAGGAATTGAATCAAATTACCATCCGAGATCCAAACACTCTTCCTCTGATTCCAGATTTGTTCAGCCAGGTTGTGGGAGCTAAGGTGTTCTCCAAGTTGGATTTAAGGGGAGCCTACAATCTGGTTAGAATCAGAGAAGTGGATGAATGGATAACGGCATTCAAAACCCCTGAGCGGCATTTCGAGAGTCTGGTTATGCCTTTTGGTTTGACCAATGCACCCGCAGTATTCCAGCATTTCATAAATTATATTTTCCATCATTTGGTGGGGAGGTTTGTGGTGGTCTATCTGGACAATATTTTGGTATACTCACCTGATTTTGAGACTCATCGGGGGCATGTTAAGCAGGTGCTCCGGATAGTAAGGGATAACAAACTTTATGCCAAACTGGAAAAATGTGTTTTCGCTGTTCAGGAGGTGCAGTTTTTTGGGGTACTTATTGTCATCTTCAGGTTTTCGGATGGATCTGGAGAAGATCAGTGTAGTCCTTGACTGGGAACGTCCCGAGAACCTGAAGACTCTACAACATTTTCTGGGCTGCGCCAGATGTCGGGGTTGGGGCTATGTTGTCTCAGGGTCCGTCCCCTGGTAAATGGCGTCCATGCGCCTTCTTTTCTAAAAAATTGTCTTCGGCTGAGGGAAATTATGATGTGGGTAATAGGGAACTTTTGGCGATCAAATTGGCGTTCGATGAATGGCAACATTGGTTGGATGGGGCTGTTCATCCTATTACTGTTATTACTGACCATAAGAACCTATCATATCTCCAGTCAGCTGAATGTCTCAACCTTAGGCAAGCCAGATGGTCCCTGTTTTTACAAGGTTCAAGTTTGTTGTCACTTTTCATCCAGGGGTAAAAAATGTCAAGGCTGATGCTTTGTCCCAGTGGTTCCCTGATGGTGGTGACCATGAGAACCCTTCTCCGATATTACAGAAAGCGGTAGTTATTTCGACACTATATTCTGAACTGGAGGGTGAGGTGTTGGAGGCTCAGAGGGACGCCCCTGGCTCCTGCCATTTAGGAAGGTTATTTGTACCATCTAATCTGGGCCACAAAGTAATTAAAGAACATCATAACTCTGTGCTTGCTGGGCATCCAGGTGGTAAGGCAAACGCGGACCTCCTCGCTCGTAGTTTTTGGTGGCCGGGGTTGCATCGGGATGTGTTTGAACACGTAGCTGCTTGAAGTATTTGCGCGCGTTCTAAGGTTTCGCATACCCGTCCGTCTGGTACTCTTCTTCTGCTACCTATCCCTAATATGCCATGGACACACTTGTCCATGGATTTTATTACTGACCTACCTGTTTCTGCAGGCAAAACGGTGTTTTTGGTGGTAGTAGATAGGTTCAGTAAAATGGTTCACTTCGTCGCATTGCCTGTGACGCACCCCTGGGCCTGTGTCGCGCAGCGTTGCGCACGCGGGAGCTTACCCGGAGCCGGATCTGTTGAGGGTTGTAGTCTCGTGGCGGTGACCCGGTCCGTGCCCAGGGAGTCAGACTAAGTGGCGCTGTATTAGCGGTAGATGTTGGACGACTACGCCACCCGTTGAGTACAGCTATGGAGCTGCCGCTGCAGGGCAGACCGCTGAGGCCGGTGGAAGGATGGTGCAGCGTGGATGGTATAACCCCCAACGGGAGGGGTATGGCCTCAGGGCAGCCGACGTGGATGATGGGGGTAGCAGGAACCACTCAGAGACGATGCGGTGTAGTTCAGGGTCTTTACTGGTGACAAAGATAGACCCTCCCGGAGTACTGGCTAGCGGTTGGGGCCTGGTCAGTCCTTGAGCAGATGGGATCTCCCCTGGCCAGGCGGAGTTGTAGGCCTCCCAAACTAACGATACTCTTCTGGCTACCTTGCTAGAAGCGAGTATAAGTAGCCCACGTCCCTGAGTGTACCGTGTGGTGCTCACCCGTATGGCCGGTGACTCGGGGCCTTCTAGTAGCTTCCGCTCCACGACGGCGGTGCTGGTCCCATGCGTGTGACCGTGCCTTCGGGTTTCTTGGCCAGAGGACCTGAAATCCCCTGCCTGACGGATTCTGCTGCTGGGTAGGAGTTAGTCCCCACAGCCTCGGACTCCGGGTCCGGTAAGAAATCTTCTCAGTCAGGGCGAGCTCTGCAGCTGCCAGCCCCTGACTCTTTGTAACACTGCTCCCACAGAGCTCCTGTTGTTTCTTCCTATGCTGCTTCTCTTCTCTACTTCTGGCATGGCCCAGGAGCTGGGCCCAGCCGGAGCCACAGCTCCCTGTCAGCCCTCCTGGCTGAACTCTCCCTCTCCACTCTCTAACCCTGCCTCAGCCCCAGGTTTATACAGGGGAAGTTCTTCCCCTCCCAGGACTGGGCAGGAGGTGTGGCATGCATAGGATTCCTGACCAAGAGACCTCCCACCTGCTCTCAGACATAACATTGCCGTTACTGTGGAAACCAGACCCCTGGGGTGCCACATTTGCACTTCCAAATGACAAGACTCTTGCTCAGGTGTTGATGTTGATGTAAATGGTGTTGATGTTGATGTAAATGAGATTGTGAAGCTTCACGGGGTTCCCTCCGATGTGGTGTTAGATCGGGGGACCCTGTTAGAACCCTCCTGTTTGTTTTTTCTATCTTGTGGTTTGCGGTCATGTGACCATCTGCCTTTATATTCCAGCTCCGCCCTTCTAGCAGTGCTGGACTTCAGTGTTCTACTGTCTCTCTAGCCTGGTGCTTCTGTGCCTTTCTCTGTCAAGTTTGCTTGGTTCTCTGGGACCTCTAGTACTTTTTGTCAGTTTGTCTTTTTATGTTCTGCAACAACTTCTGTTTAGGAGGTGTCCCTTTTTTGTCCCAGTCCTTAGTTCTTTTAGGGACCCCTCACTTAATTCTATAGGTCTTCGTTCAGACTAGCCGAGGACTAAGGCGGGTCTGTTCACTAGGAACAGGCAGCCCGCTACATTGTAGGGATTCAGCTTAGTCTTACTGTAGGGACAGCTTTCCCCTGTCTTTCCTTAGTACATGTTGCAGATCATAGCAGTAAGTCCAGCCCAAAAAAATAAAATGAAAGAAATTCGGGGATCACTATGGTTTCCGTCCAGGATTTGGCTCAACGCCTGCAGGGATTGTCTCTGGAGGTGGCCGAACTTCAGCAACACGTGAGTAGCTGTTCTGGAGTGCATTTTGTGGAACCCAAGGTAGGACTGTCTGATGTTTTTTATGGTAAACAGCAAGATTTTTTTTCCTTTAAAAATGCTTGTTTGTTATATTTTCGTCTGAGACCAAGGTCTTCTGGGAATGAATCACAGCGCATTGATTTTATTATGTCACTTTTGCGCAATGAACCACAGGGGTGAGCTTTTTCTCTCCAGCCTAATGATCCATGTTTAAGGTCTGTTGAAGAATTTTTTTCTGCTATGGGGCTATTATATGACGATCCTGATCGAATCTCATCTGCTGAATCAGAACTTAGACGTTTGAATCAGGGGTCAGATAATGTTGAAAATTATTGCACACACTTCAGGAGATGGGCTTCAGAAGTTAAGTGGAATGACCCGGCGCTGAGATGTTTATTTTTTGCTGGTCTGAGTGAAAGGGTTAAGGATTTGCTAATTGCATTCCCTGCACCTGAGACTCTGCAGGAAGCTATGCAGTTAGCTATTCGTATAAACAGGAGACTGAGGTGCAGGCTCAATGAGGTAAAGACTCCTGTAATGTCAGGTCCCAGTCCCCAGAAAATCTGCTCTGACGGCGGGGAACCGATGGAGGTTGGGGGGATGTCACTCCGTTCTCAGGAAAAAGACCGGAGATTCGCCGAGGGATTGTGTCTTTATTGTGGTAAAGCTGACCATTTGATTAAGTATTGTGAGCGTTGTTTAAGTAAAGAAAAAAGAAAGGTCAGTTACGCCCGTATAGCTTGTTTACGCTCTGCAGGAGTGTTTCTTTCTGGGAGTACTACTCTGCAGGGAGATTTGATTGAATTTCAGGTATTTCTGGATTGTGGTTCAACAATTAATGTGATTGTTAAAGGGTTTTTGGAAAACCTTAAATTGAAATCCAAACCTTTGTCATCACCTATTTCTGTGGTTGCAATTGATAACACTCCTTTGAAATGTATTACTCACAAGACTGCTGCATTTCCTCTCACTATCAATGGAGTGCACCAAGAAATTTTGGACTTGGTTGTTTTGGATAATTTGCCCTCTCCAGTTGTTCTAGGATTGCCTTGGTTAAGACTGCACAACCTTTTATTGGACAGGTCTACTAATGTGATTAAGTCTTGGAGTCCGAAGTGCTATGATACATGTTGTAATGGTCGCATTGGGGCTGTGGAAAAAGGGGAATTACCGGTACCTATTCAAGATTTTTGGAGGGTTTTTTCGGAGGAGGAGCCGCAAGTTTTACCTCCTCATAGGGATTATGATTGCGCCATTGAGTTTGTTCCGGGTGCTACTCTTCCCAAAAGTCGCTTGTTTAATCTGACTATCCCTGAAAGAAAGGCCTTGGAGGAATACATACAGACTAGTCTGGCTGCTGGTCACATTAGACCTTCTAAGTCGCCTGTGGCAGTTGGATTCTTCTTTGTTAAAAAAAAGGACGGCGGTTTACGTCCATGTCTGGATTTTCGAGAAATTAATAAGATTACCGTACGCAATTCCTACCCATTACCGTTAATTCCTGACTTGTTTAACCAGTTAGTGGGAGCCAAGTGGTTCTCCAAAATTGATCTCCGGGGGGTATACAATTTGTTACGTGTGAAGGAGGGTGATGAATGAAAAACTGCTTTTAACACTCCGGTAGGTCATTTTGAGAATCTGGTGAAGCCTTTTGGTCTTACCAATGCACCTGCATTTTTTCAGAACCTTATTAATGACATTCTGAGACCTTTGATTGGTAAGAATGTGGTTGTGTATTTGGATGACATTTTGATTTATTCACCATATCTAGAGTCCCATTGGCAGAGTGTACGTGAAGTTTTGCAGTTATTGAGCGATAATTCACTCTTTGCTAAGCTGGAGAAATGTGAGTTCGCTGTGCAGAAAATTAGTTTTTTGGGCTACATTGTCTCCAGCGAGGGCTTTGAGATGGACCCTGTGAAGGTTCAGGCTGTGCAGGAATGGCCTAGGCCTGTTGGTTTGAAATCTATACAGAGATTTTTGGGTTTTGCCAATTATTACAGGAAATTCATTAAGAATTTTTCTGTAATTGTTAAACCTCTAACCGATCTCACCAGGAAAGGTGCGAATATGGCCCAGTGGACTACTGAGGCCATTGAAGCGTTTGAGCATCTCAAAGAGAGGTTCAGCTCTGCCCCTATCCTTATGCAGCCTGATGAGACCAAGCCTTTTTTGGTCGAGGTCGATGCTTCATCGGTGGGGGTCGGAGCAGTTTTGTCTCAGGAGAACAAGGGTGGAGTACATCCTTGTGCTTTCTTTTCGAAAAAATTTTCGGAAACCGAACTGAATTATGATGTTGGAAATCGGGTGTTGCTGGCTATTAAACTCGCGTTTGAACATTGGCGTCATTTTTTGGAAGGCGCTAGATTTCCTATTCAGGTTTTCACAGATCATAAGAATTTGATCTATGTGGATGCTGCCAAGCACTTGAATGACCGTCAAGCTAGGTGGGCACTTTTTTTTTCTCGGTTTCATTTTTCTGTTACCTATATCCCTGGTACTAAGAATGTTAAAGCCGATGCTTTATCTCGCAGCTTCTCTCCTACGGGCAGTGTCGAGGAGGAGGAGAGCATTTTACAGAAAGGAGTTGTGGTGGCGGCTTTGGACTCCGTTTTGGAGAATGGGATTCTGAAAGCTCAAGATGATGCTCCATCTAACACTCCCCATGGGAGGTTGTTCGTGCCTAGAGCCTTTAGGAGAGATTTGTTTGTGGAGTGTCATGAGTCTCGGTTGGCAGGTCATCCAGGAATTTCGGAGACTAAGAGACTTATCAGTCGCAGTTTTTGGTGAACTGGATGGCAGAAGGAAGTCATCAAGTGGGTGCGTCAGTGTACTGTGTGTGCTAGGTCAAAGGCTTCACATACTCCTGCTGCAGGGTTGCTTACCCTCTGGAGGTTCCTAGTGCGCCTTGGACGCATCTCACTATGGATTTTATTACTGATCTTCCTGTGTCCGAGGGTTTTACTGTCATCTGGGTGGTCGTCGACCGTTTTAGTTCCATTTGGTTCCATTCATTAAGTTGCCCTGCGCCAAGACACTTGTCTCGCCCCCGGGGCCGTGGGGTACTCGGCAGCCGGACCCTCAGATGCTTGGGGGATATCACGGTGACTGGCCCGGTCCGTGGCCCAGGGCGGACAACTGAAAAGAGGGGAATGTATATTGGGATTATAGGTTTGTAAATGTTCATGACGCCACCTGTGGTGTCTGGTGAGGATCACCAGCGCTGCAGCAGTCCACTGAGGCCGGTGTTGTGGCAGCTTAGATGGTATCGCTCCCCTCAGGTGGAGCAGGGCCTCAGGGCAGCGTAGGAGGGGGGATGCAGGACAGAGGGGACCCAGCCGGGTCAGAGCAAGAATAGGAGCACACGCAAAAGTCACTTCAGTACCTTTTACTCATGGAAATTCAGGCACATCCCGGAGCACTGTAGGGTGAGGGGTGCACGTCCGGATTCTCCCCAGTGAGCGGGTGTAGGGCCTCCTGTTTCTAGCCTCTCAGTAGTAAGTTTCTGACCTGCCTAGAGCTAGGCCTAACTTGGTTTCTGTTCTGCACCTGCTGACTTGGTGATAGGGCCTTCTGTTGAAGATCACTCTCCCTATTCTTTGGGGTCTCCGTGATTCCTGACCCTGGTACGTATCAGCTTTTGGTGATCCTGGGACATGTAGTTTGCTAGGGGTTCCGGTTGTTTTCTACTGGTCATGAAGATCCACGTAGACTCGGACCCGGTGTCCGGTATATATTACTGGGGTGAGCTTGTAAAGCTCCTCTGTCCCCTATGTTACTCACTTTCCACTTGCCTTCAGCCCCGCTCGGGCCCTCACTAGGCTACACACACTGCAGCCGGGACGCTGCTCTTCTTCGCCGCTCTCAGAGTGTCGGCACACTCCTAGCTCTCTATCCTGAGCTCTGTGAGTTCTAGTCTGGACTCACTCTACAGACTATACTGAACTCTTTCTGCAGGAACTGCTAGGCTCTGGCTCGAAGGCACTGACTCCTTCTGTGTCTGAGCAGGAACTGCTGAATCGCTGAGCTGCCTGGCTCCACCTTCCCTATTTATATCCCTAACGGGCTCCCTCTGGTGGTCTGAGGTGGAAGGTGGAGGTGTGTGAATGCTGTGAGGGGCCTCTTGTGGAGAAATCCTTCTATGCAACCCTCTAGGATCTGTGGTACCAAGCGCAGCTGGGCGCCACATTCCCCCCTAGCAAAGCTCAGCACTCCCGGGCTGAAGTACATTTTATAAAACAATAAACATTAACAATCTTCCCTTTATGGGAGGCATATTTCTTAAACGTTGCATAACAAAAACATTAGAAACATATAAAACATTTTCAGCAGTTCAATAATGGTGCTCCTTCCGGGAAAGCACCTGTCCATGATAGGCTGGCCCAGCCGGGTCATCAGCCGTAGATGGAGGGGGTTTGCTCTCCTCCCCCACCTTGTGGACATTCAGGGTCATGGGTATGACAGGAGTTACAGGTCCTGCTGACGGGGCGGCCGCTTCGGCCTGCTCGGTGCCGAGCTCGGGTTGAACATCAGGGCGGTGAACCGGTGCTGCGGCGCTGTACTGTTCTTCGGACATTCTGGCGCCCCCCTAGCGAACCGTGTCTTTTCTTTTCTTCCGGTAGGCCGCAGCTCCGCAGATGACGGTCGTCTTCAGGACCTTGCGTCGCTTGTGTCCTACGTCAGAGCATTCGGCGACGCTCCTTCCAGGACCTGGCGCTTCCTGGTTTGATGTCGAGGCGTGAGGTGTGCCCGGGGCTTCGCGCACTTTTGCAGGTACGCCCCTCAGTTTCCCGCGGTTACGCCCTTCTTCTCGCTCGGCGGCCCAACAATGGCGGCAATCTTCACCACAGTTTAATGTACACAGTTTTTAATTAAAGGCACACAGTACCCGGTGGCAATGCGCATAACAATCCGTCGTTGCAGCGGGCACGCGATCCTGTTCGTGACGCCAGAAGTTGTCGCGCCCCCGGGGCCGTGGGGTTCTCGGCAGCCGGGCCCTCAGATGCTTGGGGGATATCACGGTGGCTGGCCCGGTCCGTGGCCCAGGGTGGACAACTGAAAAGAGGGGAATGTATATTGGGATAATAGGTTTGTAAATGTTCGTGACGCCACCTGTGGTGTCTGGTGAGGATCACCAGCGCTGCAGCAGTCCACTGACGCCGGTGTTGTGGCAGCTTAGATGATATCGCTCCCCACAGGTGGAGCAGGGCCTCAGGGCAGCGTAGGAGGGGGGATGTAGGACAGAGGGGACCCAGCCGGGTCAGAGCAAGAATAGGAGCACACGCAAAAGTCACTTCAGTACCTTTTACTGATGGAAATTCAGGCACATCCCGGAGCACTGTAGGGTGAGGGGTGCACATCCGGATTCTCCCCAGTGAGCGGGTGTAGGGCCTCCTGTTTCTTGCCTCTCTGTAGTAAGTTTCTGACCTGCCTAGAGCTAGGCCTAACTTGATTTCTATTCTGCACCTGCTGACTTGGTGATAGGGCCTTCTGTTGGAGATCACTCTCCCTATTCTTTGGGGTCTCCGTGATTCCTGACCCTGGTACGTATCAGCTTTTGGTGATCCTGGGACATGTAGTTCGCCAGGGGTTCCGGTTGTTTTCTACTGGTCATGAAGATCCACGTAGACTCGGACCCGGTGTCCGGTATATGTTTCTGGGTGAGCTTGTAAAGCTCCTCTGCCCCCTATGTTACTCACTTTCCACTTGCCTTCGGCCCCGCTCGGGCCCTCACTAGGCTACACACACTGCAGCCGGGACGCTGCTCTTCTTCGCCGCTCTCAGAGTGTCGGCACACTCCTAGCCCTCTATCCTGAGCTCTGTGAGTTCTAGTCTGGACTCACGCTACAGACTATACTGAACTCTTTCTGCAGGAACTGCTAGGCTCTGGCTCGACTGCACTGACTCCTTCTGTGTCTGAGCAGGAACTGCTGAATCGCAGAGCTGCCGGGCTCCACCTTCCCTATTTATATCCCTAACCTCTGGTGGTCTGAGGTGGAAGGTGGAGGTGTGTGAATGCTGTGAGGGGCCTCTTGTGGAGAAATCCTTCTATGCAACCCTCTAGGATCTGTGGTACCAAGCGCAGCTGGGCGCCACACACTCGCTAAGACGTTTGTTAAGGAGATTGTCAAGCTCCATGGCGTTCCCATGGATATTGTTTCTGATAGAGGACCTCAGTTTGTGGCTCGCTTTTGGCATGCTTTTTGTGACAGGTTGGGAGTCCATTTGTCATTTTCGTCTGGTTATCATCCTGAGTCTAATGGACAGACTGAAAGAAAGAACCAGGATGTTGAACAGTTTTTGCGTTGTTTTGTGGTGGACAATCAAGAGGTGTGGTCTGAGTTTCTGCCTCTTGCAGAATTTGCTCTTAATAATCATACATCCTCCTCTGCTGGGTGTTCTCCTTTTTTTTGTTGTACTGGGAGACATCCGTCTTTTGGTTCGTTCTCCAAATTGGGGTCGGCGGTGCCAGAGGAGGAGAATTTTTCCAGTGATTTGGAGAGAGTTTGGACTAATGTACGTTGTAACCTTCAAGAGGCTAACAAAAAGTCCAAGAAGTATTTTAACAGGAAACGTAAAGAGGCTTTGTTTACTGTGGGTGACATGGTTTGGTTGTCCTCGAAGAACCTGCGGTTGAGGATTCCCTCTAAAAAACTGGGTCCTAAGTTTGTGGGTCCATTTAAAGTGCTTCAGGTTGTTAACCCGTCTGCTGTTAGGTTGGATGTCCCTACTTCCTGGAAGATTAATCCTGTGTTTCATGTTTCCTTGTTGAAAAAGGCTGACGTATCTGATAGGGATGCCACTGTCACAGTTCCTCCTGTGGTGGAAGACGGCGAATATGAAATTTCTCGTATCTTGAATTCTAGATGGCAGAGAGGGAGATTACAGTATCTTGTCTCCAGGAAGGGTTTCAGTCCCGAAGACAACTCCTGGGTAAGGATGGATGATGTCTCTGCTCCAAGGCTTGTTAAAGCTTTCCACAGGAGGTTTCCGGATAGGCCTGGGCCTGGAGGATCCGGAGGATCCTCATAAAAGAGGGGGTACTGTTAGAACCCTCCTGTTTGTTTTTTCTATCTTGTGGTTTGTGGTCATGTGACCATCTGCCTTTATATTCCAGCTCCGCCCTTCTGGCAGTGCTGGACTTCAGTGTTCTACTGTCTCTCTAGCCTGGTGCTTCTGTGACTTTCTCTGTCAAGTTTGCTTGGTCCTCTGGGACCTCTAGTACTTTTTGTCAGTTTGTCGTTTTATGTTCTGCAACAACTTCTGTTTAGGAGGTGTCCCTTTTTTGTCCCAGTCCTTAGTTCTTTTAGGGACCCCTCCCTTAATTCTATAGGTCTTCGTTCAGACTAGCCGAGGACTAAGGCGGGTCTGTTCACTAGGAACAGGCAGCCCGCTACATCGTAGGGATTCAGCTTAGTCTTACTGTAGGGACAGCTTTCCCCTGTCTTTCCTTAGTACATGTTGCAGACCATAACAGACCCAGTTTGTTTCCAAGTTCTGGAAGGCATTCTGTTCTCGACTGGGGGTGCAGCTGTCCTTTTCCTCTGCCTTCCACCCTCAGTTGAATGGTCAGACTGAGTATGTCAATCAGAATTTGGAGACCTACCTCAGGTGTTTCGTCTCCGAAAATCAGGAGGATTGGGCATCCTACTTACGTTTGGCATCAATAATCATCGTCAAGAATCCACTGGCAGGTCACCGTTCTTCGGTGCATACGGTTATCACCCACAATTTGGTACCTTTAGTGGGGGAGGAGCTTCAGGAGTTCCTGAGGAGGAACGGTTTGCTTCGTCGCTCTCCTCAGTATGACAGGGTGTTCTGAGTAATTTAAAGATCATGGGAGACAGGTATAAACGTATGGCTGACAGAAAACGCTTGCCAGGTCCGGACCCGAATGTGAATGACTTTGTGTGGTTGTCTCCCAGGAATATAAGATTGAAAGTTCCTTCTTGGAGGCTGAGACCTAGGTGTATTGGTCCCTATAAAATAACCGCCGTCATTAACCCAGCAGCGTTTCGTCTTGAACTTCCTCAGGCCCTTAAGGTCCACAACGTGTTCCACAGGTCCTTACTCATAAAGTATGTGGAACCTTTTGAGCCCTCACCTCTTCCACCGCCCCAGTAATGGTTGATGGTAATCTGGATTTCCATATTTCGAGGATTGTAGATTCTCGTCTCCAACGTCGTTCTCTACAATACTTGGTGCACTGGAAAGGCTATGGTCCAGAGGAGAGGATGTGGGTTTCAGCATCAGAGGTGAATGCTCTCAGGTTGGTTCGCTTATTCCACACCTCTTATCATGAGAAACCCGGTCCTGAGTGTTCGGAGGCCACTCGTAGAGGAGGGGCTACTGTCACAGGTGTGTCAAAGGTGACAGACAGTCGCCCTGCATTTGATTGCAGGAGATCTCTATGTTTGGCATTACAGACATCTTCTTAGAGGCTGCCTCTTGGACCCAGCAGCTACCTCCCTCTGGCTAATTAACATGCTGCCTGGGTGTATAAATACCTGCTGTGTTTCAGAGGGAGGTGCTGGCGATATTCATTACTACTTGTGAAAGCTTTAGCAAGAGCAGTACTTCGTCCTCTCTGGAGCTTGAGGACGTGTGCGAATTTGTCTGGAGTTCGTCTAAAGCTAAGCAATTTCCCCGGTTGTCCACCCCTGTTGTCTATAGTGTTTAGTGGACATCAACTAGTACTCATCTCCTCCCTTCCCTAGCGTTAGCCATATGCCAGGGAAAGACTGGGCGAGGTACGCGTGGGGCGATTGGTGAACAGCCAATACAGGGACGTTAGGGGAGACGTGATGCTAGATCAACCTGTTATGCTCACGCCCGGACTGACTGGCGTGAGCGTGGTTAGTGGTCCCACTGGGCCACGAACCGAGGAGTGCCTGGAGGGCATGACTAGGGACCTCACCAGATCCAACCACGAACACAAGGCGGCTCAATCAACTCCGTGGTCCGAGGAGGGACGTGGGAGGTGGCCCAGGTGCTACTCCAGGTCAGACCCCAGTCACAGCTGTTGACCCACACCGGGGAATGCAGGAACGGGCAGGTTAGCCTGGTATGCAGACAGGTTGGTACTGGCAAGCACAGCTGGTATGCAGACAGGTGGGTACTGGCAGGCACGGCAGGTATGCAGACAGGCGGTTACTGGCAGGCAGGAAATCAGGCTGGATAGGGAGCAGTACAGACTGGGATACAGGAACAGAGCCGTAGGTGCGGTGGACAAGCAGAGCAGAACCGCAGGCGTGGAGGACAAGCGGAGCAGAGCAGAACCGCAGGCGCACAGGACAAGCGGAGCAGAGCAGAGTGGAACCGCAGGTGCAGGCAGACAGGACAGGGCTCTGTTCACATGGAACAGACAGGGAAACACAGGAAGATAGCTAGAACACAGGAGGTAGATACGGAGGCAGGGAAACGGGACAAGAAGAACCAGATACATACAAGGTACTTGCAATGAAGTAGCGAGTGGACACAAAACTCACAAACAGAAGTACAGAGACAACGAATTGGAGTTAGGTGCAGGTTCAGACACTGCAGGAAAAGGGAAGAATTGGACATAGAGACAAACAGGTAACAGGCAAGGACACAGTTCAGACTGGAACTGAACCTGGAACAAGATACAGGAACGAGCCTGGGAACTCAGCCCCCAGGGTGGCGGAAACAGACTAGAAGTCACAGATACAGGTAACGGGCCTGGGTACTCAGCCCCCAGGGTGGCGGAAACAGACTAGAAGTCACAGATACAGGTAACGGGCCTGGGTACTCAGCCCCCAGGGTGGCGGAAACAGACAAGATACAGGACAGGACCTGGAAACTCAGTTGCACAGAACACACTAAAAGAAAGCGTTACTCAGGCACCTCCTACTGAGTGGAAGGGGTTTAAGTATCCAGTGACTCACAGCAATAGGCTGGGGACACATTAGGACTGTGCACACAGTAACTATAAGAAACAGGCAGTAACTGCGCCGCCGCCCTAAGCAATCAGACAAGAGACATGCACACAGCAGGTACTGGAGCAAAGTGTGCAGCCTGGACTAATAGGTAAGATGGCGGTCTTGCATGGTGGGAGGTGGTAAACCATGCCAGCACGCCGCCAGGGATGTTACAGAGAACTAACAGGAGGGATCGGAAAGTTTGTCAAATGATAATGAGAAGGTGGCCTGCCGATGGTGCTACAGAGCAGAGGCATAGGACACGACCCCACTATCAGTATTTGGTCAGTATTCGGTCAGCATTTTTTCTCAGGAGTGGGAGACAAAACCAGGAGTGGGTGATAAATGCAGAAGCGTTCTATGAAAGCGTAGAGTAGCAACATCAGAACTTCATTGCAATAAAGCTATTGCTGGTACATAACACAGTCAAACACCAAGATGTAGGGTTGACTATTGGCAATGCACTTGGTTAAAATGTTTGCCTCCTTCTTACATGTGTCATCCACGTTACTTCTCTAGTGACTAGATTACAAAATATGCAAATTGCCTCTTCAGAGAAAAAGAGGACTTGAACTCTATAGTGCCACCTATTATAAGCAGCAATCCTACAAGTCACAATCAACAAAATCAATTCAGACCCCAAATCAGACCTCTAAATTAATTCACATTCCCAAACGGACCCTAAAATCAATTCAGAACTCTTAATATTAAATCTGAACATCCGAAAGATTTGCCACTGCTAGGACCCATAGTCCTAGGGCACGAAAATATAATACAACCCCATTATTAGTGTCTATGGATGCTACAGAAATGTGTCTCCCACTCAGTACTCCCCTCTTTAGGCTACATCTGAGTGTCGCGAAGTTACAGTGTCTTACTCTGTCTGATTTCTATTCATTTGTCTTTCATAATGTAACACTAGAGTACACTACCGTAAAAAACAGCCAGGCGTTCCCGAAATCGTGGCAGATTTTCTCTGGATGGACATAGAAAAGGGACTAAGATACAACACCTGGTGGTCTGGATTCAGAGCTGCATATGGGGTATCATTCTACCAATACTCCCCACAAAAAATGTCCGAGGAGACAAAATCCATTTATTTCAATGTGTCAGCCATGTATTGCAGTGATGTACTGGTCCTCTAGATTAGGGGAATCTATCTCTTCTCCTCATTGGCTTGATAGGGTGTCCAAAGACACTTCTCCTGATCTTGACTTCTTTCAGGGCATTACAAAAGGCTTGAAACACTTAAAAGGATTGTTCAGTACTAGAAAAACTTTTCTTTTCCAGAAAGAGCGCAACATCTGTCCATAGATAGTATTTGGTATTGCAGCCCAGTTTCTACAAAGTGAATAGGGGCTAGAAATATCACATAAACCTTTGTAAGACATCCAGGACAAGTCCTCTAAAGACATTTAGTGCTAGCTTCATGCCCTGGTCATAATTTTTTTTCCTTTCGAGAGAAGAGTGGGATAGAAAAGTCCAGTCCTGTCCAACTATCCATTTATCCCTCATCCAAAGGCCTTATAAAACATTTTTATGCAGCTTTGCTTCCAGAGATTTTAAGAAAGATTTTGTCATATTCATAACGCCCCCCGTGAGTCTTGCAGAACTAGAATAGATGTCTCCTGAGAAGACCCAGGTGTTTCCTGTTTAACAAGCTGTAGAAAAAAAAATAGAGGTTATATACTCATAAATGTACCCAGGTGAACCACTCATTATTTTTACATTCAATAATCCTTGTAGCAATAGTTACAGTGGCATGCAAAAGTATTCACCCCCTTAGATTTTTACCTATTTTGTTACAGTACAACCTGTGTTTTGTAATCTGATTTGTGTGTGATGCATCAGCACTAAATGGTCTAAGTTAGTGAACTGAGAAAAATATAGGCATAAATTAAATTTAAGGGATCAAATAACTAAAAATTGGCACGTGCATATGTATTCACCCCATTTGCGATGAAGCCCCTAAAAATTTCTGGTGCAAGCAATTACCTTCATAAGTCACATTCTTAGTGACAGGACTTCCACCTGTGTGCAATGTAAGTGTCACATGTCTGTCAGTATATAAACTTTACCTTTTCTGAAAGGCCAGAGGCTGCAACACCATTAAGGAAGAGGCACCACTAACCGAACACCAGGGACAAAGTTGTTGAGAAGTACAAGTCAGGTTTGGGTTATAAAAAAATATAACCCAATCTCGGATGATCCCCCGGAGCACCATCAAATTCATTATCATCAAATGAAAAAAACATGGTAGCACAACAAACCTGCCAAGAGACGGCCACCCACCAAAACTCTCAGCCCAAGCAAGGAGGGCATTAATCAGAGAGGCAACTGTCATGCAAGGTGTGGGAAAGACTAAGTGCAACACAAAGCAAAGAGGGAAAGGGAGCCCAGACTCTAGGGAAAGGGGGGAAGTGGAGACCTCCTAGGTTGTGTAACATCCCTGGTGGCGTGCTGGCATTGCTTACCATCTCCCACCATGCAAGGCCGCCAACTTACCTATCAGTCCTGGCTGCACACTTTGCTCCATTACTTGCTGTGTGCATGTCTCTTGTCTGATTGCTTAGGGTGGCTCGTTCCTGTATCTTGTTCCAGGTTCAGTTCCAGTCTGAATAGTGTCCTAGCCCGTTACTTGTTTGTCTCTATGTCCGTATCTTCCCTTTTCCTGCAGTGTCTGAACCTGCACCTAACTCCAACTCGTTGTCTCTGTACTTCTGTTTGTGAGTTTAGTGTCCAGTCGCTACTTCATTGTAAGTACCTTGTGTGTATTTGCTCTGCTCTGCTTGTCTACCGCACTTGCGGGTTTTGCTCTGCTCTGCTTGTCTACCGCACCTGCGGGTTTTGCTCTGCTTGTCTACCGCACCTGCGGGTTTTGCTCTGCTCTGCTTGTCTACCGCACCTGCGGGTTTTGCTCTGCTCTGCTTGTCTACTGCACCTGCGGGTTTTGCTCTTCTCTGCTTGTCTACCGAACCTGCGGGTTTTGCTCTGCTCTGCTTGTCTACCACACCTGCGGGTTTTGCTCTGCTCTGCTTGTCTACCGCACCTGCGGGTTTTGCTCTGCTCTGCTTGTTTACTGCACGTGCGGGTTTTGCTCTGCTCTGCTTGTCTATCGCACGTGCGGGTTTTGCTATGCTCTGCTTGTCTACCGCACCTGCGGGTTTTGCTATGCTCTGCTTGTCTACCGCACCTGCGGGTTTTGCTCTGCTCTGCTTGTCTACCGCACATGCGGGTTTTGCTGTGCTCTGCTTCTCTACCGCACCTGCGGGTTTTGCTCTGCTCTGCTTGTCTACCGCACCTGCGGCTGTTCCTGTACTGGTCCTTATTCTGCCTGTGTTCCTACCTGTCAGTACCCACCTGTCTGCACACCAGCCATACCTGTCAGTACCCACCTGTCTGCATACCAGCCGTGCCTGCCAGTACCCACCTGTCTGTATGCCAGCCTAACCTGCCTGTTCCTGCATTCCCCGGTGTGGGTCAACAGCTGTGACCGGGGTCTGACCTGGAGTAGCACCTGGTCCCTCTGCTCGGTTCCTCCCTGGTTCACGGAGTCGATTGAGCCGCCGTGCGACCTTGGTCGGACCGAGTTGATACTTAGTCACGCCCCTCCAGGCACTCCTCGGTTCATGGTCCAGTGGGATCACTAACCACGCTCACGCCAGTCAGTCCGTGCGTGTGCGTAACATTCTCTATTCTGTAGCGCTACTCTTAAAGTCTGCCCCAATACAGCTTAGATGGCTGTCAGCAGAACAATGGTTCAGCCATCTCTTCTACAGTGGGGAAAATAAGTATTTGATACACTGCTGATTTTGCAAGTTTTCCCACCTACAAAGAATGGAGAGGTCTGTAATTTTTACCGTAGGTACATTTCACCTGTGTGAAAGACAGAATCTAAAAATAAAAACCAGAAAATCACATTGCATGATTTTTACATAATTAAATTACATTTTGTTGCATGAAATAAGTATTTGATACAATAGAAAAAAACAGAACTTAATATTTGGTATAGAAACCTTTATTTGCAATTACAGAGGTCAGATATTTCCTGTAGTTCTTGACATGCCTGAACCTTTACTCCCTTGACAATCATTTGTATATAGCCCCATACACATTAGACTCTCAGCCAACCCAGTCAATATCGACAGGTTCGGCCAACTTTAGGCTTTACTCTAGGACATACTGTACATGCTAAACTGTGGCCCATGGGCCAAATCTGGCCAGCAGAGGGGATTTATTTGGCCCGTGACACCAGAACCACCACCCCTATGTTGGACCATTGTTCTGTATGAAGGACTATGTTGGGCCCATTATTTTGTACAGAGGACTATGGGGGGTCCATTACTCTATATGGAGGACTATGAGGGGCCCATTATTCTGTACAGAGGAGTATCGGTTGCCCATTATTCTGTATGGAGGACAATGAGGGGCCCATTATTCTGTACGGAGGACTATGGGGGGCCCATTTTTCTGTATAGAGGACTATGGGGGGCCCATTATTCTGTACGGAGGACTATGGGGGGCCCATTATTCTGTACGAAGGACTATGTGGAGCCCATTATTCTGTATACTGGTTGGCACATGACTTTGTCCAAGTTTTTAATTTTGGCCCTCTGTGTATTTGAGTTTGACATCCCTGGTCTAGGAGTCTGTGCTCTGCAAGCTATGGCACCAAATAAAAGCTCGCCCTGCAAAAAAAAGTAATCCACATAACTATTTTTTTATTTTTGTAAAACTTTATTTTTTAAAAGTGGTAACATTTAATCTATTCAAATTTGGTAATCGTAAGGTCCCTCAAAATGTAGCAAACTTAATGTCGTAAAAACAAAATCCAAGAATCAATGGTGGAATTGAGTTTATTTTTGCATTCAAGCCTAACAAGATTTTTTTTTTCATTATTTTTCAGTATATTATACAGTAAATTGAAGTGTGTCCTATAAAAAAAAATAAGCATTCATCTGGCTATGAAGATGGAAAAAATAAAAAAAACTATATATGTTAAAATTGTCAGGATGCAGAAAGGGGTTAATAAGAACAGGGAGCAGAAAAAATAAAGTCCTAGGCTCCTGGAGTCATAAAACTAATTATCAACCAGCCTGGAAGCACAAAACCAGAAAATGTTCCAGCATTGGCTGGTATCAAAAATAACATCGGAATACCATGCTGGGTCATATCAGGTTACAACCAGTGCAATGGTAGCAGGAAGCCAAACTTGGGTTATTTCCACACAATGCCTTTTTTCAGGCAGATTCTGCCTGGAACCCGACTGAAAAAACATTGTAAAAAAAAATGAACATGCAAAAACGACATTGCTGTTTACATGTTCAGTCTTTTGTTAACTGAGATTTTTAGAGGAGTTTTGTGGAGCAGAAACTGGCTATGGGCACACAACTTCTTATAGCTCTCAAAAAAATGTTCAAAAAGAATGGACATTTGTAAGGTGCCCAGGACGGTAGCCATGGGAGAGCTGCTGCTCCATAATGCCATGGCACATTTAAGAAAATCGTGTACCAGTCCATATGTGTTGTGCTTTGTGAGGTGCGTCACACTCACTTGCAGGCCGAAGGCCTTCGTTTTCTCCACATCCTCAGTTCCAGCACACACATCAGGTGACACTTGGTTCATTTTAACAAGTTCAACTTTACTGGATTGTTCAAGTACATCAGTCTTTAACAGCACCTTTCGCCACTTGCTTCGTTCACACAGTACATTTCCATAATTTTCTTACGTTCAGCTCAGACTATCCCTACTTTAACAGATCCTGTTAGCCCCAGGGATTTCCCATCCGGCACCGCAGTATTCCCGAGATCCGCTATATTTCCCTCACGTGGTTCCACGTCCATCTTCCTCTGTACGGAAGGGTTGTTGGTGCTCTCCATAGCCCCAGACTTGAGCCTTGAGCTCCGAAAGTTGCAGGAATGTCCGCAGGGAGTTTTGCACAACCTCATACCCCCAGAAAGTTTAGTCTTCACCTTGCTTCCAGCCTACTGCACCTTGAACTTTACCTTGCCTCCAACAAACACTTTCACTGACTAAACCAGGAAGTTGTTCCCTTCTATTCTTGCCCTAGTCACCTCCCAATTCTGCGCTAGTCCCAAATTATTAACTGTATCTTTCCCTAATATAACTATAGGCTAAGTGCCCAAGATGCAGAAATGCTCTGGATTTTTCCTGAGCGTTTATGCATCTCCCTGGCAGGAAAAACGCATGCGGATTTTACATGCGTTTTTCCTGCCAGGGACAAGCGGAAGTGAAGCGTTTTGATCATGCTATTTTGCATGCGGGTTGTCAAGTGCTTTCCGAGCGGTTTTAGCATCACTTGGAAAGTGCTTGTCAACTTGGTCACACTACACCGCGTGCAGAATTATTAGGCAAATGAGTATTTTGATCACTTTGATACTTTTTATACATGTTGTCCTACTCCAAGCTGCATAGGCTTGAGAGCCAACTACCAATTAAGTAAATCTGGTGATGTGCATCTCTGTAATGAGGAGGGGTGTTGACTAATGACATCAACACCCTATATAAGGTGTGCTTAATTATTAGGCAACTTCCTTTCCTTTGGCAAAATGGGTCAGAAGAGAGATTTGACGGGCTCTGAAAAGTTCAAAATTGTCAGATGTCTTGCAGAGGGATGCAGCAGTCTTGAAATTTCCAAACTTTTGAAGCGTGATCACTGAACAATCAAGCGTTTCATGGCAAATAGCCAACAGGGTCGCAAGAAGCGTGTTGGCCAAAAAAGGCGCAAAATAACTGCCCATGAACTGAGAAAAATCAAGCGTGAAGCTGCCAAGATGCCATTCGCCACCAGTTTTGCCATATTTCAGAGCTGCAACGTTACTGGAGTATCAAAAAGCACAAGGTGTGCGATACTCAGGGACATGGCCAAGGTAAGGAAGGCTGAAAAACGACCACCTTTGAACATGAAACATAAGATAAAACGTCAAGAATGGGACAAGAAATATCTTAAGACTGATTTTTCAAAGGTTTTATGGACTGATGAAATGAGAGTGACTCTTGATGGGCCAGATGGATGGGCCAGAGGCTGGATCAGTAAAGGGCAGAGAGCTCCACTCCGACTCAGACGCCAGCAAGGTGGAGGTGGGGTACTGGTATGTGCTGGTATCATCAAAGATGAACTTGTGGGACCTTTTCGGGTTGAGGATGGAGTGAAGCTCAACTCCCAGATCTACTGCCAGTTTCTGGAAGACAACTTCTTCAAGCAGTGGTACAGGAAGAAGTCATTATCGCTCAAGAAAAACATGATTTTCATGCAGGACAATGCTCCATCACATGCATCCAACTACTCCACAGAGTGGCTGGCCAGTAAAGGTCTAAAAGAAGAAAAAATAATGACATGGCCCCCTTGTTCACCTGATCTGAACCCCATAGAGAACCTGTGGTCCATCATAAAATGTGAGATCTACAGGGAGGGAAAACAGTACACCTCTCGGAACAGTGTCTGGGAGGCTGTGGTGGCTGCTGCACGCAATGTTGATCGAAAACAGATCAAGCAACTGACAGAATCTATGGATGGAAGGCTGTTGAGTGTCATCATAAAGAAAGGTGGCTATATTGATCACTAAGTTTTTTGGTTTTTGTTTTTGCATGTCAGAAATGTTTATTTCTAAATTTTGTGCACTGATATTGGTTTACCTGGTGAAAATAAACAAGTGAGATGGGATTATATTTGGTTTTTATTAAGTTGCCTAATAATTCTGCACAGTAATAGTTACCTGCACAAACAGATATCCTCCTAAGATAGCCAAATCTAAAAAAATCCCACTCCAACTTCCAAAAATATTAAGCTTGGATATTTATGAGTCTTTTGGGTTGATTGAGAACATAGTTGTTGATCAATAATAAAAATAATCCTCTAAAATACAACTTGCCTAATAATTCTGCACACAGTGTATATAAATCCATGCAACCGGCTTGGATTTTATATAGTGTGACCAAGTTAGTTAAAAAAAAGAATAAAAATGGTAAAAAAAAAAACAAAAAAACATTATACTCACTTTCTGATGGCTCCCGGTCTCCTTATCCGATGTGTTCGGTCTTCCCGGTGTCTCGCGGTTGTGTAAAAGGACCTGCCATGAGGTCATTTAGTCATGTGACGGGTCACGCGACCGCCGACGTCAGCGGTCACGTGACCCATCACATGACTAAATGACGTCATGGCAGGTCCTTTTAGACCATTGCGAGCTGCCGGGGAGCCAGGACGCACCATAGAGGAGACCGGGGGCCATCAGAAGGTGAGTATAATGTATATTTTTTATTTTAATTCTTTTTTTTACAGGTACTATGGTACCCAGGTCTGGAGGAGAGTCTCCTCTTCTCCAGACCCGGGTACCATCCGCACATTGAATCGCTTAATATCCGCATGTGCACATGTAGTCATGCGGATATTAAGCGATTCAATGCAAGTCAATGGCGACGAAAACGCTGCGATTCCGCAAAATAATTGGTAGTGCTGCGGATTTTTCCTCAATGATAATCCGCAGCGGAAATTTCCGCAGCATGTGCACAGCACATGTGGATTATCATTGGGGAACATAGCAGATCTTCTACCAAGCGTTTTTTAAGCGTTTCTGCAGCGGAATTGCCGCTGCAGAAACGCTTAAAAAATGCATAGTGGGCACACAACCATAGTTACTATCTATCTCGTAACCTAAGTACTAAACTATTAAGATATTGGCATAGCACTACTGGAAACCAGTGGCCGAAGGAGCACAACAGGAAAGCAAGCGGTAGTAGAAGTTGTAGGAAACAATTCTTAAATAGGTGAGAACAGTTTGGGTAAGACAGTCCAGGAGATGGAGAATGGAACTAGACTAAACAGCTAGACACAAGCAATGAGTGAGAGACCCATGTGGCTTTAAGTAGGCCCAAAGGGATCCCACAGGTTCAGAATCTGCCATCTTAGTAAAGGGAATTTAAAGTATTGCCATCTTAGTAAAGGGCAATTGCAGAACACAGCAGCATCCTCCAGTGGTAAGGAGTGGAATTGCAGCACAATTATTAAGGTGAACAATAGCAACCACTAGTGGTCAAACTGTAGAAGGACAACAAGAATCCTGACAACTATGTCCTATAGTTTCCCTACATCTGAGGTAAGTGTACATTACTAACAATAGGAATTACCTTTAATGTATTTGCAGATTAGCACAAGTACTTATAACACTATACATTAGTTACATTACATTACTAAAAGCTGCATGACATACTTCACACTTCTCATAGCACAATAAAATGCAGTAAAACTACACAACACCATTATTATGGAGAAAAACCAAAAACAAGCAAAATACCCAAATAACTGGAAGTAAATGGATAAATCGCACAGTGCAAAAATAATGATAAATAATAAAGGGTATTTAGTTAACATAATTTTGATCAAAATAATGTAAAAGCCATCCCACCACGTCACGGAAACCCTTATGGGACAGTCCTAACTCTAATATTAAAACCTTACCA
This sequence comes from Phyllobates terribilis, assembly GCF_046119375.1. NCBI lineage: Eukaryota > Metazoa > Chordata > Amphibia > Anura > Dendrobatidae > Phyllobates > Phyllobates terribilis. The sequence continues at coordinate 716,782,567 of NW_027362764.1, forward strand.
TTTGTCAAGTGACATACATATGCATAAGGCCAGAGAGACTGAACCCGTAGTAGAAGCATAGACCTGAGAGGCAGAATGAACCTTTCAGCTCAGACAAAGGCCAGCCACACCCTTAAATGCACTAAAGCACCATTCTTACAAATTGACACTGTCTTCAGGGTCAGGAACAGGGCAGTCAACACCTTTACACATTTGCATTTCTATGTAAAAATGACTTTCTGTACATATGTTCAGGCTTTTGAACATCTTTTACCCACTTTAGGTTTTTTAAAAATGCCACGCAGTTAAAAGCAGTGACGTGTTTTCCACTCGAACGTTGTCCTATACTTTATAATACAAGTCAATGAGAAAGCTCAATAGATCACCAGACACCTTTTGGAGAGCTTTGTCATTATTTTTGCTTTAAAAAAAAAAGCTGTCAGTTTCCTCATTAAACAATGGAGTGAAAAAAAACGAGAGTAAAAAAGACTTTGGGACAGTTTCTGCTCGATTTCTGTTTCAAAAACTTTGCTGCAAAATTCTGTGTGCGAATTCATTATTAGTGGTCTCCATGTGGAAGAAACGATATCCAACTTCAGTATTTAAAATGTTTGTATGTGTTGAATATTAGTGCCGACATTAATTATTTTATACCTGGCGAATTAAAGTTGAGCCGCAGCAATTATTTAGTAATTATGGTGCCGCTGTCACCACCTAGTGGTCCGTTTGTGAGATCACACCTGAGGGTAATTTACAGTTTCTTGTTTTCTAAATTGGACGGTTCCACTAATACATTCACATAAAGTCGGAAACTCTGAGGATATTGAAGATACAAATTCCGCTGCGTATTACGGCTCATTCAGACGAGCGGATATACTGTATTAGAGTTGTGCTATCTGATTTTCCATATGACAGCACACGGACAGGTCACTGACCCTTATTAGCCAATAGTGCTGTTCAGACGACCATATTTTCTCACAGACCGAGAGTAAAAAAAAAAACGCAGCATGCACTACTTACTGTATAGTAGTGCATGTCAATAGTAGGAAGCTGCTGCACTCGTCTGATATTTGGACGAACACCCGGAGCTGTCCTCAGAGTTAGTCACGTCTGCAATTTGTGGAGGTTTTGCAGTCGTCTGGGCGAGCCCTTACTGTACAAATGTAGTGGATGATATTTTTCCTCCATGTCAAGGCTTTGTTGGAACATTCAAAGCCTAAGATAGAAGCAAAATGAACATATACCCTGCTGTAAGTAAAAGCAATAGTGCATATAAATAACATTGGGTAATTCCTAAATACTGTTTTTGATTAAAAAAAAACGTAAAAGCCATCCCACCAACGCCAAGGTGTACTCAATCAGGATGGTCCTAACCTCTAGTAATAAAACCTTACCATGTATCAAAAGTTACCTCAATGTGAATGAGGGGCGAGCAGGACCGGTACCCAACTATGGACACTGGACAATGGGAAGCTATATAAAGTAACTGTAATGCCCATCTCAAAGAAAAGGAGGTCATATCCTAGTATGTACTGAGTGCAAGAACCTAAAGCAAAATTGAAAGAAATTAACTGGAGGATAAGATGGTTTACATGAAATGTGTAGGAGCATGTTCACACTGGCCATTGAACAGACAAAACCTAAGATAGAAACAAAATGAACACATACCCTGCTGTAAGTAAGTAAAAAGCAATAGTGCATATAAATAACATAGGGTACTTAGTAAACTCCATTTTTGATCAAAAAAAGTGTAAAAGCCATCCCACCAGCGACAAGGTGTACCCAATCGGGATGGTTCTAACCTCTAGTATTACACGTTGCATGTATACCGACTTATACTCCACTTGTAAAAGGAAGGAGAAAATTGGAGTAACTATAAACCATCAATATAGTAATAAAATATTAAAAAAAGTATGTAAACAATTTAATTAAAAACAGTCAACAACAAAATATTAATATGCCATAAATAAGGATGAATCACAGACATAGAGCTACTGAGTCAATCCTAGAAGATATATCCAGATAGTATCTGAAACATACTGAGCCTGTATACCCAATCACCATATATTTTGCACGGCTTAATAGCCACAAGTAAGAGGAGGTTGAGGGTCAGTGTGTAGCGTTTGCATGCTTACCCATAGTGTGAAGAGGAGAGACCAGATAGGATCCTGTCATCACTGCCCCGATGCGCGTTTCGGGGTCAGCTTTCTCAAGTACTTATATTCCAGTTAATTTCTTTCAGTTTTGCTCTAGATTCTTGCACTCTGTGCACGCAAAGGCATAGCCTCCCTTTCTTTGAGCTGAGCATTACGTTTATATAGCTCCCCATATTCAGGCCCTGGTCCTGCTTGGCCCTTATTCACATTGAGGTAATTTTTGACGCATTGTAAGGTTTTAATATTAGAGGTTAGGACCGTCCCGATTGGGTACACCTTGGCGCTGGTGGTTTGGCTTTTATGCTTTTATTTAATCAAAAACAGTGTTTAATAAGTACCCTATGTTATTTTCATGCACTATTGCTTTTTAATCACTTACATCAGGGTATGTATTCATTTTTTGCAGTCCCACTGATTACAGAAAAGTTAAGGCTATGTTCACACAGAGTTTTTTGAGTTTATTTTGTAGTTAATCAACCAAAGATGCTTGAAAAACTCTTCCTATTCATTTCAATGGGAAAACACTTTGCTGTTCATATGAGCTTTTTTGGTTGTTTTTTTTCCTAGAAAGGTTTTCAAAAATGTCTAGTGGAAAAAAATGTCATGTGTATTTATTACGCAGTGTTAGTCAAGCTGCAATCCTTGACTAAAATTTCCCCAGGGCTGGAAAAAAAAACCTTGAAAGGAGTTGTCATGTTAAGATTGCAATATTTTTCTAAAAAATAATTGTACAATTTACTTGTTATTAAAAATACTCCTCAGTCTCAAGAACAGACAGATTTTAAATTGTAGTGTTTATAGCTCGTTACCAAGGTAATCGTCCACCGCTATAGTCCAGCAATGGTGGCTCCTAGAAAAGGAGTGCTGCACTTACAAGCTGTTTTCTATAGATCTTGTAATCACTGCTCTTAAATTGCCAGGATCTGGCCAGCTTCAGTTCCCCTGTCCTCCTATCATGGGGCAACGGCAAAGTGACCTCTACTTGCTGGATGGGTAAGGGCACAGTTTAAATCTTGATTTTGGGAATGCTTTCTTGGCCTGGAATTTATATCCATTGGTTTTACTTATTAAGATGGTAAAACCCGCCTTGCAGCATATAATGATAAATCACAGTTCTGCTTTCATTTTCCCAGAGCAGTTAAAGGGGTATTCCACTTAATGAAAAGTAGACCCTAAGACGTTTTTATAAATAAGTACTATCCCTCCCCCGGTCCAGTACTGGTTTTTTACTGCTGCTCTAATTTTTTTTTGCTAAAGTAGTGATGTCACGTCGACAGTGCAAATGACTGCTGCAGCCAATCACAGACCCCGGTGCTTGTACCATCCACATCAGCAGAGCCACCGATCTCAGTGATTGTCTGCAGTGATGTGAGCTGTTGATATGAAGTCACCGGAGCAGCAGCAGAGAGCCGGCGCTGGACCTGGGAATGGTGTATTATGTTATATATATGCAAGGATTTAGGATTTTTTAGGATGGTTTTCTTAAAAGTGTAAACCCCCTTTAAATACATAAAAGTTATGATCAATTTTAATAAATATGGCCTGATATTTAAAAAAAAAAATAGAGAAGAAATCAAATATTTTTTTATACGACTGTTGATCGAGCCCTTATAGATACAGGCCTGTCTTCATAAACCTCAGGCTCAGTTACCAGTGTCCTTTTTGAGACTATGACATTGAGTTATCCCCTCCGGGCAGGAATGAAGGGAGCAGACCATGTGTTATCTATATAATTCCCAGCTGCAGTCCTGAGCCAGTGTGAACTGGACGATCTGGGGGGAATCTATGGAACATGATATGGAAGCGAACAGGTGATTATTAGTCCGATCAACGTCATTCAACTTCTCCGTGACCTTATTAGCTCTGATTTTAGTTTCAGGCTGTATCAGGCGCTGTATCTAGATCAGGCTCAGCTTGTCTACTCACTAGCTGTTCTTTATTATACAAGATGGAACAATGCTATCGGGCTGTAATCTGCAAAGAAACGGCTCTGAACTGATACCAGTTGTTTAATTCAACGGAAAAAGGTCATTAATACATTCAGAAAAACTTTCCCTGTGATTAAAGCACTAGCATACGCCATATCATTGTGATCACAGTCAATCTGACCTCTGCGTCTCCCACCTATCCCAAAAATTAAAGGGAATGTGTCATCAGAAAATATTCTATTGTTTAATTCAGGCTTTTATTTTGACTGTATTTTTTTAAAAAAATCTGATTTTTTTATTTTTCTTAACACTGTCTATTAATATGCAATTTTCTTACCGGCCTCTACTTGGAATATCCCTTCTCAATAACTATATTCTAAGGCTAAGAGGCTCGGTGCACCGTTCTGCATATTTGTTTTGCATGTCCCTGCCTCCCTCATTGGGAGGTGGCAGCTCTGGCTTGCCTCAGCTTTCTCTGCAGACAATGATTGCTGCAGGCGCTGTCAATCACCAGTGATGGAGGCAGGGACATGCAAAACCAGTGGGTGGATCAGTGCACTGAACCTTTTGGATTCCTTAAAGAGGTTGTCCACTACTTGGACAACCCCTTCTTGATCTAAATGTTTGGCCCCGATAAAATAAAAAAGCCTATACTCACCTCCCATGCCAGCGCCATTCCAGCGGTATCAGCACTCGCGGTCCCGGGCCTCTCATGAGATTGTTATGACACGTGACCCCGGCTGTTAGAGGCAGGAGCTAGCTGTATTATACAGCTCACATCTGCACCCTCCTCCTCAGTCAGTCTGAGGGCAGAAGGTTTTAAAGAACATTTTTCTTTATAATTTTTTGTAAAATGTATGGCTCCAAAAACATGCTCTTTCTAGCATCAGCGTCTCTGCCCCCTGACAGGCAGAGACGCCGTCCCCCTTACCGCCGCGCTCCTGGCCTGGCTTCTTTCGGCTCTCCTGCTGCTGCTGCTGGTGGCTCGCGCAGCTTCCGGGCACTATGCTTAGGGCGCGCGCTCCCTCCCTCTTAAAGGGGCCGCGCGCGCCGTCCTAAGGAGTCCCCGGCCAATGGCCGGAGGACTTCTCATATAAAGGCACCTCCTCCAAAATGGAGGTGCCCGTGCAAGGTTGTAGCTCTGTGTACAAACTCTGCTTCAGCCCTCAGGTCCCGCTGCTAGTCTGACTACCAGTCCGCCAGCCTGACTATCAGTCCAGTCTGCCAGCCTGACTACCAGTTCAGTCCGCCAGCCTGACTACCAGTCCAGTCCGCCAGCCTGACTACCAGTCCAGTCCACCAGCCTAACTACCAGTCCGCCAGCCTGACTACAAGTCCAGTCCGCCAGCCTGACTACCAGTCCAGCCCGACAGTCTGCTTACAGCCCAGCCCGCCAGTCTGTCTATGGGCTTGGCCAGTCCGCTAATCCGGAGCCTTTACCTGCTACTAGGGTTGAGCGAGTATGCTCTGTCCGAGTATGCTCGGGCCGAGCTCCGAGTATTTATAGCTGCTCGGTGATAAGGTTAAATCGCTCCCGTGTGCATGATTTGCAACTGTTTGACAGCTTTATTACATGTGAGGAATGTGTAAGAAATAGACATTCCTCACATGTAATAAAGCTGTCAAACAGTTGCAAATCATGCACACGGGAGCGATTTATCCTTATCACCGAGCAGCTATAAATACTCGGAGCTCGGCCCGAGCGTACTCGGCGAAAGGGTTAATAGAACATACTCTCTCAACACTACGGGCTGCTACCTGTCTCCGCCAGTCAAGTACACTCTCCAGCCCGACGGTCTGCCTACGGTCCAAACCCGCCCGCCTGTCTAGGGGCCAGGCTTGCCTGCCTACCCGGAGAACGTACCAGTTACCTGCCGTGCCTACCAGCCAGCATACCTGGAGGCTCCTGCCAGTTACCCGTGGTGTCTGCCAGTCCGTCTACCCATATCACCCGTCAGCCTGCCTGCCGTGCTCATCTGCTGTACCGGTCAGTCCCTGCCTTCTGACCCGTGGGAGTCACCTGCTCTCATACAAGGACTGGTCCAGAGTAGCACCTGGTCCCTCTGCTCGGTCCTTCACTGGTTTACGGAGTCGATTGAGCCGCCGTGTGACCTTAGTCAGTCCGAGTTGATACCTAGTTACACCCCTCTGGTCCCTCCTTGCACCGCAGCACAGAGGTTCCACCACCCGGATCCGTAACACTCTTCTTGTTGCATCTGTTAAACAGATGCTACTCTTAAACATCCATCACCAAAGGGCTAAATTGGAATCCTTTGACTGGATACATTACGAAAAGCTCATACAGTATATGTTTAACTGAGGCTTGTATACTTATGTATACTGGAAAAAGAGAGAGGCCATAAGGACATCCTTTATCCATCCACAGACAACAGAGCATATGGATGTGATTATCAAGCACATCAGGAGCATTCCTGACCATACCACGGCCTAACTCTACTACTTTATGGACCCATCTAGAAACCTCATCCTAAACCTGACGAAATAAAAGAATAAAAGGATGATCAGAGACCAGTTGGTCCTCGTTCTAATATCTTTTTTAGCGTTATGGTGAGAAGTCTTTATTCATTGAGTTACGCTCGGAATATTTGATCACTATCATACTAAATGAACACAAAGACAAACCATAAACATAAAAGACCAAATCATGAAAAAAAAGTTTCGGGAGAAGCCACATTAGCAACCCTACATTTAGCAACTTTGAGGGCTGTGCCACCTCCATAACCAATTTAAAAAAAAATTGCTCCTCAATGAAAAGTGAAAAAATGAAGCTACATTTCCAATGCTACATATTACAAACATTGTTCCTGCTTGTTAAATAGTAATCATCAGTTATATTTTTATTTGCTAAATCAATAAGACATATGAAAACATGCCACTTTATAATATATCTTATCAGAGAAATCTGCTTCTCTCTTCCCCTGGATTCATCTTTCGCTCAATTCATGGCTAAAATCTGTAAAATCTGTATTCAATGAAGACAGATATCCCCATTACAAAAGAGAGAAGGCAGTTGGTGCTTTTAAAATTCTATGGAGTAGGGAAGGGGTGGAGCTCGAGGCAGAGAGTTCTGCAGCAAGTTTCCCTAACGACCGTTACAGTTCTCCGTAGAACTTTATGAGCACCAACTGCCATCTACTATCTCAGTAAGGATATATTCACACTAGACGTTTTTTTTTTCTGCAGCAAAACTTGATATCTTGGCAGGAAAGAAGTTGCGTCAAAAACGCAGGTTTTGGTGCGTTTTTGCCGCGTTCTTGATGATTTTTTGCAGGATCCCAAAGTTCAGCTTTCCTTCCACCACAGAAGCATGAATACAGGTCACCAATGCAAGACATGTGTGAAACCATATTAACCAGAATTACAAATGTAACAGTGGGGGGAGGTGAACTGTTCAGGAATAATTTTTCTAAGACACTGGCAGTGCAATGAGTTTGTAGGACACTATTTATTTTTACTCTATGGTCTGCCATTGAATTGCTCAGTCTTTGTTCAGTTTCACACCTCCTTGGGCCACAGGTATTGTTCAGTCTCACACCTAGGTGAGTCAATGTTTACACTTTAGACATCACTAATTTAATTACACTATTCCAATCCAAACTGCCATCTCAGGTGACCAAGGCAAGATGGTAAAATCACAAAAATAAATGAGTTTCACATACTGCTCTACTTTTTTTTTCACTAAAAATGCAGCAAAACCTGATAGCTATGTTCACACTAGGCGTTTTTTCAGTGTTTTCTGCAAAAAAACATGCAAAGCACAAAATACTGATCAAACAAAAACCAAGGTGTGGCAATGAGATTTCTGGAATCTCCTAGACTTTGCTGGTACTGTAAAACGCAGCTGAAAATGTGCATAACAAAACTCAGAAAAAAATGCTGAAAAAAATGCAATGTGTGAACATAGCCTAATGGGAAAATCTGTATTCACTGAAGATATATTTTAAAGGTAAACTGAGAATTTTGACAATGAATGATCTGTCCAGGAGGAGAATGAAGCAGATTTCTGTAATAAGATATATTGCAAAGTTTCTTATTTTCACATGTAATGATTTATGAAAAAAAGAAATAAAATTAAAATGACAGTTACTCTTTAACATCCTGTGGTTGAAGAGTGTATTATAGAAGATCATACAGTGCTTGTTTGCAGTGGCCATGAGGAAACACAGCAAAGCATAGGAGCTGTAGACAGAAAATGGTCTGAACTTTTTGATCAAGACTGTCTGCAAAGTTGCTCCAGTTTGTATTCCAGATGCAAAGGGCAATAGACAAACTGGTTGGGAAGGTGGTGATGGTCTTTGTTTGCCCAAAAAATGCCCTTAGCTATTTTACTCTTATGTAATCATGTAATAGGCATGTAACCCAAAACTCAATACGCTCTGCGAGAAAAGACAGTGGGCCTGTTGTAACTCAGCCGAGAGTCATTACATCTGATGAGAAAAAAGCAAAATTGAAGTCTGTGTTTTTAATTTACGGAATAAATGTAACATTTTACAGCATATGATCTGGGATTCTCTATGTACGTGCCTATTGCTGGCTCCCATCCCGAGTGAATATGCCATTATCCATGCTGAATCACAGCATTTAAATACTCTTCTTGGCTTTAGATACGCTCAGCTGTAATTACCCACGATTTATAAGCAGTGACGTAAGTCACTGTCCTGAATCTTCTCACCAAGACTAACTCAGTTAATAACAGTAGCACTGTTAAAGTTAAAAGATAGAAAATAATGGCAAATATCATTGATGAGAACAGTAAAAATTAACCAGTGCTTCAAAAGGACCATTTGCTGGATATTTTATTTAAACTGAGTACCTCCTCCAATTGCTGCTGCTGCCACAATGATTCAGGAACAATTTTTCATTTTCTTCTGTGTCCCTCTGTTCCAAAGTTATTCCCCCTAGTAATAATGGTGCAATTTTTCCCTACAACCAACTGGGCGTATACCACAGAACATGTCCGTGGGCATGGCTGTGTTTTCATTGGCCATAGTCAGTGGAGAAAAAGCAAAGACAAGATCCATGGTAAACACCTATTTGGTTGAAGGGAACATTTTCATCCTTATTTCCAGGGGACATAACTTTGGAATGGAGGGGTAGAAAAGAAAAAGAAAAATTCTTCTAGAATCAGTGGAGCAGTGGCAATTGGAACATGCACTCAGCTTAAAGTGTAAATGTTGTTTTAATTTTTATTTCAGAATTCAATAGTACACATGAAAATAAGAAACTTTGTAATATATCGTATCAGAAAAATTAGCTTCCTTCTCTATCAGGACTTATCCTTCATTCTCAAAATTCTCAATTTTTATGTAAAATCTGTATTCTGTGAAGATAAATTGTTATATTACTGAGATAGGAGATGACAAGTGCTACTGATAAGACTCTATGTACACAGGAGGGCGATTAGGAGTGATGAGTTTTGCCTCTATTTCCTCCATTATCCTCTCCCTTTCCCTCTACATAGAATCTTATCAATAGCATCAGACATCTCCTGTCTCGGTAATGTAACAATCTGTCTTCACTGAATACAGATTTTACCTGAAAATTGAGAATTTTGAGAATGAATGATCAGCCCTGGCAGAGAAGGAAGCAAATTTCTCTGCAACCTACAAAACCCAACGTGGAGCGTAACAGAGGGCAGCGGATCCAGGAGAATGGAGTGAAGCCCAGGATACCTGGGACAGGAGTATAACAATATTATCCCTTTATTAATGCAAGAACACAAACTTAGTCAAAGTTAAGTACAGATTATGGTTGGTGGAATTCTCTGGCCAAATTGCTGGAGACCATCATTGCACCTCAGAGACCTGGATTTCACCAGGACTTACTGCCTCAACTACATATAGGAAATGTGGCCTCTCTCCTATGTAGTTCTCAACACTGAAGCTTATAGGAGTGATGGAGAAAGCAGAGTTGGGTTCTTTCTTAAAGGGCTTTGCTACTTTATCTTTATTTTACCAAATGTGTTGTGGACATGATTTTATGACACTTACTGATACATATCACAAGTAGTGTTGAGCGAGTATGTTCTGTTCGAGTATGCTCGGGCCGAGCTCCGAGTATTTACAGCTGCTCGGTGATATTGTTGAATCGCTCCCGTGTGCATGATTTGCGACTGTTTGACAGCTTTATTACATGTGAGGAATGTGTAAGAAATAGACATTCCTCACATGTATTAAAACTGTCAAACAGTCGCAAATCATGCACACGGGAGCGATTCAACAATATCACCGAGCAGCTGTAAATACTCGGAGCTCGGCCAGAGCATACTCGGCGAAAGGGTTAATAGAACATACTCGCTCAACACTAATCACAAGTTCTCTTCCTTCCTCACAGACTGCGCAGCTCTCCGACTCTCCCCTGCTTAAAAAGGAGAATGGGACCAGACCTGTCTATCAGCCTTCTCCAATTGAAAAACAGCTTACCTGAGCAAGGTGTTTTTCAATTGGAAGAGGTTGATGGACAGATCTGCAGACATTTTCTTGGCAGGACAACTGCATAGTCTGTGAGAAAGGAGGAGAACGTGAAATACTTCTATATTAGTAAATGCCACAAAATCATGTACCCAATACTTTTGGTAAAATAAAGATGCAAACTAAGTGCAAGGTAAGCCAGACGTCTTGTGCATTTAGCATAGTGAATCAGCCCCATTGTCTTTTGCATGGGCAGGAAGTCGATCTCTCTATGCGTTTTTATGGGAGCATCGATAGGAGTCTAATAGGAATAAATAGAGATGAGAGATCTGGGATTGACAGCCAGCCAAGTGCAGAGTTTGGATAACTTCATCAGTCCAATAGAGTTCGGATGGAGGTGTGCATTATGTAGTATATGTAGTATAGTTATGTAGTATGTAGTATAGTATTTCTTATTTGCTATGCCACTTACCTCATGAGCAGGCATTGCAGGATCTTAGGTATCCACGGTTATGACCACTAGCAGCTAGCTAACTAACTGTTATCAGTGGACGTAACCATGGATACTTAAGGTCCTTCAATGCTTGCACATGATGAAAGAGACATAGCGAATCAAAAATACTATACTACATTTCTAATTGTAGGTATTTGCTAATATTGTTATTATTACACCTACTACATATTGGGATAGGATCTTGGAGATGGGAATACCCCTTCAAGCCACATTGTTACCATTTTGGCAGTATGCTTCGGGTCATTGTCCATTTGGAAGACCCATTTCCACCCAAGTTTTAACTTCCTGGCTGATGTCTTTAGATGTTACTTCAGTATTGCCACATAATCTTCTTTTCTCATGATGCCATCTGTTTTGTGAAGTGCACCAGTCCCCCCTGCAGCAAAACAACCCCACAACATGATGCTGCCACCCCCGTGTTTCACAGTTGGGATGGTGTTTTTAGGCTTCCAAGCTTCTCCCTTTTTCCTCCAAACGTAACGATCGTCATTATGCCCAAAATGTTCAATTTTAGTTTCATCAGACCACAGGACATGTCTCCAAAAATTAAGGTCTTTGTTCCTGTGTGCATTTGCAAACATTAATCTGACTTTTTATGTTTCTTTTGGAGTAATGGCTTCTTCCTGGCAGAGTGGCCTTTCAGCCCATGTTGATACAGTAGTCGTTTCATTGTGGTCATTGACACAATCTTACCAGCTTCCACCATCATCTTCACAAGGTCTTTTGCTTTTGTCCTTGGGTTGATATGCAGATGTCAAACCAAAGCACGTTCATCTCTGGGACACAGAACCCGTCTTCTTCCTGAGTGGTATGATGGCTGGACATTCCCATCTTGTTTGTACTTGCGTATAATTGTTCGTACAGATGAGCGAGGCACTTTCAGGTATCTTGAAATTGTACCCAAGGATGAGCAAGACTTGTGCAAGTCCACAATTCTCTTCCTGATAGCTTGGCTGATTTCTTTAGATTTTCCCATGATGCTACACAAATAAGCAGTGTGTTTCAGGTGTGCATTAAAATACATCCACAGGTGTGTCTCTAATTAACTCAGATGTTGCCAAAAAAAACTATCAGAAGCTTCCAAACACATGACATCATCATATGGGCAGTCCAGAATTCTTTAAAGATGTAGTAATCTTAGTGTATGTAAACTTTTGATTTTGCAATAAGTAATAAAAATGCCTTACAAAATTCTCTCTCTCATTATTCTGGCATTTAGCAAATATTAAAAACTAGATGGTGGCCCGATTCTAACGCATCGGGTATTCTAGAATATGTATGCTGCCGACCGGGCGCAATTAGCTGAGCGGTGTTTAAATTTGGCGCCAAAATCGCTGATTGGTCGCGGCCGGCAACTGCGACCAATCAGCAAAGCGTTGTTTAAATTTGGCGTCAATATCGGTGATTGGTCGCGGGCGGCGGCCACGACCAATCAACGAACCGTGTTAGTAAGGACTGGAGAGCGTGTTTAAATTTGGCGCCAAAATCGCTGATTAGTCGTGACCGCGACCAATCAGCAAAGCGGTGTTTAAATTTGGCGCCAATAATGCTGATTGGTCGCGGCCGGCGACCGCGACCAATCAGCAGAGCGGTGTTTAAATTTGGCGCCAATACTGCTGATTGGTCGCGGCCGGCGACCGCGAGCAATCAGCAGAGCGATGCATAGCGGGGTTTAAATTTGGCACCAAAATCGCTGATTGGTCGCGGCCGGTGGTCGCGACCAATCAGCAGAGCGGGGTTTAAATTTGGCGCCAATCTCGCTGATTGTTCGCGGTTGGCGGCTGCGACCAATCAGCAGAGCGGTGTTTAAATTTTGCGCCAAAATCGCTTATTGGTTGCGTCCGGCGGCCTCGACCAATCAGCAGAGCGGAGTTTAAATTTGGCGCCAATAATGATGATTGTCCGTGGCCGGCGACCGCGACCAATCAGGAGAGCGGCGTTTAAATTTGCCGCCCATATCGCTGATGGGTCGCGGCCGGCCACCGCGACCAATCAGCAGAGCGGGCTTTAAATTTGGCGCCAAAATCGCTGATTGGTCGCTGCTGGCGGCCGCGACCAATCAGCAGAGTGGGGTTTACATTTGGCGCCAATAATGCTGATTGGTCGCGGCCGGAGACCGCAACCAATCAGCAGAGCGGCGTTTACATTTGCCGCCCATATCGCTGATTGGTCGCGGCCGGCCACTGCGACCAATCAGCAGAGCGGTGTTTAAATTTGGTGCCAATCTCACTGATTGCTCGCGGCTGGCGGCCGCAACCAATCAGCAGAGCGGGGTTTAAATTTGGCGCCAATAATGCTGATTGGTCGCGGCTGGCGACTGCGAGCAATCAGCAGAGCGGCGTTTAAATTTGCCGCCAATATTGCTGATTGGTCGCGGCCGGCCACCGCGACCAATCAGCAGAGCGGGGTTTAAATTTGGCGCCAATAGTGCTGATTGGTCGCGGCCGGCGACCGCGACCAATCAGCAGAGCGGCGTTTAAATTTGCTGCCAATATCGCAGATTGGTCGCGGCTGGCCACCGCGACCAATCAGCAGAGCGGCGTTTAAATTTTCCTTCCATATCGCTGATTGGTCGCGGCCGGCCACCGCGACCAATCAGCTGAGCGGGGTTTAAATGTGGCGCCCATATCGCTGATTGGTCGCAGCCGGCCACCGCGACCAATCAGCAGAGCGGGGTTTAAATTTGGCGCCAATAATGCTGATTGGTCGCGGCCGGCGACCGCGACCAATCAGCAGAGCGGCATTCAAATTTGCCGCCAATATCGCAGATTGGTCGCGGCCGGCCACCGCGACCAATCAGCAGAGCGGCGTTTAAATTTGCCGCCCATATCACTGATTGGTCGCGGCCGGCCACCACGACCAATCAGCAGAGCGGGGTTTAAATGTCGCGCCCATATCGCTGATTGGTCGCAGCCGGCTACCGCGACCAATCAGCAGAGCGGGGTTTAAATTTGGCGCCAATAATGCTGATTGGTCGCGGCTGGCGACTGCGAGCAATCAGCAGAGAGGCGTTTAAATTTGCCGCCAATATTGCTGATTGGTCGAGGCCGGCCACTGCGACCAATCAGCAGAGCGGCGTTTAAATTTGCCGCCCATATCGCTGATTGGTCGCGGCCTGCCACCGAGGCCAATCAGCAGAGCGGCGTTTAAATTTTCCTTCCATATCGCTGATTGGTCGCGGGCGACCAATCAGCGTCGTATTAAAGAGGACCGGAGAGCGGCACTGCCTGTGCGGCTACTTCCGCTGCAAGAAGCCGGGAGATGAGCGGCTGCTTGCAGCAGAAGCCGCTGATCTCCCGACGTTAGCCGTATGGAGGTGAGCGGGTACTTTTGCTGCCAGCAGCGAGGAGATGAGCGCTGCTCATCTCCAGGCTGCATTGCCGCTGACCTCCGTGCGGCAGATGAGCCGCTAACGGCCGCCATCTTTTTCTGAAATCCCGCGTCGCTGATTGGCCGCGGCCGGACCAATAAGCGATGCGGGATTTCCTGGACAGACAGTCAGTCAGACAGAAAGACAGACAGACGGGATAAGACAATTATATATATAGATTATGGTAATCCTAAGTGACCTAAAATGGGAAAGGTTTATTTTGATTTCATGTCAGATATTGAGAAAAACATGCATATGTGTCTTTTTATAAAGTGTATGTAAACTTCTGGTTTCAACTGTATAATGTGTCACCCCAGGCCTGGATTCCACAAATAATAAAGGCTGTGTCTGAGAGCAGGAGGGAGGTTCCCTGGTTAGGGACAATTAGCATACAGCACCTCCTGTCCCAGGCCAGTAGGGGGAGCTGGCTGCCCCTATAAAAGCTGGAACTGGGGGCAGGGTTAGAGAGAACTGGATGACCTAGCTCAGGAGTGAGACTAGTCCCAGAGAAGTAGGGACAGTTCAACTGTAGCTGAGGAGGTCGTGAGGCAGTGGAGAAGCCATGAGCCAGGGATGTACGGCGCGGAGAGCCTGTCCTGGCAGATAGAGAACCATCTAACCGGACATTGGGGTCCGAGGTTGTGAAGACTCTAAGTCCCACAGCAGAGAACCAATCTGCGAGGGATTTCATGTCCTTTGGCCTAAAAAGCCCAGAGGCTCCGCCACAACAGAAGGGACCAGCAAGGCCAAGAGAGGCCAAAGGTAAAGGGAACCCAAGTTGCAAGCCATACGGGCGAGAATACACGGCACGCTCAGGAACGTGGGCTATTATACCACGAAGAGGGGAATAGTCAGAAAGAGCATAGAGAGCACGGTAGGCCTACACCCTCACCCTAACCAGAGGGGCATCCCGAGTGTTCTCAGACATCCAGGCCCCCTTCTAGCCGGTACTGTTGTTGGGTCATTACCATCTGTTACAATAAAGACCCTGAACTGTTTAAGCGGACTCTGCATACTGACTATCGCGGCCGGAACTATCACCCCCAACATCCCCCTACACTGCCCTGGGGCTACACTCCTCCCGTGGGGAGTTATACCATTCCTGTGCTGCTCACCAACACCAGCCCCAGCGGTCTGTCCTGCAGCGGCGGTTATCTCGGACCGCAATCCACAGGTGGCGTAGTCGGACTTTCACATGTATATATATATAAAGAGACTGCCACCATTTTAGCTTGACACCCTGAGCACGGGACCGGGTAGCCACTACTACCCCCATCAGCACCGCGCAACCTAGAGACCCAGTCTTGAGTACCCCACGGCCCAGGGGGTGAGTCAATAACACTGGTCTACACTTGACAAGAACGATCGAACAAGGAAGGAAGCCCATCTGTTATCGAAGGAAGTAGGTGGACATCAGTCAGAGGAAGAAGCTCTGCAGAAAGAAGACAAAGACGAAGACTCAGAGAAGATTCAGGGAGACTTGAAGACCTTCTAGGAAGACAGCAGCAAGACCTCACTTGAGGAATTTGACAAAAAAAACTGGAGTAAAATCTGCATTAACTCTGCCCCTCTGGGAAAGAGTTTGCGATCCAGCTCCAGAAACACCAGTAGAAAGGAGTCATGGCGAGCTCCAGGAAGAACGCCTATAAGAAAAGCCTGGAGCAGGAGACTGTCAGGAAGGCCCATCTGGAAGTTTCTTCCACTCTTGGGGACTGTACCTCCAGTAGAAGGTAACCCAGAAGCCTACCCAAAAAACTTGAACCCTGGAGTTTTGGATGGGGCAGACAAAGCTCAAGAAGGTGGATGGGAATGTGCTGGACAAGTCTAGCAATGTGTTCTGCCAGAGGATGCTGCTGGAAAAGAGCTTCTCCAGGGTAGAAACCCTCAGCATCCAGACTTTCTTGGCGGGGATCTTCTTTGTGACTTTTGCCATGGTGAACGTCTGCAGGAGGCCCTGGAAGGAGGTCAAAGCAGGAGGACTGGATTCACTTTTCACTTTCTTTACAGGTGGCTGCCATATCCAGAGGGATGAAAGGAGTATCACTGATTTGATGCAAAACCCGCACATCCCAGTCAAAGACATCACAGTGGGAACCGGCTTCCGAGAACTTCCCATGCAGAGGGAACTGTCTTCTGAGGACGAACTTAGGCACCTGCTCCTGACCTTTTCTTTGGGCAACTCCTATGGCCTCATCTATTATCCAGACATGCCGCAGAACTGTAGGAGATGCAGTAGGAAAGGACACTCAATGAAGGACTGCAAGGAGGATGCCTGCAAGGTCTGCCAGGTGACGGGGTACAGCCTGAAGGACTGTCTGAAGAAGACGAACTGCAACCTGGGTGGACTGTCGACTCATCTCTACAAGGACTGCCCGAAAGGAAAGAGATCCTGGGCAACAGCGGCTGCAATGACTCCAGTTCCAGTGGCCAAGGCGTTAGCGACCAAGACCACAGTAGCCAAGACCCAAGCAACCAAGGCCATGGCGGACAAGGTATCGGTGGCCATAGCCCTGGAGGTGGTCCCATCGGCCATGAAGCCCAAGAAGTCGAAAGAGGGTAAGAGGACTGTCTCCCATATCCTGATCACCCTCATCCCATCCCCCTCCATCCCTACTGAATATTTCACATCCAGCTCCTTCTTGTACTTAGCAGGTGTTTTTTCCCCTGTCCCGAAGACCACTCTCCCTCCCCAAGGTACACCTTAACCTTCCTCCACTTACCACAGTCTTTACCGAGGAGAACTTTACAGATCTTGTCACCTCAGTTACAACACAGAGGAAGTGGATGTTGGAGGACATCCCCGAAGACTCTAAGAAAATCATCGCAGTCATGGAAAGTGAGGAGGAAGTGGGCATACTCCCGGAGCAAGAAGAGATGGAGAAGATGGTGGAATCCCTGGTGGCCAAACCACAGTTGGAGGTACTAGAAGCCACCGAGATCCCGACTTTGCTGCTTGATCAGATAGAAGAGGGCCTGCTGGAGATTCCATCACCGACAATCGCCAAAGAGGATCCACCCAACCAGAGTAATAACTAGGGTGTAACGCCTGTGCTAAATTTTTCTCTTTTCTCCTACTGATGGCTAATTTTAACATCTTTTCTATTAATGTTAGGAGCATGAGGGACAAGTTCAGACATCAGACCCTTTATACTTTTATTGCTGCTGAGGCTTGTAATGTTTTTATGTTGCAGGAATGCTCTCTTCCCTCCTCTAGGTTCTTCAACTATCTGGCCAGGGAGTGGTCCCATGGTCCATCCTACTGGTCCGGCAGAGGTTACTGCAGGTCTGAAAAGATCCCCATTCTGATCAGTGGAGGTGGTTTCATACTTGATTCCATTCAGGAGCTCGTCTGTGGCAGGCTACTGGTTGCAGACGGCATCTGGGCGAGGGAACCTCTCAGGTTCATTCATGTGTATGTATCTTCTGGGAAGAATGACACCTGGAGCTCCTCCAGGCCCTGCGTCCTCAGCTCGCCACTAACAAGATCGTAGTGATGGCTGAGGATTTCAAGTGCCCGGTCGAGAAGGACAGACGTAGTTCTGGCACGTCTGCCAAGTTGAATGTCACATCCAAGCTGCTCATCGAGATGGTGACCGTGGCCTCTTTTGTGAACATTGTGGGTTCCATGGAGAGAGGCTCCACAAACTATTCGTGGAGCCGACTCGATGGCTTGCTCCACTCTAGGATTGAGTTTGTGTACAGTCTATGGTCCTTTGCTTTCTTTCTGACCACAGAGCCACTCACTTTCATGGTGTTGTCAGACATGGTTTTTCCTCTGGATCAACTACTGGAAGCTGAATAGTTCTCTGCTGGAACAGTCTGAAGTCCTGGAGGAACTTAGAGTCCCTTACGCTATGTGGCGGTCTTAGAAGTGGAGTATCCAAACTTTGTGTGACTGGTGGCAGTATGTTAAACTTCAGTTTTGTTGTTTCTTTCAGGCCAAGAGTTGACAACAGGTGTTACGCACGCAGGTGGCACACATGGTTGCTTGGCACCTCCCTATTGGGGAGGGTGCCTTTTAAACAAGATGTCTCCCAGCTATTGGCTGGGAGTCATCTTGCAGGTGAGCTCTATTACTAAATGCCTCCCAGCTATTGGGTGGGGGCATTTTACTATGTGCGCACTGCCCCTATAAAAGCAGGGGAGCGTGTGTGCACATGCACAAGACGCGCTGTCAGGAACTGCGGCACGTATATATTAGCAAGAAGCAGGGAGCATGCCAGAGACCACGCCGCGCGGGCGATGAGTATGCCGGCGTCTCTGCATGGAGGGGGAAGTGGAACCATGCAAGGGCGCTTGCAATAGCTTACAACAGGCATATGAGAAGAGGGATTTCGGAGGACTGAAGTGCAAAAGACCTTCTTCACTGAGACTGCGATATGAGAGAGGAGCTGGAAGAGACAAGAGCCTGAAAAGGCACTTTGAGGAGCAGTCCAAGCGAATTGTCTTCCATTCCAAAGTTGAGAAACTAGATAGGGAGAGAAATGTAACTCGTTCTTTTTCAGTAAACTCCACTCCGGCCACACTCCCTTGAATGAACTGCGGGACAAGAGCGGAAACATGCGACGTGGGAAGTAGGATGTCATGAAGGTTGTCAGCGACTTGTAAGGTATCACTATCCATATTGATCCTACAGGAGCAGCGGCCATGGACATCCCTTTAGGACGGGCAGGACTCCAGGCAGTTTTGGTAATCGAACAGAGTTTTATATAGTGATGGGAGACCTCATCTGTCTGGACCTGCTGGAACTGTATGAGGAGATGGTGGTGGAGGTCAGAATGCCTCCATCTTTGAGGGAAGGAATGGTCATGATCCTGTACAAGCAAAAGGGAAAGAGGGGTGACCTGAAGAATCAGTGTCTCATCACTCTTCTGAATGTGGACTACAAAATCCTTGCCAAAGCGATGGTGACAAGACTGAAGACAGTCAAAAGAAGGATCATCCACCCAGACCAGACCTGCGGCCTCCCCCGATGTCGTGTCACAAACAGACTCGCCCTCATGCGGGACACAGTCGAGTACATCAAAGCCCACTGAGCACATGCAGTCCTGGTCTCCTTGGATCAGGAAAATGCCTTTGACCAAGTTTTCCATGAGTTGATGGGCAAGGCGCTGCACATGTTAGGTTTTGGTAACATGCTTTGTTCTTATGTCCATCTAATGTACCTTGACATTCACAGCATGGTGTTGGTGAACGGCTAGAAGACTGACCCTTTTCTGGTCCACTCTGGGACTGGAAAGACACGAGGACAAGTGCACGCTGTACATGGATGACATGACTGGAGCTCAGTCGATGCCCTCGTCCAGACATGCAAGACCTTTGGATAAGCTTCAGGGGCTAAGGTCAACTGCAGGAAGTTGGAAGCCATTCTCTTCGGAGACTGGCAACTTGGCTTTCTCCACCCCCTTCTCCTTCAACATGCAGCTGGATTTCATCAAGGTTCTTGGAGTCTGGTTAGGGAAGGAAGGAGTGGCCCTCAAGTCTTGGGAAGAACATTTGGCCAAGGTAAACCAGGGTATTGGCCTGTGGAGACTCAGATTCCTCACTTGTGAGGGCAAGGTACTGCCCATGTTGCAGTACGCGGCCTAGGCCTGGCCCCCCCATGTCACCGTGTGCAAGGCCATTATCAAGACAGTGTTTCTCTTTGTCTGGAGTTCCAAGATGGACAGAGTGAAGCGGATCATCATGTACAAGGAGCTTCGCAAGGGTGGGAAGGGCATTTCGGACATCCACACTCTCCTGCGGACCTTCTTAGTTTATTACTGCATTCACTGGACTCTGCGAGTGAAGAGAGAATCTGTGGGCAGGTCCATATCTTGCTTTTTCCTGCTTTCGCTTTGGAGGAGACTCGGCTGGGACACGTGGGACAGCTTCTAGCCCTACAACTATTCAATGCCCAGGTTCTACGGAGATGTTGTTTGATGCATGGGGGAGCACCAACTAGAGGGATTCAAGCCAGATTTGTGGAAGCTAAAGACTATCCACAAACTTATCAGAGCCAAGGATGAAGAGCACATACCAGATCTCCATGCAGACACATTGAAAATCGTGTGGACTAATAAATTGTCTAACAGATTGACCAACGGGCACAAAGTCCTGTCGTGGATGGCGATACAGGGCTGACTGCCTGTCCGGTCATTCATACATGCACGGAATCTCTGCAAGACCTGGTACAGCCCAAGGTGCTGCTTCGTGGAGGAAACATCTGTGCACGTCTTTTAGGATTGAAAGTTTGTACAGCACCTGTTGGTTGCCCTGGAGGATGACCAGAGGAACTTTATCCCCAGAAAGAGCCTATCGTACTTCGGTACTTTAAGGACTCTTCCCTAGTGCTCATACTGTTGGAGAAATTCAGGAAGATTGGCACCTTATGAGCTGTTTTAAGGACGCTATTTGGGTCGCCAGGATCCGACTCATTTTGAGGAGGAAGAGCATGTCCATCCAGGACTGCCGCAGGCTCATTCACAGCCTGCTCAGAGACTATTCCATCTTGGATGTGTGACGCCTCTACTTCGGGAAAGCCCTTTAGTTTACCCTGGGTGTTGGGGGACTCGGCGTCGGGTCCTGTGATGGAGAGATGGGATGCAGCCGTGGCCCGGACCTGACCCGTGCTCAGGGCCGTCACATTAAAAGGAGATGGTGTGGGCTTACCCGGGTTGAGTGGCTTTATTAACGACTACGCCACCTGTGGTACCTGGTGAAGGGTCACCAGCGCCGCTGCAGTCCGCTGAGGCATGGTGTTATGGCAGCCAGAGTTCTTACTACTCCCCACAGGCAGAGCAAGGCCTCAGGGCAGAGGGACAGGATGGATGGGGGTAGTAGTAGAGGGAGAAAGGATGCCGCGTCCCGCGGTGTGGCGCAGAAATAACAGTCCGGAGGCCATAGGGGTGAACTTCCAAGGCTTTACTCACATAGATGGCGTGAGGAAGGTGACTCCCTGCTCCCCGCGGAGTCCTGCGGTCACCAGAGACGGGGGTCCGACAGCCTCCGAGAAAGCCCAGCATTCGGTCGGGACCCTACAGCAGAGTGTTCCTGAACTACAGACCGAATCCTTTCCTGTCCGTGTGTGTGCAAATAGGCCTGGTCTCCCTCTGAGCTCCTCTCAGAACAAGGGCACGGGTGGCAGCTCCGCTCCGTCCGATACCCGGTGGGATCCTCTGGGCCTACCGGGCTTCCCCGACCAGGACATGGAGTAGCAAGGTCGGGTGTCGGGGGCCGGTACCCCATTTGCAGCCGGAGTCCCTCTGAATATATCAGGATGGCGAGGACAGGTGGCGTACTCCGCTCCGTCTGCATCCTGCCTGGGATCCATTTGCTGTGGAGCCACACTCTTGAGCTCCGGGCCTTCTTGCTCATGGTCCTCGACCGGGCTGAGATATTCCTTATCTCCCGCCTGCCCATCATCCCAAGGCCTAGGGACTAGGGCCGTGTCTCCATCCCCTGCAGGCCCACACAGGATCCACTTTCTGGGTAGGAGATCACGTTCTGACACCAGTCAGGGTACAGTCAAGAACAGTCAGAGAACCTAGAGCCAAGATGGCCTTACATTAAATATGAAATTTGAAGTGTAACTAACTTGTAAGTCCTCCACCCACACCCACTAACTGGTTCCTACCACTTTGTGTTCCCCAGTCTACCTGTAACCAGGGGAGCAGCACCTAGTGCATCCTAGCTCCCTCTGGTGGAGAAATGTGGTGTTGGATGTAAAAGGTTGGGTCACGACTATCACACTGGCCTTACCTCGGAGGAGGAACACCACACTCCATTGAAGAAGTGCAGCATCCCTGTGGCGGTCAAACCCTCAGGGGCGCCACAGATGGTCCAGATGACGACGATGAAAACTAAACCCCTTTTCCTCCCCCTCTCCCGTCCATGTGTGTTGTCTTTCAATAAAGCTTCGGGCCTATGATTTTCCACTCCCTATCCCCTCCTTCTCTTTACCCTTTCCCTATTATGGTTCCTTGTACTTTGACTTGTTTTTCTTTTCAGCTTGCATGTTTGTGTAGTGTAGAATTTGAAGTATAGTATAATGCATCATTCTCTTAGGCTATATAAGAATGATGTAGAATTATGTGTGTAATGGACTGCGGTCCAGTACACTGTTATCCCTTTCAACAAATGCCTGTAATTACAGATTTTATTCAATTAAAAATTATGTCTTACCTGTGGTACTTATGCCAGCTTCAGAGTGCCTTACTAGCATTGACCCCATCCTGAGCGCCACAGCTGCTCTACGTCATGTGTCTGCTTGATGCCCTTCACATCAGCAACTAGTGACTAATTTGGTAGCCATGACCTATGGACCTACATGGGAAAGCACATACCTACATAACAAAGGAACATTTGAATAAAAGAGCTCATTTATTTTTACTCTCTAGTTTGGCAAATATTAAATTTGTAAAAAATGTTCCACTATCTTAGCGAGTACAATAAGAGCTTGAGTCTACTAGCTTTGGCAGGATCGAAATGCCCAGATGCCACAGTGTTCATTTTCATCTTTGATCATGAGAAAAAAAGGTTCTGCGCAGATTTTTTAATAATCAAATCCCAATGTTTAGACCAAAAGAACAACCAAAAGGAGGGGTAAAGTAGCTGAATGTTAAAGGGATTTTCCGGCTACAGAAAACCTCTTTCCCTTAGCTGCAGTTTGTTTTAAAAATCAAACTCCGCTTTACTCATCCTCCCCTGGTCCAGCCCCGAGTCTGTCTGTTATTGTCTGTAGTACTGACGTCATGTGGACAGTGCTGGAGCCAAACAGTGAGCTCAGCAGCTCTTGCCGTCAATTTGGGTAGAGCTACTGAGTTCACTGATTGGCTACAGAGTTATCAATGTGACGTCAGTGCTGCAGACAATAGCCGAGGTGGAGACTAAGGGCTGGACAAAAAGAGGGTGAGTAAAACACAGTTCAATTTTTAAAACAAACTGCAGCTGGGTGAAGGGGGTTTTCCAAAACTCGAAAACTGAACTGCGAAAGGGGTCATTATGACCGCTTGCCATCATTTTTTCTTCAATATTTATTCAGTATTTTACTATTTTCCTTCAAATACTGTGACTTTTATTTACTTTTTTGTTCTGTTTGCAATATGTATTGCAATCTACAAAATATATATTTTTTTCGGTTCTAGAAAAAAGAATTCTATTGGTTCTAAAAATATTATATTATTAGCGGTTCTAGTGTTAAAAGAGACAATATGACTGATGGGTTTCAACAAGTATCCTGTTACCTGTTTCAGCTTCAGCAGCGGCTTCTCCATCTCCCTCTTGTTTTTGCCGCCTCTACTGCATGTCGGGTTACTTGGTAACCTGATGCCCCTTTTAGCTCACCCTCTCAGCCCAGGTAAGGTAGTTGGTGTCCTCAGTATTGCCCTAGACCCTGTGACATGTGGAGAACTCTGCTATACCACTGGCGTGTTCTGCCCTGGACTCTCTGACAACACTAGCTTTGTTTTATGGCTGGGAACACTGTTATTCAACTGTTAAGGTTTTGACGCTAAACTGCCAATCTCCCTCAGCTTTGCTATACCAGTTGCCGCATCTACAACTTCACTTCAATGGCTTCCATGGTTCCAGGCTTGCTTCTTCAGCTGTTGTTTGCTTCATCTGAGCCTGTTATTCCAACTGTGTGAGCCTGCTGCACCAACACCTTCTGTCCGCGCTGCATAGGTTCTACTTTACCAGACCAAGGGCTTCGAGAATCCACCTCTCTTGGTGGGATGTAACATATCCAATGTATCTCTACATGTCAAGACCTTTACTATTATTTGCTGATGACTTTCCAGGGTCAAGTTTAATCTTAAAAAGTTGCAAGATCAAGCATGCAGTAATACCTATGGAGAATCAGAACATTGTCTTTTTTTCTCAGAGAAAAGTTAACAAACATTCACTTTTCAGCACCCTAGATTGGCTTCAGGCAGCTTATTACAAGGTTTTACCATAAGAGCAGCTCATGATGACTTACTCAGCACAAGTCACGCATTGCTACACACGGTGACACAGCAGTAAAAGGAGACCCTTAACAAAGCCACATCTGCAGGATTTCAGGTTTACAACTTGCTGCCATAGATCGGGTGACTAAAAGCAATAGAGTTGGAGGCAGTCTGCTTTGTTACATAAGGAATTACCGAGGATTATTTGACAAAAACTTGGTAAAAGGGATATAAATTATTTATAGCTCTTGTAAACTGATTACACAACATAGTAAAACTATGGTCGCAACGCAATTAATGATCATCAGGCTCTCACTGAAGACCTTGATGGCATATCAGTACCTGTGTGGCCCATTTTAGTCAATGGCTGACCATGTGGGCTCGGAAAAAGAGGCACAGTGCGTTTCCTGGTACTGCCACTCTCTCAGTGATGGGTGGGAGTCACATAGTTTGGCAGCTGATCAGTCATTGATTTGTGAGATCTCCATCTAGTATTGAGGTCGTTTTCTTGAATGCTTTTCTGTTGGATGTTAGTTGTCCACTATTATTCCTTGCTGCCTGTCATGGCATTCATGAAGAGGCCGTTTTTAATTTTTTGACCCCTGTCTTTTTGGAGCACCAACCATTATATGAATGGAGGGCCCATGTCCTATAGGAGCCATGGTTACACATGCACATTACCTCTTCCTTAGACACATATAATTGATTGGCTTTTAATTACTGTAAATGCCAATATGTACTTTGCCATATTAGCGTATGAAAGAGATTGTCTACTACGTGGATAACCCCTTCTTAAATACCTGAGGCACCCGAGTGAAATAAAAAAAGATTATACGCACCTCCCGCACCAGTCCTGTTCCAGGTATGTTGGTGCCAACAACACTGGTGTTCCTGTGACATTATGTAATATGAGGGATGGAGCCAGATGGCAGTGGAAAACATGCAGAAAAAAAACTGTATTTCCATACATGGGAACATGGCCTAATGCTCTGATCACACCTCTATTATGGTACAACTGATGGAAAAAATAGTGCAGACACCAAGACGGAATCCCAACTCTACTCTAAGTCAATGGTGTCCCTGGGCTTTGTTGGGATCCGGCACAATATTGTAGTTACTGTTATGAATGGAAGACATGGCTTGGATGTGAACAGAACATACGGCTGGCCATACACTTTAGATAGCTGTCAGACTCACATGCATGTCTTATCAATATCGAGTCAGAAGCAAACCGCATCGAGACACATGTGACTGTAGGTACACTTTTGTGAGAACAAAGGGATCACACCTGTTTCAATCCAACATGGCCAACCCTTCTTTCCTTTTCCTATTGGTCGTTGAGGGAGTTCAGAAACTCCCATTCACATTAGATGATCATCCAATTTCATCAAAATTGTATAGCCATCCCGAAGGTCGTTTTGCTCAGGCCTAGAATTGGCCAGATGAGCATTTACTAGTATGGTCATTCCTGAGAATTGGCATGTCTAAACATAGAAGTACAAAGGACCGGTCTTAGGGGGGACACAATGAGCTATTGCCCAAGATCTCCTTTAAAAAAAATTAACCCAGCCACTACAAGCCAGAAACTGCTCTAATAATACCAGTCCTGTATTATCTGTGCACTTTCCAAGGTTCCACGTGAAGGAGGACCTCTGGTGATATCACGGTCACGCAACCAAAGGCCCTTCACCCGGTAGGTGCTCTGCGGAACTGACTGAACAGGAGAAAGCCTAGTATTTCCGCTTGTGAGTAGCATGCAGTGTGTGTGTGTGTGTGTGTGTGTGTGTGTAATGGAGTGTGCAGCGTATGTGTAGCATGTGCTATAAGTAACATACAGTGTGTGTATAGCATGGCGTGTGTGTTCATGCAACATACAATGTGTGTATATAGTATGGAGTGTGTGTTTATGTAACATATTGCGTGTGTGTGTGTGTAGTTTGCAGTGTGTGTAGCATGGGCTATGTGTAACATACAGTATGTGTGTAACAGGCAGTGTGTGTTAAGGTAACATACATTACGTATCTGTGTGTGTGTAGCATGAGGTATGTGTAACACACAGTGTGTAGCATAGAGTGTTTTTATAGCCTGAAGTATGAATGTGTATGTTTGTGTAACATATAGTGCATGAGTGTTACAAATGCAGGCAGCACAGACAAGATTTCTTGGGTGTAAACATGTTGGTAATCACCCAATGAAGAAGCAAAACTCTAATTCATCAGTTGATTGCATTGTATATTTCAGAACAAAAATCATCGACCTCGGCAGCACATCATTTGGTGTACAAAGGAGATGTGTTGCCGATAACATGATGCTGTATCGCAGGGGTGGGAAACGTCCAGCCCGTGTGCTATTTACAGTCTGTGATGTCATTTTGTTTGACCCCTGAGCAGATTCCCGGGGACTGCAGTGCTTGGGCCAGGGATTGCATAGCTCGGGCCGACAGGTGGCAAATCTCCGTCCGCTGGCCCTTTGCAATGAAGGCTTACGTTCTAGCGTGTGCCAGTGTCGGGACGTCCTATGTGGGCGGAGTCAGCGCACTCTGCGCTTCACTCCCACCAAAGACATTAGTAGCGGCAGCCCCTCCTGTAATGTATATGTCCTAGCCCCTCCTGTGATGTATATGTCCCAGCCCCTCCTGTGATTTATATGCCCCAGCATCTCCTGTGATGTATGTGCCCCGGCGCCTACTGTAATGGTATATGCCCCCAGCCCCTCCTGTGATGTATATACCCCAATGTCTCCTGTAATGTATATACCCCAGCCTCTCCTGTGATGTATATGCCCCAGCATCTCCTGAGCTCTATATGCCCCAATGTCTCCTGTGATCTATATGCCCCATATGGTGTGACGCATATGCCCCAGCATCTCCTGTGATTTATATGTCCCAATGTTTCTGGTGATGTATATGCCCCAGCGTCTCATGTGATGTGTATGCCCTAGCGTCTCATGTGATGTATATGCCCCAGCCCCTCCTGGTGATGTATATGCCCCAGTGTCTCCTGTGATGTATATGCCCCCAGCCTCTCCTGTGATGTATATGCCCCAGCGTCTCCTGAGCTCTATATGCCCCAATGTCTCCTGTGATCTATATGCCCCGTATCCTGTGACGTATATGCCCCAGCATCTCCTGTGATTTATATGTCCCAATGTCTTCGGTGATGTATATGCCCCAACTTCTCATGTGATATATAGCCGAAGCGTCTCCTGTGATGTATATGACTCGCCCCCTGGGCCGTGGGGTACTCGAAACCGGGTCTTCTGGTGTACGGTGCTGATGGGGGTAGTAGTGGCAACCCGGTCTCGTGGCTCAGAGTGGTCAGACCAATGTTGTGGCAGTCTATTTATCAGTGTTTTGAATGTCCGTCTACGCCACCCGTGGATTGCGGTCAAGGATACCCGCCGCTGCAGGGCAGGCCGCTGGGGCTGGTGTTGGTGTGCAGCACAGAGGTAGGATAACTCCCCACGGGAGGAGTGTAGCCCCAGGGTAATATAGGTGGATGTTGGGGGTGATAGTTCCGTCCGCGACGGTCAGAATACGGAGTCCGCTTAAACAGTTCAGGGTCTTTATTATAACAGATGGTAATGACCCAACAACAGTACCGGCTAGAAGGGGGCCTGGATGTCTGAGAACACTCGGGAAGCCCCTCTGGTCAGGGTGAGGGTGTAGGCCTACCGTGCTCTCTAAGCTCTTTCTGACTATTTCCCCCTTTAGTGGTAAAATAGCCCACGTCCCTGAGCGTGCCGTGTATTCTCACCCGTATGGCTTGCAACTTGGGCTCCTTTTACCTCTGGCCTCTCTTGGCTTTGCTGGTCCCTTCTGTTGTGGCGGAGCCTCCGGGCTTTCTAGGCCAAAGGACATGAACTCCCTCGCGGTTTGGTTCTCTGCTGCTGGACTTAGAGTCTTTACAGCCTCGGACCCCAATGTCCGGTAGATTATTCTCCCTTTCTGCCAGGACAGGCTCTCGGCGCCGTACGTCCCTGGCTAGCAGTACCTCCACTGCCTCACGACCTCCTCAGCTACAGCTGAACTGTCCCTCCTTCTCTGGGACTAGTCTCACTCCTGAACTAGGTCGTCCAGTTCTCTCTAACCCTGCCCCCAGTTCCAGCTTTTATAGGGGCAGCCAGCTCCCCCTACTGGCCTGGAACAGGAGGTGCTGTATGCTAATTGTCCCTAACCAGGGAACCTCCCTCCTGCTCTCAGACACAGCCTTTAATATTTGTGGAATCCAGGCCTGGGGTGACACATTCCCCCCTAGTAAAGTTTAGTACTCCGGGACTAAGCCTTTTTGGCCAAAAACAAACAGGGTAAATACGCACAACCAATAAACATCAGCAAATACCAGCACAATTTGAGTTCTTAAGGTCACAGTGTGGTCTGTGACCGGGTGTCCATATCACCAACAAAAGAAGAGGGTCACAGTATGATCTGTGACCGGGTGTCCATTTCACCAACACAAGGGGAGCCTTAACCAGGTGGGGGTCTGTCCTTGCCCCGAGTCCTTGACAGTCTTTATTCATTCCTTTGGTTAAGCTCCGACCATATTTTACAAGAAAGTCCCGGTTACTCAAAGTTCATAACCTGTTAGTCCATTTAGTCAACTGAAAGAAACTGAAAATACATAATTACTGGTTATGCAATTAACTGTTTAACCATTTGACAATTATTAACAAGGGTTATTTACAGCTCCTTACACACCCTATATTTTCCAACGAGCGGGTATCTGCCCCCTAGTGCTCCGGGTTGACCTGCGTAACCCACTGTCTGGTGGTGGTCTAACCTGGCTTTCCCCACTAGCATTTAGGGTACAGCTACTAGCTGGGTTTACAGGCAGTGCAGGCAGCTGTCTGCAGATCCTTTGGCTTACCGCAGGCATGGCAGGCTCACTGTCAGCAGAGGGTTGGCTGGCATGGGTTCTTCTGCCTCCGGGGCTGCTTGTTCCTCTTGTTCTTCCTGCACTCCTGTAGGTTCCTGCTGGGTTGGTTGAAGGAAGTGTAGGACGGGTACCACTATTGCGTCGTTTATCCGAGTCCAGGACCGGGGGAACTCTCCGAGAACGGTGCTGACCATTTCTTCCTTGTCCACTGCGGGCTCAAGGTCATCTTGATCTTCACTTGGACTCTGCAGTTGTTCGGGGCACCGTTTTAGGTGGTCTCTGGAGACGGTGCTAGTGGTTTCTCCTCCATCCTTGGTAATTACACATACCTTCGGGTTGTTGTGGTCGGACTGCAGTACTGAGTACAGGTCGCTCTCCCACTGGTCATCTAGCTTGTGAAGCCTTCTCTTCCGCTTCAGGACCTGCTCACCAGGTTCCAGGGGACCAGCAGGGGCGTGTTGGTTGAAGAGCCTCTCTTGCTTTTCTCTCGCTTGAGCCAGACTCCTCTCCACACTCTCCTGTACCTTCTTGTACTGTAGCTGCCGTTCCGTATCCCAGTCCGCGTCTGGGAGGTGTCCTCGGGTGTCAGGACTCCCATCTCCAGGTCTACCGGCAGCTTACCTAGTCTTGCTTGCATCAGGTAAGCCGGGGTGCAATTTGTAGCATTCACCGGGATATGGTTGTATAAGTCTATCAGGTCTGGCAGCTTCTCTGGCCACAGGCTGCGTTCTTCCAGGGGCAACATCTTGAGGAGATCAATGACGATATTATTCATTTTCTCACACAGCCCGTTGGTTTGCGGGTGGTAAGGCGTTGTCCGAATCTTCTTACAGCCGTAGTGTTATGAACTGCTACAAGCACTAAGGAAAGATAGGAAAACTGTCCCTACAATAGGACTAAGCTGATTCCCTACGATGCAGCGGGGGACCTGTTCCTTGTGAACAGACCCATCTAAGTCCTCGGCTAGTCTGAACGCAGACCTATAGATATAAGGGTGGGGTCCCTACAAGAACTAAGGACTGGGATATAGTTGGACACCTCCTAGCAGAAATTGTAGCAGAGCAAAGACAAACAAACAAAAAGTACTAGTGGTCCAAAGACCAAGCAAACTACAGAGTTAGGTACAAGGCACCTGGCTAGCTTAAGAGTAAAAGTAACACTGAAGTCCAGCAAGGCCAGAAGGGCGGAGCTGGATTATATAGGCAGAAAGTCATGTGACCAACAAAATAGAAAAAGAACTAACAGGAGGGTTCTAACACGTAGAGGTTGCAGAACTCCTGGAAGATTTCCGCCTCGAACGCTGGACCTTGATCTGTCAAGACCTGTTCCGGATACCCGTGTGGACGGCAGAAGTGTTGTTGGAAGGCTCTGCTGTTTGGGCTGTCAAGTCTTTAACAGGAGCCACCACCAGGAACCGGGAATAGTGATCCACTATTGTCAGGGCATAGACGTAGCCCGACCGGCTTGGAGCCAATTTCACATGGTCCAGAGCTACCAGCTCAAGAGGCTGCCTGGTCACGATGGGCCTCAAGGGTGTCTTCTGGCTGGTGCAGTCCTTCCTTCTGAGGTTACATGGGCAGCAGTCCCTGCACCACTTCTCTATGGCCCCTCTCATACCGACCCAGAAGAACCGCTCTCTCAGTAGGAACTCCAGTTTCTTCCACCCGAAGTGTCCCGCTCTGTCATGGTAGGCCTCCAGGACCGTTGCTGCATCTCGTCTTGGGACCACTACCTGCCAGGTCAGCTCGTGTGTCCGGTGGTTGACAAGCCTTCTGCACAGCTTACCTTCGTAGAGCAATAGCCTGCTTTTCTCCTTCCATAACTGCTTGGCTTCCTCTGGAGTGTCCGGGCCAGGGCTAGCGTCTGCCTGGGTTAACATGTCTTTCACCAGGCGAATTGCAGGGTCACTATCTTGCGTTTCAGCCCAGCCGTGGTGGGGTAAGGGGTTGAACATGACGGTGGTTAGGTCTTTATCTCTGCATTGGCGTTGGTTCTGCCTGCCCGGTATTTGATTGTGAAGTCATAATTTGATAGCCGGGCCATCCACCGCTGTTCTAGGGCACCAAGTCTTGCATTGTCCAGGTGTATCAACGGGTTGATGTCCGTGTACACAGTGAACTCTGCGGAGGCCAGGTAATGTTTAAACCGTTCTGTGACGGCCCACACCACTGCCAAGAATTCTAGCTTGAAGGAGCTGTAATTCTCCGGGTTTCTATCAGTGGGCCTCAGCTTCCGGCTGGCGTACGCGATCACCCTTTCTCTGCCCTGTTGGTTCTGTGACAGTACGGCTCCCAGCCCCACATTACTGGCGTCTGTATGGAGGATAAAAGGCTGGCCATAATTGGGGTAGGCCAGGATCTCATGCCCCGTGAGGGCCATCTTCAGCTGGCGGAAGGACTCCTCTTCCGGCTTGTCCCACTTGAAGGGTGGCTTTTGGCTTCTGGATTTAGACTGACCTATCAGGAGGTCCTGCATTGGAGCTGCCATCTTTGTGAACCCGGGGATGAACCTTCGGTAGTAGCCTACCAATCCGAGGAATTGCCTCACTTCTTTGATGTTAGAGGGGCTTGGCCAGCTCTTTATTACTGTAACCTTGTCGGGGTCGGGGGCTACTCCCTCTGCACTCACCACGTGTCCTAGGTACTGTACCTTCGGTTTCAACAGGTGACACTTTGAGGGTTTCACCTTCAGGCCAAAGCCTGCCAGGGCTTCGAACACCTCTGCCAGGTGTTTCAGATGGTCCTCGTAGGTCTTAGAATAGACAATCAAGTCGTCCAGGTAAAGTAGGACCGTCTCAAAGTTTTGGTGCCCTAGACAGCATTCCATCAGCCTCTGGAAGGTCCCGGGTGCGTGGCAGAGCCCGAATCGCATACAGTTGAATTCACTTAATCCCATCGGGGTGGTGAAGGCGGTCTTCTCCTTGTCAGCCTCTGCCACAGGAACCTGCCAGTACCCGCTAGTAAGGTCCAAAGTAGAGAAGAAATTAGCTGATTTTAGTGCGGCCAAAGACTCCTCTATTCTAGGCAACGGGTATGCGTCTTTATGGGTGATACGATTGACTTGTCTATAGTCCACGCACATTCTCATGGTACCGTCTTTCTTTTTTACCAAAACTAAGGGAGCTGCCCAGGGGCTACAGCTATCTCTAATGACCCCAGCTTCTTTCATTTCTCTCAGCATGCCCTTTGCATTCTGATAATGTGCAGGGGGTACAGGTCTGTGTCTCTCTTTTATTGGTGGGTGGCTCCCCGTGGGGATGTGGTGTTCTACCCCTTTCACTCTGCCGAAGTCCAGCGGGTGCTTACTAAAGATTCTCTCGTGTCTCCTATGTAATGTATATAAGGCAGTCTCGGTGTCTCCTATGTGATGTTTATACTGCAGACCCTCGACTGCTTGAGTTCTAGAAATATTACATGAATAGTGATGAATTTCCCACTGTAAGGAGACCTGCAGTGTAATATACATCTGCTTACTGCTGCGAGTTCTGGTCAAAATTCATCGCAAAAAGTTGACTGCGCTCCAGACAGACACAAATTTGGAAAAGGAGTTGCGAGTAGCAGCATCATCAATACCATCTAACATCGACACACCAAAGAGAAGCAGCTCCAACTATCACATTAGGGGTGAGTTAAATGTTTGACCAAATTTAACAGGATAACTTTCAAGCTAATAATTTTGTACAGCCCCCGAGTGATGGTGTAAATATTCAAATGGCCCATAGCAGAAAAAAGGTTCCCCACCCCTGCTGTATGGGGCAGAACTATCATTTTACCAATCAATCTGTTCCCATAATTCTTCATAAGCATGTGTTAAGGGCCAATAAAAAAGCGCTGAATGACTTGAATATAGTTGATTGATTCTTGTTTAACTGTCTGAAATCGGCTTGTGTAAATACAAACTAAGTTCTCGCTCACACTGGCGTATAAAATGGACGAGTGCAATTCGATAAAAAAATCAGATCTCACTCGGACCAATGTTATTCAATGAGGCAGTGCAGATCTACATATTTTTTCTCAACTCTAATCAGCATGAACATCAGTGGCATCCGATTTTTAAGGATACATTACGATTCTGTAGCATAGGAAACTATAAATGGTCCTGTAAAAGATTAATAGCTGCTGAGTAAAAAAGCAGATTACATACGGACAGCACATGGATGATATGTGAGAAAATCGCCCAACTCTCCTGGATGAGAATGGGACCAATATTATATACGTAAACACTTAGACCCCAATTCATCAAGATTGGCGATTTTCTCGCTGGTCTTGATAAGGGGACATTGTGGAGTCAGACACTCCTGATTTATTAAGAGGTGTACGCTCCTTCATAAATCTTGATCGTCTGAAGAGTGGTGTGCACTTCCTTGTCTCAAGTCCAGACAGGGACTGGAGTGAGATTTCTGGCATAGAGAAAGTCACTGCTCTTCATAAATTAGACAAGCTGTGGCATCATGCCCCCGCCTATTCCCCGTCTTGCCCCAGCGCCACTCATTTTGGCCGAACTGGGAGAAACTAGAGTGAAAATGCCCAAAATTGGCTAATTTTGTTTAATTGCTACTCCGAATGATGCCAGAATTTTACAATTTTTCAATATGTTACAATTTGGGACCCCACTTTAAAATATTGCCTAGGGCCACACTTTGGTTTTGTTCGCACACTGCGTGTTTTTCAAGGGTTAACAAAATGATGCACTTTACAGTACCAATAGAGTGAATGAGATTTCTACACATACTGCTTTGTTGTTCCTGGCAAATTTGAAAGTGTTTTTTTCAAATCTGCAGCATGTCAATTTTTTCTCCATTTTTCATTCATTGAAATGAATAGGTAAATGCAATTAAAAATGCGTCAGAAATATGTGTATTTTATGTAGAATTTTTACTGCCAACACTCTGGTTTTTGGTCCAGAAAAGTCTGTTGCTAATACTCAACATATACACATACTCTTAGCCTAAAACTGTAGTTGACAGCATATAACATTATATTTGCTTGGGAATAGAATGACGATTTGAATGGCCATTAAACCCTGTACAGTTTTCATGAAACTGTGCTCTGATGGACTTGTGGACCATCACTTGTACTGGGCAAACTGCCCGTGTGAATGCATGTTCGTGTATGGGTTGAGAAGAGTTCATTTATTTTAGCATTACTCCACCCAGTATAAAAGTATCCCCTATAAACCATTTCAAGCCCATGAGAATGTAATAAAGGAAACAAATCCACGTCCAGATAACGAATCCGGCATTCTGATTCATCTATTACCAGATATACAGGACAGCCCCAAGACAAGAGGAAACCACTGTAATACACAGAGAATAAAATAAAGCCCCGACAGACAGAAATCCATCTAGAATACAAAAGGATGTCAAAGGCCAGAAGTGAAGGTTGATCTGTAAGCTGATAAGGACATTGGCAGACTAGGCGGAGGATGGGAGAATCAGCATACAGGACTGCAAAACTCACAAGGACTAAATAATGAAATACAAAGCTCACTGGAAATATAGCACAACTTTATTATGGTATGTTCAAATGTAACTGTCAGGGGACGCAACTCCGCTGCCTCCAATCATCAGGACAATTACGCAATTGACTGACAAATGAAAGACGAGGCCACTGATGTTTTGCCTATCAGGCCAGTTATTGGGGAACTCACAGTGAGCGTATGGTATATACACCTCCGATTCCAAAGCATGGAATGTATATATATACCCCGATACGATCGCTGCAAACTCCACAATAACAAAAGGAACTTGTTATTATAGAGTAGCACTTCACTTGAGAAAATAGGCAACAAGCTGAGAACTGCAGCAGAGATACCCCTAACCACAGACTATAAAATGGCAGCTCGGACCTATGCTGCCTGAAAGGCTGTCGAGTGGTTCACGTTCCTCCAAAAGAACTGGAGGGCAATGCTGAGTGTAAATTACGTACAAAAGGGAAAGTGTACTGAAAAAAATGAAAGATCCCAGAGTGAGAAAAGTAAACCACGAAATACAAAATGACGTATAAAGTACAGTACAGACCAAAAGTTTGGACACACCTTCTCATTTAAAGATTTTTCTGTATTTTCTTGACTATGAAAATTGTACATTCACACTGAAGGCATGAAAACTATGAATTAACACATGTGGAATTATATACTTAACAAAAAAGTGTGAAACAACTGAAAATATGTCTTATATTCTAGGTTCTTCAAAGTAGCCACCTTTTGCTTTGATGACTGCTTTGCACACTTTTGGCATTCTCTTGATGAGCTTCAAGAGGTAGTCACCGGAAATGGTCTTCCAACAATCTTGAAGGAGTTCCCAGAGATGCTTAGCACTTGTTGGCCCTTTTGCCTTCACTCTGCGGTCCAGCTCACCCCAAATCATCTCGATTGGGTTCAGGTCTGGTGACTGTGGAGGCCAGGTCATCTGGCATAGCACCCCATCACTCTCCTTCTTGGTCAAATAGCCCTTACACAGCCTGGAGGTGTGTTTGGGGTCATTGTCCTGTTGAAAAATAAATGATGGTCCAACTAAACGCAAACCGGATAGAATAGCATGTCGCTGCAAGATGCTGTGGTAGCCATGCTGGTTCAGTATGCCTTCAATTTTGAATAAATCCCCAACAGTGTCACCAGCAAAGCACCAACATCAACACACCTCCTCCTCCATGCTTCACGGTGGGAACCAGGCATGTAGAGTCCATCTGTTCACCTTTTCTGCGTCGCACAAAGACACGGTGGTTGGAACCAAAGATCTCCAATTTGGACTCATCAGACCAAAGCACAGGTTTCCACTGGTCTAATGTCCATTCCTTGTGTTCTTTCGCCCAAACAAGTCTCTTCTGCTTGTTGCCTGTCCTTAGCAGTGGTTTCCTAGCAGCTATTTTACCATGAAGGCCTGCTGCACAAAGTCTCCTCTTAACAGTTGTTGTAGAGATGTGTCTGCTGCTAGAACTCTGTGTGGCATTGACCTGGAGCTGCTGTTAACCTGCGACTTCTGAGGCTGGTGACTTGGATAAACTTATCCTGAGAAG
The DNA here is from genome assembly GCF_046119375.1 of Phyllobates terribilis. Classification (NCBI taxonomy): domain Eukaryota; kingdom Metazoa; phylum Chordata; class Amphibia; order Anura; family Dendrobatidae; genus Phyllobates; species Phyllobates terribilis. Next base: position 716,818,761 of record NW_027362764.1, read on the forward strand.
CAGAGGTGACTCTTGGTCTTCCTTTCCTGGGCCGGTCCTCATGTGAGCCAGTTTCTTTGTAGCACTTGATGGTTTTTGCAACTGCACTTGGGGACACTTTCAAAGTTTTCCCAATTTTTCGGACTGACAGACCTTAATTTCTTAAAGTAATGATGGCCACTTGTTTTTCTTTACTTAGCTGCTTTTTTCTTGCCATAATACAAATTCTAACCGTCTATTCAGTAGGACTATCAGCTGTGTATCCACCAGACTTCTGCACAACACAACTGATGGTCCCAACCCCATTTATAAGGCAAGAAATCCCACTTATTAAACCTGACAGGGCACACCTGTGAAGTGAAAACCATTTCCGGTGACTACCTCTTGAAGCTCATCAAGAGAATGCCAAGAGTGTGCAAAGCAGTCATCAAAGCAAAAGGTGGCTACTTTGAAGAACCTAGAATATAAGGCATATTTTCAGTTGTTTCACACTTTTTTGTTAAGTATATAATTCCACATGTGTTACTTCATAGTTTTGATGCCTTCAGTGTGAATGTACAATTTTCATAGTCATGAAAATACAGAAAAATCTTTAAATGAGAAGGTGTGTCCAAACTTTTTGTCTGTACTGTATGTACTGTTAGATTATTTGCAGCCTACTTAATAAAAAGAAACAGAAGGTAGGTGCTGAGTAAAGAACAGGAACAGCAAGGAGAAAACCCCTAGCTGAAATTTCACTGACTGGCCTTAAGCTACAGAAATATGGCTGAACATCCACAAGAAACTATCACCAGCAGGAAATGTCAGCAGTGGGACAGAATATAAAGCTGCACCCGAAAGGTGATAGGGCACACAAATGAAAATACTTGTGTTAGGCTACACAGACTGCAGCCAGAATAACAACCTAAACACCCGGAGAAAAGGTGTGTCTGCTTTGGGTCGGCGGACAGAGAAGCCGACCACAAATCACAGTCTCAAGGGTTGGAACCCAGGAACATGACAGAACTACTAGCTGCCACTACCAACCGTTTACACAGGCCAATTGGACATCTGTTACAGGTAGTGTATGGCTTCAGGGTTGCGGTTTACACAGCAAGAGGAATGAGAGAGAAAAATATACAAAGATGTTACAAAATGGTAACAAAACAATATGGTATATACAATCGCATGTAATAAACGTGGTAACAAGAGAAAAAGTACTAAACTTGTGCAACGGAAATGGCTCAGAGTTTAAAGGAGGAAAGCACTCCTTAGAGCAATGGACAGGAGCACAGAACACTGTCTTCCAGAACTGAAAAATGACAAAAACCCAAATTCTGATTTTTATTAGATCAAGATTACACCCACATACCTCCCATTGAGGCTGGTCATGGGATGTGCTAGGTCTTTAGAAGATTATGAGATCCCCAGCTTTCAGGATATCTTTCCCCTGGTGGTCCCAGGCAGGAGATGTTGTTGTCATGTTTCCTATCACGATTTTACGTTTCTATAGAGATGAAACATAGCATGGATAGCATCATCCATCTGGGCGATATTAAGTTGGAGAGGTTAGGGCAGCCTTACGGTGATGAGAGTGAATGTGTTGTGTTCGTCACTTTGCCACAACGCTGAAAATATATTTCCCATCAACATCTGATCGATGCAAACCCCAATATTCATCACAGTCCAGAGTGTCTGAGATAATTCCTTTGAACAGAGGAAGCTCTTGCCTCTGGAATTTACTTCTGCGCCTCTGAGTATAAGAATCCTAGACTTGGTGGCTGGCTCTTAGCAGATCTCTGTTGTAATTACCTGTTAATAATATTATAATAATAATAATCTTTTTATTTATATAGCGCCAACATATTCCGCAGCGCTTTATAATTCAGACAATTTACAGACATTATCACTGTTCATGGCAGGTGGTCCTACGTCAATGGAGGTTGAAGTGTCAGATCTTTCTCATTTCCCCAGTTATAATTAATCCCATATGTTCAATGTGAGGGTGATATGTCCCCTCTCCGCAGATGTCTTTATGGATTTTACAATTTTTTTTTACAACAGTAATGTACTGTATATTTTTTTGCATATTTTTCATCCTGCAAATCTGCAATGGAATACATTACTAGAAAAGTAGTTGACAATTTTCTAATCTTAGCTGCACTTTGCTTTTAATTTAAGGACGGCAATTGACCTGTTTTGTGGATTTTGATCTCTGCAGCAAGTCAATTTCGCCTTGGTAAATAATGCACATTTAATGCACATTTTCCCCATAGACAAGAATGGGTGGCTAAGATCGGAAACAAATATGTAGCATAGTGGAGTTTACAGCAAGTTTGCTGCAGACCTGAAGCAAAAACCACAAGTAAAAATGAATAAAAAAAAAGAATCAGAGGCTTTTGTAGTCATATGGGATGTAATGCTGGCACAGAAGGCCGTGAGGCGCTGGGACTGGAGAATCCCCTGCTAATCCACAGGGAAAATCCAAGAAAAATCAAAATGAGTATGTACCCTAAGGTAAGTAAATGTAAATTACATAGGGCACTTAGTTAACACAATTTTGATCATAAAAGCATAAAAGCCATCCAACCGCGACAAGGCGTACCCAACCAGGATGATCCCTACTGTACATAAGTTAGGGACCATCCTATTTGGGTACACCTTGTCGTGGTGGGATGGCTTTTATGCTTTTTTGATCAAAACAGTATTAACCAAGCATCCTATGTTATTTACATGTACAATTACTATTTATTTCATTTAGGGTATACGCTCATGTTATTTTTTTCTTAGGTTTTGTCTGTGAAATGGCCACAGTGTGTACGTGCTCTGAATGTATACCAACTCATGCTCCAGCTCATTTCTTTGGTTTCGCTGTAGTCTCTAATCCACAAGGAAATCTTCAGCAAGATCCGCAAAATTTTGAGCAGATTTGCAACAGATACAGATTTGCTATGGAAAGTGTCCATGTCCATGAAGAACTCTGTTACAACTCCTGGAAATGTTTTACTAAATTGACAATTTGGGTGTTTCCCCACACAATCTGGTACAATCTAATTATCTCCAGCCATTATAGGAAAATGCTTCATTTACAGTTTCCAAAAGGAATAACGGAGGAATGAATCAAAGTAGACTGCTAAGACACGGTACTCCAGAATAGTTATTTTATAGGAAATGCAAGAATACACTACATTGGCTCTTACAAAACAGGGCTGACAGACAGATGCTCTTCAGTATATAGGCAGACACGGCCGAGATCAGTATTGGCTCCTTGCTTTCCCATAGCCCTTCATAGAGTACCCTGTTGATGTCTCACTAACATAACAGATTGTCAGTAATTAGGATTTACGAAATTTATTAACGCAGTCCCTTGCTTGCAAATTAGATAGAAAGTGGATAATTAATGATATATCAGGGATGGCAAAGAACACAGAGTATGTATTTGAAGGGACTGTCAGCGTGACTCTCATACCCAGTGACTGAAGCCGTGAAGGGATTTAATTTATTTTGCTGAATAACATTACTGACAATTCACAAACAAACACATCTAAGTTCCCATACAGATTAAGGTTGTGCAGACCTCTCGGTGTCACCAGTCTACCTATGGATGTGTATGGGGGTCTCCCAACGCTGATAGATGATTTCGGGAGGAGAGAATGTATGAATTTACACGGACGATTCTTTTGTTCTATCGATAGAGAAGAGTCCGGAAGCAGCTTAGAGCCTGTTCACATCACGTTTGGGCCACATGATCCTGATTTTGTCGGTGTCCCTCTTATTAGGCGTACACAGGGCTGCCATTAGGGATTTCAGGGGCCCCATACGCCAGTGAGGGCAGTAATGCCCTGATGGCGGCCCTGGGCGGACACAGAGGTTAGTCTCAATCATGGTCTATATCTGCCTAATTATAGTGATTGACTCCGCCATGAGGGACATCTGAATCTCGTTTTTCATACAGAGTCACACAGAATGACTGCAGACTTATCGACTTGGACTGGATAACCCCTTTAAATAAAAAAAAATGCCCCAAAAGGTAGACAACCCCTTTAATTTGCGAATTCCAATACTTTTGTCCATATAGAGCATGTAAGTCCTATGTACATATAATTGACACATGTAAGTGTTATATCATTAATACATAAGTCCTATGTAAATTATATATTACACATATAAAACGCAGAACAACGCACCTGACTCGGCCATAGCTGAACCTGCAGGGCAAAAAACTTTCCCACCATTCGCCAATAGGTGGCGGTGTAATGTAGTTCCTATAGCTATCACCTGACTAGCCCCTAGCGGCCTCGCCTGGGAATTACAGCTGGGAGGTGATAAGACCTTGGTATGTGCGGGTATCAGCTGATACAATCATGTGACGGGTGTATGACACGAGCTCACAGACACTAGAGCGCAGACTACTCCCCTCCTTTTTGGCTCCATCTAAGGCGCCATCTTGTTGATGACAATGCGATTTACTGTGTATGTACTGCTGTAGAGTATGGCGTCTAAAACATGGCTGCATTGTCGCTGTGAAAGGCGAACTCCTGTAAGCTGTGGATGTCACCACTTGTTTTCCTTCTTGTAAGGAGAGGGGGCCGTAGGTTGTGAGTGAGAGGATGGCGGAGATCTGAGCGCTGACCTGCCGCTTGTCTGTGCCGACTGTGACAGCCTCCTGCGCTAATCAGGTACGAGCTGCCGCCTGGGAAGAGAGATCGTATGTGTAGTGTGTACAGTGTGTGATAATGTGTGTACAGTGTACGATAATGTATGTACCCAGTGTGTGTATAGTGTGCACAGTATAAAATGTGCGTCTTACTGTGTGTGATGAATCTGTACAGTAGAGATCTCATACTCCATACACCAGATAGATGATGGAGATTTGTAGTTTGCAATTGGTTCCTATAATGTCAGCCCTGATCATCTCATGTGATGGCCCGTGTGATTTCCTGACTTTCTGGATCGCCCCCGACATTCCCGTCTAAAGCAATGGATAGCTGGCCATTTTCTCTTTTCCACAATACCATGCCCCTCCAGCATGGTGTACCGCCATGTCCGGCCCTGTGCCCCTCCAGCATGGTGTACCGCCATGTCCGGCCCTGTGCCCCTCCTGCACGGTCTACCGCCATGTCCGGCCCTGTGCCCCTCCTGCACGGCATCCCCGCCATGTCCGGCCCTGTGCCCCTCCTGCACGGCATCCCCGCCATGTCCGGCCCTGTGCCCCTCCTGCACGGCATCCCCGCCATGTCCGGCCCTGTGCCCCTCCTGCACGGCATCCCCGCCATGTCCGGCCCTGTGCCCCTCCTGCACGGCATCCCCGCCATGTCCGGCCCTGTGCCCCTCCTGCACGGTATCCCCGCCATGTCCGGCCCTGTGCCCCTCCTGCACGGTATCCCCGCCATGTCCGGCCCTGTGCCCCTCCTGCACGGTATCCCCGCCATGTCCGGCCCTGTGCCCCTCCTGCACGGTATCCCCGCCATGTCCGGCCCTGTGCCCCTCCTGCACGGTATCCCCGCCATGTCCGGCCCTGTGCCCCTCCTGCACGGTATCCCCGCCCTGTCTGGCCCTTCACACCATCTGGGCCCCTGTGCTCTGCCTGTGTGGTCCCCCCACTCTATCTGGTCCCCTGTGCCCGGCCTGCGCAGTCCCCCCGCCGTGTCCCGGCCTACGCTGGCCTCTCATGTCCTGCCTCCTGTGCCCGGCCTGCTCGGGCTTTGCTTTTTAGCAGACATCTGATCAAGTGTCTCAAGTAATCTCAGCTGTACACAGGATAGTACAATGTCAGTAGATTCTGAAGACAGTCTAAGGCCACGGCCCTACTATCAGTATTTGGTCAGTATTCGGTCAGTATTTTCTCAGGAGCTGGAGCTAAAATGCTTAAAGGCTCGTAATAAGCTGGCTCCCAAGATCATAGCTTTTTCAGATTATTTAACAAATTAATACAGTCACTTTCCGCTTAAATTACCTTCCTGTTTAAAAATTCCCAATGTTTTCACCCTTCCTTACTACGTCCTTTGGTCCTCCAGTTCTGTCCATCTATCAATTCAGCTCCTGCTTGTATTCCTGACATTCAGTATAAGATCAATCAAATTCTGGACTATAAGACGTTTCACAGAAAACTCATGTACTTGTTTGACTGGAGGGGATACGGTCACACTGGATTTATTAAATAAACCGGCCAACTCCTCTGATATCATAACCCTTATGCCACGGCCTGACTATCAGTATTTGGTCAGTATTTTTTCTCAGGAGTGGGAGCCAAAACCAGATGAGGAACAATCAGAGAAAAGGTATAATAGAAACAAGTCACCAATTCTGCATTTATCACCCACTCCTGGTTTTGGCTCCCACTCCTGAGAAAAAATGCAGACCGAATACTGATAGTGGGGCCGTGGCCTAAGGCCGGATTCAGACGTTCGTGGAACATGGTGCAAGTCCAGACCGGCTTCATATATCCCTCTGAGGCTGTGTCTGGGTCAGGAGACCCCGACCGGTCTGGACATCACTCTTCATGTTTTCCCGTTGTTTTACAGACTCAGATTTCAGCCTTGTGTTCGGTACGTTAAGTGCCATGAATGAGATGCCTCATCTCCCGGTACGTTTCATTCTGTTTCCTGGATTGTACATGATGGGGGACGCTGTCCTGTTGTCTCCTCATCTTCATAGCGCAGATTGTGTCACTCGTGACAGGAAGCTCCTGACCGCACTCCTCTCAGTGCTCTGATTGCCTAACATGGCAGAGGGAAGTCATTTAACGTGACGTTTGTGATTTCCAGAACTGTACTTTGTATTAACCCTTAAATATTGGCATTTTTCGAGCCTTTAAAATGTTTTCTAGGGATGAAAAACCATATAAACTCACCCAAGAAGGTGCTGAAATGGTGAATTTCTTCAACACCGTCCTTTCCATGGAATTTTAACTGCACTCCAGGATGTGTTGCCTCCTATGGTTCAAGGCCTCATTCAGACTTCAATTTTTTTTGGCATACGAGAAAAAATGGACCAGTTTTTATCAGTGTGCTGGATCCGATTTTTCATAGATACACACGTGGTCAAAATTGTTGATACCCCTCGTTTAATGAAAGAAAAACCCACAATGGTAACAGAAATAACTTGAATCTGACAAAAGTAGTAATAAATTAAAAATCTATGAAAATGAACAAATGAAAGTCAGACATTGCTTTTTTGCTTCCACAGAATTTAAAAAAAAATTAAGCTCATGAAATAGGCCTGGACAGAAATGATGGTTCTTCTTAACTTAATATTTTGTTGAACAACCTTTTGAGGCAATCACTGCAATCAAACGATTCCTGTAACTGTCAATGAGACTTCTGCACCTCTCGACAGGTATTTTGGCCACTCCTCATGAGCAAACTGATCCAGTTGTCTCGTATTTGAAGGTTGCCTTTTCCAGAATGTTTCAGCTCTTTCCAAAGATGCTCATTAGGATTTAGGTCAGAGCTCATAGAAGGCCACTTCAGAGTAGTCCAATGTTTTCCTCTTAGCCATTCTTGGGTGTTTTTAGCTGTGTGTTTTGGGTCATTATCCTGTTGCAAGACCCATGACCTGCGACTGAGACCAAGAATTTTGACACTGGGCAGCACATTTCTCTCTAGAATCCCTTGATAGTCTTGAGATTTCATTGTACCCTGCACAGATTCAAGACCCTGCAGATGCAGCAAAGCAGCCCCAGAACATAACAGAGCCTCATCCATGTTTCACAGTAGGGACAGTGTTCTTTTCTTGATATGTTTCATTTTTTCATCTGTGAAAATAGAGCTTGATGTGCCTTGCCAAAAACTTCCGTTTTTGTCTCATCTGTCCATAGGACATTCTCCCAGAAGCTTTGTGGCTTGTCAACATATAGTTTGGCAAATTCCAGTCTGGCTTTTTTATGATTTTTTTTCAACAATGGTGTTCTCCTTGGTCGTCTCCCATGAAGTCCACTTTGGATCAAACAGTGACGGATGGTGCGATCTGACACTGATGTTCCTTGAGCTTGAAGTTCACCTTTAATCTCTTTAGAAGTTTTCCAGGGCTCTTTTGTTACCATTCGTATTATCCGTCTCTTTGATTTGTCATCAATTTTCCTCCTGCGGCCATGTCCAGGGAGGTTGGCTACAGTCCCATGGATCTTAAATTTCTGAATAATATGTGCGACTGTAGTCACAGGAACATCAAGCTGCTTGGAAATGGTCTTATAACCTTTACCTTTAACATGCTTGTCTGTAATTTTCTTTCTAATCTCCTGAGACAACTCTTTCCTTTGCTTCCTCTGGTCTATGTTGAGTGTGGTACACACCATGTCACCAAACAGCACAGTGAGTATCTGTAGCCCTATATACAGGCCCACTGACTGATTACAAGATTGTAGACACCTGTGATGCTAATCAGTGGACACAACTTGCTTAAACATGTCCCTTTTGTCACATTATTTTCAGGGGTACCATCATTTCTGTCCAGGCCTATTTCATGAGTTTAATTTTATTAAAAATTCTGTGGAAGCAGGGTTGAAAAGCAATGACTGACTTTCATTTGTTCATTTTCATAGATTTTTAATTTATTATTACTTTTGTCAGATTGAAGTTACTTCTGTGACCATTGTGGGTTTTTCTTTCATTAAACGAGGGGCACCAGGACTATCCTGTGATGCATTTCCTGCTGTCCTTTCTCAATGCCTTCCATATTGTGGTTGAACAACCTGACCGTGTCCATTAATACCGCTGATGAGATTCTCCAGTTTAGACAGCGGACTAACACTGAGACATTGCCATTAATTTTCCTACCTTGTCAATAGAATTGGCCTGGAACTATGATGCTCTCCTGAAAATTTGCCCTGCCATTCTCTCTAGCGGATAAAACACTAACTTGCTGGTAGGGATTTGCCATCTTCTTCTCTTGCTTCCCTGGTGGACTTACATGTTAAAGAGGTCAAGGGTAAAAGCTCTTACATTCTAGAGCTTCTTCTAAATCTCCTCACATAGAGGCCTTACGAGAAACCATGCAAATTTGCTTGAAGAAATTGTCGTAGTCCAAAAAGGTCCCTTCAAAGTACAGAAGGGCTATTTTGGCGAAAAGGATCACCCTTTCAGGGAATGTCCCAAACTCAAGGCCAAGCAGAGAAACTACAGACCCTTGATATAAGGGAGGGAGAACTGTTTCCTCTACTACAGGCAATCTCATTGTGCTTATGTCTATTATTTTTAATTCCTCTGAGTTTGCAGGGCAAGACCTTGATTCCAGATCTTTGTTGAGAACTTTATCAAGCTCTCGCTAGTTAAAGGGCTAAAAGTTCCCTTTGTTTCTTTGCGGATGCCTCTGAAACTAATCTCCACGAATGGTGGCAATTCCTGGTAGTAGTATTTAATTTCGAACTGTTAAAGTGTCACTTAAGATAAGAGAACTTCACATTGAGGACATTTCTTTTTGGTTCTTTTTTAGTTTTGCCACTTTCAGACCCATCGGTGCTTTTGGGACTTCCATGGCTACGGCTGCAAAAATTGCCTCAAAACCCTACCATCTTCTCTGAAGCTCCACTCTGCCTCCATGTTCTCCACCTTGCCGGCTTCTTACCAGGAGTTTTCAGATGTCTCTTTCCAAGCAGAATGCTACCTCCACATCATACGTTGACTGCGCCATATCCATTATTCTCGGGTGCTGAACTATCGAGGTGGAGAGTTTATCCTTTCTTTCTCCCCAAGACTGAGGCCGTGCCCACTTATATTAAAGAGAATCAGGAAAAGGGGTTTCATCTGTAATCTACTCTACGTCTCCAGCTGTTGCATGCTTCTTCTGAGACCGATTATAGTCCGTTAGGGACTGAATAAAATCACACTGAAAAAAATTATCCATTACCCCTCATCTGTGTGCTGTTTGATTGGATTACGGGTGCTACAATCTTCATCAAATGAAATCTGTGTGAAGGCTATTATCAGATCCACATTAAAGAGGGAGAGGAATGGAAGACCCGTGATGGTCATTATGAATATCTAGTTATGCCTTTCATATTATGCAATACACCGCTTGTGTTCCAGCACTTTAATGAAATCTATCATGGTGTCCTGTACCAGTAAGTCTTAGTCTATCTGGATCTCCAGACTTCTGGACTCAGATTGTCTTCAGGTCCACTCCATTTTTAAGAGGCTTTGACAAAACCATCTCTTTGCCAAGCTATAACAATGCCTCTTTGAGCGTCGTAACCGAGAAATGGCAGTTTATATCATCTTCTTTCCTTATGGACCAAGAGAAAGTTTCAGATATTTAGGATTGGCCACAACCCATTGGTCTTAAAGCACTTCAAAAATTCCTAGGCTATGTAAACCTCTACCTTTTAGTTTAATAAAAACTACTCGCAAGTAGTAGCTTCTCTTACTGCCCTCAATCGGAAAGGAGTTCATTGTCGGAACTGTTCGGATTCTGCAGTTTAAATCTTGTTTCTTCACTGCTTCAGTTTTATACTACCCAGATGTAGATAGGTTGTTCTTCCTAGAAGCGGATACCTCTGCTATCAGTTCTATTACAAAATTCTTCAGAATTTTAAAAATTCTCCATTTTTTTCTTTTTTCACCAAAGAATTCCGACAGATTAATATTACGTCATTGGTCAAATTTAATTATAAAATGAGCTCTGCAGGAATGGTGACCATCTATATGGTTCATAAAAATTTGGAGTATTTTCAGTCTGCCCACAGTGTGAATCCCAATGAAGCCCAAAAGTCTTTTTTTTTGCTGTTTAATTTAATTCTCATCTACCATCCTACCGAGGAAAAACTGCAGGACTGATGCCCTATCCTGTTCCTTTGATCCACGTGAAGCCTTTGTAGATGTGCCCTCACATATAATTAAACCTGATCATATTAGCTCGATATTACCTCCATTTCTCCTTCTTCCAATTCACCTAAATGATGTTCTCTTGTCTCTAAGGCACTCTGTGGGAAAATCTTATCTTGGGCCAATTCTTCCCTCCTTTCCAGTTACCCTGGTATAAAGCAAAATGCTTACTAAGCTCCATTTCCATTTCTACTGGTGGCCTAGTTGGAAACAAGACCTCAAAGAATTTGTGGCATTGTGTCCTTAGAGTTCTCAGCCCTATACAACCTTTAACTTTTACTACAAGAGGCTAGAACTGAAATTTCTATGAACATTGCTACAGAGGTGCACAGATTAACCTGGTTTATGGTGGACCTATTTTCCAAGAAGTCTAATTTTGTTCCTTTACCAAGATTTCCATCTGCGCTTTAGCTGGGCCAAGTGCTGTTCAAAGAAATCTTCCGGTTCCATGGAATTCTACCTCATATAGTGTCTGGTGGTTTGCAATTTGTTTCCAGGTTCTGAAGGGCGCTCTTTAAACTTCTCTGCCTTTCTTCTTCAAAGTCATGGACAATCTAAGAGAATCAGTCTATGGAGCAACTCTTAAAAATTTTCTCTAACTCCTTGCATCAAGGAAATTGACCGGATTTGCATCCTTGATTTGTCCACAACAGTTCAGGTTGAGTCTTTAGGAAAATCTCCCCATGTCACAGTATATGGTCGATAGCCTCGTCTTCTGTTTCTAATTGCATCAACAATTCCTGCTGTCAACCGTGTTTTTCAGGACATTCATAGTATCTGGACTGATACTATGATGATACAATGATGTAAATTGGCCTATACCGTATGTATGTACCGTATGTATGTACCGTATTTTTTTGGCCTTCCCCTGGATCAACGCTGCGGAATAGCTGCAGTGCACAAGAAATAGGCTGAACTGGATGGACGCTTGTCTTTTTTCGGCCTTATAAACTATGTAACTATGTAACTATATGCTGTCCAATTTGGCAGATGGTGATAAAGTTTGGCCACCAAAAACTTTTGCTTAAAGACTCATAATAAGCTGGCTCCCAAGATCCTAGGTCTTTTTCAAATTATTTAACAAATTAATAGTCACTTTCCGCCTTAAATTACCTTCCTGTTTAAAAATTCCCAATGTTTTCACACCTTCTTACTACGGCCTTTGGTCCTCAAATTCTGTCCACCTATCAATTCAGCTCCTGCTTGTATTCCTGACATGCAGTATAAGATCAATCAAATTCTGGACTATAAAACGATTCACGGAAATCTCATGTACTTGTTTGACTGGAGGGGATACGGTCACACTGGATTTCTCAAATAAACCGGCCAACTCCTCTGATATCATAACCCTTAGGCCACGGCCCCTCTATCAGTATTTGGTCAGTAATTTTTCTCAGGAGTGGGAGCCAAAACCAGATGAGGAACAATCAGAGAAAAGGTATAATAGAAACAAGTCACCAATTCTGCATTTATCACCCACTCCTGGTTTTGGCTCCCACTCCTGAGAAAAAATACTGACCGAATACTGATAGTGGGGCTGTGGCCTAAGATTTTTAGTCCAGCTCTAGGAGAGACCGGTGCTTGGGTATTAATTAGCATTGTCCACAGTTGCCACAAGTTTGATAGGAATTTGCTTCTACTTCTTTTGGCTCAGCTTCAGCCAGGGGGCTATTATCTCCTCTTTTACTCCTGACTTCTATAATGAACATTATTTTTTACTTTTTCTTACTGTGTGTTGTCCACATCTGCCACCCACTCAAAAAGCAAGTTACTAACTTTTTGCAACTATTCTCAGGGCTGTTCACATTTAGCTTCTGCAATCAAGGTAACACATCTTTTCAAGCGAGTCTCCAGTTTGCTTATAATTCACTGCTATTTTGCAGTTTCCCATTTTCTTACGACAAGTCCCAGTTTGTATATTATGCTGCTGTCAACCATTGCCCTGCTTGAAGATGCCAGACTGCATTTACCCCTGTCATTTCTGTGATTAACTACATCCCTGCTGGAAGATGGTGCTACCTGTTTGTGTACCGTCCTGCATACCGTGCTGTTCTGGTCCTTGCTGATACATGTGTTGCCCGTCAAAACTCACTCCACTGCACCATCGGCTCTGGTCCTTACTTCTCACATAATCCTACAGCTTAGAGAATCATCCTCACCAGGAGAGACCGTAGCGGTTTATTTTTTTTGCCTACACTCAGTCTGCAAAATAAAAAAGCAAAGATGTGAACAGCCCTATAGAGTAGAATGGGTACATGTTCTATCTGTGAATAAGAAGAATGGCACATGTACTTGACAAATTGATGCCTGAATGAGGCTGAGTATCCTCAAAAAATACACAGATCGATGTTCATTTTTTATCAGTCTCGGATCAAACCCTCCATTGCAAGTCAGTGGTTCCATAAAAAAATTTCCTTTATGAGCTGTCCATTTTTTACTATTTTAATGGGTAGGAGATAAAAAAAACAATTATTTATTTTGACATTTTTCATAAAAGAAAAACAGAGGCCACACTGATTTATTAAAAAAGGACACAAAGGCCAACAATGAAAATAGAGATCCAGCACGCTGATGAGAAACTGTCCTTATTTTTCGCACAAGAAAAAAACAGATGCATGAATTCGGCTTTGTTCTATAATGTTTATTAAGACGTTCTTCATCCCTATGGCATTTGGTGAGTTCAGGACACTTGTACATATGAAAGAGAGTCTTTTTGCCCTGCAGGCGTGTGACGCACCAGTTCAGTCCGTCTATGGACATTTTTAATAAACGTTAATTTGCAAAACCCTGGTGGGCTCCTGTTCTCCATGTACAGGTGCATCTCACTAAATTAGAATATCCTCAAAAAGTTAATTTATTTCAGATCTTAAATACAAAAAGTGAAACTCATATATTATATAGAATCAGTACAAACAGAGTGATCTATTTCAAGTGTTTATTTCTGTTAATGTTGATAATTATGGCATCAATTACTGCATCAATGCGGCAATGTGGCATGGAGGCGATCAGCCTGTGGCACTGCTGAGGTGTTATGGAAGCCCAGGTTGCTTTGATAGCAGCCTTCAGCTCGTCTGCATTGTTGGGTCTGGTGTCTCTCATCTTCCTCTTGACAATACCCCAGAGATTCTCTAGAATAGATTCTCTATGGGGTTAAGGTCAGGCGAGTTTGCTGCCAATCAAGCACATTGATACTGTTGTTTGTAAACCAGGTATTGGTACTTTTGGCAGAAAGCTTGTCGGCAGAGGGAAGCATGAAGTGCTCTAACATTTTCTGGTAGACGGCTGCGCTGACTTTGGTCTTAATAAAACCCAGTGGACCTACACCAGCAGATGACATGTCTCCCCAAACCATCACCGATTGTGGAAACTTCACACTAGACCTCAAGCAGCTTGGATTGTGGCCTCTCCACTCTTCCTCCAGACTCTGGGACCTGGATTTCCAAATGAAAATGGGAACTCTGTGACCTTGTGCCTATTGAGAAGGGGCTGGTTCAGGGATCTAGTGGCTTTGCCTATTGAGAAGGGGCCGGGTCGGGGATCTAGTGGCTTTGCCTATTGAGAAGGGGCCGGGTCGGGGGCATAGTGGCTTTGCCTATTGAGAAGGGGCCGGGTCGGGGGCATAGTGGCTTTGCCTATTGAGAAGGGGCCGGGTCGGGGGCATAGTGGCTTTGCCTATTGAGAAGGGGCCGGGTCGGGGGCATAGTGGCTTTGCCTATTGAGAAGGGGCCGGGTCGGGGGCATAGTGGCTTTGCCTATTGAGAAGGGGCCGGGTCGGGGGCATAGTGGCTTTGCCTATTGAGAAGGGGCCGGGTCGGGGGCATAGTGGCTTTGCCTTTTGAGAAGGGGCCGGGTCGGGGGCATAGTGGCTTTGCCTATTGAGAAGGGGCCGGGTCGGGGGCATAGTGGCTTTGCCTATTGAGAAGGGGCCGGGTCGGGGGCATAGTGGCTTTGCCTATTGAGAAGGGGCCGGGTCGGGGGCATAGTGGCTTTGCCTATTGAGAAGGGGCCGGGTCGGGGGCATAGTGGCTTTGCCTATTGAGAAGGGGCCGGGTCGGGGGCATAGTGGCTTTGCCTAGTGATAGGGGGTGGGTTTGGGAGATTTTGGCTGTGACTATTGAGAGGGGTGGACTTGGGGGTTATTGGAGTTGTGCCTACTGAAAGGGGAGATATTGTGGCTGTTTTTTTTTATTAAGAGAGAATGGGCTATTGAGGCTGTGACTGCTGTGTAGTTTGTCAGGTGGAGGTACTTGTAACTAACTTTTGGTGGGGGATTATGGCTCTAACTTACTAGAGGGGATGGACAGGTGGAAATTTTGACAGGGGTGAGTAATAATGTGGCTTCTTGGAAGGTGGGTGGGCAGGGTGTTAATGTTGATGTGATTTTTACATGCCAGGATGGCTTTGGAGATTGCTGTGACTATTCGGGGTTAGGGACAGGAGATAAAGTATTTGGGATGTAGAGGACCTGTGGTGACTGCTGGTTAGGGGCAGGGGACTTCTCTTAGGGCTTAGCTACATTATGGATTTCAAAATCATGTCTTTTTTTTTTTTTTTACTCCCTATTGTCTCATCGAAAACGCCCATCCAGGGATCAGATCACTGTTCTGCCCCATTTCTTTTGCTATGAACAGCATTTCGAGATGACATTTTTTTTTGCCTATCCTTTTTTTTTTTTCTTTTTTTTTACTTCTTTACTTTTATTTTTCATTATTTTGTGTAATTTCTGCCATTCGATGAATTCGGGAATTTCTGTCTGTTCAATTACGATCTTCATTTTTTGTATTTAAACAAATGTTTTAATTAGTAAACTGACATTTGAGCTTTAGTTCAGCTATGAGCTAGAGAAGCGCACCACGGGTAAATAATGGGAAGCTTTTAAGGACCTCTTTTACGGGAAAAGACATACAAGTCAAAAATTGTGTAGTCTGATCCTGCAGTCATTGTCCCTTACCGTCCTCTGCATACATGTTCTAGGGTTGCAAGAAGTGTGATAGCTGACTACAGAGTTGTTTGTAGTCTGTTACCATGGAGACACAGAAGAACTTTTTAACCAAGACCTTTTGCAGAGTTGCTTTTCATTTTAGGTTTGTTTCACACCACTTCTTTGTAATATTTGAGAGCTACATGTTTTCATATAGTATTATGGATTTATTTTAAAAACCAATGATACCCATTTTTTAGCATTTACATAGCTCATATTCTTAAAAAAATAAAAAAATTATGCTATGTTGACACTGGCCAAACTCTGACGTTAAAACGACTGGGACAGATTGTCTCTAAAATGGGGGTGACAGCTGCTCAATCTGCAACAGAATCATGAGTACCCAAGGCTCATTGATGTGTGAGGAGCAGTGGCCAGAGGCTCTGCGCCCATGCCGTGCTGCAAAAATCATTCAGGAATGGTTTGAGGAGCAAGGCCCATTTTGACTTGGTTTACGGGGGGTAACGTCTTTACTTTTTGGCTGGGTGCCCACGTAGCGTTTTTCAAGCGTTTATGCTGCGGAATTTCCGCAGCGTAAACACTTGTGAAACGCTAGGTAATCCGCACCCCATGGTCCCCAAGGGGATTCCGCATGTTCTATGCACATGCTGCGGATTTTTCCGCAGCGTTTATGGTGCGTACAAAAATCCGCAGCATGTCATTTAATTTTGCGGAAGCGCAGCGGAACTCCCGCCATTGACTTGCATTGAAACGCATAGAAACCGCGACTGTACATTTGTACAAGCAGCTTCTATGCGTCTCTATGTGCGGATGGTACCCAGTTCTGGAGGAGAGGAGACTCCTCCAGACCTGGGTACCATTGTACCTGTAAAAAAAGAATAAAATAACAAAGTTTATACTCACCTTTCCGAAGGCTTCTCTCTGAATGCCGGCATCGCTTGAGGACCTGCGGTGACGTCACAGTCATGTGTCCGCAGGCCCTTCACCGCTCTGTCTCGCGATATGCCGGGAACCAGACAGGAAGGAGCGCTGCTGCACACACCGGGGCCTCGGGGGTGAGTATAGCTTTATTTGTTTTAATTTTTACGGTTCACACTGTATAAATCCATGCCGTTTGCATGGATTTATACAGTGTGACCTAGTTGTCAAGCACTTTCCAAGTGATGCTATCGCCTGGAAAGCGCTTGTCAATCTGCATGCGGAAACGCATGTGGATCCGCATGTATTCTGCAGGAAAAACGCATGCACAATCTGCATGCGTTTTTTCTGCCAGGGAGATGCAGAAATGCTGCAGAAATTTTCTGCTTCATTTCTGCATCGTGGGCACATAGCCTTAGGAGAGTGACATGCCGATGTAAGGAGACTTTTAGGCCATGCAATGCTCCTTTGGGAAATTAAATATGCAAATGGCCTTGGTTTCCAAAATTTGCAAATCTCAATTCGATCTGATGTGGGATGTGCTGGAAAAACAAGCCATGTCATGTTTGAAGAGCCCCTGATGTGCCTAAACAGTGGAAACCCCCTCCATTTTGGAAACTAGACCCCTCAGGGAACTTTTCCAGATGTGTAGTGAGCACCTTGAACCCCCAAGTGCTTCATAGACGTTTATAACGTAGAGCCGTGAAAATAAAAAAAAATCCAATTTTTCCCACAAAAAAGTTTTTACCCCAATTGTTTTTATTTTCAAAGGGGTAACAGGAGAAAATGGACCCCAAAATTAGTTGTGCAATTTCTCCTGAGCACGCAGATACTCCATATGTGGGGGAAAACTATTGTTTGGGCGCACGGCAGGGCTCAGAATGGAAAGAGTGACATTTTGGAATGCAAACTTTGATGGACTGGTCATCGGGTGTCCTGTCGTGTTTGGAAAGCCCCTGATGTGCCTAAACAGTGGAAAACCCCAGCAAGTGACCCCATTTTGGAAACGAGACCCCTCAAGGAATTTATTTAGATGTGTGGCGAGCACCTTGAACCCACAGGTGCTTCACAGAATTTTACAACGTGGATCTGTAAAAATGAAAAAAATATATTTTTCCCACAGAAATGTTTTTAGCCCCAATTTTTTTTCATTTTCACAAGGATAGCAGGAGAAAATGGACCTCAAAATTTGTTGTGCAATTTTTCCTATGTACGCCGATGCCCCATATGTGGTCAAAAACTACTTTTGAGGCATAGTGCAAAGCTCAGAAGGGAAGAAGCTCCATTCTGATTTCAGATTTTGGTGGACTAGTTTGAGAGTGCCATAAAACATTGTTTGAGCCCCTGAGGTGCCAGAACAGCAGACCCCATTTTACAAACTACACCTATCAATGAGTTTATCTAGGGGTGCAGTGATCGTATTGACACCACAGATATCACAGAATTTTATACCATTGGGCAGTGAAGAAAAAAAAATTACATTTTTACCACCAAAATTTTGTTTTAGCCCCAGATTTTACATTTTCACACTGGGAAATGGGTAAAAATGGCACGAAAATTTGTCACACAATTTCTGCTGAATGTAGAAATACCCCATATGTGGCTGTACAGTACTTCTTAGCCACTCGGCGAGACTCTGGAGGAACGGAGCACTATTTTCATCTGGAGCGCAGATTTTTCTAGACTAGTATGCAGACTCCATATACAAAGCCCCTAAGTGCTAGAATAACAAAATCGCCCCCCCCTCAAGTGACCCCATTTTGGAAATTATACCCCTTTGGGAATTTATCTACAGGTGTAGTGACAATTTTGACTCCATGGGTGTTTTCCAGAAACAAGCAGCAGCAGATGTTGCGGAGTGAAAATTGCCAACTGCCGTTGTACTGACTAGTACGTTGTAGTGACCATCTCATGCTTCTGGAGATACGCACCTGTAAATTAGGCGGGCTCTCATCGCTACAGAAATGCCAAACGTGGACGCTAACTGGTTTAAGCACACTGGAGCACAGAAGGAAGGAGGGCATTTCTTTTGGGGTGCGAGGAGCCGTAGAGCTTTTCTACGCTGAGCCCTTATATCGGGGTTTCCATCTAAATCGCTGAATGACCTGATTCAGAGGAAACCCTCGAGGGATCCATTCACTATAACGAGGCCGCAGTTACTCTGGACCCCATCTGGCCTCTGTTCAGTGTTGTCCTTTTCAGAAGTGCACAAAACTGGCCGACAGCACTATGCATGCCTAGAAAGATGGACACCGCCGGATCACAGGCTAGACGGCGTCCTCAGTGCCTCCATCTTCTTTTATTATAGGGAATCTTCCGCCGGGGGTTGCGTTTGAATCACGTATTTCAGAGATTTACACGGAAACCCCAGTGTAAGCGCTCAGCGCAGGATAAATTTGAGCCGAGCCTTACTGCGATCTTTGGGAGGCAGAATGAACAGATCAACAGCAGGTGGATAATTGGTTTTATTTATTTTTTACGCCATTTCTCGTGCGGTATAAGTGATTAGACGGCTTTATTCTTCGGGTCGGTGTGATTATAGCGATCCAGATTTATATTGGGTTTTTATGTTTGGCTGCTGTCACACACTAAAAGACACTTTTTATTGCAAAAACTAGTTTGAGAGCTATGATTTTTCTATATTTCAGCCGATAGTTATGTGAGGGCTTGTTTTTTGCGGGACGATTTGACGTTTTTATCAATACCATTTTCGAGCACGTGACAATTTTTGATCGCTTTCTCTTCTGATTTTTGGGAGGCAGAATGAATTGATAAGGCAGCTTTATTCTTCGGGTCAGATACCACTTTATATCTTTTTTATGTTTTGGCGCTGTTACACAAAGACTAATGTATAGAAAAAATAATTATTTTTGCATCTCTTTATTCTGAGAGCTATAACATTTTTATTTTTCCGCTGATGGGAGCTGTATGGCGGCTTTTTTTGCGGGACAAGATGACTTTTTCAGAGATACCATTTTTATTTACATTCGTCTTTTAATCCACTTTTTGTTCAGTGATATGATGATAAAGCATCGGTTTTTATTAATTATTTTTACAGTGTTCACTGAAGGGATTAACTAGTGGGACTGTTTTATAGGTTAGGTCATTCCGGACTTGGCAATACCAAATATGTGTACTTTTTTTTCTTAAAAATATTTATGGGTACAATATATTTTTATTTTTTTATTTTGTGACTTTTTTTTTTTTTAAACTTTTATACTTTGTCCTACTATGGGACTTTAACTTTTTTTTATCCTGATCATTATAAAGCATAGGGATACAGGAGCATTCCTGTGCCTTATAAATTGTCAGTGCTACACTGACACTAAGTTGCTAGATCATGTACTGCTCATGATCTAGCAACTTTGATAGCTCTGGTGACCTGGATGTCGTCATGACGACATTGGGTCACCATGAAAACTATCAGGTTCGCGATGACGTTGCGGGGTCTCCGATCCAAGGGCAGAGGGGCTTTCTTCCCTCTGCCTGCATGCTAAAAGCTGCAATCGATAAAGTGTCGGGAACTCCTGGCACTAAGTCCCGGGTGGTAGCTGATTTTGTCAGCTGAGTGCGTGGGCGATCGCCATGACGTGTATATATACCGCATCGGTCGGTCGGGAAGTCCTTCCCGACTATGACTGATATATACTGAAAATGTCGGGAAGGGGTTAAAGGAAACCCACCTTTACATGAAACTTGTAGTATGGCTATATAAGCGCTTATTCCTCAAAATAATAATAATACTTTTTTTTCCCATCACCCTCCACGACAGGACAACAGGAGGTTGCTTCCCACCTTTATAGGGACAGCAAACACAAAGAGGTTAAAGAGCCCCTCCACACCTCTTATCATCAGTGTTTTTCCTGTCCCTAGGGGCATGAAAAGATCCGTGCTCAGCAGACGCTGGGACGGAAAGAATACCTGCCGATCAGAGGTTGATCGCGCTGCCTTCCTCCTCTCCATCTGCTTCTTTGTCCCGAGGATCGGGACCCTACCGTTCTCCTGCGCCTCTAGGCAATGCTGATCGGAAAGTGGGCTGGGGTCCTCCCGTTGCTCCCCAGCCTCTCCTCCTTCCCTTCCATGCCGGTGTGCAATGCACGCTTGCCGGAAGTGGCACGGGATGCTGATCCCCCTACACCTAATGTCACTTCCGGTTGCATTCCACTATGGAATGCACTGCCTTTTCCAGCCCTCTGGACAGGAAGATCAGTAAATTGGCAGAGGAGAACGCAAGTGGCCTTTAGGGAGTCCTCCTCCATATTGGAATAAGCGGGGGATTCTTCAGGAAGGGACGGATGTTTACTGCACTGTGTCTTGGTCACTTCGCTATAAGTGACCCTGACAAGACACCATAATGTAGGACCGTTTCCTTATATCCATGGAGGGGGGCGTCTTCTCTTCGTTCCGAATCTACTGAGCCCAGCGTGAACACGGGCTCAGTAAGTAATCCTGGGGTAAGTGCCTCTTTTTTGGGAGTAGGATATCCGTATTACCGCCGCCTTCCCTTTTTTTCAGGGGTACAAGGATCCTACAGCAAAAACGAGAGAAAAATTTACGGGCTGATGTTCCATTTGTAATAAGCTCCCATCCTCCCATAAAAAGCAATTATGTCAGCAGTGCTGAGAAAAGATTGTGAGGGATGAAAAAACGTCTCCAATGGAGGAGTTAAGTGGGATGTTACGTCAGGAAATTCAGACTTCCCTAGCCACCTCAGTTGGGTTCTCTGGCACATCCTATGACCAAAAAAAGAAAGATCAGTTTAGAGGAGAGTTCAGACTCAAAAGAAGCCCATGCATCCATAGCTGAAAATTGACTGGAGAAAGAACAATTAAAACCGACTCAAAACTTTTGACTATGGGGCCAAAAAATATTATTTTTCTGCTGAGGACATGGAGGAAGTACTGACAGCAGTAAGAAATACAATGTAAGTCTAAGAAGAAGAGATGACCCCTAACAGTGAAAGATGAAATGTTTGGGGGATTGAAATAAAAAAATAATATGGTGTTCCCGGTTCATGACAATATCCAGAGTTTGAATCTAGATGAATGAAAGTGCCCAGAAAAGCGTTTCGGTATTCCAGGCTAACTAAGATTTCCGTTAGAAGAAGAGATGGCTAAATGTTGGTCTGAAATTCCCAAGATTGATATCCAGGTCGTTAAGGTGGCTAGGAAAACAACTTTTCCATTTGTGGACTGTTCACAACTTAAAGACCCAATGGACCGGAAGATGGATAGCCTTTTGAGGAAAATGTGGGAATTGTCGGCGGCATAATTAACAACGAATGTACTATCCACCTGCATGGCAAGATCTGTGTTCAAATGGTTGAATCAATTCGAGAATCACACGAGCATGGACATTCCCAGAGAAGATTTACTAGCTTCTTTACCTCTCCTTCAGAAGGCTACGGGGTTCCTAGCAGATGCCTCAGCAGAGTCAGTTAGGGTAGCTGCTAGGTCCTTGGTGTTATCAAACACAGCAAGACAGGTATTTGGCTTAAGATGTGGAAAGGAGATGTCTTATCCAAAGCCAAACTTTAATCCATTCCCTTTCAGGGTGCATACGTGTTCAGGCCTGCTCTAGACAAACTATTAGAAAACTCATCTGATAAAAAGAAATCACTACCTGAGCCGAAAATTGTCAGGCGAAGACCCTTTTGTCCACCACAGACCCAACCTCCACAGTACAGAGAGAAGGGGAAGACAGGATGCTGGAGCTACCCCAAAGGAGGAAGGGGTAGGAACATTTTTCAAAACAAGCGACAAGATAGACAATGACCTATAGGGGGCAGAATCGCAAATTTCTTTTCCCAGTGGCAGATGATTTCCTCAGACCAAAGAATCCTGGAATGCATCAAGGAAGGAGTAAAGATTGAGTTCTCCTACCCTCTGCAAAATCTAAGAATAGCCTCCCTTACATCTCAAAAGTTGCAGTAGGTTCTGATATCTGGGCTCAAAAATGTGCAGATGTCAGGTGTAATCTCACTAGTTCCAGAGCGAGAACACTACAAAAGTCCTTATTCTCGCCTATTTCTAATAAAGAAACCGAGTGGAGCCTACAGGATAATTATAAATCTAAAGCCCTTAAACCAGTATGTCACCCACAGAAAATTCAAGATGGAATCCATAAGATCCACTGTCCCTCTGATGGGCAAAAACTTTGTCATGGCAGCTGTCGATTTGAAAAGTTGCCTATTACCATATTCCCATCCAGCACATCGAAAATTTTTAAGATTCTTGATTATGCAGGGGCAGCAGACTCTTCACTTCCAATTCAATGTGTTATACTTTGGGATTTTGTCAGCACCTCGGGTGTTCACAAAGATTATGGCAGAGGTAGTAGCGTTCGTCAGGAAGCAGAATGTAACCATTTTTTATCTCAATGAGCTCTTAATCATGGCACCTTCTGTACCACTTCCCAGGGAACATGCACAAATAGCGCTTCAGATCATAACATTTTTGGGATAGTTGGTGAATGTGCAGAAGTCAGACTTAATTCATCGACCCGAAAACTTTTCCTGGGGTTCCTTCTGGATTCTCAAGAACTGGCAATTTTTCTACGAAGAGGCAAGCAAATGTGGATAAGATCCAGAATCTCTGCTTTGCGAAGTCAGAATTCAGTCTCCATAAGGTTCGCAATATCTGTCCTGGGATCCATGACATCATGTATCCAAGGAGTACCTTGGTCAGACACTCCTACAAGAAGTCTTCAAACTCCTCTCCCAAATCTCTAAACACAAGAATTTATTTGCCTTTTCAAGTAAAATCCTCCCTGGGCTGGTGGTTCAAGCCAGAGAATCTAATTCCTGCTGACAACTATAATGGCGGATACTAACAAAAGAGGATGGGGAGCAATGGTCTCCCGAGTTCCTTTCCAAGGGGTCTGACCACAGGAGATGAGCATTCAATCATCAAACTTCAGAGAATTGAAAGCAGCAGAAGAGACCCTAAAAACTGCAGTCTCATTACTCCAGGGGACGCATGTCAGGGTATATGACATAACGGTTCACCTTCGTAACCAGGGAAGTATGAAATATGGGAATCTGAGGGCAATCTCAACAAGAATCTTCTTTTGGGCAGAACAATATCTTCTGCTCCTATCAGCACTCTAACAGGTTCTGCCAACATACAAGCAGACTTGCTGAGCAGGAAAGACCTACATCCGGGTGAGTGGTGTCTGAAGACTGAGATTTTTCAGATGATAACCAGGGAATTGGGCCATCCAGAGGTGGACATATTTGCGAACAAAACAAGGGAAAAAACTTTGAAAAGTACCATAGCCAACTGGATTAAGAAAGCTATTTGTGAATCATTTAGATCAGTCTATTACCTCCGGAGAAGTTGAGAGCTCATTCCACAAGAGCCATGTTGTACTCCTGGGCCAAAAGGGCCAGCGCCTCCATTGAGCAGATCTGCAGAGCCGCCACCTGGTCCTCTGTCCATACCTTCTCCAAGCATTATAGATTAGATTTAATGTCTAATAAGGACTTTGCCTTTGGGAGGAAAGTCCTTTAGGCAATCGTTCCTCCTTGAGAATTTTCCTTTGGTATTCCTCATTTTATGCTGTAGTAGAGGGTGTTGGGAGAAAATGGAATTGGACTTACCTGTAATTCCTTTCTTAGGAACCTTCCACGACAGCACGGGTAATTCCCACCTTTCTGTTCATTATGTATTCCTTGGTGTTTAGTAAATATTTTGAGCATTCATTCTGGTGTAGTCCTTTAGGAAAAGACTGAGGTTAGGAGGTGCGGAGGGTCTAATTAACCTCTTTGTTTCCTGTCCCTTTTAGAGTATGTGCAAGTGCGCTGCGTGCAATCCGCAGCGGCCAGATGTTACAGCATACTGGATGGGATTTATACAAATCCCATGTCCACTATGCGTCGGCGGCACACCCGCGGAAATTGACATGCGGTGCGTCTTTCCAGACCACAGCATGTCAGTTTCTCCTGCGGGTCCGCATGCGTGCTTTCCCCATAGACCTAACCTCTATGGGGAAAGTCTGCATGTGAGAGAGAAAAAAGAGAGGCTGGCGCTCATTTTGCAAAAATGTGCTGTTGTGGAGGCTTCCTAGAAAAAAAGAATTACCAGTAAGTCTAATTCCATTTTTTGTAGTGATCCGATGTGCCAGTCATGAGAAATCTAGCATAGATTTGCACCTGCTCCTCACTGTCTTGTTTCTGGCTGTAAGACAAGTAGCTGCAGCAGGAGCTTCCCCCTCCACCATGTCTGCTTCCTTGGATATGTCGGTGGGGCTTCAGCCAGCCACCTGCCGACGTGGAAATGATCAGCGGATAATTATCTCTCATATCAGACAATGTGGGCACAGTCAGGTGACTGATGGATGGGGATGTCACCGCTTCCAGTGGGACAACTTTTGGTTAATATCTCCCCTAATAGATGTGAGCTAAAAAAAAAAACAAAAGAAAAAACAGGTAAGTGGTAAGAGGAAAATTGTGTTGTGTAGGTACTTACTTACATATCACTTCTGATATAGCTGGACAGTCACTAACTTTTGCCTTCTCCATTTTGAAAAAAAACTATCATCTTGGTCTCATTTACTTTTTTGTCGTTACAGTGAGATTCTTTCTACGACCAACACTTAAACCACAATCATGACCGAGTTTTGGTTGATCTCTGCTCCTGGGGAGAAAACATGCCAGCAAACTTGGGAAAAACTCATGGCCGCCACCATCAAGAATAATAACTTATCTGCCAACCACAAGTTTAACATACCTGACTTAAAGGTAAGTGCTGTGTAATATTGAGATTTAGGAAAAGGAATTCGGTCAAGGAGGGTGGAGGAGCCGGTGACCCTGTGAGATACTCATGGCAAACATTGTGCACATTTTGCAAAGATCAACCTTTTTTGGTTGAAAGTACTAGATGAAATTCGTTTTAACTTTTTTGCTCCCTCAATCTCCATTTTTTGGCATGTTATTTGTTTTTTGGTTAAAGGGGTTGTCCACTACTTTTACATTGATGCCCTATCCGTAGAATAGGGCATCAATGTATGATCAGCCGGGGTCCCGCACGCAGAACCCCGCCGATCAGCTGTTATCGGTGTCAGCGGTGGCTGCCGGACGGAAGTGCTCACCTGCGGGGCTCCGCCATCAAGTTGTAGTGGCTGCCGCAGTGTACTGCAGATCCACCTCCCATTCAATTGAATAGGAGGCGGATGTGCAGTACACCGTGGCGGCCACTACCACTTTACGGCGGTGCCCCGCAGGTGAGCACTTCCGGCTGCTGGCACCAATAACAGCTGATCGGCGGGGGTGCCGCATGCGGGACCCCGGCCGATCATACATTGATGTCCTATTCTACAGATAGGGCATCACTGTAAAAGTAGTGGACAACTTCTTTAAGGCGTGCTGCCGCAGGAAGGTGTCTCTTCTCCCAGCCACTATTTTATCTTTTTCACTCAGCAGTGTTGCTATTGATTTTATGACCGTTTTTTATAACAAGTGAAAATACATCTCAGGCAGTTTATAAAATCAGATAATCCATTTTTATTTTCTGCTTCAACGCAGGTCGGCACGCTAGATGTCCTGGTCGGTTTGTCCGATGAACTGGCTAAATTGGATTCATTTGTAGAAGGGTAAACGCTATATTGTATATGTCTAAAATGTAAAAACATAAATGTACCTGAAAGAGGCCCTGTCGCTTGATCAAAACTGACCAGTCTTTACTCCTATTTTATTCCTGCGGTTTCTTTGGATATGCCACTTTTATTGATTTTTTTTTTTTTTTTTTTTTTTTAATTCCAGAGTTCTGGGCTTTTTAGAGCTTATTTTTCTGGTCACAGGCTCCTCTGGGGCGTGTCCTCTGCCTTATTACATGGGGACACGCCCCCTTGGCAACAACCATAAAAAGCAGCTCTAAATATAAAGGCCCATATCTCTGGAACGGTATGGTGGATTTTTAAAAAACGAAAACCACAATACTCAGGGGAGCAGCGGGAATAAAATAAGAGCAAAAAACTGGCCACTTTTGACTTGGTGACAAGTCTTTTTTAAAGGGTGTTTGTGCCACTTTTGCATTGATGAACTATTCCTTTACCTATCCTGGCTTCCGCTGGTTACTATAGCTATTTAGCTGGGTTTTCGTTTCGCTTGCTACTTTGGAGTGATCACCGAACAAGAGGAAGCCTTTCCAAAAATCTGAAATGTACCAATTTTTAGAGTAAACAGTTCCCCACTTTTCGTGTGCAGGTTACAGTAAGCCATCTACAATTTAGCGCTTGACCTTGGAATTTATCATGTCCTTAACGAGCCGGCACTGAGCACAGCAGCAAGTATTGGCCGAGATTTCAACTTCATTTACAAAAATTAACTCAAATTATAAGTTAAATACCCAAAAGACTGTGATCAGGGATTTCTGCCTTATAAAATATTTAATGTTGTTTCCGGGTTATTAATTAAGTAACATAATTATCTTTTCTGATAAATTATAGACCACCATTACTAGAGCTGAAGTATGCTTGTAAGTCAAGTGTAGAATACAAGGTGCTTTACCATCATTTCTCTGTAGTTTGTGTTAATCGGTATAAAGAGGCAAACGATAAAGCCAGTCATTTCCTATACTTCACCGTGCGGATCCGACCGCTCGCAATAATAATTTCCCCCTCGAATTCCCTTGATTGCAATATAAAACCTGAATGGTAAATCAGAAACGCTCATGAATTCCCGACTGCAGCTGCAGATCACAAACTGCGTCTAGGAAGAATAATCCGCTGATTGTGCCGCCACAGGCGCCAAAAGTTCGGCATGTCTTCTCCTCGTCTAGATGCACAAAATATACAATAATGATCTTGTGCCGTCGTTTTATCAAAATAATACCGTTTTGCCAGGATTTGGAAGCTTTAGGAAAGGTTTTTGCAGCACCCCTCACCCACCTTAATCAGACGTAGGGCGCAGTGTGCACATATATCAGTATACTGTATGTAGATACGTTCATTATTATAAATGCCAGCTATCCGATCCCCACCATCTATTAGTTATCACCTATCCAGAGCATTGCTGATAGTTTGAGGTTACTGGATTAACCCTTTTAAAGAGGTCATCTGGTTAAAACAAGTTATCACCTGTGCACGTATCGGTGGGTGTGCGAGCGCTGGGATCCGCATCGATTGGCAGAACGGAGAAATTGTATCTCCAGCGGGAACTTTAATTTCTATTACAAAATGGAACGGCAGGTGAGAAACCCAAACACTGCTCCATTCATTCTCTATGGGGCTGACAGAAAAAGCATGTGCTCTGCAGCAAAATGTTAATGGGGATAAAAGTGCTGCATTCTGCCGATCGCTGCAAGTCCCAGATGTCTGTTTCTTTCTCTCTTTCTTTCTCTCTGTTTCTTTCTCTTTTTTTTTCCCTCTCTTCTGCACTGGACTTCAGCAGAAAATGAATGCCCAGTACGAACGCCAAACATTTCTGTTCGGATTCTCCCATCTCTAGTCAGAACCCAACAAATCAATAATTCATCACTTATCCTTTGGATAGATGATCACCTTTAAGGCTATTAAATCTTAGCTCCACTCACATGACCAATAACTACAGTCTTTCTTGCTTGCATTTTTTGTTTCCTTTCCCATCATAAAGTGGGGTGATTGTATTGGGGAATCTTGTCCCTGAAAGTCCCCAAAAACAAGTCCTTAGAGACATTCTCGTGTACTGTATAGGAGTTACATGTAGTAAACCCCAGTGGTCAAGTGGATTCTAACCAACCTGATGTCCGGCCATCTTTTATTCCCAAATAATATGATGTTTTGTGCAGTCTCCTCGTACTGCCTACCGCTTTGTGAGGATGAAAGATCTGAAACAAGTCTGAAGAGGCAGTCTGTTGTGCAGCCAAGAGAAATAGCTGCAACTACATGTAGTGATATAGTCGTTGCCAAGATTTATAGTTCCCTTCAACACATGGAAGACAAACTTTTATTATACCGCAGCAGACTACACGTGGTTCTCCACTGGTCAGCAGCCACCTTTACTATCAGGTGCCAATGAGACGTGATTCTTAAGTCTGAACCATAGCTAATACCAGACTCTAAAACATATTATATTCTTATATAATGCTTCCTGCTTGCTGGGGGGCGGTGCGCTTCTGATGATTGACAGCTCGGACCATCGGCATGGCTGCCCTGCTGGCCTGAGCTGTGCGCTCTCCAGTGCTGTTAGAGGCAGTTTTACCTCTGCAGCATCAAAGCAGGGCAGCAGAGTGCAAGCTCTATAGCCAAAAACATGTAGGCGCTGCACTCCATGCCTAAGAGACCAGCCACCGCTGCTGGACTGCAGAGGTGGCCGGTAACCTAGGCAACCAGCTGAAAACAAAACTTGTAAAATTGCATCACCAAATGATTGATTCTTAGACATTTTTGGGTTCGGACAATATTGGCACAAATTGAATATTTCTTCCAGCATTTGAACATTTCATTAGTTGTTCTTTTCTTATTGTACTACAATCTGCTTTAGTCGGTGACACATATTCTTCATATATGTGTGTGTCTTTCAATGATGTTTCACAGAACAGTGAAGAAGGTTGCGCAGTACATGGCCGACGTCTTGGAAGACAGCAGAGACAAGGTGCAGGAGAACTTATTGGCTAGTGGAGGTATGACCCTATATAAACTCTGCAAAATGTGTATTAAAAAGGTTGTCTCAGCAAAAATTGCATCCCCTAATCATTTTTATATATGTCTGTAATATAGTGTAGGTATATTAAATACTTCTCGATCGCCGTCATGCCCAGTTTCTAGCGTATTCCCGTTCCGCTTCTGGGGCACTTGACCGCTCCTCATATGGGTCCGCTGTGCCGAAGGTGCTACTTCCACCATTATAAGATTCTGTGAACTTATATTGTGAAAACGACTTTCGGCTTAAGCCCCTGTGTGATACACGAGTCTGATTAGAAGTCGCATGATCCTGAAGTGTAGCGGAGCGGCGCTGTAAACTGGGGAGGACGGCGAGTATCTAGTGCATCTAAACTACATCACATACATATTTAGAAAGGAATTAGGGGGTGCAGTTTTTTCTTAGAGTTCTTCTTTTTACCTTTCCATAGGATAGGCGATGGTATCTTTCTGATAATTGAGGACCCCATGGCGGGAACCCCCACAATCGCTAGAAATTGGTTTTGATTTGACTTACAGGCCTGCATGAGTTGTCTCCAGTCGTCCTATAGACAAAAGGAGGCATGCTGTGCATAGGTGGCCAACTCTTCGTTCAAAGGGGGCATTATTGATACCTAATCTCAGGTTCAGTGTGGGTCCAAATAATAAAGGCTTAGATCAGACAGAATCGAAAGGAACCTGACAAAAGTGTTAGGGTCACCAGACTAATGAGATTGCTGGGTACCATGGTAAAAGACAAGTCCATATATACAAAGTTCACAAATACATTCCTAGCTTCAAATGGATTTTTCTTCTCTGATTTAATAAACTTTGCACCTACCTGACAGCATCTGTGGCTCCTCTTTTGATCCGCCGGTCTGGCGCGATGTTATCAAAATCTAATCAAAAGAGGAGCCGTGGGGGCCGGCAAGTAGGTGGCGATCCTCAGGGCTCCTGTCTGATGGCCACAGATCACTGACACGACCGATGGACTGGGTCCTGTAAATCGATTCGCACATACTCTAGTCATCGTCTTTCTGAACTATATGGTGAATTTAAGACCCCCCTTCCCACCACCTCCTCCAATATGATCCCAAGAACGGGGGTCCGGAGTGCTTTGTGTGAATGGATCAGTAGCGTGCAATCATGCATGACCACCTCTCCATTCACTGTCTATGGGAGTGATGGTCGTGCATGAGTTTTACAGCTCCTGAGTGCTGGTCACATGTATGCACCACTTCATTTACATAGGGTCTCGGCACCCGCTTCCTCTGGTTTTGTAGGGGTCCCAGCAGTCTAACATTTAACAATCGTTTATTTATCGTGGATAAGGAATAAGTCTTGGTTGGATAACCCATATGTATCCTTGTGTGTAAATGGGCACCAATGTTTTCCTTTTTTATTTATGGTGGGTGTTATTTATCAAAAATAGCAAAAAAGTGGTACCCAGTTAGTTATAATAATAAATAGCAAGAGGGTAAAACATAACCTTTATTCAGTATTATTTTAAAAAAAGGTTCAAAAAGGTGCAAGGTGCATGCATAAGTACAAGAAGTACCAAAGTACAATAATATTACGACATAATAGGAAACTTATCCTTATCCTGATGGTGTTCCTATATAAGAAATAGGTCACACAAGACCTTTGAGGTAATGATTTCTCAGGTAAATGATGAATACTAACAAAGATAATCTCACTGGTATAGTTCACCAAACAACCGTGTCCTCTCTAGCTATTTCCCATCCATAATTCAGCCAAATAAGATAAGGTATTAATGTAGATACAATACACAGCGTATGGGAAAGGTATATGCTAGTAAATGTGTAAAGCAACTCAGCCAACCATATAGAACAACAGCAACAGCACAAATGTATTCATTATATCCACAACTGAATAAACTATTTTGTGGCATTAAACATTATTATATAATCATAGAGAAAATTTTTCAACTTATCTGATCCTCCATTAATGATGGGTATGCAGTCTCAATGCAGGCAGGCTCCCGACGCGTTTCCCTTTGATCATCAGGAGAGTAAAGTGCCTATAATCATGCCCCCATTCGTTGGATATGCTTATAGGCACTTTACTCCCCTGATGATCAAAGGGAAACGCGTCGGGAGCCTGCCTGCATTGAGACTGCATACCCATCATTAATGGAGGATCAGATAAGTTGAAAAATTTTCTCTATGATTATATAATAATGTTTAATGCCACAAAATAGTTTATTCAGTTGTGGATATAATGAATACATTTGTGCTGTTGCTGTTGTTCTATATGGTTGGCTGAGTTGCTTTACACATTTACTAGCATATACCTTTCCCATACGCTGTGTATTGTATCTACATTAATGCCTTATCTTATTTGGCTGAATTATGGATGGGAAATAGCTAGAGAGGACACGGTTGTTTGGTGAACTATACCAGTGAGATTATCTTTGTTAGTATTCATCATTTACCTGAGAAATCATTACCTCAAAGGTCTTGTGTGACCTATTTCTTATATAGGAACACCATCAGGATAAGGATAAGTTTCCTATTATGTCGTAATATTATTGTACTTTGGTACTTCTTGTACTTATGCATGCACCTTGCACCTTTTTGAACCTTTTTTTTAAATAATACTGAATAATGGGTGTTATTTATCCTATGACAGCCATTCCTAAAATCCCTTTACTTCAAACAAGGCTTATTATCTCCCTTTAATCTATTCTCCATATAGAAGTATTATTATCTAGCGCTTTCCGTATAATGTTCTGAATGATAGGTTTTACCACCCGTCATCGGAGGACAATTGAAAGCCTGTGATTATCCGGTAAACAGCACTTTTACTATCTCAGTCATTCCACATGACGACTGATGTGCTTGTGGATCGGCAGCCCGTGCCCCTGTGTGACGTCCGTGTCCCCTCACCGCTCTCTCTGCTCTCTTTATTTTCCAGTGGACTTGGTCACATACATCACAAGGTTCCAGTGGGATATGGCGAAGTACCCCATAAAACAGTCTTTGAAGAACATCTCAGAAATAATTGCTAAAGTAAGACTCGTGTTTCAATACAGTCGTTTTCTGCCTTCATGGAAACTCTAGCCCAGGGTGAGGAAAAAATGGTGTCATGGAAAAGGGAATAGGATGTTTGTGCTTATTCCTGTCCTACGTATGTGAACGAGGCTGAGAATAATCAGGACTGCTCTGTTCTTGACAGACAATACATACTGTTGTGTGAAACCGTTCACATGATGCACGGAGGAAGCCATACCGTGTATAACCCATATGGAAATGCAGCGTGACCATCTGAAATTCTCCAGCGTGTACAAACAAAAAAAGTCACTGATCGGGGACTTATAGCTGAGGACTACGCACCACATATCGGTGGGCACTGGCGCTTTATTTATCTTGTGACCCTGATGAAACCCCCACTGTCTCACCACTTCCGGATTTTTAAAGAACCCAAATATCTCAAGTTGGGTTTATACGAGTGGCATTCAGTTAGTTATTCAGCGCTCGTTTAAGTCCCTTGTACTTGGGCCGATGCAATAAGGACCAAGCGATCATGTTAATGTCTGCCAACAGCGATAAATGTAAGGCTGCCATAAATAATCCGAGCAGCCTATGAACAAGTGTTTGGCTCTTTAGTTGACTGATCAGTGAGGGTGATTGGGATTGGAGTGTTCTTATGAGCACTTGTTTGGCCAATTATGAGCCCGTTTTAGGGACCTTTATAACCAGATTTTTTGTTTTAAGTTTAACTGAGTTCCTCCTCCAAATGCCGCTTTTCCACTGATTCTGGAACAGTTTTTCTTTTTCTTCTGTGCCCCTGCGATATAAAGTTATTCCCATCTAGTAATTAAGGGGCTAGGTTTTCACTTGAACCTTGTGGGCGTGTACCACAGAACTTCCCTATGGGCATTGGCTGTTTCTTCTCTGATGCTGGCCAATCAAAACAAGGCCACGCCCACAGAAGTTCTGCCCTACACGCCCAATTGTTGAAGGGAACATTTGGTATCATTATTAACTGGAGGCATAAGTTTGGAGAAGAAGGGAACAGAAGAAAAAGAAAAACTGTTTCTGAATTGGTGAATCTGCAATTGGTAAATTGTACAAATTGTAACTATTATCAAATATAATTCTTTCATAAAAGGGGGAAAATATTGTGTGTTATAGCCAGGGTACAAGACCAACACAGGTTGCGCTGTCCAAGATCGCATCATAAGGCAGGGAATAGGGTTGCATTGCAAGCAAGTCGCAAAAGGGCAGAACCGGTTGGATATTATAAGACTTTCTTGCAGCGGTCGCAGTACCCTGTGGGTCACAACACCACCCCATTCACCTCCATTACACAGAATAGAGCAAATATTTGGGCATGCAGCCAGAGAGATGATGGATGGATAGGATGATGATGATGATGGATGGATAGGATGATGATGATGATGGATGGATAGGATGATGATGATGGATGGATAGGATGATGATGATGATGGATGGATAGGATGATGATGATGATGGATGGAGAGGGAGGAGGATGATGGATGGATGAATGGAGAGAGAGGAGGATGATGGATGGATGAATGGAGAGAGAGGAGGATGATGGATGGATGAATGGAGAGAGAGGAGGATGATGGATGGATGAATGGAGAGAGAGGAGGATGATGGATGGATGAATGGAGAGAGAGGAGGATGATGGATGGATGAATGGAGAGAGAGGAGGATGATGGATGGATGAATGGAGAGAGAGGAGGATGATGGATGGATGAATGGAGAGAGAGGAGGATGATGGATGGATGAATGGAGAGAGAGGAGGATGATGGATGGATGAATGGAGAGAGAGGAGGATGATGGATGGATGAATGGAGAGAGAGGAGGATGATGGATGGATGAATGGAGAGAGAGGAGGATGATGGATGGATGAATGGAGAGAGAGGAGGATGATGGATGGATGAATGGAGAGAGGAGGATGATGGATGGATGGAGAGAGAGGAGGATGATGGATAGATGGAGAGAGAGGAGGATGATGGATGGATGGAGAGAGAGGAGGATGATGGATGGATGGAGAGAGAGGAGGATGATGGATGGAGAGAGAGGAGGATGGATGGATGGAGAGAGGAGGAGGATGATGGATGGAGAGAGAGGAGGAGGATGATGGATGGAGAGAGAGGAGGAGGATGATGGATGGATGGAGAGAGAGGAGGATGATGAATGGATGGATGGAGAGAGAGGAGGATGATGAATGGATGGAGAGAGGAAGGATGATGGATGAATGAATAGATGGAGAGAGAGGAGGATGATGGATGAATGGATGGAGAGAGAGGAGGATGATGGATGAATGGATGGAGAGAGAGGAGGATGATGGATGAATGGATGGAGAGAGAGGAGGATGATGGATGAATGGATGGAGAGAGAGGAGGATGATGGATGAATAGATGGAGAGAGAGGAGGATGATGGATGGATGAATGGATGGAGAGAGAGGAGGATGATGGATGAATGAATGGATGGAGAGAGAGGAGGATGATGGATGAATGGATGGAGAGAGAGGAGGATGGAGAGAGGAGGAGGATGATGGATGGATGAAGAGGAGGATGATGGATTGATGTACGGATGGAGATGATGATGGAAGATCCAACCGGTTCTGTCTTTTCGTGACTCACTTGTCGTAACCAGGGGACTCCGACAAGCGAGTCATGAAAAGACAGAACTATTTGGTTTTTTTAAACAGATATTAGAAGGATAAAAGGGTAATAGTTGTTGTTTTTCATACTTGCCTGTTTCAGTTGCACTATCCCACGGGTCGCAATGCAATCCCATCCACCTGCATTACGCTGCGATGTAGCAGGGACATAGAACAATCTGTGTCGCGGGCAAAGTCTCCCTGTAGTCCCTGATTTGTATTTCTGGAACAATTTCTATTTTAAAGCGATGGAACATTGAAAGCCGTGTCGTTCTATATTGTGTCTGAACTTGGACTCCCGTTTTGGAGCATTTTTCTTCCACCTCTCGAAATACTATATCATTCATCCTCGTTATCTGCACTGTTGGGAGACTCGTCTGACTTTACCTCTTGTCCATTTTCAGGGTGTTACACAGATTGACAATGACCTGAAAGCGCGGGCTTCTGCCTACAACAACCTGAAAGGAAACCTACAAAATCTTGAAAGGAAAAATGCGTAAGATTCCACATTCTGTGTCCTTGGACAATTTATCTCAACCTAGAAAAAAAATGAAAAAAAATTGTGAGATCTCGGAGGTTTATACTTTTTATTGGTACCAACCACCAATCACCTTTTGCCATATATTTTTCTCTACCTATAGACAGCCACCTTTAACACAATATATGACCTTTATGACTATTCTATTTTCTATTTTTGTTCTTTCATTGTTCCTTTTTTTCTTCCAAGAGCCATAATTTCTTTTCCTTTTCCGCCAATTTAGCCATATGAGGGCTTGTTTTTGACGGATGAGTAGTAGTTTTTAGATGACACCGTTCAGTTTTTCATACAATATAATGGAAAACTGGAAAACTTCCAACTGGGGTGAAATGTTAAAATAAAACAGCAGTAAAAAAAAATGCGATATTCCACTGTTGTTTTTTGTGGGGGGTGGGTGGGGTTTTTTGTGTGGTTTTTTTTACAAAAAAATGTCCTTTTGGCATGATTCTCCAGGTCAGTGCACTTACAGTGATACCAAGCTTGTAAGGTTTCTTTTTTTTTCATTTAAATAGTGAAAAATAAGAAAAAAAAAATTGGGGGTTTGTTGTCACCAATTTCTGAGACCTGTAACTTTTTTTTATTTTTCCGTTGAGCGAGCCATCTGAGGATTTGTTTTTTTTACATGAAGAGCTGACATCTTTACTGGCATCATTTTGGGATACATACAACCATTTTAATTGTTTAATTGCCTTTCATTGTATTTTTTTGGGTGGGGAGGGGGGCACTGCCACTGAAAACAGCATTTTTAGCGCTTTCATTTTTTTTTCTTTAAGGCGTTTATCTTGTGGGTTAAATAATTAAAATTTTTGACCGATGTGGTAATAGCATTTTTCTTTTTTTTATTTTATGTCTTTTTATACTGGGGAAAAGGGAAAGATTCAAACTTTTTTTTAATATTTTTTTAAATATTTTTTTTATTTATTTTTTATTTTCTATAGGGGAACTTGGAAGCAGCAGTTGTCTGATTGCTTACACTGTATACTGCAATGTCACAGTATTGCAATGTATAGGGAAATTGATGGTCTCTATGAAACCCACCCTGTGGTTGGCTTTCTGGGAGTACCCTGTGCGGAGCAGACTCCTGACCCTTCTCCATACACCTGCACCTTGCATACAACATATATATATGTCACATGTCAGGAAGGAGTTAAAATAAGTTTAATAGTTTAGTTCCTTCTTTCCCGTTATCATGTGAGTTTCTTGGTCTGTTGGAAGATTTGATGTTTTGGCAAGTGAGTCATTCCACAGGTTTATTCATGTGAATCTTTAACTTCCCCTTTAAATGCTATTCTGAGAACCATATTTGGAGCAAGCAGTGCGGAGGCCATTGCAGCACAGGTTCTCTACAGTCAGGGGCCACACTGCCGACGAGAGCCAGTCCCAAGGGCCCCATTAAAACCTATAGGGGTATTAACGCCTGGGACTTTATGGCATGGTTGGGGTCTGCACGGAGTGGCGCTATGGGCCGTAGATCGTGCACCCGCATTACAGCTAGCAGAGGTGTGTACCTATGTGTCCATCACAGAACCAGAGCAGATCTGTATACAATCAGGGTTCCTTTAAATGACAGCAAGCAGAGATTTTAAAGGGCAATTCACACAAAAAGTATGGAGGAAAATTGTATAACGTTTTCTTATATTGCTGAAAACAACACACACATGGCGATCGCTCAGTACAAATAAAATATATTTTTTATTTTTTAAATCATTTGGTTTTATAATATTAATTGACTCGATCCTTTCAACCTCATTACAGTTATTATATTGTTCTGCTTTATGCTGTTAACATGATGGATCTTAGTTTCCATGTGATTCTGTTTTCCCTGCAGAGGAAGCTTAATAACCAGGAGCCTGGCTGAAATTGTGAAGAAAGAAGACTTCGTCCTGGATTCTGAATATCTGATCACACTATTAGTAGTTGTTCCAAAGTAAGTGCTGCCTGCCGTGAAAAGACTGCGATATTCTGCTTCATGTTCACTGGGTGATAGTCAGTATGGAGACGGCCATCATCAGCCCAGCCATCCATCATCAATATCTCTTTACATCCATCATCCTCTCCATCCATCATCATCATCTACGCCATTCATTTTTACATCTCATCCATTCATCATCTTCCCCATCCACCATCATCTCCATCCACCCACCATCTTCTCCATTCCATCCATCCATCCAGCCATCATCTCCACTATCCATCTATCCATTCATTGTATCCATCCATTAATGCACAATCATCTTCATCCACCTAACATCCTCTCCATCAACCATCTTTATATTCATTATATCTGTCATCATCATCGTCATATACATACATGATCATCTCCATCTATCCATCCATCATCATCTCCATCCATCCATACATTATCATTTCTATATATCAGCCACCCATCATCCTCTCCAAATCCACCCATCATCCTCTCCAAATCCACCCATCATCCTCTCCAAATCCACCCATCATTATCGCTGTAATTTCCATAATCCACTTTCAGTATTTTGCCTTCATTTATCACAATGGTGGCACATTTTGCAGGGTAGCACAAGCCGTTTTGGGTTATAAACTAGTCACCAGCCCTCTTTTCTTAATCCTATAGGTAGTAGGGCTGGCTAGTAATGGTGTGATATGGAGGACCGTGTTTTGTCTATCACGCTACATAAGACTTGCACGCCATTTAATAGTAGATCTTTCCTAAATGTTTTGGTCAGGTCCTTTTTACATTGCGTGTCAGGACGCGAGTGCTCACGGACATCCTTGGTAAAACTATATGATGATTGGTTGACCAGATTTAGTTTTATTAAAGAAATGTATTTTGTAAATTTTTTTTCAGAATGAACTATAATGACTGGCTGAAGCAATATGAAACTCTGGCTGAGATGGTGGTGCCACGTTCCACCAAGTAAGTGACCAGAAAGGTGTCAAACCTGATAATCTAATGTGTAGGGGCATTGCCCCATCACCTGGACAGGAGATGTCAGAGGAAAGAAGGATCAGGCATATTTGATTTCAGCATGCCCGATCGTTTCTTCTTATAGTAAATAAGCTATTTTCAGGGCTTTTTCTTTTTTTTCTCCTTGAAATATATATAGATGTTTGCCTCCATAATTTTATAGTTTTATATCACACGACATCAGAAAAGTTCGTAATTTACACTCTGAATGCTCAGTTTGCTTTGTATCGTGATTAGGCCAAGCACAGGGTGTTGGTAGTTTTCCCTTCTGTACATGCCATAAAGCATATAAAACATTTATTTGCAATATTTCATCATTGGCTGAAAATTACCCTCTAAAAATATCAATTGATTTTGTAAAAAAATTAGTGTTTTTTTTTTATTTTTATTCCATTATTCATGACCATGGGATAGGCGATCAATATCCGATCATTGGGGGTCTGAATCTTGGCACCCCTGTTTATTAGCTATATAAATGGTCACAGTGCTCCTGTGGGTGCAGCAGCACCTTAATTATTTATGTGCTGTCGAATTAGTAGCGACACAGAGTATTTCAGCGTTGTCCCTTTCACTACAGTTGGACAACACATGGCACAGCCGCTAATTAGACAGCTCAATGTGAAGAATAAAGAGGCTGCAGCACTCTCCATTGCCCTTCATTATCTTGTAAAACCCTTTAAAGGGTTTGTATGATCAGAAAATGCGCTATTGTTTAAATCTCATTTTTGTGTTAAATGTATTTTTTAAATATTTGTCAAGGTTTTTTTTTTGTTTTTTTTTAGTTCTAAAACAATCATTATTAAAAAATTTAAATAATAAAAAAAAATCTTGCACATTGGCTACTGGGGGGTGGGGAAAGCTATTCTACACTTCCTGTTGCTTCAGGAAATGCACTTGAACATTAGAAGCAATAGACTCACTCAAGACCTATCTTTTGTATTAAAGCATCTAATGAGCGTGTACAAGGGTCATTGTGAAGGGAAGGGGAGCTGTGACATCTCCTTTTGTGATTAGATCCTTTGTTATTAGCTTATTATTTTTTAAGCTTAATATTGTTAATAGCTTATTAATTTAATATTATTTAAACTTAAAATTAATTATCAGTAATATATTATAATTATATTTATTATTATAATTATTATTATTATTACCATTATAGATAATATTACTGTTAATATAAACTTAGTAATTAGCTTGTTAATAGCTTAATAAGATTAGTATTTTTGTTACCTGTCATTCTAATCCTGCCTCTGATGATAATGAGACTGCTGAAAAATTTTCTATAAAAAAATAGGAGGTAAGAGCCTAAAATAACCACACTGAAGACGGAAAATTGCAGTATTTACATTTTTATACAGATTTGTCATGGGGGGGTAAGGGGGATGTGTAAAAATTGCATTTAACACAAAAAACTATGTTCTCGTTCTTACAAGAGTGTCTTGTGTGTCTGTGATGAGACTAGTGATGAGCGAGTATGTTTTGTTAACCGTTTCGCCGAGTATGCTTGGGCGAGCACCGAGTAGTTACAGCTGCTCGGTGATAAGGTTGAATCGCTCCCGTGTGCATGATCTGCAACTGACAGCTTTATTACATGTGAGGAATGTGTAAGAAATAGACATTCCTCACATGTATTAAAACTGTCAAACAGTAGCAAATCGTGCACACGGGAGTGATTCAAACATAGCACCGAGTACTCTGAAGATACTTGGTACTCGCCCGAGTATACTCGGCGAAAGGGTTAACAAAACATACTCGCTCATCACTAATGGAGACAATAGACTTTCTTCTCTTGTGATTTACCCCTCAGTGTGTTATCAGAAGACCAGGACAGCTACCTGTGTAACGTCACCCTGTTCAGAAAAGCGGTGGACGATTTCCGGCACAAAGCCAGAGAGAATAAGTGAGTGCTAATATGGGTGGTCCGTGCAGATGAGCGGCTGCTGCACATAAAATGCCACCGTATAATATTTCTGCTCATTACAGGTTCGTCGTCCGGGATTTCCAGTACAATGAAGAGGAGATGAAAGCCGATAAAGAAGAAATGAACAGACTGTCTACTGACAAGAAGAAGCAGTTTGTAAGGACTGCACTCTATATTTAGTCATCAGAGATCTGATAGGACCCCATAGACCCCACTGAGCGCTGTCCCCATTAGTAAAATGACTGTCCACCTTCCTATTCATTGTACAGACATCTTGTCTTTATATCACATGCTTGATAAATTATATAATTTTGGCTACTTGCAGCCACCACTAGAGGGAGCTAACAGCATATGCATTTGTACAGCCAGTATTGAATGGGAGCTTCTGCCAGTGGTGCTGTGACGGTCGCATGCAATACACGCATTTCAGGCACACAAATTGATTGCAGCAAGGACTTGTCGAATTTATGTATTTCAGCACTCACTGATCTTTTTCCATCAAGGAACCTTTATTTCCAATGAGGAACTTTTATTCCCGTTACAAAAAGACGCGGCAGGTTGGACATCCGACCGCCGCTCCATTCATTCCCTGAAGGAAAAAGCATAGCGCAGCACTCAGCAGCCCCATAAGGAACGAATGGCGTGCAGGCTGAGCATGCACTCTGCTGCTCAACTCCAGTGGCGGTAAAAACTTCTCTCCCCCAATCGGTGCAGGTTCTAGCAGTCGGACCACCACAATCTATAAGTTAGCATTCATCCCGCGGAAATGTGATAATTTGTTTTCAACAGACAACCCCTTTAAGGTTGATGCCTGAACTCTTACTCTTGCAAAACCTTTTCTATTATTGACGGCAGCACGTGTTCCTTTCATACAATGGGATTTGCTGCCAACAATTAAGGATTTTTGTGCCTCTGCAAAATACACAATCCGCTGTTTGACACTTGACCATTGAGCATGTGTGCGCGGGGCAACGATTGGGCTTGTACGAATGATTGAATGGCCAATCGTGTTCCAGTGTAAAATCCCCCTTAAAGTGCGCTCTGCCTCTTTGGAAGTGCACTTAATCATAGGAGTTGGATGCTCACAAGCATCTGCCGAGTTCAGAGCCGCGCTTCTGTTTGCATCAGTTATTAATGTAGGTCGGAGGCTGGTACCGTAGACAAAACTCTGACGTCCTCACGGACCTTGCACATAAAAATGAGATCCGCCCTCAGCGGTCAGGAGGAGGGCGATGGAAAATAAAGGCTGGGATGGAGATAAGTGATTTTTCCTAATCAAGTGGTTTAAAGGGAAGATGGCATCAAATAGTCTCCTATTGTTTAAACAGATTTTTGTGTAAAGTATACAGTTTTATTAGAAATGTTTAATTTTTCATATATTAAAAATATATGCTTTATTATTATCATGACATTAGAATCAGTAGATGGGACTTAGATCCTATATTTTGTCTGGAAGCATTATCTAAGCATGCTGTAATCTGGGCAAAGGTCATTGTAAAAGGGGAGGAGGTGAGCTGTGATATCACTTATTATGACTGGTAGGTCCAGTTATCTGCTGTATACCGAGGTGTTATCAGTCATTGTACAGGAGGGAGGTGAGCTGTGACATCACCTCTTGTGAATGGTGGATCCTGTGTTATCAGTCATTGTACAGGAGGGGGGAGGAGGTGAGCTGTGACATCACCTATTATGAATGGTGGATCCAGTTATCTACTGTATATAGAAGTGTTACCTGCCATTGTAATCCTTGCTGTGATGATAATGAGACTGCTGAAAAGTCTTCTATAGAGAACAGAATATTTAAAAAATACATTTAACATAAAAATCAGATCATTTTCTGATGACACCTTCCCTTTAAATTGGAATAATGACTTCACTGAGTTTCTCCTTGTCACTAGGAGAACGTGAATGATACGTTTCTGAGAATTTCCCCGACCCTTTGTTAATGACAGTATATAGTGCGGTCAGGCCTGCGGGGCCTGTATACAGCCAGGGCTCTGTAATGACAGACATTTATCCGTGTCTCTGCAGGGTCCTCTTGTGCGATGGCTCAAAGTTAATTTCAGTGAAGCTTTTATTGCATGGATCCACGTGAAAGCTCTGCGGGTGTTTGTGGAGTCCGTATTAAGGTAGGAAGCGATTACTATCATTATTAATAATATTAGAAGCCAGACCTTGTAAAATGTCTGCGATGTATAGAGATCAGCAAAGTACTAACCGTCTGCAGCTGTCGTATGTTGAGAGTTGTAGTCTCAGCCATAGGTTGCACACCACTGCAATGAAAGGATAGCAATTCTGGAAAGTCAATTTTGTTTTTGTTAAAGAAGAAATTAAATTACTGCGGTCGTCCCTCAATTGGATTTCTCTGTTATCGCTGCAGTTTGTACCTTGGCCACTAGATGTCAGTAGAGCAAACAAAACCACCGGCTGGTGATGATCAGCTTTTCTTTTTACTCTGTGCTGCAAAATAAGTGTCAAGATGGCGGTACACATTCAGTAGCTTGAAAAAGTATTCATACCCTGTGAACTTTTCCACGTTACACCCACAAACTTGAATGCATTTTATTTGGATTTTATGGGATACACCAACACATAGTAGCAAGTATTTGTGAAGTGTAAATGAAACAGGGTTTTCTAAATATTTTACAAATCTAAATCTGAACATTGTGACTTGCATTTGTATTCAGCCCCCCTCTCCCCGAGTCAATACTTTGTACGACCACATTTCTCTGTAATTGCTGCTGGCAGTCTTTTGGGGTCTTTCTCTCCAGCTTTGCACACCTAGAGGTGACATTTTTGCCCATTCCTCTTTGCACACTCGCTCTCGCTCAGTGAGATTGATTGGAGGTTTCTGTGAACTGCAATTTTCAAGTCTTCCTACAGATTCTCAATGGGATTTAGGTCTGAACTGTGACTGGACCATTCACACACAAGTATACTTTGATAAACCCTCCATTGTAGCTCTGGTTGTATGTTTAGGGTCATTGTCCTGCTGGAAGGTGAGCCTATGCCCCAGTCTCAAGTCTTTTGCAGCCTCTAACAGGTTTTCCTCCAGGATTGCCCTGTATTTAGCTCCATCCATCTTCCCATCAGCTCTGACCAGCTTCCTGGTCCCTGCTGAAAAAAAGCCTCCCCACAGCATGATGCTGCCACCACCATGTTTGACGGTGGGGATGGTGTTTTCAGGGTGATGTGCAGTGTTAGTTTTCCGCCACACACAGCGATTTTCATTTAGCCCAAAAAGTTCTACTTTGGTCTCACCTGACCAGAGCACCTTCTTCCACATGCTAGCTGTGTTCACTAATATGGATTTTTGCACACTGCAAACAGGACTTCTTTTCTCTGGCTTTTTTCTCACCACCCTTCCACAAAGGCCAGACTTGTGGAGTATATAACTGCTATTTGTCCTGGGGACAGATTCTCCTCCTCCAGAGTGACCATGGGGCTCTTAGCTGCTTCTCTAGTCCTCTCCTTGCTTGGGATGATAGTTTAGGTGGACGGCCATGTCTTGGTAGGTTTGCAGTTGTGCCATATTCCTTCCATCTTTGGATGATGGATTGAACAGTACTCTGTGAGATGTTCAGAGCTTGAGCTATTTTTTTTTTATAACCTAACCCTGCTTTACTCTTCTCTACAACTTTATCCCTGACCTGTCTGGTGTGCTCCTTGGTTTTCATGATGCTATTTGATCCCTAATGTTCTCAAGCAAACCTCTGAGGCCTTCACAGAACAGCTGTAGTTATACCGAGAATGAATTACTCACAGGTGGACTCAGTTTACTAATTATGTTTGGGAATTGGTCACTCAGGATTTAATTTATTGGTATCAGACCACAGGGGGCTGAATATAAATACACGTCACAATTTTCAGGTATATATTTTTAAAATAATTAGAAAACTATGTATCATTTCCTTAAAATACTCGCTACTTAGTGTCAGTATAGCACATAAAATCCCAATAAAATCCATTTAAGTTTGTGGGTGTGACGTGAAAAAAATGTGGAAAAGTTCATGGGGTGTGAATACTTTTTCAAGACATTAAATATAGACATGCTGCTGCTATGAAAAACTCTCCAACACGTATTTTACTGTTCTTTCTTGTGGCTTTTAAGTACAAAATATATAAAGAGAAAATCGTCCTATTGATCGGTTGATCCTGACAGTGTCTCGCCCCTCAGGTATGGGTTACCCGTGAACTTTCAGGCCATGCTGCTTCAGCCCAATAAGAAGACCATGAAGAAGCTGCGGGAAGTCTTGTATGATTTGTACAAACACCTGGACAGCAGCGCGGCCTCCATTATTGATGTAAGTAGCCCCCGATCTGTCCCATCTACATAGTCATTATGTCCTTAGTGTGAGTGTCGGCTGTGACTGCACGGGCGTCGGTGGCACGATGAGGACACGGTCTCATGTTACCTGGGGATTGGTGAAGTCTTCTCTCCTGTCCTCACATCACTCGGATATAGCCATAACACAAGCA
Organism: Phyllobates terribilis; assembly: GCF_046119375.1. Taxonomy (NCBI): domain Eukaryota; kingdom Metazoa; phylum Chordata; class Amphibia; order Anura; family Dendrobatidae; genus Phyllobates; species Phyllobates terribilis. The sequence continues at coordinate 716,863,534 of NW_027362764.1, forward strand.
GCAGATCGCCTGAGATCTCACATTAGATGAGTGATTTCCGTGCTGCAGAAATGGGTTTATTAACAAAAATCTCCTTATATTACTAAATACCCATGTCTTGGGTCACACTTGAAAACTTCTAGAATGATACCAATATTAGCAGGAAATTTTGTAAGCCCCAGTAAATGAGAAGTATTATTTGAAATTAATTTATAATATAATAATTGTATTACTGTATTTTTCGGACTATAAGACGCACCGGACCATAAGACGCACCTAGGTTTTAGAGGAGGAAAATAATAAAAAAAAATTAAGCCAAAAATGTGTTCATGATGCACTTTTAAGGGGGAGGGGGTCTTCTGCTGACACTGGTATAGGGGTAATGTCCCCCAATTCGGACAATATCCCCCATCCTGGTATATGTGTCCCCCTCCTTCCTTTTATATGTGGTCCCCATCCCCATCCTGGTATGCCTGGCGTCCCTCCATCCTGGTATGCATGGAACCCCTCCATCCTGGTATGCATAGCACAGCAATCCCCATCCTGGTATGCATGGCACCCCTAATCCCTGTCCTGGTATACATGGCACCCCTAATCCCTGTCCTGGTATGCATGGCACCCCTCATCCCTGTCCTGGTATGCATGGCACCCCTCATCCCTGTCCTGGTATGCATGGCACCCCTCATCCCTGTCCTGGTATGCATGGCACCCCTAATCCCTATCCTGGTATGCATGGCACCCCTCATCCTTACCCTGGTATGTATGGACCCCTCATCCTTATCCTAGTATGCATGGTCCCCCTAATCCTCATCATGCTGCACATAAAAAAAAAATAAACACTGCTACTCACCTCTATTCTCTCTCCTCCAGCTCTGCGTCCTGTCTGCCCGCACTGATCTCTCCATGTGAGCCGCACATGACGTCACTGCTATGCGAGGCTCACAAGGAGAGATCAGCTGCCGGAAGTCACTGCTCCCCACGCTGGGACTGTGTGCGCGGGGAGCAGTGACTTCACTCTCCTTCATAGCCGGCACACAGCATAGCCGCGCTGCGGCTCCTGCTGCTGCCGGGCTCTACCGTGTGCCCGCTTATTAACCCTAGAACGCATACCTGGGGCCTCGCAGGCCCGCCCTGTTAATTGTTTTCTATTTTCTGCAAGATTACTTTAGTTAGAATTTTGAAACTCTAGGTATTCCTCAGGTATATAGTTGTTTGTCATTTTTGTTTGAGTTATTCCATGTTATTTGCACACGGGCCTAAAAGGCCCCAGGTATGTGAAAAAGTAGATTTTTATGGTCATGCGTTATAGGGTTAAAGGGCATGAATATTCACCACCTCCCCACGCCCATGGGCGTGGAGAGAGGTTGAATATTCATGCCCTTTAACAGCGGGCACAGGAGATAGCCGGCAGCAGCAGGAGCCGCAGCGCGGCTACACTGTGTGCTGCTATTAAGGAGCATGAATATTCAGTGGGTGTGGGGAGCAGTGAATATTCATTTTCTTTAGCAGCGGGGACAGTGTAGGCTGCAGTGGGCGGCTGCTGCCTCCTGTGCCAAGCTCCTCCACCACTACCGCTCCCCCCACACCCCACATATATATACACCCCCCCCAACATTCGGACTATAAGACGCACCCCCCATTTTCCTCCAAAATTTTGGAGGAAAAAAGTGCGTCTTATAGTCCGAAAAATATGGTAAACTTTTGTACATAAAATCATTAAAAATCAGAAAAAATGTGATGTAACGTCGAGGGAAATGGACTCTGAATTGTATTAATCAGAGACTGAAAAAAAAAGTTTCTTATACTATTGCTTGCAGTGGTGCTGTTTAAACTATATTTCATTAATGTCTTGGTATTAAACCTCCAATGTCAGAGTGCCAGATAAATCTAAAATATACAGTAGGTACGGAAAGTATTCAGACCCCTTTAAATTTTTCACTCTTTGTTTCATATCAGCCATTTGGTAAATTCTAAAAAGTTCATTTTTTCTCATTAAAGTACACTCTGCACCCCATCTTGTCTGAAAAAAACAGAAATGTAGAAATTTGTGCAAATTTATTAAAAAAGAAAAACTGAAATATCACATGGTCATAAGTATTCAGCCCCCTTTGCTCAGTATTGAGTAGAAGCCCCCTTTTGAGCTAGTACAGCCATGAGTCTTCTTGGGAATGATGCAACAAGTTTTTCACACCTGGATTTGGGGGTCCTCTGCCATTCTTCCTTGCAGATCCTCTCCAGTTCCGTCAGGTTGGATGGTGAACGTTGGTGGACAGCCATTTTCAGGTCTCTCCAGAGATGCTCAATTGGGTTTAGGTCAGGGCTCTGGCTGGGCCAGTCAAGAATGGTCACAGAGTTGTTCTGAAGCCACTCCTTTGTTATTTTAGCTATGTGCTTAGGGTCATTGTCTTGTTGGAAGGTGAACAGAGCACTCTGGAAGAGGTTTTCATCCAGGATTTCTCTGTGCTTGGCTGCATTCATGTTTCCTTCAATTGCAACCAGTCGTCCTGTCCCTGCAACTGAAAAACACCCCTATAGCATAATGCTGCCACCACCATGTTTCACTGTCGGGATTGTATTGGCCAGATGATGACCAGTGTCTGGTTTTCTCCACACATACTCCACACATACCGCTTAGAATTATCACCAAAAAGTTCTATCTTCGTCTCATCAGACCAGAGAATCTTATTTCTCATAGTCTGGGGGTCCTTCATGTGTTTTTTGAGCAAACTATTAAGGCTTTCATAGGTCTTGCACTGAGGAGAGGCTTCTGTCGGGCCACTCTGCCATAAAGCCCTGACTGGTGGAGGGCTGCAGTGATAGTTGACTTTGTGGAACTTTCTCCCATCTCCATGCTGCATCTCTGGAGCTCAGCCACAGTGATCTTGGGGTTCTCCTTTACCGCTCACCAAGGCTTTTCTCCTGCGATTGCTCAGTTTGGCTGAATGGCCAGGTCTAGGAAGACTTCTGGTGGTCCCAAACTTCTTCCATTTAAGGATTATGGAGGCCACTGTGCTCTTAGGAACCTTGAGTAATGCAGAAATTCTTTTGTAACCTTGGCCAGATCTGTGCCTTTCCACAATTCTGTCTCTGAGCTCCTTGGGCAGTTCCTTTTGAGCTCATGGTTCTGTGGCATTTCTTTGGAGGGCCGCACAGCCCTCCATGTGCTCGCCAGAGGTAGCCTGACTGCCATTAGGTCCCGAGATGAGATCCTCAGACCCCTTGTGAGGCCATATGCTGGTGCGGTTGGCCCTGGGTTCCTCCTAATGCAGGACAATGCCAGACCTCATGTGGCTGGAGTGTGTCAGCAGTTCCTGCAAGATGAAGGCATTGAAGCTATGGACTGGCCCGCCCGTTCATCAGACCTGAATCCGTTTGAGCACATCTGGGACATCATGTCTCGCTCCATCCACCAACGTCACGTTGCACCACAGACTGTCCAGGAGTTGGCGGATGCTTTAGTCCAGGTCTGGGAGGAGATCCCACAGGAGACCATCCACAACCTCATCAGGAGCATGCCCAGGCGTTGTAGGGAGGTCATACAGGCACGTGGAGGCCACACACAATACTGAGCCTCATTTTGTCTTGTTTTAAGGACATTACATCAAAGTTGGATCAGCCTGTAGTGTGTTTTTCCACTTTAATTTTGGGGGTGACTCCAAATCCAGGCCTCCAATGGTTAATACATTTGATTTCCATTGATGATTTTTGTGTGATTTTGTTGTCAGCACATTCAACGTTGTACAGAACAAAGTATTCAATGAGAATATTTCATTCATTCAGATCTAGGATGTGTTATTTGAGTGTTCCCTTTATTTTTTTGTGCAGTGTATTAAATGTATATAAAAAAATATATATTTTTTATTTTCCCCATTACAAATATAATGAAAAAAAAAATCTGGCAATTTTCTAACTGGCCACTAGACCCAATATTAGACTCTTATTTCTTTTTGGGCACATTAGCAGCGACGAACTGACCCTACTGAATTGTATTGACATATCTAATGAGCATGTTCTCATCAAGTAAAAGCTCATTATGAAGGTAGGAGGAATAGGTGAGCTGTGACATCACTTAGTGTGAATGGTGAACCCAATGTTCTCTACTGTACATAGTTCCCCCAGAACTCCAAACATTAAAACAGTCTATGTTCGGAGTTTAGCAACAGACGCTAAGTGTCTGGTATGATTTGCAAACTTTTCAGTTTGGGTTCGCTCATCTATACTGACCTCACTAGATCTCAAGTATCAGCACAGCTTCATTCCTGGAGTGATTTCCCTTTCTCCAGCCCATGGTTGATTTCCTGACTGCTGTAAGTGCTTATTTTTTTGCGTTCCCTGTTTGTTCTAACCCTGTTTCAATTTCTTTTCCAGGCTCCCATGGATATACCCGGATTAAACCTTAGCCAGCAGGAATACTACCCCTACGTCTACTACAAGATTGACTGCAATTTGCTGGAATTTAAGTAAAATAAGCCCCTGTAGTGGTGTTATTGGAGCAGAGATGAGTTTGAAGTACAGTGATTCTCCTATCTACCTAACCCTGTGCTTGCTTCTCACGCCTGTACCCAGGATTACCCTCTTGCCCCTCGTCACTTAGTCGTCCTTTTTTTGACACTTGATTTGTTTCCTTTTAAAGATTAGTCGTTAGATATTGTCGCTTTTAATCAGTTATTTAATGTCCACCCAGCAAATAAGAGTCTATTTATAAAGAGGTTTATTTAAGGCCGGCATTGCCACGCGGCCCAGAGATGTAGATGTCATTCCTCATTCGTCCGGTGATTCCTCTCGTTAGCGCTGCTCGTAGCTAGATCCTGTTTACAAGGGGCGATGGTGTAATTGTTTTATACCATTCCATTCACTGTATTTAGTCCATTAATGGTGTTTAATGTGGAGTTGTGATGTAAAGTCTATGTAATATTTAATGTATGTGCTTTCTGTATATTTGATAAAGATCTACAGCACTGTCGGCACACACAAGGAAAAGAGAATTAAACCTACCTGTACAAACGGCAAGGCGTCCAGGTTTCTTTTATCCTCCTTTTTTTATGTCACTTGGGTGCGTCATTGCTTTATGATTATGCAAGTACAACCTTTGGCGACCACCATAAAATCCTGAGAATCGAGGGTGTGCTGCGCAATGCTGCTTCTTTTCTTCACTCTCAGCAGAATGGCGCCATTCACTTAAAGGGAATTTGTAAGTAAAGATTTACTACCATAGTGGTATGGCTGTATAGATACTAGAATAACTAGAAAAATGACACCCGTCTCGTTGTATTCCGATGTTCCTGACCTGAGAAAACGAGCTTTGAAGTCACATTCAAATTAGCCTGGAAGTGCACTGGGGGCGTGTTGATGCTCTCTGCATACATAGCATCATCCCCAATGCACTTCCAAGCTAATTTGCATGTGGCTTCAAAGCTCTTTTTCTAAGCTCAGGAACATCGGATTACTACAAGACCGGTGTCATTTTTATTGTTGTTGTTGTGCCTATTCAGCTAAAAACAGTAGTTTCAGCAGCAAAATCACCCTTATGGCTTCCCTTTTAAATGCTGGTGTATTAGCATCGCTATGTGTTGTATCAATAAATGTATTCATATGGCTCCAGATAATAGATAAGTCTTTCACTTCTATAGAGGCCGCATGTGGTGGTGCTGTGAGGTCTCGCACCCTTCTATAGGGACGCATATGGTGGTGCTGCACGGTCCCGCACCCTTCCATAGAGGCTGCATACGGTAGTGCTGCGCGGTCCCGCACCCTTCCATAGAGGGTGCATACGGTGGTGCTGCGCGGTCAGGCACCCTTCCATGGAGGCCGCGTATGGTAGTGCTGTGCCGTCTCGTATTCTTCCATAGAGGCCGCATACTGTGGTGCTGTGCCGTCCCGCACCCTTCCATAGAGGCTGCATACGGTGGTGCTGTGCCTTCCCGTACCCTTACATAGAAGACGCATACGGTGGTAATGTGCAGTCTCATATCCTTCCATAGAGGCCGCATACAGTGGTGCTGTGCCGTCCCGCACCCTTCCATAGAGGCTGCATACGGTGGTGCTGTGCCGTCCCGCACCCTTCCATAGAGGGTGCATACGGTGGTGCTGCGCGGTCCGGCACCGTTCCATGGAGGCCGCGTATGGTAGTTCTGTGCAGTCTCATATCCTTCCATAGAGGCCGCATACCTTGGTGCTGTGCCTTCCCGCACCCTTCCATAGAGGCCGCATACGGTGGTGCTGTGCCGTCCCGCACCCTTCCATAGAGGCCGCATACGGTGGTGCTGTGCCGTCCCACACCCTTCCATAGAGGAGGGTGATATGGTGGTGCTGCGCGGTCCGGCACCCTTCCATGGAGGCCGCGTATGGTAGTGCTGTGCCGTCTCGTATTATTCCATAGAGGCCGCATACAGTGGTGCTGTGCCGTCCCGCACCCTTCCATAGAGGCTGCATACTGTGGTGCTGTGCCGTCCCGCACCCTTACATAGAGGCGGCATACGGTGGTGCTGTGCAGTCTCATATCCTTCCATAGAGGCCGCATACGGTGGTGCTGTGCCTTCCCGCACCCTTCCATAGAGGCTGCATACGGTGGTGCTGTGCCGTCCCGCACCATTCCATAGAGGCTGCATATGGTGGTGCTGTGCTGTCCCGCACCCTTACATAGAGGCGGCATACGGTGGTGCTGTGCAGTCTCATATCCTTCCATAGAGGCCGCATACTGTGGTGCTGTGCCGTCCCGCACCCTTACATAGAGGCGGCATACGGTGGTGCTGTGCAGTCTCATATCCTTCCATAGAGGCCGCATACGGTGGTGCTGTGCCTTCCCGCACCCTTCCATAGAGGCTGCATACGGTGGTGCTGTGCCGTCCCGCACCCTTCCATAGAGGCTGCATACTGTGGTGCTGTGCCGTCCCGCACCCTTCCATAGAGGCTGCATACAGTGGTGCTGTGCCGTCCCGCACCCTTCCATAGAGGCTGCATACAGTGGTGCTGTGCCGTCCTGCACCCTTCCATAGAGGCCGCATACGGTGGTGCTGTGCTGTCCCGCACCCTTCCATAGAGGCCGCATACGGTGGTAATGTGCAATCTCATATCCTTCCATAGAGGCCTCATACCTTGGTGCTGTGCCGTCCCGCACCCTTCCATAGAGGCCGCATACGGTGGTGCTGTGCCGTCCCGCACCCTTACATAGAGGACGCATACGGTGGTGCTGTGCCATCCCGCACCCTTCCATAAAGGCCGCATACGGTGGTGCTGTGCTGTCCCGCATATTTCCATAGAGGCCGCATACGGTGGTAATGTGCAGTCTCATATCCTTCCATAGAGGCCTCATACCTTGGTGCTGTGCCGTCCCGCACCCTTCCATAGAGGCCGCATACGGTGGTGCTGTGGCGTCCCGCACCCTTCCATAGAGGCTGCATACGGTGGTGCTGTGGCGTCCCGCACCTTTCCATAGAGGCCGCATACGGTGGTGCTGTGGCGTCCCGCACCCTTCCATAGAGGCCTCATACCTTGGTGCTGTGCCGTCCCGCACCCTTCCATAGAGGCCGCATACGGTGGTGCTGTGCCGTCCCGCACCCTTCCATAGAGGCCTCATACCTTGGTGCTGTGCCGTCCCGCACCCTTCCATAGAGACCGCATACAGTGGTGCTGTGCCGTCCCGCACCCTTCCATAGAGGCCGCATACGGTGGTGCTGTGGCGTCCCGCACCCTTCCATAGAGGCTGCATACTGTGATGCTGTGCCGTCCCACACCCTTACATAGAGGCCTCATACCTTGGTGCTGTGCCGTCCCGCACCCTTCCATAGAGGCCGCATACAGTGGTGCTGTGCCGTCCCGCACCCTTCCATAGAGGCCGCATACAGTGGTGCTGTGCCGTCCCGCACCCTTCCATAGAGGCCGCATACAGTGGTGCTGTGCCGTCCCGCACCCTTCCATAGAGGCCGCATACAGTGGTGCTGTGCCGTCCCGCACCCTTCCATAGGGAACAAAAAAAAATGAAAACACAAAAATAGGGCACATCAGGAGGGGGTTGACGTTTTTCTGTGGTCCCTGGGACTGGGTTAGTCTGATGGTGCGACCCTTAGACCAGAAAAAATTAGCATTCCCCGATTTTCTGGTATAGGCTGTGATATAACAGCTGTTCCTTTCCTTCATCTATTGGCTGCCATCCTCTTCATCACAGTGAATGTACCTTGTGATCACTTTGTAGGGCAGCATTATGACGGCGCCTTACTATCGTCGTTATCCAGATTCTGATGCAAGTTATATAGTTTAGTGCCCAAATTGCTGCTATTCTTAGGCCTAATTGTATAATGTGAACATGCGTTTACAGTAGATACGACGAGACCTTGGGATCCTCATTTCCTGCGGCTGCTTGATCGATTGTTGAATAAAACTGTATTTCTCGACCCACCTCTGTAGATGGTTTCTTTTCTGCCATTGGCGATTACATGATGATTTTGGAGAGGTGACAGCAGTACGATCTGAGTGTATGACGTCCATCATGAGATTGGCCGTAGCTGTGTGGGTTGTGTAATCTGCGCTGTTCTGTTGTCTCATACGAATGAGTCGCCTGTATACTATGAAGAAGTAGACATCATGGTCGCCTGTGTACTGTGGAGGAAGACATTCTGTAGTCCAATAAGGTTATAGTGATGGGGTAACCTGCAGATTCTCCGGGGGCCAGGGACGTTACCCTGTGGCTCGTGGGTCAATGATGGATCCGGCTCATAATACATTTACAGGCTGCATCTTGCTATTCTGAGCATGACGTAACAATGCTGGGGCACATTTTCCTTGAGCTGCATTGCATTGTTCCTCTTAGTCCTCTTGCAAATGTATAAATAAATGAAACCTCAGAATTACTATTCTTCCTGTCAATAAGCGTGCACCCTCTGACTCTGTCCACACTGGTTGGACACTGCTGCAATAGTCTCAGCAGCTATAAAGTATGGACTACTCATGATAGTTACCAGAAAGTGGATATAGTATTCACTACTGTGATTTTCAGACTGTAAGGTCGGTTGCACACGTCAGACATTCACGGTCTGAGTAAGTTTCGCAGTGTCCGGACCGGCCGTGGATCTTCTCACTAGAACGCAACAGCTTCATTTATGTTTAGGTCAGAACATCACGGTCTGTATTCAGACCGTGAATGTCGGGTGTGCGAAACAGCTCTAAGAATCATTTTTTATCAAGAAAGACTTTTGTTATCTGACAAAGGACCCATAAAGTGCTGTGCCCAGATCATTGAGAGAACTGTGCAGCGATGCATAGCTGCACCGTTCCCTCTCTCTGTCCATCACTGATATGGCTGATCAGTGCAGGGCAGCACAGAATTCATCTTCTGAAGACCCAATAATGCATCCGATTTTCGCTTGTACATTCTATCCATTTTATTCCTGTTATAATCAATGTCCTTTTCCACGTGCCAATTTTTATTTAAAAAAAAAAAAAAATTTTTGGACCATTGGAAACCATCAGAACAATTTTCATCAGTGTGCTGGATCAATAGAAGAAAAGGCCAGCACTCCTGTAGTGTTAAAGGAGTTAGCAGGGTTTACTACCACAAACCAAATACATCTGTTATTCTGAATTATTCCATACCTTTGTTTTTGTAATTCCTCTTTGCACTCCACGATGATCCTTTCTTTTAATACTAATGAGGTGTAAGTGTAGGTGGCCTGGATCAGGATTATGGATCTGTGCATGCGTCGCCTCCTCGAAGAAGGGGATGGGAGCCAGGAGTGACTGCGCCTGCACCAGATTTCTGATGGAGGAGGCAACTTATGTAAGTAACCTATCTTTCAATTAGAGCGAAGGATGGCAGCGGGTATGGAAAATTAGAATGGAGACAAGAGAGCTGAAAGTGCAGAGCCAAGTTTCCTATACTTACAGCTCATTAGTTTAAAAAGGATTGTTTTGGAATGCAAAGAAGGGTTACAAAATCAAAAGTATGGATTGATACTGGATTATAGCAACCTAACATAAATGTGTTTGCTTTATGGTAATAAAACAGGAACAGTAACAGGTTCCCTTTAATTGTGCAGGCTAACGATATATACACACACACAGCGACTGAAAGAAGTATTGATCATGTCACCAGTTTCCTAAGTAAATATATCTCTAAAGGGGCTCTTGACATGAAGTTCTCAACAGTTGTTGGTAACAATCCATCCAATCCATCCAATCCACACAAGCAAAGAAATCAAACCATAGATGTCCGTAAATGAAATTATGTGTAATGATGAGAAATGTATACAAATCGCACGCATGATGTTTAGAAGGGCTGGCTAATGAGAAGAGGCTCTGGAGATGCCAGGATATCTCAGGGCTTTGATCCAGAGTCCTTGGACTACTAACATGGCCACTGAACTATCGTCTTGCAAATCTTTTTGCTCAATTCTAATGCTTAGTCTTATTGTAATACATTTTTTTCACATCAGATTCAGCCATTCAAGTCTATGGGAATGAGAAAAACATGGATAGTACAGAAAAGTCATGGGTCCTATCCGTTTATCGCGGATGCAAAAATGGCCCCAATTTTATGGAACTTTACAGCATATGGATGGCACAAATGAGGCTCGTCTTCTTAAGATACCCATATTTACCAGGGCAGCCAGAGTTTCTCTGACTAATTGCTCTGTCTGTAGTATAAATGGGAGATTGGATCACAATGTTCGAGCTGGCCGGCCGCTCTCCCGAGCCGAGCGTGACAACTTCATATATTTCAGCACAAAGCGGAAAAGAGCGGCAGAATCCTGGGAGCTCACGGATTTTTACAAGGTATTTAAAGGGAATCTGTCAGCGGGTTTTAGCCATGTAATCTGAGGACAGCATGAGGTTGGGGTTAAAACACAGAATTCGATGATATGTCACATGTCCGACCTTGTTGTGTTGTTTACTTAGATGGAAGGTTTTATCACCTTGTGATTATCACTGCTTGGACTGCCTCCTTTTATGACTCCGCCCCTTTCTGTGATAAGCAGCTGATTGTCTGCCTGGTGGGGGCGGGGCTAACTTCCTCAGCTCTGCTGCACTGCTAAATCTAAAAACTCTGTGTCAGAACTGCTGAACCCAGTAAACTAAGGGATACATAGTTGGATTCAGGGTCTTTTTGCCTACATAATGCTGCTCTCGGATTAGGCAGCAAAGACCTGCTGCCGCATTCCCTTTAACTAAATTTTTTTGAGCAAGTGACAGGTCATCTTTAAAGTCAATGTTTATACACAGGGGCATAAAATAAAAAATGAACACCCTTTTGTTATGGCTAAGGGTTTGGCTCAGGGCAACAATATGCCCTATTCTGGGTTATGGACATCAGAGAGAGCTCACCCCAGATCTCTCTTATGCCAGGATAAATAGCTGCTCTTTCGGATGCATTACATGGACGATCATTTGCTGAGCTTTCTTTGCGTGTTTGGATATATGATTGAAGTAACATATCTTCTTTTCTGGGAAGGACAAGCTGTAGTTGGCTAGAGGATTGCAGTGTGTGACTGTAACCATTGGATGTCTCTGCTTTGCTATCACAAACCTTTGATAAAGCACTTGGAGAAAAAAAGGGACAGATACATTATAGATTAAGACCAAGACTCTGCTCTTGGAGAAGCTGCACAGAGGTTTTCAGATTTTGGGCCCGATTCATCATTTATAGGGTTTTTAAAAGTCACTTTTTTCTTTTTTTGCAAATGAAAATGAACATCTGCGGCTACTCGGAAAGAAACTCAAATAACTGAGGCAGCAGGAGGTTGTGCACACACCCGTCGGTAAAAAAAGGTCAACCATCGCTCTTCAGAGATACAGTGAAGGAAATAATCATTTGATCCCTTGCTGTTTTTGTAAGTTTGCCAACTGACAAAGACATGAACAGTCTATAATTTTAAGGGTTGGTTAATTTTAACATTGAGAGAATATCCCAAAAAAATCAAGAAAATCATATTATATAAATTAGATACATTTATTTGCATTTTGCAGTGAAAAATAAGTATTTGATCCCCTACAAACCAATAGGAGTTCTGGCTCCTACAGACCAGTTAGACGCTCCTAATCATCTCGTTCCCTGCATTATAGACAGCTGTCTTATATAGTCACCTGTATAAAAGACTCCTGTCCACAGACTCAATCAGTCAGACTCTAACCTCTACAACACGGGCGAGACCAAAGAGTTTTCTAAGGATGTCAGGGACAAGATCATAGACCTGCACAAAGCTGGAATGAGCTACAAAACCATAAGTAAGACGCTGGGTGAGAAGGAGACAACTGTTGGTGCAATAGTAAGAAAATGGAAGAAATACAAAATGGCTGTCAATTGACATCGATCTGGGGCACCATGCAAAATCTCACCTCGTGGGGTATCCCTGATCATGAGGAAGGTGAGAGATCAGCCTAAAACTACACGGGGGAACTTGTTAATGTTCTCCAGGCAGCTGGGACCACATTCACCAAGAAAACCATTGGTAACACATTACGCCTTAAAGGTTTAAAATCCTGCAGTGTACGCAAGGTCCCCCTGCTCAAGAAGGCACAAGTGCAGGCCCGTCTGAAGTTTGCCAATGAACACCTGGATGATTCTGTGAGTTATTGGGAGAAGGTGCTGTGGTCAGATGAGACAAATATTGAGCTCTTTGGCATTAGCTCAACTCGCTGTGTTTGGAGGAAGAGAAATGCTGCCTATGACCCAAATAACACCGTTCCCACCATCAAGCATGGAGGTGGAAACATTTTGCTTTGGGGGTGTTTCTCTGCTAAGGGCACAGGACTGCTTCACCCCATCAATGGGAGAATGGATGGAGCCATGTACCGTAAAATCCTGAGTGACAACCTCCTTCCCTCCGCCAGGACATTAAAAATGGGTCGTGGCTGGGTCTTCCAGAAAGACAATGACTCAAAACATACAGCCAAGGCAACAAAGGAGTGGCTCAAAAAGAAGCACAGTAAGGTCATGGAGTGACCTAGCCAGTCTCCAGACCATAATCCCATAGAAAACTTATGGAGGGAGTTGAAGCTCCTAGTTGCCAACGACACCCTCAAAATGTTAATGATTTAGAGATGATCTGCAAAGAGGAGTGGACCAAAATTCCTCCCGACATGTGCGCAACCCTCATCATCAACTACATATAACGTCTGACTGCTGTGTTTGCCATCAAGGGTTTTGCCACCAAGTATTAAGTGTTGTTTGCCAGAGGAATCAAATACTTATTTCTCACTGCAAAATGCAAATACATTTATCTAATTTATACAATGTGATTTTCTTGATTTTTTGGGGGGATATTCTATCTCTCAATGTTAATATTAACCTACCCTTAAAATTATAGACTGTTCATGTCTTTGTCAGTGGGCAAACTCACAAAAACAGCAAGGGATCAAATACTTATTTCCTTCACTGTAGTTGGTATAAATAATGATTTCAAAATTAAATTCCCATTAAAAAGTTGCAAAACCAGTTAAAGAAAGGGGAAAAAAAGGCAATGTGGGATTTTGCATAAAATTCAAGAATAGCATGTACCAATGTGATAAATTTGGCACAAAAAAAGTCAGTGAAAAAAGAAAAGTGGAGTAACAAAAAATATCTGGTCAACCACCGATCTTCAGAGATCGTTGGTATAAATAATGATCCCAACGGCTCAAGAAAAGTGATGGCAGTGCAAACAACTATACAATACTTAGTCATTTGTAGGAGAAGAAAAGTGAAAAATATGGCAATAAATATAAATAGCTGTGGACTGCACTACAGCACAAATTGCAGATAGCGGCAGCAATATAACAATTGCCGACATAATCTGAACGCTGGATATTGGAGCCAGCGACCTAACAAGAATGAGCTCTATTCAGCCCCGCAGAGTAAACTGCAGTGTAACACAATAGATTGTATATGCCGGTGCAAGCTAATATATAATAAAGGATTTTAAAGAAAAGTAAAATATACAATAAAATTATATATAAATAATAATGAAAGCTTATGCCACAAACGAGAGTCAGATGATTTTGACAAAAAGCAAACCATTAATGATCGTGCTTGCAAGGCTTGATGTTTAGAACAACATACATAATGTAAAATAACATATAGTAAGGTACTAAAATACATGGACTTTTGCTTCTAGTACTGCTAGTTGCATAATGCATCTAGCTCCCCGCTGATGGGATAATATCAAAAAGTCCGATCCAGGGTATCTAAAAAAAAAAAAAAGCAATGGTAAATGAGAGGAATAAATGTTCAAGGTTTCCAGAGGAATATGTTGCTTCCAAGGGGAGGATATGATCCCAGAAAAGGCAAGTTACACAATCTGCATGCAGCACGAAGAACCAGGGAGCCTGTGTTCTGGCCGGTAGTGTCCCTGGTAAGTGCTGGGAAGCTGGACTTTGACTATGAGTCAGAGTGTGACATCACAACCTGCAAGTATGGAAGCCTGGTTGGTCAATAATAATCTACATGTTTCATAAATCCCTATGCCATGCTATAGTGATAATGCTATATACCCCTCAGTCCTGATAGCAATACATATCCTCAGCATTTATGCTTCTAGTTTTTGAACATTTGTTTAGCATTGTACAGTGTTGTTCAGTGATTATAATCAAAATATAAATGTATATTTATTAAATAAGTTAAAATACCATGAATATAAGTACAGAAAATATGTATATATTAAATATATGCCAGAATATGCAATAACTTGTAAACAATAACATATATAGAATAAAATGTTTATTCAATGTAGTTACATAAAATTAATTAAAATTATGCGTGAATATGGCAAATAAGGAATGAAAAATAAAAGGAGCAAAAAATGTAAATAGGCATTACAATCATTTACAGGCACTGAAATGCAAATAGTTCTATATCATGATTTAGAAAGAACTCGTAATGGATCTCATTGAAGAAGTCAATAAAGTACCTCCAAAGGGCCATGCCCCCCAATAGCTTGCCTTCCAGGATGATGGTATGCTCTTCCAATTTCCCAATATAAAAATTAGCATAGCTGGGGGTGAACTTGGTCCCCATAGCGGTACCCCGCATTTCGAGAGAGTTCTTCTCATTGTATGCAAAATAATTATACAATATAATAAACCGGATACTATCAATAATAAATCTAGACTCCCTGGTATGATATTTCCAACTTGAGAAAGAATTGAACTGTCTCACATTCCCTATTCTGTTCAATTACAGTATATAGTGAGGTGACAGCTAATGTTTCCAAGATATATCCTTGTTCCCAAACAGTTATGTCATATTTCAATAATATGATTGGTATGCTGTGAGTTGGGTGACATGTGGCTGAGGGTAAGTGTCCATATATCTATGTAGAATAGCAGTCAAACTGGAACTGGAAATGATAGGTCACCCCAATGGATTTGTGGTATTATGTATTTTGGGAATGTGATAGAATACTGCCAACCTTGGAGTTTTATTTTATACAAACTCAAACTTATTATTATTTAATATACCGTCCCTTCATTCCCTATTCACTAGTACTTCTAATTCCCTAAAATTTCTTTGTGGTGGCCTGTTTTCACCTTCTTGACTGGGCCAAATTTTTCAAATCTGACGTGTCACTTTATGTGGTAAACTCTGAAATGCCTCCACATATCCCAGTGATTTTGAGACTGTTTTCATTAGACATTCTGCTCAACGATAGTAGTAAATTTAGGTTGATATGATTAGCTTTTATTTATGAAACTATCTAAAATGTAACCATTTTGAAAAATTTGTTTGAATTTTTATGCCCTTAAAAAAGATGGTCATACCAGACAAAATAGTTTTGTTTTCACATATCTAATTTAAATCATCATCATTCTTGAAACAATTTTTTTTTTTGCTAGGATGTTAGAAGGGCAGCAATTTTTTCAATGAAATATATAAAACCTAGATTTTTAAGGACCACTTCATTTTTTAAATGACTTTGAGGGGTCTATATGTCAGAAAACCCAAAAACAAGACCCCATTTTAAAATCTGCACCCCCCAACATATTAAGAAAATACATCCAGAAAGTTTAACCCTTTAAGTGTTTCACAGAAATCAAAGAAATCTGTAGGAAAGAAATGAAAAATTCCTTTTTTTTTTACTAAAATGTTGCTTTAGCCCTAAATTTTTCATTTTCACAGGGGCATAAGGAGAACATGGACACCATAATCTATTGTTTAATTTCTCGATATACGATACCCCATATGTGCTCAGAAACTACTGTTTGAGCACTTGGCAGGGCTAGAAAGGGAAGGAGCTCTATTTAATTTTTGCAGCCTCAATTTGGCTGGTACAGGTTGTGGACACCATGTTGCATTTGCAGAGCCCCTGAGATGCCAAAACAGCTAAATTCCCCCACAAGTGACTCCATTTTGGAATTCATAGACAGGCATGATGATTATATTAAACCTACAGGTGCTTCACAGCGTTTTATAATATTGGATTGTGAAAATTAAATATTACATTTTCTGTCATGAAAATGTTGCTCTAGCCCCAAATTTCACATTTTCGCAAGGGTAACGAGAGATTGCACAACAAAATTCAGGGTCCATTTTCTCCTGAGTACGCTGATACCCCACATATTGTCGAAAACTAGTGGTTTTTTTGCAAACAGCAGGGTCCGCAAGGGAAGGAGCACCATTTGACTTTTGGAAGCAATTTTTGCTGGAACAGATTGCGGACGCCATGTCGCATTTGGAGAGCCCCCAAAGTGCCAAAACTGTAGATGCCCCCCACAAGTGACCCTATTTTGGAAACTGCACACCTTGAGGAATTTTTCAAGGAGTGTAATGAGTATTTAAAATCAATAAGTGTTTTGCAGAATTTTATAATACTGCGCCATGAAAATGATTACTTTTTTCCATAAAAATATTGTTCTAGCCCAAAATTTCTGATTTTCACAAGGTCAACAAGAGCAAATGGTCCCCACAGTTTGTTGTGCAATTTCTCCTGACTATGCTGATTCCCCATATGTGGTCAGAAACTACTGTTTCGACACACGGCATGACTGAGAAGAGAAGGAGCACTGTTTGATTTTTAGGACGCAAATTTGGCTGTACTAGATTTCAAATGCCATGTTGCATTTGTAGTGCCCCTCAAATGCCAAAACGGCAAAAGTCCCCCAAAAGTGACCCTATTTTGGAAACTATATTTTTCATGTAATTTAGTCTAGGAGAGTAGTGAGCATCTTGAACCCACAGATGCTTCCTTCACATCATTTTATAATATTGGGCCATGAAAATTAAATATTAGTTTATCCATGAAAATGTTGCTTTAGCCCCAAATTATTCATTTTTGCAAGGTTAAACAAGCAGCGGTGGTGCAAACTGTTACATAAGGAGCTTGACTGTAACTTAAGCTGATGGAGCTAATACGTAGAGATGCTAGTTTTTTGGGTTAAAGTGTTTAGTTATTTTCAACTGCGGTATTCACTATGGGTGATTAGTACTGCGATTACCATTCATTAAAAAGTGCTTTTTGAGAGCTAATTTACTAATGTATTGTTTAATACTAATAAAAGCATAACATTTAATGTTGTTGAAGTTGCAAACTTTAGTTCTTTACATAGTAGAAATCCTTCCTCTTTATTTAAGATACGAGTTATAGCTGCCCAAATTAAATATTTTTGTCATTTGTTAGAGAGACTATATGTGACTATTTTTCTAGTGAGTCCCTGTCTTTTCCTACCTCTTTTCTTTTATTTGAGGTCTTGTGTTATAAGGATATGAACATGCTGCCCAAGTTTCCCCAGTGAAGAAACACGTTTTATTGTTGAAGTGTGTGTAATGTGAATTGTGCTATGTGCTAGTAATGTCATTAATATGTGTGTGGTATGACTATAGGAAGTGTTAGAGTTAAAGGAAGGTGACTGTTTCCTGCTAGGAAGGGCATGGAGTGCTTACTGAGTGGACCACATTCTGGCCCTAAATGAGAGGAGACTGAAGAGAAGGGATAGCGAGATCCGGAGCATAAGGCCACGGCCCCACTATCAGTATTCGGTCAGTATTTTTTCTCAGGAGTGGGAGCCAAAACCAGGAGTGGGTGATAAATGCAGAATTGCTGCACTTGCTTCTATTATACCTTTTCTCTGATTGTTCCTCACTTGGTTTTGGCTCTCACTCCTGAGAAAAAATACTGACCGAATACTGACAGTGGGTCCATGGCTTAAGTGACAGAGTGAGACAGGGTGGCCTTCCAGACATGGGTCCTAGGAGAGAACGACCAGACACGAAACCACAAGCTTACAATACTGGCAGGTAAAAGGCCTAAGCAGGTATGAATGCGTATGACTAGTGAAGAGTCCCAAGCGGGAGTTCCAGGGCTCCAGTTGTGGAAATTCACTGACAGAGGACCAACAACTCAAATATTTAAACCACCCAAATTACCAAAAATCACTGACTGAGGTTGAATACAATTAATCAAAATACTAATACTTTATTACAATAATTTAAATTACAATGAACTTTTCTACTGTACTTTATGCAGTCTATCCTGTATGACCAACTAATTCATCAGGGTACTCTGGATACTAATATTATCCTAAACCAATCACCCAATGTGTTTACATATCCAACACTTAGATATATGCTTATATCCCTGGTTAACAACTCCTAAGCAAGTATCGCATATTCCCATAGATCAAGCGGATAAATATTATTGCACTTTGCCCTCTATAGGTATCCAAATGTGGACCACTGATGCATAATCAAAGTCTTATATACTGTACACTGTGTTCCAAATTATTATGCAAATAATATTTTCTCAGATTTTCCCAAATTACCTATATGAATTGCAGTCATTGTAATTTTCCAGTCAAATAACTATTAGAGTACAATTGAAAGGTTTTTGTACAAACTGCCTATGATAACAGTATAATTTAAAAAAAATAAAAAACTCAAACTGCACTCAAAATGCATGTTCCAAATTATTATGCACAGCAGAGTTTTCAACCTTTTCATTTTAATAAAGAACAAAAAAATGGTCATTTTTGAAATTATAAGCATTAGCAGGTTATTACAAACTGAAATCAAACAGTTTTCAACTCAAAACTTTATTCTAGGTGATGTTACATTTGCACATAGGACCCCTTGTTCGAAAGGAGCTTCTGAACTCTCTCGTCCATTGAATTTGTCAAGTTTTGGATGGTTTCTGCTTCAATTGTTTTGCATGAGGACAGAATACCCTCCCAGAGCTGTTGCTTAGATGTGAACTGCCTCCCGCCATCATAGACACTCCTTTTGATGATGCTCCAGAGGTTCTCAATGGGGTTGAGTTCAGGGGAGCATGGGTGCCACACCATAAGTTTGTCCCCTTTTATGCCCATAGTAGCCAGAGATGCAGATGTGTTATGTGCAGCATGAGACGGGGCATTATCATGCATGAAAATGATCTTGCTGCGGAATGCACGGTTCTTCTTCTTGAACCATGGAAGGAAGTGCTGTTTGAGAAACTCAACATACTTTATGGAGTTAATCTTTTCCCCTTCAGGGATCCTAAAAAGGCTGACAATCTCTCTCCCTATGATTCCAGCCCAAAACATTACTCCACCTCCTCCTTGTTAGCGCCGTAGCCTTGTTTGCATGGGGTGTCCATCAACCAGCCATCCTCCACTCCATCCATCTGACCATCGAGATCATTTCATGCATGATAATGCACCGTCTCATGCTGCACATAACACATCTGCATCTCTGGCTGATATGGGCATGAAAGGGGACAAACTTATGGTGTGACACCCATGCTCCCCTGACCTCAACCCCATTGAGAACCTCTGGAGCATCATCAAAAGGAGTGTCTATAATGGCGGGAGGCAGTTCACATCTAAGCAACAGCTCTGGGAGGGTATTCTGTCCTCATGCAAAATAATTAAAGCAGAAACCATCCAAAACCTGACAAATTCAATGGATTAGAGAGTTCAGAAGCTCCTTTCGAACAAGGGGTCCTATGTGCAAATGTAACATCACCTAGAATAAAGTTTTGAGTTGAAAACTGTTTGATTTCAGTTTGTAATAACCTGCTAATGCTCATAATTTCAAAAATGACCATTTTTTTGTTCTTTATTAAAATGAAAAGGTTGAAAACTCTGCTGTGCATAATAATTTGGAACATGCATTTTGAGTTCAGTTTGAGTTTTTTATTTTTTTAAAAATATACTGTTATCATAGGCAGTTTGTACAAAAACCTTTCAATTGTACTCTAATAGTTATTTGACTGGAAAATTACAATGACTGCAATTCATATAGGTAATTTGGGAAAATCTGAGAAAATATTATTTGCATAATAATTTGGAACACAGTGTATATATAAATTCAGCGACTACAGTCCACTGATGGGAAATATTCATAACACTAAATTAACAGTGCTACACTCCTCCTCCAGTTGTGGAAAGAACATGTGGACCTGCAGAACAAGTAGATGACATTTGTTGATCAGGGCTGTAGTGTTAAAGCTGGGTTGTGGTGAAGTAGGGAGAAACAGCGGATATAGAGATCCCTGTAGTATACTATTAAGGAAGGAAACTGTGTGAGAATGCTTCAAGTTGTAAAGGAAACGTTCGCAAAACTTTGTACCCACTGCCCCTTGTATACAACCCTCACCAAGTTACCGTTAAGAAT
Organism: Phyllobates terribilis; assembly: GCF_046119375.1. NCBI lineage: Eukaryota > Metazoa > Chordata > Amphibia > Anura > Dendrobatidae > Phyllobates > Phyllobates terribilis. The sequence goes on from NW_027362764.1 coordinate 716,884,067, forward strand.
ATAATTTGTTTTTGAATGGAGGTCTCCCTCCTTTAACTGTGAAACATCTGGTCCTGACAAACCCACAACTATGGTTACCATCGCTCAGCACAAATATAATGCCTTCACAGCACGACTCCACCACACACTCAGCCAGGACACCTCCAATTTCATGTAACGTGTTGGGGCGCCTCAGACTAGTGCCTTGCCCATGGCTACCATGCCACATTAGTGTGTTACGCCAAAAAAGTCTTGATCAATGGTGCTTTTCCCGTTTTGATCAATATTTTTATTAGTGTATTCATTATTTTTGGTTGCTATAGTTGGAATTTTTGTTTGGGAAGCTTATATTCGTAGAGGTAGAATTATAATAAAGTATAGTGTGTTCCTTATTTGATACAAGTATTTCTTTCATTACAGTAAAAACAGTAGCAGTATCATGATGTCTTACTGTTGTGCGGTCATTACTGTGTATAGTAGATCTTATTATTTCACCATTGGTGCTGAGGGGGGTTTCACATATTATATTACTAGGTGCCAAGGTAGCGTATATGGGAAACTGTTTGTGTAATGATTGGTCAGACTCCACATCCAAAGTGATAGCATCACAATCTTCAAAAGTGATACAATTATTCTTGAATATAACGCTGTTAGTCGAAATAGATAATAACCTGCTTAGTCTCAGGTAAAGAGTCTCCATAGGTCTCCTTATTCGTGAGCAATATGCATGGTGAGAGGGGTACTGTGTTAGGGTCGAGGCTACTGTTATCTATGTTGGTGTTATCATAGATAGAAAATTCTAAAAGGTGCCCTTAAGCTGGCCATGCACATTAGATGACTGTCAGCCGAACAATATTTCAGCCGATAGATCACTTGACAGCCATCTCAGCCGGCTCTCCCATACACAGGAACGCTCATTCGGCCGAGCTCTCCTGTGTTCTCTATGAGAAAGCAACTGACTGACACGTTGGCCGGCGTCCTACCTCAGGGAGAAGAATGTGATTGGCAGTCCGAAATTAACATGTGCGATCGACATCTCTACTGATGGAGGTGGTCGGCACCACCATGCACATTTGTTCTCTGAGACCCCCACCAATTCCAAGAATGAGGCCTTGAAGAACCCCGTCTGAATGGAGCAGTGGTTGAGTATGGACTCATCTGTGTTAAGTACTTGTCCCAGATCTGAGCATTGCTTCCCTCACCCCTGGCCGTTAAACTTTGTTGTACTCCACATCGGGCGTTGCAGATGGCTTGGCATGATCCCGTGTGATCACCAGCCTGGGCCTATATAAGCCTCGCCAAGACACACACCTGTTTATTGGTATTAAGACTTTAGTTTGTCTGTGTATAGTTCCCTCTCTGTGGTCTTCTAAGACGTCTCCTGTCTGCCTGCGGCTTCCAATACCTCTGCTGTCTGCGGCGTCCAGCACTTCTACTAACTGTTTCCTGCGTGCCTCACCTTCTTGCTGCATCAGTGCCTGTTTGCCCACCTGGATCTTGGCATTGGAGGATCCACCTCACCAGGTGAACTTAACACTTCGCCCCATTCATTACCAATGAGACCCCTGAAGATAACCGAACGCAGCATTAAACTGTTCCTTGCCAGTTCCATGGAGCGCATGCCCGACCACTGCTCCATTCAGACGAGGCCCTTCAGAGCCTTCTTAGGATTAGTGGGGGTCTCGGCAATTGGTAAGGTAGTCTATGGATAGAGGATTACTTCCAAACTTGGTTCAACCCTTTTAAGTCTTTATGTTCATGAATACAGTGACAGAATTACAATAACAATGTCACTCAAGCTGCACAGTAAGATCTCATTTAGAAGACCATCTTCTGTAAATGTAATAAAGGATAGTTCTTCCATCGGTGTGGCATCTTTTTTTTCTTATATGTAAAACAAAACATAAAATAAGTCAAGCTCCTCATTCCAATTAGGCAGTAAAAAAAACTCTACTTATCTACATATATCCATGTTATTTTAACCTATTTAATAAGTATATATTTTAATTTACTATAACCAACACACAATACTATACAAGGCTAAACAATTATTCAAAAACCAGATGCACCAATTCTGAGGATATGCATTGCCATCAGGCCTGAGGGGTATATAGCACTATCACTCTAGCACTTTCCCCTGATGGAAGAAACAATGATTTTCAAAATGCATAGATTATTATGGACCAACCAAACTTCCATACTTGCAGGTTTTGTCGTCACACGCCGATTCACAGTCATGGTCCGACTTCCCATCAATTACCAGGGACCCCACCGGCCAGAACACAGGCTCCCTGGTTCTTCTTGCTACATGCAGATTGTGTAACTTGCCCTTTTGGGGATCACAGCCGCCCCCTGGAAGCTGCATATTCCTCTGGAAACCTTGAACATTTATTAATCTCATTTACCATTGTTTTTTTTTTTTTTAAGATACCCATGATCGCACTTTTTTATATTATCCCATCAGTGGGGAGCTAGATGCATTATGTACCTAGCAGTACTAGAAGCACAAGTCCATGTATTTTAGTACCTTACTATATGTTATTTTTACATTATGTACGTTGGTCTAAACTTCCAGCCTTGCAAGCACGATCATTAATGGTTTGCTTTTTGCCAATACTATCTTGCTCTAGTTTGTGGCATAAGCTTTTATCATTATTTATCAATAATTTTATTGTGTATATTTTACTTTTCTTTAAAATCCTTTATTATATATTAGCTTCCATCCTTGGGTACAATTTCAATATACCTGAAGGTGCATTGTTCATCTGTACAAACAATTATACGCAAGTACAAACAAGATGGGAATGTCCAGCCATCTTACCGCTCAGGAAGGAGACGGGTTCTATGTCCCAGAGATGAACGTGCTTTGGTCCGACATGTGCAAATCAACCCAAGAACAAAAGCCAAAGACCTTGTGAAGATGATGGCGGAAGCAGATAAGATTGTGTCAATATCCACAGTGAAACAAGTACTGTATCAACATGAACTAAAAGGCCACTCTGCCAGGAAGAAGCCATTACACCAAAACAAGCATAAAAAAGTCAGATTAATGTTTGCAAATGCACACAGGAACACAGACCTTAATTTTTGGAGACATGTCCTGTGGTCTGATGAACCTAAAATTTAACTTTTTGGGCATAATGACCATCGTTACGTTTGGAGGAAAAAGGGAGAAGCTTGGAAGCCTAAGAACACCATCCCAACTGTGAAACACGGGGGTGGCAGCATCATGTTGTGGGGTGGTTTTGCTGCAGGAGGGACTGGTGCACTTCACAAAATAGATGGCATCATGAGAAAAGAAGATTATGTGGCAATACTGAAGCAACATTTCAAGACATCAGGCAGGAAGTTAAAGCTTGGGCGGAAATGAGTCTTCCAAATGGACAATGACCCGATGCATACTGCCAAAATGGTAACAAAGTGGCTTAAGGACAACAAAGTCAATGTTTTGGAGTGGCCATCACAAAGCCCTGATCTCAATCCTATTGAAAATTTATGAGCAAGGCGACCTACAAATCTGGATCAGTTACACCAGTTTTGTCAGGAGGAATGGGCTCAAATTCCGACCAACTATTGTGAGAAGCTTGTGGAAGGATATCCCAAACGTTTGACCCAAGTCATTCAGTTTAAGGGCAATGGTACCAAATACTAATGAAATGTACGTAAACTTTGGACTCTGCAATAAGTCATAAAATGTCTTAAACATTCTCTCTCTCTCTCATTATTCTGACATTTGGAAAATATAAAAAATGATGGTAATCCTAACTGACCTAAAACGGGAAAGGTTTATTCTGATTTCATGTCAGATATTGAGAAAAACATGCATATGTGTCTTTTTATATAGTGTATGTAAACTTATGGTTTCAACTGTACATCATTTTGGGATCATTATTTATACCAACTATCTGAAAAGCGGGTGTTGCCCTGATCATCTTTGGTCCTACACTTTTCTTGACTTTTGTTTTTTTTTCCCCAAATTCTTCACAATGGCGCATGGGATTCATGAATTTCACACACAGACCAGTCTTTAACTGGTTTTGTGCGACTTTTTCCCACTAGAAAGTCATATTTAGCTGCACAGTTCGCAAAATGTAAAAAAAATGCAATTAGTGATGTCCCAGATTTGCTTGACGGGAGACAAGTCTGTAGATGTTGCAGGCTATGTTTAAACCACGCAGGATGCTCACAGTAGTACGAGCCACATGCAACTTGGTGTTGTCATGTAGTGTTTAGAGAAATGGCTATACCATTGGTTCCATGACCAAGTCAATGTATCGCTGAGCTGTTAGTGCGACTGGAATGAAGACTAGAGGAATCCGGCTACTGTACATTATGCCTCCTCACAACATCTACCTGAAAATACCACCGGTGTTACGATCCCTTGTGAGGTACTCTTCGTGGTGTTTCCTACTTGATCTCGTCAGACTCGAAGAATAGAGTATAGTGATCTATTGTGTACTGCTAGTGGAATTAGAAGTCACATACCGAGCCTAAGGCGTCAACAGTATCTACACAAATCATCAGCAGGTGTTTATGTGATATTAGGCTACAAGACAGACGTCCGACTACATGTGACATCATGCCACCGCTCTCAAAAGCTATCATTATGCAGAGCAAGATGGTAAATAGAGGTCTATCCTCTTTGAGATTGGTCTGGAGACCACGGCAGCAACACCATAAAGAGACCTTCAGGAGAGAACGTGAAAGTGTCCCAGGAGCCTTTTTTTCAACGCAACAACCACAGGCCGCATGTTGCTTGTGCTACTGTGAGCAGCCTGTGTGCCCCAAATGTTCTAAGATGGCTTCAGCAGCTCCAGACTTTATTTTTACTCAAATTAGTTTATTCAAAACTTAATACACTCCACATAAAAAACTACTACATCTAGTATTTTGTATGACCTCTAAATTCATTTTTCTAAATGCATGGTGTCTACAGTGAAACATGGTGGTGGCAGTGTCCTTCTATGGGGCTGCGTGAGTGCTGCTGCTATCGGGGAGCTACATTTCATTTATTATATCATGAATTCACAGATGTACTGCTCTATATTGAAAGAGAAGATGCTGCCATCACTCCGTGCCCTTGGTAGACGTGCTCTTTTCCAACATGACAAGAATCCAAAACACACATCTGTTACATTTCTGAAGAAGAAGAGGGTTAAAGTGATTCAGTGGCCAAGTGTCTCCTGATCTGAACTCAACCGAACACTTATGGGGAATTCTGAAGAGACTAGTTGTTATCGCTGTCCAACCAGCATCCAGGCTTTAAAAGAACTTGTTCTTGAAGAATGGAAAAACACAGATGTTGCAATATGCCGCCAACTTGTTCATGCATTGAAGACTTTCATGCTGTCCTTAAAAATCATAGAGGTCATACAAAATACCAAATGTACCGGAAATTTTTGATATGGGGTGTATTTTTTTTCATTTTACTTTATTATGCATATTCTTGATTGTAAATGGGCAATCAGAGGCGCTCCAGGTACAGGGAAAACAGCCCTTGAGAAGTTCCATAGGAAGATCTTGACCAGCTAGCAAGGACCCAGTAGTTCTGCCAAGGTGGTCAAACACTCGCTGATCGTGTGATAGCTGGGTCTTGTTTGTGCCTGCAAAAAAGGAAGACAGAAGTGGTAATAAACCGCTTCTGTCTTCTCAAGGTTGAGCAGGACGAGAACACTGCAGATCCTCATAGCAGGACTGAAGATGCAACAAGTAAGTCGTCACACTGGGTATCTTTAGGGTACTATGCAGTGTGAGCTCAGCCAGTCAGTGACATTCTCACGTTGCTCAGTGCTACACGGTAGATAAGAGGGGATGTCCTAGGGAGCGTTATGATGGCAGTGTGAGACCTTCAGCGGACCTCCCGGGTCTGCAGGATTGTCCACCCATTCCATTTATTGCTATTGCTACTTGAGTTTGGTCCTTTGTACAGACTGGTCAAAAGTTACGCAGTGTTCCACATGCTATCTCTCTCTCTGGCCAGTAATTTGCATACAACAAAACTGTGTTCCTAACTTGTGGATCAAGTCCTATCCTAAAATATTGTGATATCCTAAATTATTGTATTCACTGGTTCATTCTGAATTTTCTATTTCACGTGGACTCTAAGTACATGAAATCCCATAAACTGCATCTAAATCTCTAATGGAGGCAGCAGCAAACACCACACTCCTAATGGAATCCAGTATTTGTGTAGAAATGATACATGATGCTTCCAACGTATCAGGATAAAGCCGCCATTGTTGAAAGTGCACTCTGCTAAACGCTGGAAACCACTCGGGAAACAGCAGTGAAGTCAGGCCGCATACGAGATGCTTTTGTATGGTGCCTGAAAATAAGCTCTGACGAGGCGGAGGGGGGAGAAAAGTGCAATTATGCTTGGCACACGATAAAGGGGTATTTATAAGGGCTAAATGCTTTGTAGCCACTTTGTGCACTGAATCACGACAGGAATTGTTTAGTATAAAATAGAATTCGATTTTCTTCTCTCCAATATTCACGGAAATGGCTAAAACTTTGTAATTGTACAGTCTAAACTATGTAGAAGTACTAAAAGTTCTCATCCAGAATAGTCAACAAATACTAGAGATCTCCAAAGACAAGTTACTCAGGGTTTTAAATAGAAATTTGCTAGCAGGTAGATATATCTTATATGCCCACAAAACAGAGGAAATGTTACATGATGGCTATACAAATAAATGGCCATCCACATAACAAAAGGACTGGCATGACCCTGCTTATGGAGGGGGAGCCTGTAGCTTCTGCATGATATTTGCACATTTATTACCGGATGTCATTATATGATTATAATAACGTAATTCATAATATAAACGGAATCAAACTTAAAGAGGTCACTTTTTTCCTTTGGATAGGTCAACAATATCTGATCAGTGAGGGGTGCGACACCCAGCACCCCACCGATCAGCTGTCACCAGCTCCGGCTGAAGTTCTTCGATGTTACCGGAACACTTAATTTCTCTAGTGGCCATACCAGGTACTGCAGATCCACCCACTATTGTGATATATGATGGAGTTGATGTGTTCTGGCAGGATCCAAAAACTTTCGGTGCCAGTAACAGCTGATGTCAGGAGTCGCGCCCCCACCGATCAGGTCTTCATGGCCTGTCCTAAGGGCTCGTGCACATTACTGTATTTTTGGTCTTAATGCGATCTGACAAAACATCAGATCACACTCAGACCAATGTTATTCTATGGGGCAGTGAACATGTCCAATTTTTTCCTTGGACCAAGTTAGTCCGAGAAAAATATCACATCATTCCCGAGTTGGATCCGATTATCTGATCTCACTCGGCCATGCAAGTTAATGAGTGCGTGGGAAACATCAGACTGCACTAGGTGACATCGGACCGCACTCGGATGGCAGCGATTTTCACAGGTTTTCAGAATGGAGAAGATGAAGACATCTCTTTTTTTCCATCTTCTCATCCGAGAAAATCGGAGCACACTATGGTCACACTCTTTGCATAATCGGCCCGATTCTCTCGGATGAGAGAAAATACTTTCATGTGACCCTATCCATAAGATAAGCCATCAACCAGAAAGTAATAGCCAATCCCTTTAAATTCTCTTTAATGGTTTTAACCCTTTAAGGATCGGGTGATTTTTCATTTGTGTTTTAATTTCCATCTCCCCTTCCTTCAAGAGCGATAACTTTTGTTTTTACTTCATCCATCTACATGGCCGCCTGAGAGCTTGTTTTTTGCAAGACGAGTTGTAGTTTTCAATGACACCATTTCACTTTACTATCTAATGTACTAAAAAATAGGGAAAAATGTCAAGTTTGATGACCGTGGTTAAATTTTTTTAGTTCCGTCATAGTTTTTTTTTTAAAGTTTCAGTTTTACAACTTTTCTTTGCATGGTAAAAGTGACCAGTCAATATCATTCGTCAGGTCATCATGAATACAGCAATAAGAATTTTTTATTAACATTTAATCATTATTATTGTAGCATTTAAAAAAATTCAGAACTTCCGGCATTTGTTCTTTTTTCTCTTTTAAGGCATTTACTGTACGGGTTAATTACTTTTAGATTTGAATAGATCAGGATTTTACAGACATGGCGATACCAATATATTTAATTTTGTTTCTTAATTTTTAAATTGGGAAAAGGGGGGTACTTGGGGTGTTGTCAAAGTGGTCTGGGAATCTCTATACAGTCAGCCCTGGGTATTAAGAAAGAAACACTAGAGCTGTCACTATGCCTCAGTTTGTTGTTAGCATACACTCAGTATTGCTCTAGTTTTTGTCATAAATGCAGAAGTGTGCTGATAATAATACGTCATAACTTAAAGGGGTCGTCTGGTCCTAAGGTGCAAGTCTGCAGTCACGCTATGCGACTGCAGATTTGTGCATCCTCACATCACGCGTACTATGAGGATTCTCCGGTGCTGGGATTGGCGGGTGCATGAAAGTCACTGCAGACTTGTAGCTTAAGACCAGGCAACCCCTTTAAAAGACCACTATTATTTCAACAAACATTGCATAAATCAATAGTACAAGCACATATAAGAAACTTTGCAGTGCATCTTATCAGATAAATAGGCTTTTTTTTTCTCCACTTGTTAGGCATTTATCTCGTCCCATCCGCCTCCTGAACTCATAGTTCACTCTGAAAAACAGCTAAAATCTGCCTCAAAATAAGAGATCTTCCAGCTCACTGAGAGATCAGATTACAACAGCCTGTTGAATTCTATAGAGATTGGAGGCAAAAGGAGGAGGGAGGAACAGAGTGAGAGTAGCAGAGGCACACAGACTGTGCTGCAGCTGCTTTCTAGTAAGTGTTTTATCTCAGGTTTGCACTGGATTCACAGCTACACTGCTCAGTACTGCAGTATAATGTCTTCCATACTGTTGTTGCTTATGAACATGTGCTACTCAGAGATAGGAGATACATAACACACACTTCAAAATGGCCGCCATGGTCGCCACGCATCTGGAAAAGTTTTCCCCCTCCCATATACTAATGTGCCACAAACAGGAAGCTGATATCACTAACCATTTCCATTTTATTTAGGTTTATCCATATAAATGGCCCACTCTGTTTATGTACAGTACAGACCAAAAGTTTGGACAAACCTGCTCATTTAAAGATTTTTCTGTATTTTCATGACTTTGAAAATTGTACATTCACACTGAAGGCATCAAAACTATGAATTAACACATGTGGAATTATATAGTTAACAAAAAAGTGTGAAACAACTGAAAATATGTCTTATATTCTAGGTTCTTCAAAGTAGCCACCTTTTGCTTTGATGACTGCTTTGCACATTCTTGGCATTCTCTTGATGAGCTTCAAGAGGTAGTCACCGGAAATGTTTTTCACTTCCCAGGTGTGCCCTGTCAGGTTTAATAAGTGGGATTTCTTGCCTTATAAATGGGGTTGGGACCATCAGTTGTGGTGTGCAGAAGTCAGGTGGATACACAGCTGATAGTCCTACTGAATAGACTGTTAGCTGCTTTTTTCTTGCCATAATACAAATTCTAAGTAAAGAAAAACAAGTGGCCATCATTACTTTAAGAAATGAAGGTCGGTGAGTGCGAAAAATTGGGAAAACTTTGAAAGTGTCCCCAAGTGCAGTTGCAAAAACCATCAAGCGCTACAAAGAAACTGGCTCACATGAGGACCGCCCCAGGAAAGGAAGACCAAGAGTCACCTCTGCTTCTGAGGATAAGTTTATCCGAGTCACCAGCCTCCGAAATCGCAGGTTAACAGCAGCTCAGATTAGAGACAAGGTCAATGCTATACAGAGTTCTAGCAGCAGACACATCTCTACAACAACTGTTAAGAGGAGACTTTGTGCAGCAGGCCTTCATGGTAAAATAGCTGCTAGGAAACCACTGCTAAGGACAGGCAACAAGCAGAAGAGACTTGTTTGGGCTAAAGAACACAAGGAATGGACATTAGACCAGTGGAAAATCTGTGCTTTGGTCTGATGAATCCAAATTTGAGATCTTTGGTTCCAACCACCGTGTCTTTGTGTGACGCAAAAAAAGGTGAACGGATGGACTCTACATGCCTGGTTCCCACCGTGAAGCATGAAGGAGAAGGTGTGATGGTGTGGGGGTGCTTTTCTGGTGACACTGTTGGGGATTTATTCAAAATTGAAGGCATACTGAACCAGCATGGCTACCACAGCATCTTGCAGCGGCATGCTATTCCATCCGGTTTGCGTTTAGTTGGACCATCATTTATTTTTCAACAGCACAATGACCCCAAACACACCTCCAGGCTGTGTAAGGGCTATTTGACCAGGAAGGAGAGTGATGGGGTGCTACGCCAGATGACCTGGCCTCCACAGTCACCAGACCTGAACGCAATCGAGATGTTTGGGGTGAGATGGACCGCAGAGTGAAGGCAAAAGGGCCAACAAGTGCTAAGCATCTCTGGGAACTCCTTCGAGATTGTTGGAAGACCATTTCCGGTGACTACCTCTTGAAGCTCATCAAGAGAATGCCAAGAGTGTGCAAAGCAGTCATCAAAGCAAAAGGTGGCTACTTTGAAGAACCTAGAATATAAGACATATTTTCAGTTGTTTCACACTTTTTTGTTAACTATATAATTCCACATGTCTTAATTCATAGTTTTGATGCCTTCAGTGTGAATGTACAATTTTCATAGTCATGAAAATCTTTAAATGAGAAGGTGTGTCCAAACTTTTGGTCTGTACTGTATGTACATGGGGATAAAGCTATTTCTGTCCATTTTATGTTTTGTATACATTTTTCACCAATATTCCCCTCTCTACATTCTAGCTCTAATTTCCAGTTGTTAGTGGATGGTGACTGGTTGTTATGAAATCTCCCATACACAGGGAAATACATGAGGGATTTCTGCTCTCCTATCTCTGAGCAGCACATGTTCATAAGCAACAACAGTATTGAAGACATTATTCTGCAGTACTGAGCAGTGTAGCTGTGAATCCAGTGCAAACCTGAGATAAAACACTTACTAGAAAGCAGCTGCAGCACAGTCTTTGTGCCTCTGCTACTCTCACTCTGTTCCTCCCTCCTCCTTTCGCCTCCAATCTCTATAGAATTCAACAGGCTGTTGTAATCTGATCTCTCAGTGAGCTGGAAGATCTCTTATTTTGAGAAAGGCAGATTTTAGCTGTTTTTCAGAGTGAACTATGAGTTCAGGAGGCGGATGGGACGAGATAAATGCCTAACAAGTGGAGAAAAAAAAGCCTATTTATCTGATAAGATGTACTACAAAGTTTCTTATATGTGCTTGTACTATTGATTTATGCAATGTTTGTTGAAATAATAGTGGTCATTTAAAGGGGTTGCCTGGTCCTGGTCTGCGGTGTTGCTATCAGTGTGTCAAGAGTAGTGTTGAGCCACCCCCGTAGTGTTCGGGTTCGGTTCGGTTCGTCGAACACCGGGATGTTCGAGGAACTGTTCGTCGAACACCTTAGAACACCGTCGAACACCGTTAAAACCAATGGCAGGCAAACAAAAACACATAGAAACACATAGAAAACACCTTCAAAGGTGTCCAAAAGCTGACAAACTGCTCAGAAGACGCTTTCTTTAAAAAAGCCGGCCGGCAATTCAGCAGCGGCATACACCGGTACCCGACAATTTAGACAAAAAGGAATAGAGCCTCACACATAGATTAGATAGATAGAAACATGTCAGTCACATATATATGAAGTACAGTGACAGTGTTGCTTACTGTACTTGTCATTTAGTGTAAAGGATTTATTAAAAAATATAATAGTGTTTTCATGCACTGTCTCTTTAAAAAAGCCGGCCGGCAATTCAGCAGCGGTATCCGACAATTTATAACAGACAGAATAGAGCTTCACACATAGATTAGATAGATAGAAACATGTCAGTCACATATATATGAAGTACAGTGACAATGTTGCTTACTGTACTTGTCATTTAGTGTAAAGGATTTATTAAAAAAAGTAATAGTGTTTTCATGCACCGTCTCTTTAAAAAAGCCGGCCGGCAATTCAGCATCTGTACCCGACAATTTATAACAGACAGAATAGAGCTTCACACATAGATTAGATAGATAGAAACATGTCAGTCACATATATATGAAGTACAGTGATAGTGTTGGTTACTGTACTTGTCATTTAGTATTAAAATAAAGGATTTATTATTAAAAAAAATTGGCGTGAGGTTCCCCTTAATTTTAGTCTCTAGCGGAGGTTAAGCAGACAGCTGGGGCAGATGTTTGAAGCCTGGGAAGGGGGTAATACCCACAGAGCTTCCCAGGCTACTAATATGAGCCCCCAGCTGAATACATAGCCTTTACTAGCTATTAAAATGGGGGACCCCCCAAAAAAAATGACGTGGGGTCCCCCCTAATTTAATAGCTAGCAAAGGCTAGGCAGACAGCTGGGGGCTGATATTAATAGCCCAGGAAGGGTGCCATGAATATTGGCCCCCTCCCAGGCTAGAAACACCAGCCGTCAGCCGCCCCAGAAATGGCGCATTCATAGGATGCGCCAATTCTGGCACTTAGCCTCGCTCTTCCACGCTGCCCTGGTGCGGTGGCAGGGGGTAATAGGGCTGGGGTTGATGTCAGCTTATAATGCCAGCTGACATCAAGCCCAGGTTAGTAATGGAGAGGCGTCTATAAGACACCCCCATTACTAACCCCATAGTCAAAGTTAAAAGAAAACACAAACACCCAGAATAAAGTCCTTTAATTGAAATAAAGACACAATCCTTTATTGTTCTAAATTAAACCATACTTACCATCACGCCCATTCCAGCTGAAGCCAACGATCTCCTGCAATAAAAGAAAAATAATAAAGCAACATCATCCTTACCTTTCCATGGTTCCCACGACAGCTTCAGCTCTGCTACATCGAGATGACAGGCTGGACCGCAGCAGAACGCCGCCATCCAGCCTGTCATCCCGCAGACACTGAGAAGCGCAGGCTTGCTTGCGCTCTGCAGTGTCTGGCTGTGACGGCATAAAGATGAGACGAGTTCATGTCCAATGAACTCGGCGCACCTCATGCACGTCACTGACAGCGTGGGAAAATTCTCACGCTGAAGCGCTGAGTGCAGGAGAATTCTCCCACGCTGTCAGTGACGTGCATAAGGTGAGCTCATGTCCAATGAACTCAGCTCACCTCCTGCACGTCACTGACAGCGTGGGAGAATTCTCCTGCACTCAGCGCTTCAGCGTGAGAATTCTCCCACGCTGAAGCGCTGAGTGCAGGAGAATTTTCCCACGCTGTCAGTGACGTGCATAAGGTGAGCTCATGTCCAATGAACTCAGCTCACCTCCTGCACGTCACTGACAGCGTGGGAGAATTCTCCTGCACTCAGCGCTTCAGCGTGAGAATTCTCCCACGCTGAAGCGCTGAGTGCAGGAGAATTTTCCCACGCTGTCAGTGACGTGCATGAGGTGAGCCGAGTTCATTGGACATTAACTCGGCTCATCTGGATGCCCTCACAGAGAGACACTGTGGAGCGCAAGCAAGCCTGCGCTTCTCAGTGTCTGCGGGATGACAGGCTGGATGGCGGCGTTCTGCTGCGGTCCAGCCTGTCATCTCGATGTAGCAGAGCTGAAGCTGTCATGGGAACCACGGAAAGGTAAGGATGATGTTGCTTTATTATTTTTCTTTTATTTCAGGAGATCGTTGGCTTCAGCTGGAATGGGTGTGATGGTAAGTATGGTTTAATTTAGAACAATAAAGAATTGTGTGTTTATTTCAATTAAAGGACTTTTTTCTGGGTGTTGTGTTTTTTTTAAATACTTTACTAGAAATTCATGGTGGTCATGTCTAATATTGGCGTGACCCCATGAATTTTGGGCTTAGGGCCAGCTGATAATGCCAAGCTGGCCCTAACCCCTTTATTACCCAGTGAGCCACCGCATCAGGGCCCTGGATGAGTTGGGTACAGCGCCAGAAGATGGCGCTTCTATGAACGCGCCATTTTCCGGGGTGGCTGCGGACTGCAATTTGCAGCGGGGGTGGCCCAGAAAGCTTGGGCCTCCCTGCGCTGCGGATTCCAGCCCCCAGCTGCATAGTTGTACCTGGCTGGACACAAAAACAGGGCGAAGCCCCACGTCAATTTTCTTTAAATTATTTCATGAAATAATTAAGAAAAAAAGGGCTTCCCTATATTGTTGTGTCCGGCCAGGTACAAATAGGCAGCTGGTGGTTGGGGGCAGCCCGTTCCTGCCTGCTGCACCTGACTGGACACAAATATAGTGCGAAGCCCCACGTCAATTTTTTTTTAATTATTTCATGAATTTCCTGAAATAATTTAAAAAAATTGAAGTGGGGCTTCGCACTATATTTGTGTCCAGTCAGGTGCAGCAGGCAGGAACGGGCTGCCCCCAACCACCAGCTGCCTATTTGTACCTGGCCGGACACAACAATATAGGGAAGGCCTTTTTTTCTTAATTATTTCATGAATTTCATGAAATAATTAAAAAAAAAATACGTGGGGCTTCGCCCTATTTTTGTGTCCAGCCAGGTACAACTAGGCAGCTGGGGGCTGGAATCTGCAGCGCAGGGAGGCCCAAGCTTTCTGGGCCCCCCCCGCTGCAAATTGCAGTCCGCAGCCACCCCGGAAAATGGCGCGTTCATAGAAGCGCCATCTTCTGGCGCTGTACCCAACTCATCCAGGGCCCTGGTGCGGTGGCTCACTGGGTAATAAAGGGGTTAGGGCCAGCTTGGTATTATCAGCTGGCCCCAAGCCCAAAATTCATGGGGTCACGCCAGTATTAGACATGACCGCCATGAATTTCTAGTAAAGTATTTAAAAAAAACACAACACCCAGAAAAAAGTCCTTTAATTGAAATAAACACACAATTCTTTATTGTTCTAAATTAAACTATACTTACCATCACGCCCATTCCAGCTGAAGCCAACGATCTCCTGCAATAAAAGAAAAATAATAAACCAACCTCATCCTTACCTTTCCATGGTTCCCATGACAGCTTCAGCTCTGCTACATCGAGATGACAGGCTGGACCGCAGCAGAACGCTGCCATCCAGCCTGTCATGCCGCAGACACTGAGAAGAGCAGGCATGCTTGCGCTCCTCAGTGTCTCGCTGTGACGGCATCCAGATGAGCCGAGTTCATGTCCAATGAACTCAGCTCACCTCATGCACGTCACTGACAGCGTGGGAAAATTCTCACGCTGAAGTGCTGAGTGCAGGAGAATTGTCCCACGCTGTCAGTGACGTGCATGAGGTGAGCTCATGTCCAATGAACTCAGCTCACCTCATGCACCTCACTGACAGCGTGGGAAAATTCTCCTGCACTCAGCGCTTCAGCGTTAGAATTCTCCCACGCTGTAAGTGACGTGCATGAGGTGCGCCGAGTTCATTGGACATGAACTCGTCTCATCTTTATGCCGTCACAGCCAGACACTGCAGAGCGCAAGCAAGCCTGCGCTTCTCAGTGTCTGTGGGATGACAGGCTGGATGGCGGCGTTCTGCTGCGGTCCAGCCTGTCATCTCGATGTAGCAGAGCTGAAGCTGTCGTGGGAACCATGGAAAGGTAAGGATGAGGTTGCTTTATTATTTTATTTTTATTACAGGAGATCGTTGGCTTCAGCTGGAATGGGCGTGATGGTAAGTATGGTTTAATTTAGAACAATAAAGAATTGTGTCTTTATTTCAATTAAAGGACTTTATTCTGGGTGTTTGTGTTTTTTTTAACTTTGACTATGGGGTTAGTAATGGGGGTGTCTTATAGACGCCTCTCCATTACTAACCTGGGCTTGATGTCAGCTGGCATTATAAGCTGACATCAACCCCAGCCCTATTACCCCCTGCCACCGCACCAGGGCAGCGTGGAAGAGCGAGGCTAAGTGCCAGAATTGGCGCATCCTATGAATGCGCCATTTCTGGGGCGGCTGACGGCTGGTGTTTCTAGCCTGGGAGGGGGCCAATATTCATGGCTCCCTTCCTGGGCTATTAATGTCAGCCCCCAGCTGTCTGCCTAGCCTTTGCTAGCTATTAAATTAGGGGGGACCCCACGTCATTTTTTTTGGGGGGTCCCCCATTTTAATAGCTAGTAAAGGCTATGTATTCAGCTGGGGGCTGATATTAGTAGCCTGGGAAGCTCCGTGGGTATTACCCCCTTCCCAGGCTTCAAACATCTGCCCCAGCTGTCTGCTTAACCTCCGCTAGAGCCTAAAATTAAGGGGAACCCCACGCCAATTTTTTTAATAATAATTCCTTTATTTTAATACTAAATGACAAGTACAGTAACCAACACTGTCACTGTACTTCATATATATGTGACTGACATGTTTCTATCTATCTAATCTATGTGTGAAGCTCTATTCTGTCTGTTATAAATTGTCGGGTACAGATGCTGAATTGCCGGCCGGCTTTCTTAAAGAGACGGTGCATGAAAACACTATTATTTTTTTTAATAAATCCTTTACACTAAATGACAAGTACAGTAAGCAACACTATCACTGTACTTCATATATATGTGACTGACATGTTTCTATCTATCTAATCTATGTGTGATTCTCTATTCCTTCTATTCTAAATTGTTGGGTACAGATGCTGAATTGCCGGCCGGCTTTTTTAAAGAGACGGTGCATGAAAACACTATTATTTTTTTTGATAAATCCTTTACACTAAATGACAAGTACAGTAATCAACACTGTCACTGTACTTCATATATATGTGACTGACATGTTTCTATCTATCTAATCTATGTGTGATTCTCTATTCCTTCTATTCTAAATTGTCGGGTACCGCTGCTGAATTGCCGGCCGGCTTTTTTAAAGAGACGGTGCATGAAAACACTATTATTTTTTTTGATAAATCCATTACGCTAAATGACAAGTACAGTAAGCAGCACTTTCACTGTACTTCGTATATATGTGGCTGACATGTTTATATCTATCTAATCTATGTGTGAAGCTCTATTCTTTCTGTTCTAAATTGTCGGGTACCGGTGTATGCCGCTGCTGAATTGCCGGCTTTTCATGTTTCACTGTTGGCACTGTTCCCATCGATTTGGGCAATCACTGTAATGCCACAACCACCATGGCTGTGGCATTACAGTGAGTGGCAGACAATCCCTGCATGATTGGTGCTCTAAATAGCACCAGACATGCAGGACACGCTTTTGGTGCACGAACAGTTATCGAACATAACCTCGAACAGCCGAATTTTTTGCAAATCGTTCGGGTTCGTCGAACAACTCGAACACCGCCCAAAACAGCTCGAATTTGAGATTGGCGAACAGTTCTAGTCGAACACCGCTCATCTCTAGTCAAGAGTGGGTGAAGAGGGTTGCATTGACAATCCAACACAATGGGCAGCACTTTGAACACATTTTATAAGTGGTCATAAACTTGTAAATAACTCATGAAAGAATAAAGTTACATTAAAACCAAGCACACCATTGTTTTTCTTATGAAATTCTCAATAAGTTTGATGTGTCACATGACCCTCTTCCCATTGAAAAAAATAAAGTTGGATCCAAAATGGCCAACTTCAAAATGGCCGCCATGGTCACCACCCATCTGGAAAAGTTTTCCCCCTCCCATATACTAATGTGCCACAAACAGGAAGTTGATATCACCAACCATTCCCATTTGATTTAGGTGTAGCTATATAAATGGCCCACCCTGTAGAAGTTTATTCTGAAAAATCACTTTGAAATGACAGGAAACAAATGTGTTAAAAAAAGTACTTTAATAAAATAGTTAAAAAAATCAGCAAAGAAAAAAACGTAATTATTCATTATAAAAAAAAAAACTTTCTAAAGCTTATATTCCATCAAAAAACAATTCAACTTAAAGAATAGATTTAAAAGATTATTTAGTGTGAACAATGGAGAAAAGTTGCAGGTGTTACCAGAATGTAGGACAATTTCTGGAGGAGGAATTACATTTTGTAAACTAAAATTAAGTGCCTAAGTCACAAGATGTGCAGGTGTCGGGAAGGAAATGCACAACACCTACAAGTTTATAAGTGCGTAATCAAATTCTGTTAACTATGAACTAAATTACATGACAACGTTTCTTTTTATAACAGGATACATTGCCGACATAAATATGTGTTTTCATGGCCGCAATAATTCACCACGATTGGCTCACTTTGGGATTACAAAAGATGCATCGCTTTTACAACTAAACCAACTGAATGTCCCTAAATGTGCCATTCTGACGTAAAAAGGAAAATCTGGAATAACCTGCTGTTTTAACCCTTTTGTGAACGAACAGGCGAAATTTTTCAAATCTGTGGTAAATTTTAAATCATATTGGTAGTGTGACAGCGTCACTGGTGATATATGTGAGGGGAGATATGTTTCACTGTGGCTGCTAGCTTCAGTGAACTGAACCTAGAAGTTTTCTTCAGCATGTTCGGTGCTGAAGAGGTTAATCAGCCATTTTGGGTCTGGTTCTGTGTGAGATGGGTGGGACGCCTACTCACCATATCTCCACCTCAAGGGTGCGGCTGGAGAAGTTAAATCTCCAAGCACTGAGGTTTTTTTCTCTGAGTTGTGTGTTCGGAGAAGGAAGTCTCCAGACTGTGTGAACTTCAGCTCAGGAGGAGCTGAAGAATGCTGCAACCTAAGCGGGTGAATCCCGCATGCTATGGACTATGCTATCATTTATCTTTTGTTTTGCTGTTATGCCAGCAAGGCCGTGTTTATTTAGTCGAACCTGCAGTGCTTTATGCCATTTTAAATAAACCTGAAGACGAAAACGTTCCTGTGTCTACTTCTGGAAGCAGCCAAATGAGTCAATCTACCACAGTGGTCACTAAGGGATTAAGAAGACTTCTACATGCAGCTATAATGCACTGCACAAAAAAATAAAGGAAGCACTCAAATAACACATCCTAGATCTGAATGAATGAAATATTCTCATTGAATACTTTGTTCTGTACAAAGTTGAATGTGCTGACAACAAAATCACACAAAAATCATCAATGGAAATCAAATTTATTAACCAATGGAGGCCTGGATTTGGTGTCACCCCCAAAATTAAAGTGGAAAAACACACTACAGGCTGATCCAACTTTGATGTAATGTCCTTAAAACTGTTAGAACCCTCCTATTTGTTTTTTCCATCTTGTGTTTTGCGGTCACGTGACCACCTGCCTTTATATTCCAGCTCCGCCCTTGTGGCTGTGCTGGACTTCAGTGCTTGACTGTTTCTCTAGCCAGGTGCTTCTGTGCCTTTCACTGTCAGTTTGCTTGGTCCTCTGGGACCTCTAGTACATTTTTGTCAGTTTGTCTTTTTGTGTTCTGCAACAACTTCTCTATTTAGGAGGTATCCCATTTTTGTCCCAGTCCTTAGTTCTTTTAGGGACCCCTCCCTTAATTCTATAGGTCTTCGTTCAGACTAGCCGAGGACTAAGGCAGGTCTGTTCACTAGGAACAGGCACCCAGCTACATCGTAGGGATTCAGCTTAGTCTTACTGTAGGGACAGCTTTCCCCTATCTTTCCTTAGTACATGTTGCAGATCATAACAGTAAGTCCAGCCCAAAAAACTAAAAGGAAAGAAATTCGGGGATCAGTATGGTTTCCATCCAGGATTTTGCTCAACGCCTGCAGGGATTGTCTCTGGAGGTGGCTGAGCTTCAGCTGTTCTGGAGCGCATTTTGTCGAACCCAAGGTAGGACTGCAGGATGTTTTTTTATGGTAAACAGCAAGATTTTTTTTCCTTTAAAAATGCTTGTCTGTTATATTTTCGTTTGAGACAAAGGTCCTCTGGGAATGAATCACAGCGCATTGGTTTTATTATGTCACTTTTGCGCAATGAACCACAGGGGTGGGCCTTTTCTCTCCAGCCTAATGATCCGTGTTTAACTTCTGTTGAAGAATTTTTTTCTGCTATGGGACTATTATATGACGATCCTGATTAAATCTCATCTGCTGAATCAGAACTCAGGTGTTTGAATCAGGGGTCAGATGATGTTGAAAATTATTGCACACACTTCAGGAGATGGGCTTCAGAAGTTAAGTGGAATGATCCTGTGCTGAGATATTTATTTCTTGCTGGTCTGAGTGAAAGGGTTAAGGATTTGCTAATTGCATTCCCTGCACCTGAGACTCTGCAGGATGATAAGCAGTTAGCTGTTCGTATAGACAGGGGACTGAGGTGCAGGCTCAATGAGGTAAAGACTCCTGTAATGTCAGTTCTTAGTCCCCAGAAAATCTGCTCTGACGGCGGAGAACCGATGGAGGTTGGGGCGATGGCACTCCGCTCTCAGGAAAGAGACCGGAGGTTTACCGAGGGATTGTGTCTTTATTGAGGTAAAGCTGACCATTTGATTAAGTATTGTGAGCGTCATTTAAGTAAAGAAAAAAAAAAGGTCAGTTACGCGCGTGTAGCTTGTTTACGCTCTGCAGGAGTATTTCTTTCTGGGAGTACTACTCTGCAGAGATTTGATTGAATTTCAGGTATTTGTGGATTGTGGTTCAACACTTAATGTGATTGATAAAGGGTTTTTGGAAAACCTTAAATTGAAATCCAAACCTTTGTCATCACCTATTTCTGTGATTGCAATTGATAACACTCCTTTGAAATGTATTACTCACAAGACTGCTGCATTTCCCCTCACTATCAATGGAGTTCACCAAAAAATTTTGGACTTGGTTGTTTCAGATAATTTACCCTCTCCAGTTGTTCTAGGTTTGCCTTGGTTAAAACTGCACAATCCTTTATTGGACTGGTCTACTAATGTGATTAAGTCTTGGAGTCTGAAGTGCTATGATAAATGTTGTAATGGTCGCATTGCGGCTGTGGAAAAAGGGCAATTACCAGTACCTATTCAAGATTTTTGGAGGGTTTTTTCAGAGGAGGAGTCGCAAGTTTTACCTCCTCATAGGGATTATGATTGCGCCATTGAGTTTGTTCCAGCAGCTACTCTTCCCAAGAGTCGCTTGTTTAATCTGACTATCCCTGAAAGAAAGACCTTGGAGGAATACATACAGATTAGCCTGGCTGCTGGTCACATTAGACCTTCTAAGTCGCCTGTGGCAGTTGGATTTTTCTTTGTTAAAAAAAAGGACGGCGGTTTACGTCCATGTCTGGATTTTCGTGAAATTAATAAGATTACTGTACGCAATTCCTACCTATTGCCGTTAATTCCTGACGTGTTTAACCAGTTAGTGGGGGCCAAGTGGTTCTACAAAATTGATCTCCGGGGGGCATACCATTTGTTACGAGTGAAGGAGGGTGATGAATGGAAAACTGCTTTTAACACTCCGGTAGGTCATTTTGAGAATCTGGTGATGCCTTTTGGTCTTACCAATGCACCTGCATTTTTTCAGAACCTTATTAATGACATCCTGAGACCTTTGATTGGTAAGAATGTTGTTGAGTATTTGGATGACATTTTAATTTACTCACCAGGTCTGGAGTCCCATTGGCAGAGTGTACGTGAAGTTTTGCAGTTATTGAGTGATAATTCACTCTTTGCTAAACTGGAGAAATGTGAGTTTGCTGTGCAGAAAATTAGTTTTTTGGGCTACATTGTCTCCAGCGAGGGCTTTGAGATGGACCCTGTGAAGGTTTTGGTTGTGCAGGAATGGCCTAGGCCTATTGGTTTGAAATCTATACAGAGATTTTTGGCTTTTGGCAATTATTACAGGAAATTCATTAAGAATTTTTCTGTAATTGTTAAACCTCTAACCGATCTCACCAGGAAAGGTGTGAATACGGCCCAGTGGACTACTGAGGCCATTGAAGCGTTTGAGTATCTCAAAGAGAGGTTCAGTTCTGCCCCTATCCTTATGCAGCCTGATGAGACCAAGACTTTTTTGGTCGAGGTCGATGCTTCATCGGTGGGGGTCGGAGCAGTGTTTGTCTCAGGAGAACAAGGGTGGAGTACATCCTTGTGCCTTCTTTTCGAAAAAAAATTCGGAAACCGAACTGAATTATGATGTTGGAAATCGGAAGTTGCTGGCTATTAAACTTGTGTTTGAACATTGGTGTCATTTTTTGGAAGGCGCTAGATTTCCTATTCAGGTTTTCACAGATCATAAGAATTTGATCTATCTGGATGCTGCCAAGCGCTTGAATGCCCATCAAGCTAGGTGGGCACTTTTTTTTTCTCGGTTTCATTTTTCTGTTACCTATATCCCTGGGACTAAGAATGTTAAAGCCGATACTTTATCTCGCAGCTTCTCTCCTACGGTCGGTGCCGAGGAGGAGGAGAGCATTTTACAGAAAGGAGTTGTGGTGGCGGCATTGGACTCCATTTTGGAGAATGGGATTCTGAAAGCTCAAGATGATGCTCCATCTAACACTCCTCATGGGAGGTTGTTCGTGCCTAGAGCCTTTAGGACAGATTTGTTTGTGGAGTGTCATGAGTCTCGGTTGGCAGGTCATCCAGGAATTTTGGAGACTAAGAGACTTATCAGTCGCAGTTTTTGGTGGCCTGGATGGCAGAAGGAAGTCATCAAGTGGGTGCGTCAGTGTACTGTGTGTGCTAGGTCAAAGGCTTCACATACTCCTGCTGCGGGGTTGCTTTGCCCTCTGGAGGTTCCTAGTGCACCTTGGACGAATCTCACAATGGATTTTATTACTGATCTTCCTGTGTCTGAGGGTTTTACTGTCATCTGGGTGGTCGTGGACCGTTTTAGTAAGATGTGTCATTTGGTTCCATTCATTAAGTTGCCCTACGCCAAGACACTTGCTAAGGCATTTGTTAAGGAGATTGTAAAGCTCCATGGCGTTCCCACGGATATTGTTTCTGATAGATGACCTCAGTTTGTGGCTCACTTTTGGCTTGCTTTTTGTGACAGGTTGGTAGTCCATTTGTCATTTTCGTCTGGTTATCATCCTGAGTCTAATGGACAGACTGAAAGAAAGAACCAGGATGTTGAACAGTTTTTGTGTTGTTTTGTGGGGGACAATCAAGAGGTGTGGTCTGAGTTTCTGCCTCTCGCAGAATTTGCTCTTAACAATCATACATCCTCCTCTGCTGGGTGTTCTCCTTTTTTTTGTTGTACTGGGAGACATCCGTCTTTTGGTTCGTTCTCCAAATTGGGGTCGGCGGTGCCGGAGGAGGAGAATTTTTCCGGTGATTTGGAGAGAGTTTGGACTAATGTACGTTGCAACCTTCAAGAGGCTAACAAGAAGTCCAAGAAGTATTTTGACAGGAAACGTAAGGAGGTTTTGTTTACTGTGGGTGACATGGTTTGGTTGTCCTCGAAGAACCTGCGGTTGAGGATTCCCTCTAAAAAACTGGGTCCTAAGTTTGTGGGTCCATTTAAAGTGCTTCAGGTTGTTAACCCATCTGCTGTTAGGTTGGATGTCCCTACTTCCTGGAAGATTAATCCTGTGTTTCATGTTTTCTTGTTGAAAAAGGCTGATGTATCCGATACGGACGCCACTGTCACAGTTCCTCCTGTTGTGGAAGATGGTGAATATGAAATTTCTCGTATCTTGAATTCTAGATGGCATAGAGGGAGATTACAGTATCTTGTCTCCTGGAAGGGGTTCGGTCCCGAAGACAACTCCTGGGTAAGGACGGATGATGTCTCTGCTCCTAGGCTTGTTAAACCTTTCCACAGGAGGTTTCCGGATAGGCCTGGGCCTGGAGGATCCGGAGGATCCTCATAAAAGAGGGGGTACTGTTAGAACCCTCCTGTTTGTTTTTTCCATCTTGTGTTTTGCGGTCATGTGACCATCTGCCTTTATATTCCAGCTCCGCCCTTGTGACTGTGCTGAACTTCAGTGTTTGACTGTTTCTCTAGCCTGATGCTTCGGTGCCTTTCTCTGTCAAGTTCGCTTGGTCCTCTGGGACCTCTAGTACATTCTTGTCAGTTTGTCTTTTTGTGTTCTGCAACAACTTCTCTGTTTAGGAGGTGTCCCATTTTTGTCCCAGTCCTTAGTTCTTTTTGGGACCTCTCCCTTAATTCTATAGGTCTTTGTTCAGACTAGCCGAGGACTAAGGCGGGTCTGTTCACTAGGAACAGGCAGCCCGCTACATCGCAGGGATTCAGCTTAGTCTTACTGCAGGGACAGCTTTCCCCTATCTTTCCTTAGTACATGTTGCAGATCATAACAAAAACAAGTCAAAATGAGGCTCAGTATTGTGTGTGGCCTCCACGTGCCTGTATGACCTCCCTACAATGCCTGGGCATGCTCCTGATGAGGTTGCGGATGGTCTCCTGTGGGATCTCCTCCCAGACCTGGACTAAAGCATCCGCCAACTCCTGGACAGTCTGTGGTGCAACGTAACGTTGGTGGATGAGCGAGACATGATGTCCCAGATGTGCTCAATCGGTTTCAGGTCTGGGGAACAGGCGGGCCAGTCCATAGCTTCAATGCCTTCATCTTGCAGGAACTGCTGACACATTCCAGTCACATGAGGTCTGGCATTGTCCTGCATTAGGAGGAACCCAGGGCCAACAGCACCAGCATATGGTCTCACAAGGGGTCTGAGGATCTCATCTTGGTACCTAATGGCAGTCAGGCTACCTCTGGCGAGCACATGGAGGGCTGTGCGGACCTCCAAAGAAATGCCACCCCACACCATTACTGACCCACTGCCAAACCGGTCATGCTGAAGGATGTTGCAGGCAGCAGATTGCTCTCCACGGCGTCTCCAGACTCTGTCATGTCTGTCACATGTGTCCAGTGTGAACCTGCCTTCACCTGTGAAGAGCACAGGGCGCCAGTGGCGACTTTGCCAATCCTGGTGTTCTGTGGCAAATGCCAAGCATCCTGCACGGTGTTGAGCTTTGAGCACAACCCCCATCTGTGGACGTCGTGCCCTCATATCACCCTCATGGAGTCGGTTTCTAACCTTTTGTGCAGACACATGCACATTTGTGACCTGCTGGAGGTCATTTTGCAGGGCTCTGACAGTGCTCCTCCTGTTCCTCCTTGCACAAAGGCGGAGGTAGAGGTCCACAATGTGAAAAAGAAAGAAACTATTGCTGGACTATTATCGATGTGTGTCAACACTCTTTACACAAGCTCGGCACATATAGAGAATTCTCCTTCCCAGCTCGCTATAAGACTCTGATGGCATATAAAGATGTAATAAAGAACCGGGGAACATATTAGTCACCTAAATGTTATACTAAAAGAACATTCAGCTAAATTCAGCTTCCAGCACAGAGATTGTACAGAAGCAATTCTCTCTCATTGCTTGTTTCAGACATGACCTTCACAAATCTTACACAGAACAAAAAAGAACAGAAAATATGGCCTGGATTCATATACGTCTCCTCATTCACTGCTTGCTTCCTTTATACATTGTACTAGGAGTCGGACCCCTGACAACCATACAATTGATTGTATACAAATTTATGGAGATTATAAATATATATTCTTAAATTTAAAAAAAAAAAATAATAAAATAATATATAAATATGTAAAAGTTTGTGCCCCCCTGCTCAAAATTACTGTTATTGTGAACAATTAAGCAATTTGAAGATGAAATGATCTCTAAAAGGCATGAAGTTAAAGATGACACATTTCCTTGGTATTTTAGGCAAAATAAAAAATATATATTTTCATCTTTTACTTTTTAAAAATTACAAAAAGGAAAATGGGCTGATGCAAAAGTTTGGGCACCCTGCATGGTTAGTACCTAGTCATCACACCCTCTTTTGAAAGTATCACAGCTTGTAAACACTTTTTGTAGCCAGAAAAGAGTCTTTCAATTCATGCTTGAGGGATTTTCATCCATTCTTCCTTGGAAAATTCTTACAGTTCTGTGAGATTCCTGGGTCGTCTTGCATGCACTGCTATTTTGAGGTCTAGACACAGATTTTCAATGATGTTCAGATCAGAGGACTGTGAGGACCAGTGTAAAACCTTCAGCTTGCACCTTTTGAGGTAGTCTATTGTGGATTTTGACATGTGTTTAGGATCATTATCCATTTGTAGAATCCATCCTCTTTTCAACTCCAGGTTTTTTACTGATGGTGTTATGTTTGCATCAAGAATTTGTTTAAAATTCATTGAATCCATTCTTTCCTCTACCCGTGAAATGTTTCCTGTGCCATTGGCTGCAACACAACCCCAAAGCATGATAGATCCACCCACAAGCTTAACGGTTGGCGAGATGTTCTTTTTCTGAAATTCTGTGCCCTTTTTTCTCCACACATACATTTGATCATTGTGGCCAAAAAGTTCTATTTTAACCTCATCTGTCCACAGGTCGTTTCCAAAATGCATCAGGTTTGTTTAGATGTACTTTTGCATACTGACACTGAATTTTATGGTGAGGACACAGGAGAGGTTTTCGTCTGATGACTCTTCCATGAAGGCCACATTTGTGCAGGTGTCTCTGAACAGTAGAACAATGTACCACAACTCCAGAGTCTGCTAAATCTTTCTGGAGGTCTTTTGCAGTCAAGCCCCCCACTTCTGATTTGCCTCTCTAGCAATACTATGAGAAGCTCTCACTGAAATTTTGCTTGGTCTTTCTGACCGTATCTTAATTTCCACTGTTCCTGTTAACTGCCATTTCCTAATTATATTTCGAACTGAGGAAAGGGCAACTTGAAAATGCTTTGCTATATTCTTTTAGCCTTCTCCTGCTTTGTGGGCCTCCGCCATTTTCATTTTCAGAATGCTAGGCAGCAGCTTAGAAGAACTCATGGCTGCTGTTTTTTGGCACAAGGTTAGAGGAGGCTGGTTTTTTATAAAGCTGGGAAATTTGCATCACCTGGTCTTTCCTAACGATGATAGTGAACAAGTCACAGTGTCAGAATGAAAACATTGGGCTCACCAGAGGATTTGATTCTGAGGGCCCACCTTTCTCCCCCGCTCAAGAGCCCCATAGCAGCTGCAAGGTTTGTGTCGCGCCCCCAGGGGCCTTACTGTTTGGGGACAGTACACATATATCACGGTGGCTGGCCCAGGACGGACAGTGCACAAAAGGGGTAGCGATTACTAACAAAGTTCAGAGAAATTCGTGACGCCACCTGTGGTGTCTGGTGAAGGTCACCAGCGCTGCAGCAGTCCTCTGAGGCAGGTGACAAGGCAGCTAAAGATGGTACAGCTCCCCACAGGTGGAGCGGGCCTCAGGGCAGTGTAGATAGATAGATGGTGGGTGCGCTGGGCGTTGTTGTGCAGGTAGAGAACGCAGCAGGAGTAATGGACAGAGACAGGGGGTTTTGCTGCGTTACCTTTACTGGTACAGCTGGTAGATACGGTCCAGCGTACTCTAGGGTGAAGGGCGCACTTTTGGTCTTCTCCCCAGGGAGCGGGTATAAGGCCTCCTGATCCGTGTCTGCCTCTGTGTAAGCTCCTGGCCAGCCTGCAACTGTGCCTAGCTTATGTGTCTTGCTTTTTCTACTCCACCTGTTGCTCTGAAGTAGGACCTCCGGTTGGTAACCACTTTCCCTGGACGTCGGGGCCTTCGTGGTTCCTGGTCCTGTATGTGTCTAGCTTCAGGTTTGTCAGAGACTTGTAGTCCTCCTGGAATTCCGGTTAACCCTACTGGGTATAAAGGGTCCCTGTAGGCTCGGACCCGGTGTCCGGTATATGTAGCGGGGCGAGCTTTCTGTGCTCCTCTGCCCCCTTTATCACTCCTTCCTTCCTCTCGCCTTCGGCCACGCTCGGGGCCCTCACTAGGCTTCAGTGCTGCTGGAGGCCTAGCTTGCCTCACACAGCAGCCTAAGTGCTGCTCTCACTCTGAGCACACTACTTCACACTGAAAACTGAAACTAAGACTGAGCTGCTGGCTCCACCTTCCCTTTATATATCCCTATCAGGGCTCCCTCTGCTGGTATGAGGTGGAAGGTGGAGGTGTTTGCCTGTAGTGAGGGCCTCTTGTGGAGAAATCCGTCCGTGCACCCTTCTGGGTTCTGTGGCACCATGTGCAGCAGGCCGCCACATTTGCACTATGAACTCTCCTGAAGGAGAAGCCAGGGCCCACCAGAGGATTCTCCAGTTCTCTGGTGGGCCCGTACAAACCTGACAAGTCATAACCCTAACAGGCTAATTAAGATCTGAAACTTTGGTCAAAATTATCTGAGCACACAAATCACCAAGGGTGTTCAATCTTTTGCATCAGCCCATTTTCCTTTTTGTAATTTCTTAAAATGAAAAAAATAACTATATTTCTTTTGTCTAAAATAAAAACAAAATGTGTCATCTCTAACTTAAGGCCTTTTAGAGATCACTTAATCTTCAACTTGCTTAACTATTCACAATTACAGTAATTTTGACTAGGGGTGCTGAAACTTTTACATACCACTGTGTGTGTGTATGTGTATACATATATCTTTACATACATATACTGTATATATGCATATATATATATATATATATATATATATATATATAATGTAAGTCCTGGCCTACAGTGAAAAGCTTGGAGATGAGGCGTGTGACTGTGCTAAGAAGAGGAGTGAATGGCAGGCAGTGGGGCAGCTGAAGAGGAGGGCAATGAGGTAAGTATTAGCAAAAAGAAAAATTATACTCACACCTCTGGCCGTCTCGCTGCCCGTTGTCCAGTCTTAGCCTAAAGTGAAGAGTCCGGAGATGCGTCACGTGATGGTAGAAAGATTAGGTAAGTATTCAGATTTTTATTCAATATTTTACTTTCATATCTAGAAGTCATACGTAAGTTGAACGTTCATAAGTCAGGAACTGCCTGTAATTAATTGATTAATGGCCAGTGGTAAAAGGAAACAGGAAAACAATGGCCCATTGGCTGGACACCATCAAGAATCACATGGGACTAAACATAGAAAGAAGCCATAAAAGGTAGGAAAATATGGGGAAGACTGGTCTACAGAGTACCCAAGGATCAGACATGACTGGTTTGTGCAAATCGACAAAAATGCCCTCCAATATTTTACACAATGAAGACTGTATCAGCCAGAGACTGCTCACATGACCTCGGGTGTGACCAGGCGGGCTTCCCAATAATGCTGTACAGCTATCACATCACAAAATATATCACAGCCAACATATAGAATAGCACATCACACAGCATATCATATACTATCATAGCCTGTAAAAAAGGCAAGGCAGGGCAGCAACCATTTTGGGGTAACTCTGTTTAGTGAGAGGGTGTCACAGCTCGCAGATTTGCAATAGAAATAGGGAGAAAAAGCCACAAAACATTGAATATAATGTACATAACAGCAGTGAAGAACAATCGCCATCTGATTACCGGTGGCCATATATCTGGAGGTCACTTTGACATTACTAAGGCTGTGTTGCATTAAGGAGTTTGGAAGGGGTTGGATACAGTTGTAGGAGACCTGAAAACCTGAAAGTGTTATACAAGTCTATTTTGGAAAAATTTGCCAAAGTTGAAGAATTACAATTTCAAAAGAACTGATAATCTTTACTAATTACCTTTGAATGTATTTAAATTCTAAAATAAAATTATGTTTATGTGGAGAGAACAAATGAGTGGCATTAAAGTTCAACAGAAATGTCACTGTGAGTTTGATGATTTTACTGTCGGGGAGATAATTTACTAGAATGCAAAAAGCCACGATTACAATTAAGATGACATTTGTGCACTTCAGATGAAATACCAGGGTGACCTTAAATTCCCAGATATCAAACACTATAATCTATCTTCCCTTTTTGGAATAGTGTAACACTGGACACATGAGACCACAATGTGAGTGATCTGCTTGAGGGAGGATTTGATAAAGCCAATTCCCTTATTTACATTCCCATGTCTCACAAGAGGATCTCTCACGTCAACCTCCTCCATTTCTTTACAATTGAAGTCTAGAAGGTCATCAAAGTTAAGTGGCCATATTATCTCATTGATCATCCTCAATATATTGGTCTGATTACGATGATAACTATGGAAAGAACCAGGAGGCACAATTCATCGATAGCACCCTCAATGTGAGAGCCTGGATTCAGCATTGAGGAACTCATTTAGCCATTACTTGGTCTCGTGATTGATTCCATAAATATTGTCTAGCGAGACTAGAACTGGATACTGTGGGAATAGCTGTAAGTACACTTGCTATATACAACAGTGTTCAAAATAATAGCAGTCCAATATGACCAGATTAATCACTGTTTTGGTATAAATTATATTACCACGTCAAACAATTTACCAGTTGGTGTCGTAGATTCAAAGAAAACCACCAGACTCCGCATTCATGATCTGCATGTTTTTGAGTCTGTGGATGGAAACTATCTGCCTCCCTGTGTGCCTCCTATATCCTAGAGAGTGTACTAACTATCTGGGTGAGTACACTAAATTACTGATTATTATAGTTTTCCACTTGAGATAATGGGTATCTCACCCTGGTTTGACTGATACTCTGTACTCTCCCTATGTCTCTACCTCCCCCGCGTATTTTGTCCTCTTCCCCCTCTCTCTCTCTCCTCTTACCCTTCTGTGGATTTTGCTTGTATCCATTATGTACAAGAATATATACTTATGAGGAGTCTCAAGATGTAGCGGGGTTTTTCCTGATCCAATGATCACCCATTGTCATTGTGCTTATTTGTTTTGTGTCACTATTTATATATTTCTATCTGAATAATAAAAATATTGTTTCTTAATGCCATTTCTACTCGTTTTCGCTTCTTCTACTCTGCTTCCCGAGTAGGCATTTTTTTCTTGCGGTTATGGGTGGTGAGCAGGTTTTTCTTGTCACCACCTTTCCGTGAGTTGGTAATATGCTGGCCAAAGTGTTTCTCATGTTTTTGAGTCTGTGTATTTGAATAATTAATTGTAAGGGAGTGTGTTCAAAATAATAGCAGTGTGGAGTTCAATTAGTGAGGTCAATCATTCTGTGAAGAAGCAGGTGTGAATAGGTGGCCCTTATTTAAAGGTGAAGCCAGCACATGTTGTACTTGCATTTCTCCTTGAAAGCCTGAGAAATATGGGTCATTCGAGACATTGTTCAGAAGAACAGCGTACTTTGATTAAAAAGTTGACTGGAGAGGGTAAAACTTATATAGAAGTGCAGACAATGATAGGCTGTTCAGCTAAAATGATCTCTAATGCTTTAAAATGGAAAGCAAAACCAGAGAGACGTGGAAGAAAACAGAAGACTACCATTCGAATGGATCAAAGAATAGCCAGAATGGCAAAGGATCAGCCAATGATCAGCTCCAGGATGTTCAAAGTCAGTCTCAAGTTACCTGTGAGTACTGTGACAGTTAGAAGACACCTGTGTGAAGCTAATCTCTTAGCAAGAAGTCCCCGCAAAGTCCCACTGTTAAAAAAAGATATGTATCAAAGTGGATATGTAGCGACCTTAGCGCCAGTCGTACGTGTTTAAGGATGAGATACGGCGCTGCTATAAATGACTCCGACCACGATATGGTACCAAACAAACTTCTTTTTGTAACTTGCAATAAATAACAGTATTTCACTTCCAAACAAAGTATGGGCCAAGACTGCCAAAAAAAACCACAAGATACAATTTATGCAGCCTGAGAGATCCCAAGTGCCCGCTTCACGGCAGGAGAAGGAACTATTCCCAGACTGTACCACTCCCATCCTTATCCGGTACAGGGCCTATCTGTAGTTCTACCGTGACCGTGACACGTGGTTCTCTCAGGAATACAATCTTACACCCTCCTCCCGCCTAAATTACAAAAGATTTCGGGTACCCTGTTTTCCCTTTGATATACATATATTTACACGATTAATCACTTGTATCAACACAACATTTACACAGTACACTGTCCTCTTTGCGAGCACTCAGCGCGGACGCCCTGACAGAATATCCTCAAACAGAAAACTGAACTTGTTATTCTGACGTCCACAAGATTTAATCAGCTTCCTAGGTCACCAAATTCTCTGGTACAGGTGTAGGTGAAGATTCAGATTAGTCCCAGAAATATTTCATGGAGCTCTCCTATGGCACACACGTTCACCAGAGTTTAGAAATACTGGAGCTCACACAGCCTCCATCAGTCCATCTGTAATCTCAGTAACAGAAATGTTATTTGAGATGCTGCGAATCAAATCTAACTCTCCCTACCTATCTAAGCAGTAGGTGACCGGTCACACATCAAAGTTTACTCACGGATCACACCGTCCAATTTGGATCACTTCAGGCTCCCAAATCTCCTGTCTCTCTCAGGCAGCACATCGCCACACAAAATCACTTCAGGAAAACGATAGCTATTTCTCCTTCCTGTTTTCAGTGTTTCTTTCTCTTGTACATCGGTGACCTCTAGTGGCCGAAGTAAGTCACTGCGGCATTATATGTTATAGCAGAAAACATTAACATACTAGAGATACAATTTGCCTAAGAACACATCAACTGGCCTAAAGAGAAATAGAGAAACATTTTGTGGCCTGATGAAAGTAAACTTGTTCTTTTTGGGTCCAAAGGCCATAGACAGTTTGTCAAACGACCCCCAAACTCTTCATTCAAGCCACAGTACACTCTGAAGACAGTGAAGCATGGAGGTGCAAGCATCATGACATGGGCATGTTTCTCTTACTATGGTGCTGGACCTATTTACTGCATACCAGGGATCATGAACCAGTTTGCATATATTAAAATACTTGAAGAGGTCATGTTGCCTTACGCTGAAGAAGATATGCCCTTGAAATGGGTGTTTTAACAATGGAGTGGCCAGCCAAATCCCCAGACCTTAATCCGATAGAACACTTGTGAGGTGACATCAAAAATACCGTTTCAAAGGGAAAGCCAACAAATGCCAAAAAATTGTGGGATGTAGTCAAAGCATCCTGGGCTGGAATAACAGTTGACAGGTGCCAGAAGTTGGTTGACTCTATGCAACATAGATGTTAAGCAGTTCTAAAAAACTGTGGGTATATAACTAAATAATAGGTTAGTGATTCACAGGATTGCTAAATCTTCGAAAAGTATGTATTGTTTGTAAAGACAAATGCAGACTCTGATATTTTTTAGAACAGCCTAATGTTCATTTTATGTTATTTTCTGTGAAGTAGTTAAAGTCATATACATTTCTCTTCATGTTTTGAATTAGAAAACAGTGTGCAATGTTCCCAATGCATGGAAATAAAAACTGGTATAAAGATTTTGTGCTTAACTCGTGATTTTGAACACTACTATACTTGTGAGCCACTTAAATTATACCTTCAGATAAAATGTTTTTTTTCCCTAAATCTATTTAGTCAAGTCTATGCGTCACCATACTCAATAATTCTGTTGCTCCAATTATTTAATGCAAGAAAAAAACAGCTTCCTTTATTTTTATTAGCTAAAATACACCAAACTCCTTTTTTTCCAAGTCTCCCAAGCCTATAAGTCCAAGTCTGTATGTGAGGCTTCTCTTCTACCTTCCCTCTGCAAGCCTTCAAAAAAACAATCATGATGAGATTGCCTTGCCTATTTCTCTCATGGTGGAAAACGTTTAGTAGACTTATATCTACGGCAAAAAGAAGTCCCAACTAGATCACAAAGCTTCTTAACTTTCCCAAGCCAAGAACCCTCTACTCAAATAATAAGAAAATACCTTACCTTCATGATTAAGATTACACCCTGAAGGTATTTTCTTGTTATTATTTTATCTGATCTGGTGTGTTCCCACATGGGTGAAGGTAACACACATAGGCGGATTATAATGAGGGCAATCCGGGCTACCGCCCGGGGCCTCGGCTCTCCAGGGGGCCCGAGGCTCCGGGGTGTCTATGGCCGGATTGCTTTCATTATATGTGCGGCCCCGCGGTATAGGGGGGGGGCCCCCGTACTACTCCCCCAGCAGCGGTGCACGGCCGCTGCTTCTTCTTCGGCCGGGCCAGCACTGCAGCAGTTAACTTCCCTGTGCTGGCCCGGCCGCGTCACTGCTAGGAGACACGGCCCTGTGCGTGGCCTGGTCTCCTAGCTGTGACTTCACGCAGTGCGCGCCCGGCCTGCACTGCTACTTACCACCGGAGAGGAGCAGGAGCCAGGAGGACTGGAGCCGAGCTGGGGGATGGTGAGTGAGTGAGTGTGTGTGTGTGTGTGTGTGTGTGTGTGCAGGCAGATATCATTGTGTGATGTCTGTTTATATGTATTTTTGTGTTTCAAATGTGTTTATTCGTGTATGTATATGTCTGTATATGTTTGTGTGTGTGCGTGACTGCGTGCGGCCTCCGGCTGAGTATAGATGGCGCTGTGCGGCCTCCTGCTGTCTCTGGGGGGGCGCCGTGCAGCCTCCCGCTGTGTATAGATGGCACCGTGTGGCCTCCCGCCGTGTATAGATGGCACCGTGCGGCCTCCCGCCGTGTATAGATGGCTACGTGCGGCCTCCCGCCGTGTATAGATGGCTACGTGTGGCCTCCTGCCTCCTACCGTGTATAGATGGCTAAGTGCGGCCTCCTGCCGTGTATAGATGGTTACGTGCGGCCTCCTGCTGTGTATAGATGGCTCCGTGCGACCTCCTGCTGTGTATAGATGGCTACGTATGCTCAATATTGAGTCATACAATTAATGTAAGGCTATGTAGCCATGATGCAGAAATGCTCCGGATTTTTTTTTGAGCGTTTCTGCATCTCCCTGGCAGAAAAAACGCATGCGGATTGTACAGGCGTTTTTCCTGCCAGGGACATGCGGAAGTGAACCGTTCTTCACATGCATTTCAGCATGCGGGTTGACGAGCGCTTTCCAAGCATCACTTGGAAAGTGCTTGACAACTTGGTTACACTATATAAATCCATGCAACCGGCATGGATTTATATAGTGTGACCGTAAAAGAATGGTAAAAAATAAATGTATAATTACCTTCTGATGGCCTGCCAACATCAACGGTCACATGACCCGTCACATGACTAAATGACATCACGGCAGGTCCTTTTCAGACCATCGCGAGCTGCCGGCAAGCCAGGACGCATTGGATAAAGACACCGGGGGCCTTCAGAAGGTAAGTATAATATTTATTTTTTATTTTATTCTTTTTTTACAGGTTCTATGGTACCCGTGTCCGGAGGAGAGTCTCCTCTTCTCCAGACCCGGGTACCATCTGCACATTGAAACGCATGGATTCTGCATGTACAGATGCAGTGATGCGGATTCCATGTGTTCCAATGCAAGTCAATGGCGGCGAAAGCGCCGCGCTTCCGCAAAATAATTGTTAGTGCTGCGGATTTTTCCGCAATGATAATCCGCAGCGGAAATTTCCGCAGCATGTGCACAGCACATGCGGATTATCATTGGGGAACATGGCAGGCCTTCTACCATGCGTTTTTTAAGCGTTTCTGCCGCAGAATTGCCTCTGCGGAAACGCTTAAAAAACGAGTAGTGGGCACAAAGCCTAAAAAACATTATAATAATTAATATTGTGCCAAATTAATTTCACGTGAACTATCACATGATCTATCACGGGGGATCATGTGACATGTGATACATCAGGTGTGTGTGTGTGTGTGGTGTGGGGCCCGCGCCTTCTAAACTGCCCGGGGCCCTTGCTACTCTTAATCCACCCCTGGTAACACAGGTAGCATACTTACCAAGACATTTAACTTCCACATAGAAGGGCTCCCGCCTCTCCTGGTAAGTCCCCCAGCCGAACCTGGAATACCCACTTTTGCGCTGGGTTTGCAGAAATTGGGGCATCCTGAAGTTTCTGGGATTTGAAAGCTCAGAATTTATGTTGGTCACTGCAGCAGTTTCCCAGTACACTCCACAGACTTATGTTTTATCTATGGATTCCAAACTTAAGGTTGTAATTGTGAAGGAAAATATATAAAAAATAAGGGAAAAAGCATAACAGCAGTAGAGGTACATTTAGTTGACAAAAGGGTGAAACGGGATATACCAGTATTATAAGCATAAAGGGGCTTTATGGCACCTTAGCTCCTCAACCATGAGCTTCAAGGGGGTTAGCAAATGGTCTCTACTAGGCAGAGTATTACCTATTGCCAGTATGGGACGACACAGGTATTTGAAATGCCACAACTTGGCTCATCATCCATTCACAGACAGCATCGTTTAAATGAGCCAATCCAGGTCATCCCTGAAATTTGAGCCTGTGGTCAGGACTATAAAAAGCTGGGTGACACAAAGAAAAGTGTTCACATGTGAGGGCAGCCTAAAGGCTGATGAGATCCATAATTCCCTTCTCCTTCCCTCAGGAAAACAGGATAACTGCAGACGGAAATGTTTAGGTATTTTCTGTTATTTCTCCCTTTTTATTTTATAACTGGTTTGCATATTTGGGTGTCGTTCTATTTTTATGTTTTTATATATTTATTGTAAGCACTGTATATTTTTATATTAAAGCTTAAATCCTTTAGTAAATTGATCCTTGTTCACTCTAAAGAACCTATAGCCTTTAAGAGAGTATGTGACCTTTTTGATTGTCAGATAGTAACATAGATTTCGGGGACTCATCACCCCATGTGTTTGAGTGGTGGCAGCGTAAGAAATCGAGGTGTGCTGAATGTGTCGGGGTGTGATTTATGCTCACTTTATAGCCTAAAACAGAGGTTGAGAGCTGGACTGAGTGAGAGGACATAAATTAACCCATGCAGACGCACCCCACGTCACGTGCTGAGAAGTGTGCACGTGACAGTAATAAAATAACCTGTGTCTGGTAGGTTAAAATTAAAATATTTAAGAATGGGGTTTTAGATTCTGAGAAATAGACTATTTTGTGTACATTTTATGCAGATCTTAATGGGAATGTGTCATCTGAAATGACCTAATCAGGTTTTTAATTTACACTATATTATGTATTTGTTTAAACATTTTAATAAATTTGATTTTTTTAAAATTAATTATCGATATGAAAGAAAAATTCAGAAATCTTGCGATTTTCATACTGGCTGCTGAACCTAAGTCTAGACTCATACTTCCTGTTTTTTTTCAGAAAAGCTACATGGACATTTGGAGCAATAGACAGAGTCAAACCCTATTTAGTTCTATTAGAATATGTGAGGAGCATGCTCCCTTCAAAAGGTAATT
Source organism: Phyllobates terribilis (assembly GCF_046119375.1). NCBI lineage: Eukaryota > Metazoa > Chordata > Amphibia > Anura > Dendrobatidae > Phyllobates > Phyllobates terribilis. Next base: position 716,920,832 of record NW_027362764.1, read on the forward strand.
TTGAAGGGAGGGGGAGGAGGTGAGCAGTGACATCACCTATTGTGAAATGTGGATCCTTTGTTACCTACTGTAAAAAAGAGGTGTTACTATTAATTGTAATAACGTCTGTGATGATAATGAGACTTCTGAAAAGTCTTCTATATAAAAAAGAGAGTGAATCTAGAGACCAGTGTGCAAAGAGCAAGATTCCAGGCTTATTTATCAATAGAGATAATGGTAAGGAAAAAAAGTATTATAGAATTGCTTTTAAAAGTACATTTAACATAAAAAAACAGATTTAAACAATAGGTCATTTTCTGATGACAAATTTTCTTTCAACATATTATTTATTAATTTTTGGTGATTTATACTGTATTTTAAAGCACCACTCCGTTTTTTTTTTTTTTTTTTAATATCATCGGTGGAGTGGTGCAGCTAAGTTCCCTGAGCCTAGTATTATACTCACCAGCGGCTTTCTTCATCTTCATCTGGTGTCAGCAAACCTCCGGGCCCTATCCACCATCTTATGACCCCAACTGACCAGAAGTCAGTAGTAATGGTCACAAGCCCTCAATTTCTCATTCTGGCTCTCATAGACTTACATTGAGTAGTGACTTCCACATCGCTCAGCAAACACTGGAGAGATCCAGCAGGTCACAAACCGTAGAAGACCGACTCGAGCGGTGTCGATATCAAATGAAGACGTCGGATGGTAAGTATAAAACTTAGATTAGTCGCACCACTCCAGAGCTGCAATAAAAAAACACGCTTCAGTGGTGCTTTCATTTCCATGCTATTATATTTTAAATAAAATAGAAATCTTGCAGGTTTTTGACTGGTTATTAAGTCTCATAAGAGGTTGATAGTTCCTATTCTGCAGAGATAATTTCTTAGCAGTCATCTCGTTATCATCACAGGCAAGATTACAATGATAGATAACACCTATTTATAGATGAGATAGGATCCAATGTTCACAATAGGTGATGGTCACAGCTAATCGCCTCCTCCTCTCTGCACAGTGATCTCTGCACAGGTCATAAGGCATGCCCACTGCACTCTCCCATAGAAGTCATTAAACTTTCTTCTCCCAATTCCATGACGGTAGATCTCAGTGTAGATTATGAGATTAGTTCCTATTACTGTAACGTAAGATGCGATGGTATATTTTCAATGAAGTGCTAATTCACATTATTGTTCCCAGGCAATGAAATTCACAGTTTGACACCTTATTCTAAAACGCCTCTTCTCTTGTTTTTCATTTCTCTCCAGCTGTCAATTTCTGTATTTTTTTCACGGATATTCACACAAAAAAGTGAATTTAAAAAACAGAGTGCTAAAATTAAATATTTTCATAAAATACATGAATAATACCATTATTTACAGTAGGCAGGAATATGAGGGAAGGAAACAACTAAAAAGAGAGAGGGCCCTGCTAAGTGAAGCCTGCAACACTGGGCTATGAAAGATGCACTCTAAGGCACACGTGTCATACTCAAGGTCTGCAAGCTGAATCCAGCCCACCACATAATTTTATGACCTGCAAGCCCTGGACACTGAAGGACTGGGTCTCCCCTTTTCCTGAAGGATGCAGCCAGCACTTAGCCGATGCCATCTTGGATTTTAAGCTCCGGGGAAAGTGGAGGACCGTTCCTTCTGTGTCCACCATACGGGAGTTGCTCAAGAGAGCGGTGTGGAGGTGTGTGCCGGAGCAGGTGTCATCATAGGAGTGAGAGGTTATAAAAAGGAAGGACAGCATGGATGAATTTGGATGTTAGCTGGAAAAAAATGGCAGACAAGTAACCGCTTGTGGAAGTGGCGGATGCAGAATCCAAAAACAGATGTATAAATGGACCATTGGTCTCCAATATGTCACCGTAGAGCATCTCCTGTTGTCTTCCTAACACTACAGCTGTAATTGTGAGCCATGAAATCCATAAGTCTAGTCTTTTACATTCAATTTGATAGACTACAAGAGGCTGCATTTTAGGTGACAGATGGGCACTAGAGTTGAGCGAAAAAATTCGAATGGAATCGAATCCTACTTGAATTTTTACAAAAAATACATTAGCCAAAATGTGGATTTTTTTTGTAATTCGCTTCGACCATTTTTCTGAACCATAAAAGGTTATCAAAATGTAAAAAAAAGTAAGAATTATACTTACTTTACAGTTCACCCCTCTGGCATTTTAGCTCCTCACTGTCACAGGTCCGGTCGTCGGCGCATCTTCAGATCACCTCCACTAACGCTGAAATTGCTGGACCTCACTCCCTGGGAGAGGACTTACGTCTTTGAAAAGGGCTAAAAGGTCATGGTGTCATGATATCATGGCGTGCCCCTTGACCTTGTGCACCTACGCAGATCCTTCCCAGGCCAAATGAAAGCTAGAAGTCCCAGTCCAACATGTAAGGCCGGGATTTCCAGCGTGAGTGACAGCAATACGAAGATGACGGTAACGAGTGGCCTGCCGGAGAGGTTTTTTAAAATCCTTTACAGCTTACGTTTATTATGTTCTGACACTAAATTCGTGGGGAATAACTTCTCTGAAAATCGAATTTTCCAGAAAAAAATTTTGCTTATCCGCTCATCTCTAGTGGGTGCCCTTCCTAACCTAGCCATTAGTGTAGCTACACATGTTTCACATATGGTGTGTCTACCCTGATGGGGGGGTATCTTGATTTCAGGCGCTTTCTTACTCACAAAGAAGTAGAGAAAGAATTAAAGATGCTTGTTGAAATTAAGTTGAGATGTGTCACCCCAGGCCTGGATGCCACAAATATTAAAGGCTGTGTCTGAGAGCAGGAGGGAGGTTCCCTGGTCAGGGACCATTAGCATGCAGCACCTCCTGTCCCAGGCCAGTAGGGGGAGCAGGCTGCCCATATAAAAGCTGGAACTGAGGGCAGGGTTAGAGAGACCAGGACCCACTTCTGAAGCATCCAGAAGGGTTCCCAGAGGAAAGGGACAGGTCAGCAGCAGCTGAGGAGTCTGGGAGGCAGAGGAGGAACAGCAAGCCAGGGACAGAGGCGACGAGAGCCGGTCCTGGCTGAGAGAGAACTACAAAACCGGACACTGGGGTCCGAGGCTGTCAGGGTTGCAAGCCCGGCAGCAGATAACCGACCTGCGAGGGATTTCAGGTCCCTTGGCCTGAGAAGCCTGGAGGCTCCGCCACACAGAGGGACTGGTACAGCAAGGAGAAACAACAGGTAGCTAAGGCCCGAGTCGCAAGCCATACAGGCGTAGTACACGGCCAGCTCAGGGACATGGGCTATCACACCACGAAAAGGGGATAGTCAGCAAGGGCAGAGAGAGAACGGTAGGCCTACCCACTCTCCCTGACCAGTGGGGCTCGCCCGAATGCTCTCAGACACCCAGGCCCATTCCTACCCTGTACTCCTGTTGGGTCATTAGTACTAACTACAATAAAGACCCTGGACTGTTTGAAGCAGACTCTGAACCCTTATTATTGCGGCCTGCACCATCACCCCCAGCATCCTATTACACTGCCCTGAGGCTACACTCTTCCCGTGGGGAGTTATCCTATCCCTGTGCTGCATACCAACATCAGCCTCAGCGGTCTGCCTTGCAGCGGCGGTCATCCCTGACCGCAACCCACGGGTGGCGTAGTCGAACATTCAAAACCCTACAAATAGACTGCCACAGCATTTGGTCTGACCACCCTGAGCCACGGGATCGGGTTGCCACTACTACCCCCAACATTGCACCGAAGCCCGGTTCCGGGTGCCCCACGGCCCAGGGGGCGAGTCAGCTTTGGCGTAGTTGGCAGGATTGTGATCAACCCGCCACAAACGGGTTTTGCGTGCCTGGAAAAGACTGTACACATACCTTAAAAAGAGATTTACCGCCATCTTCAGCCATTTTCCCGCCATCTTCAGCCGTTTTCCCGCCATCGGACGCCATCTTCGGGACGCCGCGCAGGAAGAAGATCGGCGTGGACGTCCAAACCGCGCGAGACCTGAAGCCCCGCCCTACGCACCGACTCTGCGCAAGGTCCTGTAAGGAGCAAGAGCGACGCTGACGTCACCAGGACGCGACGCAAGGTCCTCGCCCGGAGCAGCACCAGCGGAGCCGCGGCCTACGGAAGAGAATCAACGGAAGGTAGGCCACGCTTAACTAGGGGGGAGGAAGATGACGGACACGGAGGGACCTTCTACCACCAGCGTGGCTGCAGCAGCGGTGATGCCGTTCTCCATGCCCTACATTCCCGGAGCAGCCTGGCTGCCCCAATACTCAGGCGAATCCCATACGTTAACTGACTTTAAGGAAAGACTGCACAGTTTATTTAAAGTTTATCCCCTGACAGAAGAACAGAAAGTGAGCATTCTGACGGGGCAGCTAACTGGTGCAGCCCAGCCGGAAGTGAAATCATGGTCAGATGAGGAGAAAAGGACTGTAAAGGACATTATGACCCGGCAGCGGAGTACCTTTGATACCCGTACCTCAGCAGAAATCAAAATGCGGTTCTATGGCTGTAAGCAGCGAGCCCAAGATAGTATCAGAGACTATGCCTTGAACCTGCAAGAAGCTCTGGGAGCAATCAAGCAAGCTGACCCTGGCAGCGTGGAGGACACTGATAAACTGATAAACTGTTGACTGACCAGTTCATAGAGGGTCTGCTGTCCAGCGCCCACAGAACCCAGCTGCGCCTCATGGCCCTACAGAACCCCTATTTGACTTTTGCGCAGTTCAAGGATAGGGCCATCCGGGTGCTCCGAGAACCCTCACCGAGTGGCGCTGTAGCTTCCCGGCGCCCTGCCACCACTTACCACCAGGGGGTGGCGCCCTACCCCGCAGACCTTGTGGGGGCTGATGCACAGGCCCTAAATCCATCCCAGCCCGTAAACCTGCACCATCATGTCCAAGAACTAACAAAGAGTGTGGCTGCATTGACCAGGACCGTACAGTCGTTGCAGGTGGAACCGTCAAGACCAATCAAGCTGGCTTCCAGTCCGGAGGATGTCCCGTGGCGTCGACAGAGGAGGATCCCGTCGTTCAGAGGGAGGCCCGCCGACCGTTACACTGAGGATGGACAGCCGATTTGCCGCCGTTGCAGTCAGCCAGGACACATAGCAAGGTACTGTACTTTAAATGGGTCCGACCTGGGGCAGAGGGCCAACCCCCAGGCATAAGGTCATCAGGCCCGTCTAATTGGCATGATAAGTACGTGGGGGGACGCCCGGTCTTACCCGTAGTGCTGGACGGTATCCCCATGAGTGCACTGCTGGACACCGGGTCCCAAGTGACTACCATCCCCTACGTACTTTTCAAGCGGTACTGGAGTGACGCGGATATAACCCGTTATCCAGACGATGACTTAAGCATCATCACCAGCAATGGCCAACCCATGCCGCAGGTGGGGTTCAGAGAGATGACCATCAAGATTGGTAAGGTGGAACTGCCGGCACAGGGAGTGATCATTGTGGACATTGACCGTTGTGAAAGTCACCCTAAAATAACCTTGGGTACTAATGTGATTGAAAACTGTCTTTCAGAAGTAATTGTGATTTTGCAGCAGGTGGCGATGAATGCGAGCTCCAGCCAACAGAGGGTCCTCCAGAAAGAGATAAAAGCCCTGATGAGACGGCAACAGGTAGAACTGTCTGGTGGTGAGATCCGTAGCGTGAGGATGAGCGACCCGTTCCCCATTGCCATGCCTCCCAAAAGTGAAATGATGATCTGGTGTCGGACTGCAATCGGGTTAAGAGGGAGAGACTACCAAGCCAAGGTAGAACCCGTGTACTCAGACAGCAGGCCCACCATTTTGACAGCCAGGGGGGTGATTGATGTCCACCATGGAAGGGTGCCCGTCCGGATCTTAAACATCGGGGAAAGGGAAGTACACTTGCCCCGGTACGCTATACTAGCCAAATTGTTTGCCGTCGAACACAATGCTATCAGGGTCGTGGAACCCTTGCCTCCATCTCCCCAGGTGGAGGATAATGGCTCCCAGAAACACAAAGAGGACTGGTGCCAGAAACTCCATATGAGTGCTGACTCCACTCCCCTGCACCAAAAACAAGGAGTCTACCGGGTGGTTCAGGAGTATGAAAGAATCTTTAGTAAGCACCCGCTGGACTTCGGCCGAGTAAAGGGAGTAGAACACCACATCCCCACGGGGAGCCACCCACCAATAAAAGAGAGACACAGACCTGTACCCCCTGCACATTATCAGAACGCAAAGGGCATGTTGAGAGAAATGAAAGAAGCTGGGGTCATTAGAGATAGCTGTAACCCCTGGGCAGCCCCCTTGGTTCTGGTAAAAAAGAAAGACGGTACCATGAGAATGTGTGTGGACTATAGACAAATCAATCGTATCACCCATAAAGACGCGTACCTGTTACCTAGGATAGAGGAGTCTTTAGCAGCCCTAAAATCAGCTAACTTCTTCTCTACTTTGGACCTTACTAGCGGGTACTGGCAGGTTCCTGTGGCAGAGGCTGACAAGGAGAAGACCGCCTTCACCACCCCGATGGGATTGAGCGAATTCAACTGTATGCCCTTCGGGCTCTGCAACGCACCAGGGACCTTCCAGAGGCTGATGGAATGCTGTCTAGGGCACCGAAACTTCGAGACGGTCCTACTTTACCTGGACGACGTAATCGGCTATTCAAAGACCTACGAGGACCATCTAAAACACCTGGCAGAGGTGTTCGAAGCCCTGGCAGGCTATGGCCTGAAGGTGAAACCCTCAAAGTGTCACCTGTTGAAACCGAAGGTCCAGTACCTATGACACATGGTGAGTGCAGAAGGAGTAGCCCCCGACCCCGACAAGGTCACAGTAATTAAGAGCTGGCCAAGCCCCTCAAACATCAAAGAAGTGAGGCAGTTCCTTGGGTTGGTAGGCTACTACCGAAGGTTCATCCCCGGGTTCACAAAGATGGCAGTTCCAATGCAGGACCTCCTGATAGGTCAATCCAAGACCAGAAGTCAAAAGCCACCCTTCAAGTGGGACAAGCCGGAAGAGGAGTCCTTCCGCCAGTTGAAGATGGCCCTCACGGGGGATGAGATCCTGGCCTACCCCGATTATGGCCAGCCTTTTATCCTCCACACAGACGCCAGCAATGTTGGGCTGGGAGCCGTACTGTCACAAAACCAACAGGGCAGAGAAAGGGTGATCGCGTACGACAGCTGGAAGCTGAGGCCCACTGAAAGAAACCCGGAGAATTACAGCTCCTTCAAGCTAGAATTCTTGGCAGTGGTGTGGGCCGTCACAGAACGGTTTAAGCATTACCTGGCCTCCGCAAAGTTCACTGTGTACACGGACAACAACCCGCTGACACACCTGGACAATGCAAGACTAGGTGACCTAGAACAGCAGTGGATGGCCCGGTTATCCAATTATGACTTCATCATCAAATACCGGGCAGGCAGAACCAACGCCAACGCAGACGCCCTATCAAGAATGCCCCACCTACCTGAAGGAGAAGAAGACTCGGAAGAGCTGGAGGAAGTAGAGCTCCCTGCGTTCCACCGGTATGGGGCCACTCAGTATTCTCACCGGGTAAGAGACAAAGACCTAACCACCGTCATGTTCAACCCCTTACCCCACCACGGCTGGGCTGAAACGCAAGATAGTGACCGTGCAGTTCGCCTGGTGAAAGACCTGTTAAGCCAGGCAGATGCTAGCCCTGGCCCGGACGCTCCAGAGGAAGCCAAGCAGTTATGGAAGGAGAAAAACAGGCTATTCCTCTACGAGGGCAAGCTGTGCAGAAGGCTTGTCAACCACCAGACGCACGAGCTGACCTGGCAGTTAGTGGTCCCAAGGTGAGATGCAGCAATGGTCCTGGAGGCCTACCATGACAGAGCGGGACACTTAGGGTGGAAGAAACTGGAGTTCCTACTGAGAGAGCGGTTCTACTCCATCGGTATGAGAGGGGCCATAGAGAAGTGGAGCAGGGACTGCGGCCCATGCCACCTCAGAAGGAAGGACCATACCAGCCAGAAGACACCCTTGAGGCCCATCGTCACCAGGCAGCCTCTTGAGCTAGTAGCTCTGGACCATGTGAAGTTGGCTCCAAGCCGGTCCGGCTACGTCTATGCCCTCACGATTGTGTACCATTACTCCCGGTTCCTGGTGGTGGTTCCTGTTAAAGACCTGACAGCCCAAAAAGCGGCCAGAGCCTTCCAGCAACACTTCTGCCGTCCACACGGGTATCCGGAACAGGTCTTGACAGATCAAGGTCCAGCGTTTGCGGCTGAAGTATTCCAGGAGTTCTGCAACCTCTACGGCTGTAGGAAGATTCAGACAACGCCTTACCACCCACAAACCAACGGGCTGTGTGTGAAAATGAACAATATCATCAATGATCTCCTCAAGACGTTGCCCCTGGAAGAACGCAGCCTGTGGTCGGAGAAGCTGTCAGACCTGATTGACTTGTACAACCATATCCCGGTGAATACTACCAACTGCACCTCGGCTTACCTGATGCGAGCAAGACCAGGTAAGCTGCCTATAGACCTGAAGATGGGAGTCCTGACACCCGAGGACACCTCCCCAGATGCGGACTGGGATACGGAACGGCGGCTACAGTACAAGAAGGTACAGGAAAGTGTGGAGAGGAGTCTGGCTCAAGCGAGAGAAAAGCAAGAGAGGCTCTTCAACCAACACGCCCCTGCTGGTCCCCTGGAACCTGGTGAGCAGGTCCTGAAGCGGAAGAGAAGGCTTCACAAGCTGGACGTCCAGTGGGAGAGAGACCCGTACACAGTACTGCAGTCCGACCACAACAACCCGAAGGTATGTGTGATTACCAAGGATGGAGGAGAAACCACTAGCACCATCTCCAGAGACCACCTAAAACGGTGCCCCGAGCAGCTACAGAGTCCAAGTGAAGATCAAGATGACCTTGAACCCGCAGAGGACAAGGAAGAAATGAACAGCACAGTTCTCGGAGAGTTTCCCCGGACCTGGACTCGGATAAATGACGCAATAGTGGTACCCGTCCTACACTTCCTTCAGCCTACCCAGCAAGAGCCTACAGGAGAGCAGGAAGAACAAGAAGAACAAGCAGCCCTGGAGGCAGAAGAACCCATGCCAGCAGCCCAGGAGAGTCTACCCTCTGCTGACAGTGAGCCTGCCATGCCTGCGGTAAACCAAAGGACCCGCAGACAGCTGCCTGCCCTGCCTGTAAACCCAGCTAGTAGCTGTACCCTTAATACTAGTGGGGAAAGCCAGGTTAGACCACCACCAGACAGTGGGTTACGGAGGTCAACCCGGAGCACTAGGGGTCAAATACCAGCTCGCTGGAAGATCTAAATGTATAATGTATATATTTTATGTGTTATGTTTGTACCCTGGTTATTAATAATGTTTCTCCAGTTTTCCTAGATGCAATGGACTGACAGGTTATGGACAGTGAATAACCGGAACTACCATGTAGATAGTTGCACCTGGTGCCCTCTTGTGAAGTTGGCCACAGAAGAAAAACCTGTCCGGCGTGGCCTCCTTGTGGTCCAAAGAAGGTAGCTCAGCCTTGCCGCCACGCCCAAGGCCAGGAACTTGGGGTTTATAGGGACAGGTCCCCACATCGCTCTAAAACTTCGCCTTATTGGTTGAAATGGACACCCGGTCACGGATCATACTGTGACCCTCTTCTTTTGTTGGTGATATGGACACCCAGTCACAGACCACACTGTGACCTAAAGAACTCAATATGTGGTGTTGTTTGTTATTTCCTTCCCTGTTGTGTTTATGGTCATGAATTTATACCCTGTATTTGTGTTTCTTGTTTAGTCCCGGAGTACTAAAATTTACTAGGGGGGAATGTGTCACCCCAGGCCTGGATGCCACAAATATTAAAGGCTGTGTCTGAGAGCAGGAGGGAGGTTCCCTGGTCAGGGACCATTAGCATGCAGCACCTCCTGTCCCAGGCCAGTAGTGGGAGCAGGCTGCCCCTATAAAAGCTGGAACTGAGGGCAGGGTTAGAGAGACCAGGACCCACTTCTGAAGCATCCAGAAGGGTTCCCAGAGGAAAGGGACAGGTCAGCAGCAGCTGAGGAGTCTGGGAGGCAGAGGAGGAACAGCAAGCCAGGGACAGAGGCGACGAGAGCCGGTCCTGGTTGAGAGAGAACTACACAACCGGACACTGGGGTCTGAGGCTGTCAGGGTTGCAAGCCCGGCAGCAGATAACCGACCTGCGAGGGATTTCAGGTCCCTTGGCCTGAGAAGCCTGGAGGCTCCGCCACACAGAGGGACCGGTACAGCAAGGAGAAGCAACAGGTACCTAAGGCCCGAGTCGCAAGCCATACAGGCGTAGTACACGGCCAGCTCAGGGATGTGGGCTATCACACCACGAAAAAGGGGATAGTCAGCAAGGGCAGAGAGAGAACGGTAGGCCTACCCACTCACCATGACCAGTGGGGCTCGCCCGAATGCTCTCAGACACCTAGGCCCATTCCTACCCTGTACTCCTGTTGGGTCATTAGTACTAACTACAATAAAGACCCTGGATTGTTTGAAGCAGACTCTGAACCCTTATTATTGCGGCCTGCACCATCACCCCCAGCATCCTATTACACTGCCCTGAGGCTACACTCTTCCCGTGGGGAGTTATCCTATCCCTGTGCTGCATACCAACACCAGCCTCATCGGTCTGCCTTGCAGCAGCGGTCATCCCTGACCGCAATCCACGGGTGGCGTAGTCGGACATTCAAAACCCTACAAATAGACTGCCACAGCATTTGGTCTGACCACCCTGAGCCACGGGATCGGGTTGCCACTACTACCCCCAACATTGCACCGAAGCCCGGTTCCGGGTGCCCCACGGCCCAGGGGGCGAGTCAGAGACATAAGAAATGAACAGAATAAGATTCTCAACCTATTCCAATAAAATGGTGATCAAGGATGGGCATTCACTTTAAGACAATTTTCAATAACTATCAAATATTCCAGAGGAGTTACATACTATTATGCTGCTACTTTGTATTTCAATAGTACAAGTGTCATTATCATTATATTATACCTGTCTTCTGCTCCTGTTCTTGTCAAATTCAAGATTTATTATAGCAGTTCTTTGCCGGAAATAAGTGGCAGGTTACTAGATTTTTTTTCTTATCATCACTGACTATTCCTGTAAGATCATTGTGAAGAATATAACCTGAGAGTGACAGGGCAGCGAAGAATGGTTTTGTCATTTTCTTCCACATCAGTCATCGTTTAATCAAGAGATATAGAGATCTCACAGTGACCTGGCACCAAAGCAGAACATGTGAAAACTGCCGTCATCAGCCCTGAAAAAGCCCATATAATCTACAAGTGCATCATTGAAGATACATATGTAGTATATTTACAGGTACTCGGATACAATTTTCTGTATGATATATTTAAAACATTTTATGCAATTACTTTTTACCGCAACAGTCATTGAAGCTATTAAGTTGCTCACAGTTGTACGGCTGTACGGTGAGAATGTCATAGCAAAATAAGTGCATGAGTCATGAAATACCATATATGAAGATAAATCATATGTGTCGTCACTTATCATAAGTCTTGGCTTGTCTTGTCTCTAACGTTTTTGTTTACTATCTTGATAAAATATTTGCTCAAAATAAAAAGAATATTGCATAGTCAGTTAAGCGATCCACCAATGTTCTTCTTCCAGTTTGTCACTGATGCAGCCAGTGATTGGCTGCAGCAGTCATATCAGGTTGTAAGACTAATAGACTGTGAGACTGTTGAGGGGCTAGATCCACAATGTAAGAGTTGAGGCAGGGAAATGGAAAGATGAGTTTGCATTATTTTTTTTTTATTTTTGAGCATTCTGGTCCTTCAATTAGGAGGATAGCGCATTGAAAACTAATATTTTTATGAAGGACTTATTATGGAGTCTCAAGATGGAAAGCTCGAACATGGGATTGATACTTGACATAAAGAAGACAAAGATACTGACTACTGTCAGGTACAATATTACAAGTTAATAGGAGAATAGATGTGGGTAAATCAACAATGAGGTCACTGGACAAGATCTTCAAATTGAGTAACATTTCACTGGTGATGAAGACACAGCCTGTATATAATTTGATCATTTCTGTGGTAACAAATGAATGTGAAACCTGGACAATAAAGAAAGAAGACAGAAGAAAAATCAATGCCTTTGAAATGTGGTGCTGGAGAAGGATGTTATCAATACCATGGAGGGAAAGAAGAACAAAAAAATCAATTTTTGGAACAAATCAAACTAGACCTGTCCCTCAAAGCAAGGATCACCAAGTTACGACTTTGGACACATCATACGATGAGAGCAATCACTGGAGAAGGACATCATGATGGGAAGAATAGAAGGAACAAGGCAAAGAGGAAGACCAGCAACCTGATGGCTTGATACAATCAAGATAACAGCGGAGAAGACCCTGGTGGACCTATCTAGTTTGCACAAGATCGATTATCCTACAGAGCGTTCAACCATCAGGTCACCATGGCTAGTGACAGTGCCGTAGGATGTTAAATAATAATTTACCTAATTGGTTAAGCTTATATTATATTTCTATCATAGGCATTAATTAAAGCATGTTTGCTTTCTGGAATATCTATAAAACTTCCAAAGAAAAAAAAAATGGATCTCTCGGAAACTAAAAATAGCAAAGTAAGTCTTACGCTAATTTGGGAAGTTCAACCTCCCACACTGACAGCACAGTATATTATGAATTGGGGTGGGAAATTGGTGAGAAGATATTACATTATAATAAATTGGGGATGGGGGTGTAAAAGAAGACATTGCATACTGATTTGAAAGGTATTTAATTATAATGAAGTGGGGGTATGTAATTTTAATTTTAGGGTATATAATTAGAATGAATTGGGGAGAGGACATGTAATTATAATGAATTGGGGGAACATAGCACAGTGGAGGGGTTGAGGGTGCAGGAGAGGGAATGGTAATGATTTGGGGAAAAGAGCGCAGGGGCTAATTTATATTTTTATTGGGTGGGGAAAAGTGACTAACTATAGTTAGTGGGGGGCACAGTGGAGATTTATTAATTTATATTTTGAATGGTGGGTTGCACAATGGCTAATTATATATTAATGGTGTCTGTATTCAGCGCAGTGTAGGGAATTCTTTTTCCAGGAAACACATGTAAATATATAATGAGGGACATATATATGTGACGTTTTTATTTTCAGGGGGTACGGTGAACAGTGCGGCAAACTCAGCAGTGACTACATTACGGCTTTAGGACATCGACAAGAAGGTTTGACAAGATGGAGGAGAAACAAATAAAATGGCTGTATTTAGATTAGACATCAGCGGTAAGTTGAAAATATTTTTTTATGTATCGGCACCATTCAAAGGTCTACACGGGTGATCAGTGTCACTAAACGACCATTGATCGCTAAATCATGATCATTGTTCTCGGCAGTGCGAGTCCTGTTAACAGAGGACAATGATCTTTTGTGCGGCACAAAAAATAATTTCACATGATGAACGCGCGTTTTGCTCATTCACCGGGTGATTGGCAGCCTGTTCACACAGAAAGGCTATATGATAATGTGGCACCCCAGGGGTCTGGTTTTCACAGTAATAGCAGTATTACGTCTGTGAGCAGGTGGGAGGTCTCCTGGGCAGGAATCCTAAGCATGCCTCACCTCCTGCCCAGTCCTGGGAGGGCAAGAACTTCCCCTATATAAACTGGGGCTGAGGCAGGGTTAGAAGAGAGGAGTTCCAGACAGAGACGGAGTCTGGTCTGGACACGCAGAAACAGGGACAGATAGACATCAGGAGCTCTGTAGGAGCCAAGGAGAAGCGCCAGGGGCTGGAGCTGTGCAGAGCTCGCCCTGGGAGAAGGTACTAAAACCGGACACAGGAGTCCGAGGCTGTGGGGACTAAGATATACCCAGCAGCAGAATCCATCCGGCAGGGGATTCCAGGTCCTCTGGCCATAAAAGCCCGGAGGCTCAGTCACAACGAAGGGACCAGCACCGCCATCCCGGAGCGGAGGCTAACAGGAGGCCCCAGGTCACCAGCCATACGGGTGAGCACCACACGGTATACCCAGGGACGTGGGCTACTTGTAACCGCCGAAAGCAGGGTAGCCAGGAAGTGTACAGACTAACGGGAAGGCCTACAACTCCACCTGGCCAGGGGAACTCCGGCTTACTCGCAGACTAACCAGGCCCCAACTACTAGCCAGTACTCCCGGGGGAATTTGCCTTGTACCATCAGTAAAGACCCTGAACTGTACCCTCGCGTCTCCGTGCTTCCTTGTCGCACCATTAGTGCTGGGACATCCACACCATCACTCCCAACATCAACCTCATCCTCTGCCCTGAGGCCATACCCCTCCCGTTGGGGGTTATACCATCCACGCTGCACATCCGTACCACCGGCCTCAGCGGACTGCCCTGCAGCGGCGGCTTCATAGCCGCATTCAACGGGTGGCGTAGTCGGACACTAATACCATCATACCAGTAACTGCCACTTAGTTTGACCACTCTGGGCACGGACCGGGTCACCGCCACACGAAGACTACTACCCCCATCGGATCCGGCTCCGGGTATCCCCCGCGCGCACGCGCGCCGCACTACAGCACTGGCCCAGGGGGCGAGTCAATAAGAACCTTTCTTCAATGATTAACTTTGAGTGTAAATGCAGCTTTATTTGCAGAGACATGAGTGGAGTAATTATTTTGTTTGCAAAACAAACTCCTTTATTATGTAAAGCGCCGTCCCGTATTCTCTTGTTATGTTCAGCACTGTACATAAAGGAAAAAAATTTCCCTTCTTCCGAAGCATCCCCTCTTGTTATGTATATCCCCATCCCTTGTTACATAGTATCATCTATTTGTTATGCTTAGTGTTGTACGTAAGGGAAAAAAATTGGTGTCTACTGATGTGCACCAGAGCATTTGTGTGTCCATCACGAGACCTGTCACATGACCTCCCAAAAATATCATATGACATGTCGAGATACATTGCATGCTGGTGGGCCCATGCACCCTAAACAGCCCGGGGCCCTGGTTACCCTTAATCAGCATCTTTGGCACAGTGTGTCCAACTGTACGTTAAAAGGCTTAAGGAGAAGATGCCACTGCCATGGGACATTTTTAAGGCCCAACATGAAGCATAGCAAAGGGCAGTGGCCATAGGGGAAAGGAGCAGAGCCTGGCCTAGAAGCTTAGACAGGTGTGTAAGAGATTGGTTGGCTCAGAGGCATATCTACAGGGGTGCAGTAGCAGTAATGGCACATGGTGTTTGAGAGCCCAGATTTAGTATTGGCACCCAGGATTTTATAGGTTGGCTGCTCATATATCACTTACTTTAGGAAGCTTACTTATTTGCTGGAATATTTATGGCTACAAACTCTTTATTAGGACAATCACTAACTGACAATAGTTATTGGCATTTAATGGCCTCAATTCATGCTTACATTGCACTGAGGGGAAGGGCACCATTGCAATTTTCACGGTAGGCAGCAGGAAAGCTAGAATCTCACCGGTATCGGCAGATTCAGCTTACTTTAGTCTAATGTTTAAGGGGTACTTAAAACTCAGTGGCAGCCACAGAGAATCTTAAGTGAGAGGTGCCGACACTGATGAAGAACAGAAACAGATCTGGTTAACCTTTGTCACAACTGTACCTGTCATTCTCAAGGAGGATCCAGCTTCGGAAGTCCATAACATATCAAGGTTTATTGAAAAATAGATTAAAAAGATAACATCGAGCATATGAATCACAGCTCCCAAGGAAAGGGGGAGACTAGGCTGCCTAGTCTCCCCCTTTCCTTGGGGGCTGTGATTATATTAATAATTATACTATAACTTATTATAGTAAGTTATATTATAACTTATAATTATAAGTATTCCTTTGTCATTCACAAGGCAATATAATGCAGATTTCCCAGATGTGCGGCTCAGAGTTCACAGAAGTAAAATCTTCACAACGTCTCCTGAGACATGGCCATTCTCGGGCATTCCAGCGCACAGTACAGACCAAAAGTTTGGACACATCTTCTCATTTAAAGATTTTTCTGTATTTTCATGACTATGAAAATTGTACATTCACACTGAAGGCATCAAAACTATGAATTAACACATGTGGAATTATATACTTAACAAAAATGTGTGAAACAACTGAAAATATGTCTTATATTCTAGGTTCTTCAAAGTAGCCACCTTTTGCTTTGATGACTGCTTTGCACACTCTTGGCATTCTCTTGTTGAGCTTCAAGAGGTAGTCACCGGAAATGGTCTTCCAACAATATTGAAGGAGTTCCCAGAGATGCTTAGCACTTGTTGGCCCTTTTGCCTTCACTCTGCGGTCCAGCTCACCCCAAACCATCTCGATTGGGTTCAGGTCTGGTGACTGTAGAGGCCAGGTCATCTGGCATAGCACCCCATCACTCTCCTTCTTGGTCAAATAGCCCTTACACAGCCTGGAGGTGTGTTTGGGGTCATTGTGCTGTTGAAAAATAAATGATGGCCCAACTAAACGCAAACCGGATGGAATAGCATGCCGCTGCAAGATGCTGTGGTAGCCATGCTGGTTCAGTATGCCTTCAATTTTGAATAAATCCCCAACAGTGTCACCAGCAAAGCACCCCCACACCATCACACCTCCTCCCCCATGCTTCACGGTGGTAACCAGGCATGTAGAGTCCATCCGTTCACCTTTTCTGCGTCGCACAAAGACACGGTGGTTGGAACCAAAGATCTCAAATTTGGACTCATCAGACCAAAGCACAGATTTCCACTGGTCTAATGTCCATTCCTTGTGTTCTTTAGCCCAAACAAGTCTCTTCTGCTTGTTACCTGTCCTTAGCAGTGGTTTCCTAGCAGCTATTTTACCATGAAGGCCTGCTGCACAAAGTCTCCTCTTAACAGTTGTTGAAGAGATGTGTCTGCTGCTAGAACTCTGTGTGGCATTGACCTGGTCTCTAATCTGAGCTGCTGTTAACCTGCGATTTCTGAGGCTGGTGACTCGGATAAACTTATCCTCAGAAGCAGAAGTGACTGTTGGTCTTCCTTTCCTGGGGTGGTCCTCATGTGAGCCAGTTTCTTTGTAGCGCTTGATGGTTTTTGCAGCTGCACTTGGGGACACTTTCAAAGTTTTCCCAATTTTTCGGACTGACTGACCTTCATTTCTTAAAGTAATGATGACCACTTATTTTTCTTTACTTAGCTGCTTTTTTCTTGCCATAATACAAATTCTAACAGTCTATTCAGTAGGACTATCAGCTGTGTATCCACCTGACTTCTGCATAACACAACTGATGGTCCCAACCTCATTTATAAGGCAAGAAATCCCACTTATTAAACCTGACAGGGCACACCTGTGAAGTGAAAACCATTTCCGATGACTACCACTTGAAGTTTATCAAGAGAATGCCAAGAGTGTGCAAAGCAGTCATCAAACCAAAAGGTGGCTACTTTGAAGAACCTAGAATATAAGACATATTTTCAGTTGTTTCACACTTTTTTGTTAAGTATATAATTCCACATGTGTTAATTCATAGTTTTGATGCCTTCAGTGTGAATGTACAATTTTCATAGTCATGAAAATACAGAAAAATCTTTAAATGAGAAGGTGTGTCCAAACTTTTGGTCTGTTCTATATATTGTAGTGATACAAGCTTTTCCCCACTTACAGAATATCTATCAGCAGCACAAGGATTTCTCCTCACTAGATGGGCCTCCAGCTGTCTAGTCCAAATGTAGTGGAAACAATTTTCCTACATAAATATAGCCTAGGCTCTCCCCATCACCATATGCTCAGCACTACAGCCCATAAATAATGCTTTACATAACAACAACCCAACAACCAATATGGTGGACATTATAAAGAAACTGTACACCAATGCACCTCCTAGTACGAATCTGTCAAGCTTAGAGATTGCAGGTTCCTCAGTGCCTCCATATTGATGTGCAACTAACAAGAAGTTTGCCAACTCTGTATTGTAACCACTAAGCTCGTGCCCTCATTGGGAACCTGTAACTGCCACGCTTGCCTTTCTGTTTAAAGTTCACAGTGCCATCCCAGAACTAGGAACCATGTTTGGGCTCAAGGAGCCACACCTTCATTATGACCCATTTACAAACTCAAGCAAACTGAAGGAGTCTCTCCACACTAGTAAAGAAAAGTCCATCTCACTTACCACCAGGCGCATGGATCACAGGGTCTACTGTATGTGTAATGAGAGGAAAATGAAGAAACATCCAGCTCCCACAATCCAAATAAAATAATGGATGGCTTTATTGAATAATTCACAAAAAATATGAACAAGACACATAGTGCAGATATGTATCAACTTTCAGATCAATTATGATCGTTCTTCATGGCAATGGGTCTCTCTACATCTTACTGGTGAACTCTCCGATAGTCACATTCTACGGAAGTTCTATCTACTCAGAACTATTGATAGGAAAATTCCATTGCTAATAATTTTGGTGAGATAACTCTTGTACTATTTATGTGTAGGAGCACACCTTCACTTGTAAGGGAGCACTCTGGTTCTGTCAGAATATTATGAAACGGCTTATGCAAATAAAAAAAAACGTTTTGTAGCTGCGCCTCATATATCTAATCTAAAACACATTATTTGGGCATATGGCTAAAGAGGAACTCATGTTTTCCTTTACATTTATGACAACACCTCCGTTCCATCTTCACTATTCCCCTCTACTGGAGCTCCAATGCACCTGGAGCACCAAAAAGTCTAGCAATGCCCTGTTTGGTGGTATGGTTTAAGTTGTGTAGTCAGTGTAGTACTTTTCAAAAGGGGAATGACAAAGAAAAAGAGGAACTTCAAAGGAGTAAAGGACACTAGGCAACAAAAAAGTAAAGAGCTTTATTACACTTTTTAATTAATCACTGAATGCACCTATTTATTTGGGCTCTTCATGTACTATTTATCTTATGGATGGACCTCAATAGCGTGCTAAGAATACAGGATCCATCCTGGCCTGGACAACTTAAAATTTATACTAGGATATCTATTGTTACCGGGTTTCTTTCTGTCTGGTTTATATAGCTGGACTCACTGCACACTAGGTGCTGTGCGCGTGTTCTGCCTCCCCAGCCTGCGGCTGTGCGATCAGCTGTCTTGGTGGTGCGGGTGCGCGTGCGGGCGCTCGGACATTTCTGTGTCGTGCACCTGTGTGTGTGCACTTGCTCCTGACGGCGTGGTCACGCACTTGGGGGCGGGGAGCGGCAGCTCACGCGTCGCTAATAGGCAACTGCCCATCTATACCTGCATATCAGGTGATCGATCACGTGAGGCCTCACGTGACCGACACCATGGGATATATATACCTCCGTCCTCATTCTTCACATCACTCCCCTTGAGGAAGCGGCCCCTGGTGGCTGCGAAACGCGCGTCGGGGTCTGGGGTCTGTTACTGCGCTCTATTAGGCTCTGGTCTTTGGCTCTCTACTTGGTAAGCTATTGACTCCCTATTCCCTCCCTTTTACTTTTTGTATATGGTACTATTGAAGGGCAGGGATGTCAATTTGATAGCTCTTTGAATCTACATCGTGATTTCAATTATTTACAAAATGTTTATTAATATGCTTACTATATACTCACTGTGTACACTCTGAACTATCCATATCATCGATATTTATTATAATTCAATATATTTATGCCCTTACCAAGTTGGATATGCCAATTTGTTTGTTATTTAGGCCTTTGTTACCAGTGCCTTATGCTACCCTCACAAAGTCATTTTGTCCTAAACTTTTGTATATTGTGTATGTTTTTTAGCTTGATATAATAAATGAAAAACTTTTTTAATGCCTTAAAACTCTTTATTCTCCTATTTATTAATAGTTTAAGTTGTGTAGTCAGTGTAGTACTTTTCAAAAGGGGAATGACAAAGAAAAAGAGGAACTTCAAAGGGGTAAAGGACACTAGGCAACAAAAAAGCAAAGAGCTTTATTACACTTTTTAATTAATCACTGAATGCACCTATTTATCTGGGCACTTCATGTACTATTTATCTTAGTGCTGTAAAACAGTAATTATCTTGGTATTCTTTTTATTTGAATGCAGTGCAATACATTTTATCTGGGCATCGTTTGACCCTCTTTATTTGAAGCCAAAACAATAGAAATATTCTTTTAGTAATAATTATTTTTTTTTAGCCTTAACAAATAGATGAATACGTAAAAGTTTCACAGTTTGTAGATTGTACTTATCAGACATACTTGCACAAAAGCATTAAAATAACATTCAGTACATGACGATGACCTTAGATATAGAATGGCATTGAATGGAGAATTACATCTTCCTCGCAGAATAATGGAAGCTAAACTCTATGTTCACAATGGAAAACACACACTAAACAAAAGTAACAAGAATTCAATTTATCAGACTGACTTTGTAAACTTTAATAAGCCATTCCTTCAAAATAAATACAATGGGTGAAATAAGTATTGAACACATCCCAAATTTTCTAAGAAAATATATTTCTAAAGGTGCTATTGACATGAAAGTCAGTAAAAACCAATCAAGTCCACACAGGCAAAGAAATCAAACCATAGATGTCCATAAATTAATCCCTCCACGACATGACATATGTTTACATCATATATCGTGTCCTTGACTTTGATGCATACTCTGGCGCTTAGCCCGCATCTTTCTCTTGGATGTTAACCTGTTAAATACCGCTGTCAATCTCTGACAGCGTAATTTAACACCCACCAGCTGGCACCATCGGTGCTCCTGTGACGAGTTGTCATGACTGCCAGGGGTCTGCAGACTCGTGAGAGTTTCCTTGGCTGTGTGTTTGGGATTATTGTGTTGCTGAAACATCCACTCTCGTTTCATCTTCATCATCCTGGTAGATGGCAGCAGATGATTTTCATCAAGACTGTCTCGGAACATTTATCCATTAATCCTTACTTCAATTATATGAAGTTTGCCAGTGCTGTATGCTGAAAAACAGCTGCTTACCATGATGTTCCCACTTCCAAACTTCACTGTTGGTATGGTGTTTTGGGAGTGATATGCAGCGCCTTTTGGCCTCCAAGCATGGTGTGTATTATGGCATCCAAGGAGTTAAATTTTAGTCTCATCTGAACAGACTATATTCTCCCACTATTACACAGACTTGTCTAAATGTTGCTGATCAAAGTGTAAAAGCTTTTGAAGATGCTTTTTGTTCAGAAATGTAGTTCTTGCGTGGTGAGCGTGCATACAGGCCAAGGAGGGTGAGTGCATTACTTATTGTTTTCATTGAAACAATTGTACCTGCTGATTCCAGGTCTTTCTGTAGCTATCTACAGGTGGTCTTTGGCTCTTGGACAACTCTTCTGATAATTCTTTTCACTCCTCTCTTTCAAATATTGCCGGGAGCACCTGGTCGTGGCCGGTTTATGGTGAAATTATGTTCTTTCCACTTATGAATTATGGCCCCAACAGTGCTCACTGGCACCTTCAGTAGTTTAGAAATTCTTCTGTAACCAATGCCAGCAGTATGTTTTGCAACAATAAGGTTGCAAATGTCTTGAGACAGCTCACTGGTTTTACCCATCATGTGATGCTTCTTGTGTGGCACTTTAGTAATGAACCATAGCTAAAGATTCCTAAATATAAAATATAACCTTTATTTATTTTATTAATATAGGGCTAATGTGCAATATTAAAATCTCAAAGGTTTGTAGTGGTCAGTATTTAGGTTTTTAGCTTTGGACCTAGAGATACATGGTTAATATTGATCATTGTTTTCTGCTGATAAATTCAGACAATTAATTATGTGATGAAAAACAATTCATAGGCTGACCTAGTCTGGATATTCAGGCGGTGAGAAGAATGGTTGGTATTTTTAGGGATACTATTATTTGTGTGACATTTATTTATCTCTTTATTATTGTCCCTCATGGGATCTCATTAGAAAATTCAAAAAGTCATATCACTATAATGATTCCCAGCGGGGATGCAATTAGAAGTGATATTTGGTGATCTCACTTTTCAACCGTCTTTCATAAGATACAGTTGTACTGGCAACTATAAAACTCGTTGAAATATCACATCATTATAGTGATGCGTCCCCTCTGGGACATGAACACACTAGTTCTCTCAGATTCTCATAGTATTTGACTCTCTGACAATTGTTTCTGTTGGAATGCGGCCCACTATTCTAGAGGATTACTATTCTAATTGCCCCCACTATTCACTATTATACACTATGGAGCTACCCTCCCTTTGTGATTTTAATATTGCACATTAGCCCTTTATTAATAAAATAAATAAAGGTTATATTGTATATTTAAGAATCTTTAGCTAGGGTTATTGTGCCTTACGACAATTTGTAAATAGTGGATTAAATATCCTGATTCTTTTGAAGAGTTTTGGTGGCACCTTGATAATGAGACACCTTTTTATAGGCCATCAGCTGAACCAGCTGATATTATTTTTCAGTAAGTGGCAGTATTGCTTTCTAATTACTGATACACACGTGGTCAAAATTGTTGGTACCCCTCGTTTAATGAAAGAAATACCCACAATGGTCACAGAAATAACTTGAATCTGACAAAAGTAATAATAAATTAAAAATCTATGAAAATGAACAAATGAAAGTCAGACATTGCTTTTCTGCTTCCACAGAATTTTAAAAAAAATTAAACTCATGAAATAGTCCTGGACAGAAATGATGGTTCTTCTTAACTTAATATTTTGTTGAACAACCTTTTGAGGCAATCACTGCAATCAAACGATTCCTGTAACTGTCAATGAGACTTCTGCACCTCTCGACAGGTATTTTGGCCCACTCCTCATGAGCAAACTGCTCCAGTTGTCTCGTGTTTGAAGGTTGCCCTTTCCAGACGGCATGTTTCAGCTCTTTCCAAAGATGCTCAATAGGATTTAGGTCAGGGCTCATAGAAGGCCACTTCAGAATAGTCCAATGTTTTCCTCTTAGCCATTCTTGGGTGTTTTTAGCTGTGTGTTTTGGGTCATTATCCTGTTGCAAGACCTATGACCTGCGACTGAGACCAAGCTTTCTGACACTGGGCAGCACATTTAACATAGTCACATAGTTTTTAAGGTTGAAGGAAGACTAAGTCCATCTAGTTCAACCCATAGCCTAACATGTTGATCCAGAGGAAGTAAAAAATAAAAAACCCCATGTGGCAAACGCTAAGCTCCACATTGGGGAAAAAAATTCCTTCCCGACTCCATACGACAATCAGACTAGTTCCCTGGATCAACGTCCTATCAAGGAATCTAGTATATATAACCTGTAATATTATACTTTTCAAGAAAGGCATCCATGCCCTTCTTAAATTTTAGTAGTGAATCACTCATTACAACATCATGCGGCAGAGAGTTCCATAGTCTCACTGCTCTTACAGTAAAGAATCCAAGTCTGTGATTATGATTAAACCTTCTTTCCTCCAGACGTAGAAGATGCCCCCTTGTCCCCGTCTCTGGCCTCAGAGTAAAAAGATCAGTAGACAGGTCTTTGTACTGTCCCCTCATATACTTGTACATAGTAATAAGATCACCCCTACGCCTTCGTTTTTCCAATCTAAATAACCCCAAGTGTAATAACCTGTCTTGGTATTGCAGACCCCCCAGTCCTCTAATAACCTTGGTCGCTCTTCTCTGCACCCGCTCTAGTTCAGCTATGTCTTTCTTATACACTGGAGACCAGAACTGTACACAGTATTCTAAGTGTGGTAGCACTAGTGACTTGTATAGAGGTAAAATTATGTTCTCCTCATGAGCATCTATGCATCTTTTAATGCATCCCATTATTTTATTTGGCTTTGCAGCAGCTGCCTGACGCTGGCCACCAAACGTGAGCTTGTCGTCCACCAATACACCCAGGTCTTTTTCAGTGACAGTTTTGCCCACTGCTTTATAATTAAGCATATAATTATACATTTTATTTCATCTGCCCAAGTGCATTACCTTACATTTATCCCCATTAAAGCTCATTTGCCATTTATCAGTCCAAGCTTCTAGTTTACATAGATCCTCCTGTAATATAAAATTCTCCTCCTCTGTATTGATTACCCTGCAGAGTTTAGTGTCATCTGCAAATATTGAAATACTCTTCTGTATGCCCCCTACAAAGTGATTAATAAATATGTTAAAAAGAAGGGGGCCCAATACTGACCCCTGTGGTACCCCACTGTTAACTTGACCCAGTCTGAGTGTTTAACATTAATAACCACCCTTTGTTTCCTATCACTGAGCCAGTTCTTAACCCACTTACATATATTTTCCCCTATCCCTATTGTTCTCATTTTATGTATCAACCTTTTGTGTGGAACCGTATCAAAAGCTTTTGAAAAGTCCATATACACAACATCCACTGCATTTCCTTGGTCCAGTCCAGAAATTACCTCTTCATAAAAGCTGATCAGATTGGTTTGACAGGAACGGTCCCTCGTAAACCCATGTTGATATTGGGTCATGACTCTGAGTTTTTCTACTACTGTTACCAGTTATTGTATCACAAGGCGTTTCTCTACCACCTACCAGGAGGACCTAGGTGTTACCCGGCCACCTACCATGAGGACTGAGGTGTTTCCCTGCCACCTATCAGCAGGGCCAAGATGTTACTCAGCCACCTACCAGGAGGACCAAGGTGTTACCAGGCCACCTTCTAGGAGGACCGATGTGTTCCCTGGCCACCTACCAGGAGGACCGAGGTGTTACCCAGGCATCTACCAGGAGGACCAATGTGCTACCCTGTTACCTACCAGGGGGACTAAGGTATTACCCGGCCACCTATGAGGATGACCGATGTGTTACTCTGCCACCTTCGAGGAGGACCAAGGTGTTACCCGTAAACCTTCCAGGGGGACCAAGGAGTTACTCGGCCACATACCAGGAGGAACAAGGTGTTACTCATCCACCTACCAGGAGGACTGAGGTGTTTTCCTGCCACCTACCAGGAGGACCAAGGTGTTACCCTTCCACCTATCAGGATGACCGAGGTGTTACCCAGCCACCTATAAGGGGGACCTTTACTAGATAGAAATAATAACCCAAATTTAGAAAAATGCAAGCCAAAATATATTAAAAACATCACATTTATTTAGAATATATAAAAATAAAACAAAAAATAAAATACGATAATAATGAGACAACACAGGTAAGAAAAAGGGGGAAACCTGGTATAAATAGATAAAAATGGATATAAAGACCAAAGTTAGTATACAAACTGATGAATAAATAAAGCATGGGTATATACTTTAATAAAACAGTATATAGCAGTTGTACATACACAGTTCATATTTATGTGCTTACCTGAATCTCAAACATACAATGTATGGTTAGGGCTGTTAGCAAACTACTCCAAATAAGCTATCTAGAAGAGATTACATTTATAGCAGACAACGAACTTCAAAAAAAAGTATAATACCCACATATGTATGGCAGAATCAGTCAGGGAGAGATCAAAGACCAGTGGCCCACTCCACTCGACGCGCGTTTCGCATAGAAATGCTTCGTCCAGGAGCCGTAGATGTTTACTAGATAGAAATTATAATAAGTAACGCAAATTAGTCGGGGTCACTGCTTGGTCATTATCATCTCCTAATGTCTTTATTATCACAAACACTGTTTTTTTTTGCTGGTTCTAAGGGAACTGACAAGTCAGAGCAGGTCAGTACGATTGTGGTTACAACTAGACTATAATAGTAGAAGAACTGCAGGGGAACAAAAGTGCACAAGACAATTGGGTGATACCCTTTTGGGTACAAGGAAAGTAAAAGGAAGGTTGTGTGCAGGCACAAGTCCTATAAACACCTAAACATCTGCTGCTGCCTCGTGGCTGGGGGATGATCTCCTCCAGGACAGTTGAACAATTAGGACGATAACACGATATCAGGCTGCACTGCTGTAATAAAGAATCCTTAGGACCAAAATGAGTTGAATAGTTTTTATTTATTATCTACATACATTCCATGTTCATTCCCCACCTATTGATGAGGGGTACCATGCATACCAGAATAGGGATGAGGGGTACCATGCATACCAGGATAAGGGATGGGGTACCATGCATACCAGGATAGGGATGAGGGAGCCATACATACCAGGATTGGGGATGAGGGGTGCCATGTATAAAAGGATGAGGGATTGGGTGCCATGCATACCAGGTTCCTGGGATGAGGGGTGCCATGTATACCAGGATGAGGGGTACCATACATACCAGAATAGGGATGCGGGGTACCATGCATACCAGGATGAGGGATGCGGTGCCATGCATACTAGGATGAGGGGTACCATACATACCAGAATAGGGATGAGGGGTACCATGCATACCAGGATAGGAATATGGGGCACCATGCATACCAGGATGAGGGGTGGGGTGCCATGCATACCAGGATTGGGGGATGAGGAGTGCCATACATATCAGAATAGGGATGAGGGGTACCATGCATACCAGGATGAGGGATGGGGTGCCATGCATACCAGGATTGGGGGATGAGTGGTGCCATGCATGCCAGGATAGGGGGATGAGTGGTGCCATGCATACCAGGAGGGAGGTGAGGGGACCATGCATACCAGGATTGGGGGGTGAGGGGACCATGAATACAGGATGACGGGTACAACATATACCAGGATTGGGGGGTGAGGGGACCATGCATACCAGGATTGGGGGGTGAGGGGACCATGCATACCAGGATTGGGGGAGTGAGGGGTGCCCTGCATACCAGAATAGGAATGAGGGGTACCATACATACCAGGATGAGGGATGGAGTGCCATGCATACCAGGATAAGGGTTACCATGCATACCAGAATAGGGATGAGGTGTACCATACATACCACAGAATAGGGATGAGGGGTACCATGCATACCAGGATAAGGGATGGGGTGCCATGCATACCAGTATAGGGATGAGGGAGCCATACATACCAGGATTGGGATGAGGGGTGCCATGCATTCCAGGATTGGGGGTGAAGGGTGCCATGCATACCAGGATGAGGGATTGGGTGCCATGCATACCAGGATGGGGGATGAGGGGTGCCATGCATTCCAGAATAGGGATGAGGGAGCCATACATACCAGGATTGGGGATGAGGGGTGCCATGCATACCAGGATGAGGGATTGGGTGCCATGCATACCAGGTTTCTTGGATGAGGGGTGCCATGTATACGAGAATGAGGGGCACCATACATACCAGAATAGGGAGGTGGGGTACCATGCATACCAGGATGAGGGTTGGGGTGCCACACATACTAGGATGAGGGGTACCATACATACCAGAATAGGGATGAGGGATACCATGCATACCAGGATAAGAATGCAGGGTACCATGCATACCAGGATGAGGGATGGGGTGCCATGCATACTAGGATGAGGGGTACCATACATACCAGAAAAGGGATGAGGGGTACCATGCATACCAGGATAGGAATGCGGGGTACCATGCATACCAGGATGAGGGATGGCGTGCCATGCATACCGGGATTAGGGGATGAGGAGGCCATACATACCAGGATTGGGGAATGAGGGGTGCCATACATACCAGAATAGGGATGAGGGGTACCATGCATACCAGGATGAGGGATGGGGTGCCATGCATACCAGGATTGGAGGATGATTGATGCCATGCATACCAGGATGAGGAATTGGGTACCATACATACCAGGATTGGGGATGAGGAGTGTCATGCATGCCAGGATTGGGATGAGGGGTGCCATGTATACCAGATTTGGAATAAGGGGTGCCTTGCATACCAGTATGAGAAATGGGGTGCCATGCATACTAGGATTAGGATGTGGGGTGCAACATATACCAGATTTGGAATGAGGGGTGCCATGCATACCAGGATTGAGGATGAGGAGTGCCATGCATACCAGGATGGGGGATGAGGGGTGCCATGCATACCAGGATTGGGGATGAGGGGAGCCATTCATACCAGGATTGGGGATGAGGGGTTCCATGCATACCAGGATTGGGGATGAGGTGTGCCATGCATTCCAGGATTGAGGATGAGGGGTGCCATGCATACCAGGATTGGGGATGAGGGGTGCCATGCATACCAGGATTGGGGATGAGGGGTGCCATGCATACCAAGATAGGGATGAGGGGCGCCATGCATACCAGAATAGGGATGAGGGGTGTCATACATACCAGGATTGGGATCAGGAGTGCCATGTATACCAGATTTGGAATAAGCGGTGCCATGCATACCAGGATTAGGATGAGGGGTGCAATGTATACCAGATTTGGAATGAGGGGTGCCATGCATACCAGGATTTGGAATGAGGAGTGCCATGCATACCAGGATTGGGGATGAGGGGTGCCATGCATACCAGGATAGGGGATGAGGAGTGCCATGCCTACCAGGATTGGGGATGAGCGGTGCCATGCATACCAGGATTGGGGATGAGGGGTGACATGCATACCAGGATTGGGGATGAGTGGTGCCATGCATACCAGGATTGGGGATCAGGGGTGCCATGCATACCAGGATTGGGGGTGAGGGGTGCCATGCATACCAGTATTGGGGGTGAAGGGTGCCATGCATGCCAGAATTGAAGGTGAGGGGTGCCATGCATTCCAGGATTGGGAATGAGGGGGTCATGCATACCAGGATGGGGATAGGGGGTGCCATGCTTTCCAGAATAGGGATGAGGGGTGCCATGCATACCAGGATAGGGATGAGGGAGCCATACATACCAGAATTTAGGATGAGGGGTGCCATGCATACCAGGATGAGGGATTGGGTGCCATGCATACCAGAATAGAGGGTGAGGGGTGCCATGCATACCAGGATTGGGGGTGAGGGGTGCCATGCATTCCAGGATTGGTGGTGAAGGGTGCCATGCATACCAGGATTGGGAATGAGGGGTGCCATGCATACCAGGATGGGGATGGAGGGTGCCATGCATTCCAGAATAGGGATGAGGGGTGCCATGCATACCAGGATAGGGATGAGGGAGCCATACATGCAAGGATTGGGGATGAGGGTTGCCATGCATACCATGATGAGGGATTGGGTGCCATGCATACCAGGTTTCTGGGATGAGGGGTGCCATGTATACCAGGATGAGGGGTACCATACATAACAGAACAGGGATGAGGGGTACCATGCATACCAGGATAGGAATGTAGGGTACCTTGCATACCAGGATGAGGGATTGGGTGCCATGCATACCAGGATTGGGAGATGAGGAGGCCATACATACCAGGATTGGGGGATGAAGGGTACCATACATAACAGAATAGGGATGCGGGGTACCATGCATACCAGGATGAGGGATGGGGTGCCACGCATACTAGGATGAGGGGTACCATACATACCAGAATAGTGATGAGGGGTACCATGCATACCAGGATAGGAATGCGGGGTACCATGCATACCAGGATGAGGGATGGGGTGCTATGCATACCGGGATTAGGGGATGAGGAGGCCATACATACCAGGATTGGGGAATGAGGGGTGCCATACATACCAGAATAGGGATGAGGGGTACCATGCATACCAGGATGAGGGATGGGGTGCCATGCATACCAGGATTGGAGGATGATTGGTGCCATGCATACCAGGATGAGGAATTGGGTCCAATACATACCAGGATTGGGGATGAGGAGTGCCATACATGCCAGGATTGGGATGAGGGGTGCCATGTATACCAGATTGGAATAAGGGGTGCCTTGCATACCAGTATGAGAAATTGGGTGCCATGCATACCAGGATTAGGATGTGGGGTGCAACGTATACCAGATTTGGAATGAGGGGTGCCATGCATACCAGGATTGAGGATGAGGAGTGCCATGCATACCAGGATGGGGGATGAGGGGTGCCATGCATACCAGGATTGGGGATGAGGGGTGCCATGCATACCAGGATTGGGAATGAGGGGTTCCATGCATACCAGGATTGGGGATGAGGTGTGCCATGCATACCAGGATTGAGGATGAAGGGTGCCATGCATACCAGGATTGGGGATGAGGGGTGCCATGCATACCAGGATTGGGGATGAGGGGTGCCATGCATACCAAGATAGGGATGAGGGGCGCCATGCATACCAGAATAGGGAAGAGGGGTGCCATACATACCAGGATTGGGATCAGGGGTGCCATGCATACCAGATTTGGAATAAGCGGTGCCATGCATACCAGTGTGGTAGATGGGGTGCCATGCATACCAGGATTAGGATGAGGGGTGCAATGTATACCAGATTTGGAATGAGGGGTGCCATGCATACCAGGATTGGGGATGAGGAGTGCCATGCATACCAGGATTGGGGATGAGGGGTGCCATGCATACCAGGATTGGGGAAAAGGGGTGCCATGCCTACCAGGATTGGGGATGAGCGGTGCCATGCATACCAGGATTGGGGATGAGGTGTGCCATGCATACCAGGATTGGGGATGAGTGGTGCCATGCATACCAGGATTGGGGATCAGGGGTGCCATGCATACCAGGATTGGGGGTGAGGGGTGCCCTGCATACCAGGATTGGGGGTGAAGGGTGCCATGCATACCAGAATTGAAGGTGAGGGGTGCCATGCATTCCAGGATTGAGGATGAGGGGGCCATGCATACCAGGATGGGGATAGGGGGTGCCATGCATTCCAGAATAGGGATGAGGGGTGCCATGCATACCAGGATAGGGATGACGGAGCCATACATACCAGAATTTAGGATGAGGGGTGCCATGCATACCAGGATGAGGGATTGGGTGCCATGCATACCAGAATTGAGGGTGAGGGGTGCCATGCATACCAGGATTGGGGGTGAGGGGTGCCATGCATTCTAGGATTGGGGGTGAAGGGTGCCATGCATACCAGGATTGGGGATGAGGGGTGCCATGCATACCAGGATGGGGATGGAGGTTACCATGCATTCCAGAATAAGGATGAGGGGTGCCATGCATACCAGGATAGGGATGAGGGAGCCATGCATACAAGGATTGGGGATGAGGGTTGCCATGCATACCAGGATGAGGGATTGGGTGCCATGCATACCAAGTTTCTGGGATGAGGGGTGCCATGTATACCAGGATGAGGGGTACCATACATAACAGAATAGGGATGAGGGGTACCATGCATACCAGGATAGGAATGCAGGGTACCATGCATACCAGGACGAGGGATGGGGTGCCATGCATACCGGGATTAGGGGATGGGGAGGCCATACATACCAAGATTGGGGAATGAGGGGTGCCATGCATACCAGAATAGGGATGAGGGGTACCATGCATACCAGGATGAGGGATGGGGTGCCATGCATACCAGGATTGGAGGATGATTGGTGCCATGCATACCAGGATGAGGAATTTGGTACCATACATACCAGGATTGGGGATGAGGAGTGCCATACATGCCAGGATTGGGATGAGGGGTGCCATGTATACCAGATTTGGAATAAGGGGTGCCTTGCATGCCAGTATGAGAAATGGGGTGCCATGCATACCAGGATTAGGATGTGGGGTGCAACGTATACCAGATTTGGAATGAGGGGTGCCATGCATACCAGGATTTAGGATGAGGAGTTCTATGCATACCAGGATGGGGGATGAGGGGTGCCATGCATACCAGGATTGGGGATGAGGGGTGCCATGCATACCAGGATTGGGGATGAGGCGTTCCATGCATACCAGGATTGGGGATGAGGTGTGCCATGCATATCAGGATTGAGGATGAGGGGTGCCATGCATACCAGGATTGGGGATGAGGGGTGCCATGCATACCAGGATTGGGGATAAGGGGTGCCATGCATACCAAGATAGGGATGAGGGGCGCCATGCATACCAGAATAGGGATGAGGGGTGCCATACATACCAGGATTGGGATCAGGGGTGCCACGTATACCAGATTTGAAATAAGCGGTGCCATGCATACCAGTGTGGTAGATGGGGTGCCATGCATACCAGGATTAGGATGAGCGGTGCAATGTATACCAGATTTGGAATGAGGGGTGCCATGCATACCAGGATTGGGGATGAGGGGTGCCATGCCTTCCAGGATTGGGGATGAGCGGTGCCATGCATACCAGGATTGGGGATGAAGAGTGCCATGCATACCAGAATTGGGGATGAGGGGTTCCATGCATACCAGGATTGGGGATGAGGGGTGCCATGCCTACCAGGATTGGGGATGAGCGGTGCCATGCATACCAGGATTGGGGATGAGGGGGCCATGCATACCAGGATGGGGATAGGGGGTGCCATGCATTCCAGAATAGGGATGAGGGGTGCCATGCATACCAGGATAGGGATGAGGGAGCCATACATACCAGAATTTAGGATGAGGGGTGCCATGCATACCAGGATGAGGAATTGGGTGCCATGCATACCAGAATTGAGGGTGAGGGGTG
Source organism: Phyllobates terribilis (assembly GCF_046119375.1). NCBI lineage: Eukaryota > Metazoa > Chordata > Amphibia > Anura > Dendrobatidae > Phyllobates > Phyllobates terribilis. Next base: position 716,953,044 of record NW_027362764.1, read on the forward strand.
CCATGCATACCAGGATTGGGGGTGAGGGGTGCCATGCAATCGAGGATTGGGGTTGAAGGGTGCCATGCATACCAGGATTGAGGATGAAGGGTGCCATGCATACCAGGATTAGGATAGAGGGTGCCATGCATTCCAGAATAGGGATGAGGGGTGCCATGCATACCAGGATAGGGATGAGGGAGCCATACATACATGGATTGGGGATGAGGGTTGCCATGCATACCAGGATGAGGGATTGGGTGCCATGCAAACCAGTTTTCTGGGATGAGGGGTGCCATGTATACCAGGATGAGGGGTACCATACATAACAGAATAGGGATGAGGGGTACCATGCATACCAGGATAGGAATTCAGGGTACCATGCATACCAGGATGAGGGATGGGGTGCCATGCATACCAGGATTGGGAGATGAGGAGGCCATACATACCAGGATTGGGGGATGAAGGGTACCATACATAACAGAATAGGGATGCGGGGTACCATGCATAACAGGATGAGGGATGGGGTGCCACACGTACTAAGATGAGGGGTACCATACATACCAGAATAGGGATGAGGGGCACCATGCATACCAGGATAGGAATGTGGGGTACCATGCATACCAGGATGAGGGATGGGGTGCCATGCATACCAGGATTAGGGGATGCGGAGGCCATACATACCAGGATTGGGGAATGAGGGGTGCCATACATACCAGAATAGGGATGAGGGGTACCATGCATACCAGGATGAGGGATGGGGTGCCATGCATACCAGGATTGGGGGATGAGTGGTGCCATGCATACCAGGATGAGGAATTTGGTGCCATACATACCAGGATTACGATGAGGGGTGCAATGTATACCAGATTTGGATTAAGTGGTGCCATGCATACCAGCATGAGAGATGGGGTGCCATACATACCTGGATTGGGGATGAGGAGTATCATGCATACCAGGATTGGGAATGAGGTGTGCCATGCATACCAGGATTGGGGATGAGGGGTGCCATTCAAACCAGGATTGGGGATGAGGGGTGCCATGCATACCCGCATTGGGGATGAAGTGTGCCATGCATAACAGGATTGGGGATGAGGGGTGCCATGCATACCAGGATTGGGGATGAGGGGTGCCATGCATACCAGGATTGGGAATGAGGGGTGCCATGCATACCAAGATAGGGATGAGGGGCGCCATGCATACCAGGATAGGGATGAGGGGTGTCATGCATACCAGGATAGGATGGTGTGGACAGGATGGGGGCAGCACAAATACCAGGAGGGGGGCAGCACGTACCTTCATGGGAGACCATATACCAATAAAAATGTTTGCCACCCGGGTGTAGAACGGGTTCAATAGCTAGTGTGTATATACAGTGGTGGCCTAAAGTATTGGCACCCCTGCAATTCTGTCAGATAATACTCAGTTTCTTCCTGAATATGATTGCAATCACAAATTCTTTGGTATTATTATCTTCATTTAATTTGTCTTCAATGAAAAAACACAAAAGAGAATGAAGCAAAAATCAAATCATTGATCATTTCACACAAAACTCCAAAAATGGGCCAGACAAAAGTATTGGCACCCTCAGCCTAAAACTTGGTTGCACAACCTTGAGCCAAAATAACTGCGAACAACCGCTTCCGTTAACCATCAATGAGTTTCTCACAATGCTCTGCTGGAATTGTAGACCATTCTTCTTTGGCAAACTGCTCCAGGTCCCTGATATTTGAAGGGTGCCTTCTCCAAACTGCCATTTTGAGATCTCTCCACAGGTGTTCTATGGGATTCAGGTCTGGACTCATTGCTAATTTTCATGAAGAAACTGAGTATTATCTGACAGAATTGCAGGGGTGCCAATACTTTTGGCCACCACTGTATACACTGCTCAAAAAAATAAAGGGAACACTCAAATAACACATCCTAGATCTGAATGAATGAAATATTCTCATTGAATACTTTGTTCTGTACAAAGTTGAATGTGCTGACAACAAAATCACACAAAAATCATCAATGGAAATCAAATTTATTAACCAATGGAGGCCTGGATTTGGAGTCAGCCCCAAAATTAAAGTGGAAAAACACACTACAGGGTGATCCAACTTTGATGTAATGTCCTTAAAACAAGTTAAAATGAGGCTCAGTATTGTGTGTGGCCTCCACGTGCCTGTATGACCTCCCTACAACGCCTGGGCATGCTCCTGATGAGGTTGCGGATGGTCTCCTGTGGGATCTCCTCCCAGACCTGGACTAAACCAACTCCTGGACAGTCTGTGGTCTCGTTGGTGGATGGAGCGAGACATGATGTCCCAGATGTGCTCAATCAGATTCAGCTCTGGGGAACGGGTGGGCCAGTCCATAGCTTCAATGCCTTCATTTTATAGGAACTGCTGACACACTACAGCCACATGAGGTCTGGCATTGTCCTGCATTAGGAGGAACCCAGGGCCAAGTGCACCAGCATACGGTCTCACAAGGAGTCTGAGGATCTCATCTCGGTACCTAATGGCAGTCAGGCTACCTTTGGCGAGCACATGGAGGGCTGTGCGGCCCTCCAAAGAAATGCCACCCCACACCATTACTGACCCACTGCCAAACCGGTCATGCTGAAGGATCTTGCAGGCATCAGATCGCTCTCCACGGCATCTCCAGACTCTGTGACGTCTGTCACATGTGCTCAGTGTGAACCTGCTTTCATCTGTGAAGAGCACAGGGTGCCAGTTGCGACTTTGCCAATCTTGGTGTTCTGTGGTAAATGCCCACGGTGTTGGGCTGTGAGCACAATCCCCATCTGTGGATTTAGGGCCCTTATACCACCCTCATGGAGTCGGTTTCTAACCGTTTGTGCAGACACATGCACATTTGTGGCCTGCTGGAGGTCATTTTGCAGGGCTCTGGCAGTGCTCCTCCTGTTCCTCCTTGCACAAAGGCAGAGGTAGCGGTCCTGCTGCTGGGTTGTTGCCCTCCTACGGCCCCCTCCACATCTCTTGGTGTACTGGCCTGTCTCCTGGTAGCGCCTCCAGCCTCTGGACACTACGCTGACAGACACAGCAAACCTTCTTGCCACAGCTCACATTGATGTGCCATCCTGGATGAGCTGCACTACCTGAGCAACTTCTGTAGGTTGTAGAGTCCGTCTCATGCTACCACGAGTGTGAAAGCACAACCAACATTCAAAAGTGACCAAAACATCAGCCATAAAGCATTGGTACTGAGATGTGCTCTGTGGTCCCCACCTGCAGAACCACTCCTTTATTGAGTGTGTCTTGATCATTGCCAATAATTTCCATCTATTGTTTATTCCATTTGCACAACAGTATGTATATATGCATATATGTGTATGTATATATGTATATACAGCTCTGGCAAAAATTAAGAGACCACTGAACAGTTTTCTGGTGAAAAGCATGCCAAGACACATGAAAGCTGTGATTAAAAATCATGGCTAGTCCACAAAATATTGATTTCTGAACTGTTCCTGAGTTAAACATGAGTAATTTGAGGTCTGAAAGCGCTGTTTCTTTTTTAGTATTTTGACGCTTTATCATGTGCTGCAAATAAATACAACATTTTTAGCTTTGAATTTCGGAGACATGTTGTCAGTAGTTTATAGACTAAAACAACAATGTACATTTTACTCAAAAATTTACCTATAAAGAGAAAAATCTGAGAAACTGAAAATTTTGCAGTGGTCTCTTAATTTTTGCCAGAGCTGTACAGCTGAAACCAGAAGTTTACATACACTTTATAAAAAGAAACATCTGCATATTTTTCTCAATATCTGACATGAAATCAGAATAAACCTTTCACGTTTTAGGTCAAAAGAAAAGAAGAACAACCGAACATCCAGTCCCCAGATCAATGAAGAATGGAAGGACAATTTATAGATGATAAAATACCATTATTAACATAGTGGTACACCATAAAAAGTAGAGAATTACGTACGCAAATAGGCATATGAGTTGCTTCAAAATTTAAACATAAAAGCAACCAATTAGGACAAAAGGTCCTCTATCCATCCTACCCTCTAAGTTAGCAAGATGAAAATAGGGCAACAGACAATGCAGTGGTCTAAAGAAAGTGGGGGCTGGATAATGGCAGCCAAGCACAGAAAGAAATGCTTGAAATAGACTATAAGATTAATAATATGCTCATAGGGAGTAACTATGTCAATGCTGCAATTCATATGTGAAGATCACACAAAGTATTCCAAGGATATGTATAGTCATATTCCCAAAAACAGTGCCAAAATTGCATTTGTCCAAAGACTAAAGAGGAGTGGACAGAGGTAAATAGTCAATGTATCAGCTATTCATGTAATCTCATACCTGTGGGTAGTAAGCCAGCCGCGTAGCGTAAACGTTTTAGGTCAATTAGGATTACCATAATTTTTAATATTTGCCAAATGCCAGAATGAGAGCGAGAGAATGTTTTAATGTATTTGTATTACTTTCTGCAAAGTCAAAAGTTTACATACACTGAGATTACTATGCCTTTAAACAATTCTGGACTGCCCATATGATGGTGTCATGTGTGTGAAAGCTTCTGATAGGGTTTTTGGCAACATCTGAGTTAATTATAGAAACACCTGTGGATGTATTTTAATGCACCCCTGAAACACACTGCTTTGTGTAGCATCATGAGAAAGTCTAAAGGAATCAGCCAAGATATCAGGAAGAGAATTGTGGACTTGCACAAGTCTGGCTCATCCTTGGGTACAATTTCAGTATACCTGAAGGTGCATTGTTCATCTGTACAAACAATTATATGCAAGTGCAAACAAGATGGAAATGTCCAGCCATCATACTGCTCAGGAAGGAGACGGGTTCTGTGTCCCAGAGATGAACGTGCTTTGGTCCGACATGTGCATATCAACCCAAGGACAAAAGCAAAAGACCTTGTGAAGATGATGGCGGAAGCTGGTAAGATTGTGTCAATATCCACAGTGAAACGAGTCCTGTTTCAACATGGGCTGAAAGGCCACTCTCCCAGGAAGAAGCCATTACACCAAAACAAACATAAAAAAGCCAGATTAATGTTTTCAAATGCACACAGGAACAAAAACCTTAATTTTGGGAGACATGTCCTGTGGTCTTTATGAAACTAAAATGGAAGTTTTTGAACACAATGACCATCGTTACGTTTGGAGGAAAAGAGAAGCTTGGAAGCCTAAGAACACCATCCCAACTGTGAAACACGGGGGTGGCAGCATCATGTTCTGGGGTTGTTTTGCTACAGGAGGGACTGGTGCACTTCACAAAATAGATGGCATCATGAGAAAGGAAGATTATGTAGCAATACTGAAGCGACATCTCAAGACATCAGCCAGGAAGTTAAAGCTTGGGCGGAAATGGGTCTTCCAAATGGACAATGACCCGAAGCATAATGCCAAAATGGTAACAAAGTGGATTAAGGATAACAAAGTCAGTGTTTTGGAGTGGCCATCACAAAGCCCTGATCTCAATCCTATTGAAAATTTATTGACAAAGCTGAAAAGCCAGGTGCGAGCAAGGCGACCTACAAACCTGGACCAGTTACACCAGTTTTGTCAGGAGGAATGCGCCCAAATTCCGACCAACTATTGTGAGAAGCTTGTGGAAGGATATCCCAAACATTTGACCCAAGTCATTTAGTTTAAGGGCAATGGTACCAAATACTAAGGAAATGTATGTAAACTTTTGACTTTGCAGTAAGTAATAAAAATGCCTTAAAACATTCTCTCGCTCTCATTATTCTGGAATTTGGCAAACATTAAAAAATATGGTAATCCTAATTGACCTAAACAAGGAAAGATTTATTCTGATTTCATGTCAGGTATTGAGAAAAACATGCATATGTGTCTTTTTATATAGTGTATGTAAACTTCTGGTTTCAACTGTAAGTGTTGCGCTTTTTCTGCACTTTTTTCCATAAAAAATTGCTGCTTTTATCTGTTCAAGCAAAGTGGATGTGATTTCATGAAAGCTTCTGCCGACTGTGTATATAAAGTCACTGCTTCACATCTGCACCAAAAACGCAATAATGGGAAAAATACATAAAAAAATAACAGTAAAAGCACATTAATCACAGATTATTTTCGTAGTGTGATGCGAACACCTGCAGAAAACATGCAGATAAAAAGCAGCAGCAAAAAGTAGCATTTATGCTATATATAAACGCAGTCTCATCGCTACATTTTTATAATATTTCTATGGGTTTAAGGGTTTGATCACACTAGCGTATAAATCGGACGAGTGCAATCCGATAAAGAATTTTTCCGCACTTGGATTTTTTTTCCTGTTTTCCAGTACACTATATTGTAAAACCAGTGATATCGTTCAAAAGTACAACTTGTCCCACAAAAAATAAGCCCTCACGTGGCCATATTGACCGAAAAATAAAAAAGTTATGCCTCTGGGAAGAAGGGGAGCAAAGCATGAAAACGTAAAAGCGAAAATTGCTCCAGTCATGAACGGGTTAAGTACGAACTGATAGAGAATGTGCTGCCAACTTCCTATAAAGAAACAGAAGATAGGTGCAGGGTAAAGAACATAAACAGCAGAGAGACAAACCATAGCCGGTCTTTCACTGACTGGCTAAGATTACAGCAGTATGGCTGGACATCCAAATGAGACGATCACGAGCAGGAAATACCAGCAGGGGAAAAGTATATAAAGTCGCACCTGAAAGGTGATAGGCCAGACAAATGAGTAAATGAAAACACTTGTTACCCTAAAAAGACTGAAGTAAGGATAACAGAAACTAAACTCCCAAAGAAAAAGTGCATCTGCTATGGTTCGGCAGACAGAGAAGCCGGCCACAAAGCACAGGCTCAAGGGATCGAACCCAGACGCATGACACATACTATACAGTACAAGCCAGGTTTAAAAATTCCCACGGACAGCACTGATTGGTCCATATATATAAAGACATGCTCTTTTGAGAAGAGGAATTATAGCCCTGTTGTCAATATATTTATTTATTTCCAGGAAGAATAACCGAGGAACGATACCATGCAGAATGCTAAGAAAAGAGGATCCAAGATTGGTAATTTTTGGGACATAAAAGTATTTACTTAAGCCAACATGTTAGGAGAGCTGCCAGCTCCTCTTCTAGTGGCAGCAAAGCACAGAGTTGAGTTCTGCTTCTGTATTTTTCTACACTGGCTCTCAGGATGTACTAAAAAGAATGAAGAAAAGGAATAAATCAAAAATGAAAAATAATAACTTATAGGTCCAAAAATATCATAGAATCATAGAATGGTAGAGTTGGAGGGGACCTCCTGGGTCATCTGGTCCAACCCCCTGCTCAAAGCAGGATTCACTAAATCATCTCAGACAGATGTCTGTCCAGCCTCTGTTTGAAGACGTCCATTGAAGGGGAACTCACCACCTCTCTATACCTATGGACAGGTATAGATTTCTTGTGCATCTTGGACATGTAATATATGTAAATTACAGGGAAATTAAAGGGAATCTGTCACCCCTGGGACTTTTCTGACCTCTAATATGAGCATACAGGTGATAGAAATGTAAATCTATACATATCTGTATGGCCCATATTAGAGGTCAGGTTGCTGTGAAATGGCTTTTTATTTCTTGTGGCTTACGATGTGTTCCCATCCGGAGAACGGGAAGAAATCCCGCCTACTGATTTAATTAAAATATTTCTCCCCTCCCCTGCACTTCACAGTGCCCTGTGACGTGCAGTCTTTATGGCCAGATCCCGCGCCCAGACGGGAACACATCGTAAGCCACAAGAAATAAAAAGCAATTTCACAGCCACAAGACCTCTAACATGAGGCATACAGGTAAGTATAGATTCACATTTCTATCACCTGTATGCCCATATTAGAGGTCAGAAAAGTCCCAGGGGTGACAGATTCCCTTTAATACCTATTCCTTATAAACAGGTGTATGTTATATTCCATGTGCTTGATCGGTGGGGAATGAACATGAAATATATGTAGATACTAGGGGAATAAACACACATCCCATTTATACAGTTATGTCCATATATATTTGGACAGAGACAACATTTTTCTAATTTTGGTTCTAGACATTACCACAATGAATTTTAAACAAAACAATTCAGATGCAGTTGAAGTTCAGACTTTCAGCTTTCATTTGAGGGTATTCACATTAAAATTGGATGAAGGGTTTAGGAGTTTCAGCTCCTTAACATGTGCCACCGGAAAAAAGCAGGAGGACTGGAGCCGAGCTGGGGGATGGTGAGTGTGTGTGTGTGTCTGTGTGTGTGTGTATGTATGTATGTGTATGTGTGTGTTTGTGTGTGTGCAGGCAGATATCATTGTGTGATGTCTGTTTAGATGTATTTTTGTGTTTCAAATGTGTTTATCCGTGTATGTATATGTCTGTATATGTTTGTGTGTGTGCGTGACTGCGTGCTGCCTCCTGCTGAGTATAGATGGCGCCGTGCGGCCTCCTGCTGTCTCTGGGGGGGACGCCGTGCGGCCTCCCGCTGTGTATAGATGGCGCCGTGCGGCCTCCCGCTGTGTATAGATGGCGCCGTGCGGCCTCCCGCTGTGTATAGATGGTGCCCTGCGGCCTCCCGCTGTGTATAGGTGGCGCCGTTCGGCCTCCCGCTGTGCATAGATGGCGCTGTGCGGCCTCCCGCTGTGTATAGATGGCGCCGTGCGGCCTCCTGCTGTGTATAGATGGAGCCGTGCGGCCTCCCACTGTGTATAGATGGCGCCGTGCGGCCTCCCGCTGTGTATAGATGGCACCGTGCGGCCTCCCGCTATGTATAGATGGCGCTGTGCGGCCTCCCGCTGTGTATAGATGGCGCCGTGCGGCCTTCTGCTGTGTATAGATGGCGCCGTGCGGCCTCCCGATGTGTATAGATGGCGCCGTGCTTCCACCCGCTGTGTATTGATGGCGCCGTGCGGCCTCCATCTGTGTATAGATGGCGCCGTGCGGACTCCTGCTGTGTATAGATGGCGCTGTGCTGCCTCCTGCTGTGTATAGATGGCACCGTGCGGCCTCCTGCTGTATATAGATGGCTACGTGCGGCCTCCTGCTGTGTATAGATGGCGCCGTGTGGCCTCCTGCTGTGTATAGATGGCTACGTGTGCTCAATATTGAGTCATACAATTAATGTAAGGCTATGTGCACACGATGCAGAAATGCTCCGGATTTTTTTTGAGCGTTTCTGCATCTCCCTGGCAGAAAAAACGCATGCGTATTGTACATGCGGATAGTACATGCGGATTGTACATGCTGATTGTACATGCGGATTGTACATGCGTTTTTCCTGCCAGGGACTTGCGGATGTGAAGCGTTCTTCACATGCATTTCCGCATGCGGGTTGACAAGCGCTTTCCAAGCTATTTTAGCATCACTTGGAAAGTGCTTGACAACTTGGTCACACTATATAAATCCATGCAACCGGCATGGATTTATATAGTGTGACCGTAAAAGAATGGTAAAAAATAAATATGTAATTGCCTTCTGATGGCCTGCCGACATCAGCGGTTTGCGTGACCAGTCACATGACTAAATGACGTCACGGCATCTCCTTTTCACACCATCACGAGCTGCCGGCAAGCCAGGACGCATCGGATAAAGACACCGGGGGCCATCAGAAGGTAAGTATAATATTTATTTTTTATTTTATTCTTTTTTTACAGTTACTATGGTACCTGGGTCTGGAGGAGAGTCTCCTCTTCTCCAAACCCGGGTACCATCTGCACATTGAAATGCATGTAATCCGCATGTACAGATGCAGTGATGCGTATTCCATGTGTTCCAATGCAAGTCAATGGCGCCGCGCTTCCGCAAAATAATTGGTAATGCTGCGGATTTTTACGCAATGATAATCCGCAGCGGACATTTCCGCAGCATGTGCACAGCACATGCGGATTATCATTGGGGAACATGGCAGACCTTCTATTGAGCGTTTTTTAAGCATTTCTGCAGCGGAATTGCTTAAACACATAGTGGGCACACAGCCTAAAAAATTATTATAATTAATATTGTGCCAAATTAATTTCACGTGAACTATCACATGATCTATCACAGGGGATCATGTGACATGTCACGTGATACATCAGGTGTGTGTGGGGGGGCGCCTTCTAAACTGCTCGGGGCCCTTGCTACTCTTATTCCACCCCTGAAGCACTGCCTAGTGTTATTTGAATTGTAAGCTCCTTCGAGGAGGCAGAAGTCGGGCGTGTACTACAGCCGTGTTCTCTGCATTTTCTCCTGTCTGGTCGCTGTCTGCCAGAAGTGAAACTGCATGCAGCCCTGAAGACTCCTTAGAGCAGGGATGTCAAACTCAAACACACAGAGCGCCAAAATGAAAAACTTGGAGAAAGTCGGGGGCCAACCAGTATACAGTACAATGGGCCCCACAAAGTCTTCCATACAGAATAATGTCCCCACATACACACGTGGTCAAAATTGTTGGTACCCCTCGTTTAATGAAAGAAAAACCCACAATGGGTTTTGACCACGTATGTAGTTCTCCATAAAGAATAATGGCCCCACATAGGGGTGGTGTTTCTGGTGTCACAGGCCAAATAAGACCACCCTGCAGGCCATATTTGGCCCTCGGACCAGAGCTTGACATGTATGCCTTAGAGCGTAGACTAGTGAGGACAAGCAGGCACCCCCCCTCTGTACCTAGGGGCCCTAGGCAGCTGCCAAGTCTGCACCCTTCATATCGCCGGCCCTGGTTGTGACGTCTGTTTCTTTAGATCTTGTAGAAGAGATCTGTAGATCCCAAGAGCAAGCCGTTGACGCTACTCCTACCCAAAAACGATTTGTTCCTCCCCAGTTTCACCTACATATTCTTCAGGAGTCTCATAATTCTGTGCTTCCAGGTCACCCTGGTGTAAACAGTACCATCTGACTGATAGCCAGGAATTTTTGGTGGCCAACCATAGTTAAAGACTGTAGGGAATATGTGCCCGCTTATGAAACTTGTGCCAGAGCCAAGACACCCCTAACCCATCCCGCTGGTTTTCTCCAGCCCGAACTAATCCTAGGAGTCCTTGGACTTACCTCTTCATTACTCACCTCTCACCCTCAGAAGGAAAGATTGTTATCTCGGTGGTGGTTCAGTAAGTGTTGTAATTTTGTCCCACTGTGAAGGTTGCCTAACTCTAAAACCCTAAGTAAGTTGTCCATTAATCACTTGTGTGATTACATAGTGTTCTTACATGGTGTTCTGGAAAACATAGTATTTGACCAGGGGACTTAGTTCATTTCCAAATTTTAGAAGGCATTCAGTAAAACAATATTGAGTTGTCTTTTTTTTCTGCTTGCCACCCAGAGACCAATTGTCAGTGAGAACATACTACTCAAACACTCGAGCAATATCTTTGATGTTATGTATCTCATCATCGGTCTGACTGGGTGGAGCATCTGCCATTAGCTGAATTTGCTATTAATAATCAATATCAAGAATCCATTAAAACTACTCCATTTTTATGTAATCTTGGATTGCATCCTTGTTTTGGTTCCTTTTCAAACACTGAGGTTGAAAAATCTGCGGATAAATTTAAAGGTTCTCTAGCAAGATTTTTTCCATGGTATTTAATTTCGTCATCCGTGTTTTGTTTTTTTTTTTCCTGTTTCTATTTTAGTGTTCAAAGCTTTCTATTTCACTGTTTTATGGCCTCTTTATTTAACATTGGGTGTTTACCCTGCATTGCATTGCCTGCTCTGGCCTTGTGCTAATTGACTAATTACTCAGTATAACCAACTGGTGCTGGATTCTAGTAGACATTTCATTTCATATATATTCAGCTCTGGCTCGGGATAGCACGCGTGCTGGCTCACGCGTGCAATAGATTTTAAGTGCAATAGTTAAAAGTGCAGTTATACAATGGCAGATAGACAGGGCAGGAGACAGGTAAGGTGCATAAGATATTCATACAAACATGCTTCTCGATCAGTCATACTGCATTATGCATTAGTCTTATCAATCTGCTTTTTATTTGTTTTCACTTCTGCTTTCTCACAACTCGCCCGCCCTTTAACACATTCTGTTCACTCTCTCTATATCAACCCCTCCCTTCTCCCCTCTCCCATGTATAACTCTGAGGCTCTACTGACATTCCTCACCCACTGCAAACCATCCTCTACCTCCATACAGCACTCAAAAGGTTCATACAAATCATTGCACCACCTGCTCTTTCTCTTCTTTCTCCTTTTACTAGTCGCAGGCGACATCTCCCCCAACCCTGGGCCCCCCTCCACTAGCATACATTACTCTCCTCCAGCTGCATATAGAAACCCTGCTAATCTTATTAACTTTCAGTGCATGCCCTCTCCTATCGATTTCCATTGCGCTCCCTGGAACGCACGGTCTGTGTGTAACAAACTAACTTACATCCACGATATTTTCCTCTCTAATTCCCTTAACCTTCTGGCTATCACAGAAACCTGGATTCAGCAGCCAGACACAGCTGCTGCTGCTCTCTCATTTGGTGGGCTGAATTTCTCACATACCACCAGACCTGGCAACAGACAGGGTGGAGGTGTTGGTCTGCTCCTTTCCTCACAATCTGCTTTCCAGGTCATCCCCCCGGTTCCCTCACTTATGTTTCCTTCCTTTGAAGTCCACACCATCAGACTCTTTAAACCCTTCTCCCTGTGAGTGGCGGTTGTGTATCGCCCTCCAGGCTCCTCCCACCAGTTCTTGGATCACTTTGCCACCTGGCTTCCTCACTTTCTATCCTGTGACATCCCCACCCTCATCATGGGCGACTTTAACATCCCCATTGATGATTTCCTCTCCCAATCTGCCTCTCATCTACTTTCTCTAACCTCTTCATTCCGTCTCTTACAGTTTACTAATTCTCCTACCCATGAAGACGGGAATACTCTGGACCTGTTTTTTTCCAGTCTCTGCTCGCTGGATGACTTTACCAACTCTCCTCTCCCGCTCGCGGACCACAACCTTCTTTCCTTCTCTGTCAAGAATTGTCTCCTCACCAGGGACACCCCCACTTACCACACTTATAGTAATACACATACCATTAATACCCAGCAGCTTATGGACAATCTCCACACATCTTTAGTCCCCATATCCTCCTTCTCCTGTCCAGACATAGCATTGTCACACTACAATAATACACTGAAGAGTGCCCTAGATGAAGCAGCTCCTTCTACACGCAGAAAGACACAGACAACTACAGCTCTGGCACACGATGCAAACACGTTTTCTTCAACGTTGCTCAAGGTGTGCTGAGCGTCAGTGGAGAAAATCTCTTTTAGCAGAGGATTTCATCCACTATAAATTCATGCTCAAAACCTATAACTCTGCCCTTCATCTGGCCAAACAATCCTACTTCACCACCCTCATCACTTCAATGTCCAACAATCCAAAACAACTTTTCGAAACCTTAAACTCCCTCCTGAAAACTAAAGCACAGGCCCCCACCACCAACCTCAGCGGGGAGGATCAGGCCACTTACAGTGCCTACAAGTAGTATTCAACCCCCTGCAGATTTAGCTGGTTGACACATGCGGAATTAACTTGGCATTGTGACATTTGTACTGTAGATCAGCCTGGAAGTGGGAAATGCACTGCAGCAAATTTTTTTTTTTTTTAAAACGTTAAAAGTTAATTCAGAGTGTCATTTATTATTCAACCCCTCAAACCACAAGAATTCTGTTTGGTCCCCCAAAAGTATTAAGAAGTAGTTCAGGCACCAAGAATAATGAGCTTCACATGTGTGGATTAAAGATCTCTTTTGCCAGCCTTTTCTGACTATTTAAGACCCTCCCCAAACTTGTGAACAGCACTCAGACATGGTCAACATGGGAAAGACAAAGGAGCATTCCAAGGCCATCAGAGACAAGATCGTGGAGGGTCACAAGGCTGGCAAGGGGTACAAAACCCTTTCCAAGGAGTTGGGCCTACCTGTCTCCACTGTTGGGAGCATCATCCGTAAGTGGAAGGCTTATGGAACTACTGTTAGCCTTCCACGGCCAGGACAGCCTTTGAAAGTGTCCTCCCGTGCCGAGGCCAGGCTTGTCCGAAGAGTCAAGGCTAACCCAAGGACAACAACGAAGGAGCTCCGGGAAGATCTCATGGCAGTGGGGACATTGGTTTCAGTCAATACCATAAGTAACGTACTCCACCGCAATGGTCTCCGTTCCAGACGAGCCCGTAAGGTACCTTTACTTTCAAAGCGTCATGTCAAGGCTCGTCTACAGTTTGCTCATGATCACTTGGTGGACTCTGAGACAGACTGGTTCAAGGTTCTATGGTCTGATGAGACCAAGATCGAGATCTTTGGTGCCAACCACACACATGACGTTTGGAGACTGGATGGCACTGCATACGACCCCAAGAATACCATCCCTACAGTCAAGCATGGTGGTGACAGCATCATGCTGTGGGGCTGTTTCTCTGCCAAGGGGCCTGGCCATCTGGTCCGCATCCATGGGAAGATGGATAGCACGGCTTACCTGGAGATTTTGGCCAAGAACCTCCGCTCCTCCATCAAGGATCTTAAGATGGGTCGTAATTTTATCTTCCAACAAGACAACGATCCAAAGCACACAGCCAAGAAAACCAAGGCCTGGTTCAAGAGGGAAAAAGTCAAGGTGTTGGAGTGGCCTAGTCAGTCTCCTGACCTTAACCCAATTGAAAACTTGTGGAAGGAGCTCAAGAATAAAGTCCACATGAGACACCCAAAGAACCTAGATAACTTGGAGAAGATCTGAATGGAGGAGTGGGCCAAGATAACTCCACAGACCTGTGCCGGCCTGATCAGGTCTTATAAAAGACGATTATTAGCTGTAATTGCAAACAAGGGTTATTCCACAAAATATTAAACATAGGGGTTGTATAATTATTGACCCACACTTTTATGTTTAAAATTTAATAAAATTCAACTGAGCAACATAACTTTTTGGTTTGTAAGATTTATGCTTCTGTTCATAAAACCTACTCTCGTTTGCAGTTTGAAGGCTCTAACTTATTTGCATCTTATCAAACCAGCTAAATCTGCAGGGGGTTGAATACTACTTGTAGGCACTGTATTTCTTTGAAAAAATCAACCACATCCATCAGGATATCTCAGACCAATCTCCTCAATGCCTGGATCCCCTTCCCTGCCGCACTTCAAGCTCACTTGCCGTCTTTGAGCCTGTTACAGAAGAAGAAGTTACCCAGCTCCTTGCTTCTTCTCGGCCTACAACCTGCAATAGTGACCCCATTCCTTCACATTTCCTGCAGTCCCTCTCACCGGTGGTCACCACTCACCTTACTAAAATATTTAACCTCTCTCTTTCTTCAGGTTTCTTTCCCTCCTCATTTAAACATGTCATCATAACCCCTTTGCTTAAAAAGCAATCCCTGGACCAGAACTGCACTGCTAACTACAGACCTGTCTCTAATCTTCCTTTCATCTCTAAACTCCTGGAACACTTGGTCCACTCCCGTCTAATCCATGACTAGCCCAGGGGATGGGGGATGTCTCGGTTACCCGGGCCTTTAGCCTTAAGGAGGTCGCGGTGGTCGGCTCCCGGGCCCTTACTCTGGGGTCTCTCTTTAAAAAGGCGTTGATAGATATCAAGTTTATAAAGGTTCGTGACGCCACCTATGGTTTCTGGTGAGGATCACCAGCGCTGCGCAGTCCACTGAGGCTGATGATAAGGCAGCTTGATGGTATAGCTCCCCACAGGTGGAGCTGGGCCTCAGGGCAGTGTATGAATGGGGATGCAGGACAAGGAGACTCAGCCGAGTCGGGGCAAGAACAGGGACGGACACAAAAGTCACTTCAGTACCTTTTACTGATGGAGATTCAGGCACTCCCCGGAGCACTGTAGGGTGAAGGGTGTATGTCCGGATCCTCCCCAATGAGCAGGTTTTGGGCCTCCTGGTTCTTGCTGCTGCGTAATAAGTTTCTGACCTGCCTGGAGCTAGGCCTAACTTTGTCTCTATCCTGCGCTGGCTGACCTTGTGGTAGGGCCTTCTCTTGGAGTGCACGCTCCCGACCTACGGGGCCTATGTGTCTCCTGGCTCTGGTACGTATCAGCACTTTAGCGATCCTTGGACTTGTAGTTCTCCAGGGATTCCGGTTTATCTTACTGGGTCCGGTGCCCGGTGCCCAGTAACTGCTTCTTCAGGGTGAGCTAGTTAAGCTCCTCTGCCCCCTATGAATTAACTCTCTCTACTCTTTCGCCTTCGGCCTACTCGGACCCTCAATAGGCTACTCACACTAACGGCAGCGTGCCGCACTTCACCGATCTTATGGCGCCGGCACACCTAAAGCTCACCTCTCTGAGCTACACGGAGTCTTGATCTGGATAAGCTCCACTGCAGGCTGACCTCTCTCAGGCTTTTACACTGCAGGAACTCTCTCAATAGGTTTGCTCTCTGTCAACTCCAGTCTAGACTTACGGCTGCCTGGCTCCACCTTCCCTTTTATATCCCTTACAGGCTCCCTCTGGTGGTCTGAGGTGGAAGGTGGAGATGTGTGAATGGTTATGGGGGCCTCTTGTGGAGGAATCCTTCAATACACCCTTCTAGGAGTTGTGATACGAAGCACAGCTGGGCTTCACATCCACTATCTCTCAGATAACTCTCTCCTCGACCCTCTACAATCTGGTTTCCGCTCCTTACACTCCATTGAAACTGCCCTCACTAAAGTCTCTAATGATCTACTAACAGTCAAATCCAAAGGTCACTGCTCCCTGCCGATTCTCCTGGATCTCTCTGCCGCATTTGACACTGTGGATCACCAGCTCCTCCTCACTATGCTCCGCTCTATAGGGCCGTGGGGTACTCGGCAGCCGGGCCTCTGGTTGCTGGGGGATATCACGGTGGCTGGCCCGGTCCATGACCCAGGGCAGTCAATCAAAAGGGGGATATTGTTATTTATAGGGGATTTGGAAAGTGTTCATGATGCCACCTGTGGATTGCGGCTAAAGGGGTGCCACCGCTGCGGAGCAGTCCTCTGGAGCTGGTGTTACGGCAGCAGGGATAGTGTGGCTCTCCACAGGTAGAGCTAGCTCCAGGGCAGTGTAGGGGTGAATGGTGGATGCTGGTGAGAGACGGCAAGACGGACCCGGAGGAAAGACGGACACTCACACGGGGGAAAGCTTCAGTACCTTTACTGGTGATGATGCAGGCACGGTCCAGGGTACTCCGGACGAAGGGCGCACTTTTGGACTCTCTCCAGTGAGTGGGTATAGTGCCTCCTGATCCGTGGCTTTACCCGCTAAGCTTCTGACCTGCCTGGAACTAGGCCTAGCTTGGTTACTGTCTCTCTCTCTCCCTTGCAACTGCTGACCTGGTGGTAGGGCCTTCTTTTGGAGATCACTCTCCCTGGTCGCTGGGGCCTCCGTGACTCCTATCCCTGGTACTGTAGTCAGCGTTTGTTAAACCTGGGACTTGTAGTCCTCCAGGGGTTCCGGTGGTCCCTACTGGGTATAAAGGGTCCCTGTAGGCGCGGACCCGGTGTCCGATGTATATTTTGGGGTGAGCCTAGTACGCTCCTCTGCCCCTTCAACTCCTCTCTCCTCTCGCTTTCGGCCACACTCAGGGCCCTCACTAGGCTTCAGTGCGTGCTGTAGGCCTCAGCTTGCCTCACACAGCAGCCTGCGTACGGCTCTTTCACTGAGCACACTAAACTCTAAACTAGACTCTGCTGCCTGACTCCACCCTCCCTATATATATCCCTAATGGGCTCCCTCTGCTGGTCTGAGGAGGTAGGATGGAGGTGTGTGAATGTAGTGAGGGCCTCTTGTGGAGAAGTCCATCCATGCACCCTTCTGGGTTCTGTGGCACCAATGCGCAGCGGGGCGCCACATAGGCCTCAAGGAAACCGATCTATCCTGGTTCTCCTCCTACCTCTCTGACCGCTCCTTCACTGTATCTTTTGCTGGCTCCTCTTCCCTTCCTAACCCCCTTACTATCGGGGTCCCGCAGGGCTCAGTCCTAGGCTCCCTCCTCTTCTCTCTATACACTGCTCCTATTGGACAAACAATCAGCAGATTTGGGTTCCAGTATCATCTCTATGCTGACGACACCCAATTATACACTTCTTCCCCTGACATCACCCCTACCCTAATACAAAATACCAAGGATTGTTTGTCTGCTGTCTCCACCATCATGTCCTCCCTATCTCTTAAACTGAATCTCTCCAAAACTGAACTTCTTGTGTTTCCCCCCTCTACTTACCTACAGTAACTCTACCTAACATCGAAATTACCTTGGAGGGTTCAACCATAACTCCCAAGCAGCATGCCTGCTGCATTGGGGTCATATTCGACACTAACCTTTGCTTTACTCCCTATATCCGATCACTCACTCGCTCGTCACCTGCATCTTAAAAACATCTCCAGAATCCGATCTTTTCTCACTTTTGAAACTGCTAAAACTCTTACTGTCGCTCTTATTCACTCTCGTTTGGACTACTGCAACTCTCTTCTGATCGGTCTCCCTCTTACCAAAATTTCCCCTCTCCAATCCGTCCTGAATGCGGCAGCCAGGGTCGTATTTCTGTCCAGCCGCTTCACCGATGCCTCCACCTTGTGCCAGTCATTACACTTACACTGGTTACCCATTCACTACAGGGTCCAATATAAACTCATTGCTCTCACCAACAAAGCTCTCTACAGTTCTGCACCACCTTATATCTCCTCTCTCATCTCAGTCTATCGCCCTACACGTGCTCTCCGTTCCACAAATGACCTAAGACTAACATCCCCCATAATCCGAACCTCGCACCTCCGTCTCCAAGACTTCTCTCATGCTGCGCCAGTTCTCTGGAATGCTCTACCCCAGACGATCCGATTGATGCCTAGCCCCGATGTCTTCAAGTGCGCTTTAAAAACCCATCTCTTTAAACAAGCCTACCACCTCAAATACCCAGTAAACTAACTTTCCCCTGTTCCCTCCTAAATACTATTCAGAATCTGCTCCCTACTGTTCATCTGTCTCTACACCCTCCATGCACACGATAACTGCACTCGGTAATTGAGTATTGCACTTGAACATACAGGCTGATGACCAGATCATACAACTTTATATGATAATCCTGACTTATTATAATTTCCAAACCTGAAATAACAAGCACTTTTCACTTATTGTGTCCTCCCATTTCCTTGTAGATTGTAAGTTTGCGAGCAGGGACCTCACTCCTGATGTAACTGTTTAAACTGTCTTACCTTGTATTGAATTTATTGTCTGTACATGTCCCCGCTTAATTGTAAAGTGCTACGGAATATGTTGGCGCTATATGAATAAAAATTATTATTATTATTATATCTGGTCTGAGGTCAGAGAGAACTTGAAGAGGGTGCAGGGTGGTCAGGCCTCAGCTGTTACTGTCACATCTCCACCACAACCTGCTCCTGCAACTTCTGCTTTTGTTGCCGGGAGCCGTCGTATTCACCCTGCGGGTGGCGCTGGTGATAGAGTTGTTAGAACCAGAAGCTCCGGATGGCGGGCTCTGTGCAGCTACTAAGGTTAGAGTGGCTTGGACCTGTAGTGCCGTACAGTCTGGCAGTATGGGTGCGTGTACTTTCCAGTTGCAGTTATCCGCTCCCTCTTCCAGCAAATTGGAGAGCACCACACCCTACTAAGGCTTCCAGCTTGCTGCTGGAAGCTGCCAGATGTAGCTTAGTGTTCTAGGTGTGCATCTTCTGCTCCTGTTTTATTTAGTTTATTCCTGTTTTGACCCCTGTTTGTTTCTCACTATTCTTATGGATCCTTGTTTTGTCCTTGACATGACCTCTCTGCTCTGAGACTGCGTGGCAACCATTCCTACCCGTGGATGGCAGCCCTTCCATGGTACCATTCCCCTGGGTCCTATTGTAGAACTATTGTGCTAAGCCTGTTCGAGGCAGCCTTTTGAACCTGTGGCCTCGGTCAGAGGTTACACCTGCTGTTCATGTTCTGAATTTTATGAATCAGGTGCATCTTCAAGTTTCTCCGGAGGTGAAGGGACAGGTATTCCTTGACGATGAGGCACAGGGCGAATCATTGACTGGTGGTCTGGGTATATAATTTCCTTCAAATTTTTAAGGTTGAATCCCACCACGTTGCACGTACAACAGTAGCAGTGATCACTATGATTTTGCGGTTCCATCCAGACCATAGGCACGCCAAAACCAAAGCCCTCTTTCTTCCCGTCTTCTACACAAGCCGAACACATGAGATGTGGATCCCACAACTTGTCCTGATCACCTAGTTTTACACCAAAGTATGCATAATACACTTTTCTAATGATGTCCGTAATGTTCCTTCGTTGTTTCTTCACTACAAAACAACTGCAAATGTAGCAAAAGTTGCTGGGGGAAACACTACACCCCCTTGTAGCCATTTCGATCACGTTGTTAGAACCAGAAACTTAATTGTTAGAACCAGAAACTTAATCCCCCACAACGACTAATTTACTGAAATAAATCGTGGTAAGCGCACCGCCACACTCTTATGAGCTCTGTCTTAAAGAAAATCTGCCTTTACTCCCTATAGCAACCAATCACAGCGCAGCTTTCAGTTCTTATACTGCTGAGGTAAAATGAAAGCTGTGCTCTGATTGGATGCTATGGACCACACTGTTAGGAAGCTGGGTGAAGAAAGTCTTCTCTGCCCACCGCAGCCAATCGCAGCACATAGTCCAATAATATCTAACCAATCTAATGGCACCAAAATCATCCACCAAAGGTCACACAAAGGGGTCAAAGTATGGTGCAAGAAAAATCTTATAGAGTCAGTGTTTCTGAAAAAACTATACGTGATGGAATTATTTCGATATTTTACGGAGTTCAGCAATCGAAAGTACCGGTATATAAAAATCACCTTACTTTTCAAACTATTTTACCTTTGCAGACCTGTGTTTATTTTTATCAATTAACAAAATGCAGAGTAAAGTTTAATGGATACAAAAAAAAATTCAGTAATAATGTCAAGATATCATCGGGGGGGTCGTCACTTAACCAACCATGCTGTTATCTATGGAGTGAACAGCTCTCTGCTGCCCCCCAATCATCCGGACAATTACATGATTGACCAATGATCAGTGGAGGAGGCCGCAGGCTGTTTGACCTAATAGGCCGGTTATTAGACAACTAACAGTGAGTGTATGGTATATACACCTCCTATTCCAACACATGGAATATATGTATATACCTCCGATATGGTCACTGCGAATTCCACAATAACCCAAGAAAGATTATAAGCTGCCACCACCAGTCGTGTTTTATACAGGCTGACTGGAGGCCTGGTAGGTAGTGTATGGCTTTGAGGCATGGCTTACAGAACAAAACTATTCATTTTTATATTTAATCCAAAATGAGGCAATTTTTATGAGAATATACAAAAGATTTTACAAAGGGGACAAAACTATACAGCATGTACAATTACAGAAAATAAAAGGGACTAACAAAAGAACTTATTATGCCGCTCACAGAGATGAATCAACTTAGTTGAAGTAGAGCGCTTTGCTTGGGGATGTTCAGGGAACGGGATCATGCATACACAACATTTATCTCTCTACAGGAACACAGATAATAATTCGACTTTTATTAGCACAACTGAATAAAAAGTGATACACAAGTCACAAGGACCTAAAAACGAGTATAAGCCTGTCTGTGGTAGTGAGTAACCATATAAATCAGTAACTCATTATGTCCAGGAATACGAGCATATGTAATATCAACATAGTCTACCTGTAACATAACACAGAAAATGGCAGAAGATAGTGGAGCTCTCAAGACAATGTCTCAACATATCATGTCTCTGCACACAGGAACCTTAATACATTTACACTGATTATGGTGAGCATTAAAACCTTATATATATGTTAATGGAGCGACCTCACCAAAAGCAAAACGAGCACACATAAAGCCCAAAAAGAGGAGAAAGTTCTTCCAATATTCGCCCTGAAAGTGAAAATGTATGTCCCATCACTATTAACTTTATACAAACTTCAATATTGATCATTTTCTTTAAGAGACATACATCTGGGCTGGCTATTGTAGCATTTCACCTGCAGTAAACCACAGTGTCACTTGAATTCAAAATGCATTTCCTGGGAACAAAGACATCTTTCAGTCACCTGGGTTTCAAAAGGACTTCCTGCATTTTAATTAGGATGGTTCATTACCCTATGTCCACTGCCATTTTACATAAAGGTAGCTTAGATTGCTGGCTCTTGTCTTGTACTGCAACTGACAGATGGGAGGGGGTGAGTGAATGGGGCTTGGTATCAGTCTGACTCTGACTGTCAGCTATTTTTGCACCTGCAATTTCGTGTGGTGCAGAGATTAATATTTTCTATCACAAATAATAACTGTAATTTTTTTATTAATAACACAACAGAAGAAAGAGGAAGGGAAAAAAACAGGAACTGAATCAATAGGTGAAATCCTGAAGAAAGCCGGGGTCAGACACCATGTGATCAGTGACAGCCAGGGTCAGTCACTCACCAGGTAATCAGTGACCGCCGGGGACAGACACCAGGTGAAGACCGCTGGGGTCAGACACCAGGTGACCAGTGACAGGCCAGTCAGGCGAGCAATATGAATATCGCAAAGCTTGGTGACAGAGGCCATACATGTCCGGGCAGAGATGTAACAGTCAGGACACAGGAAGCTGGTGAAGGTCCTTCTATACAGCTCCAGCAGTGATGGTGGGTCTGCTGGACTTCAGGGCGCTGGATGCGGATGTTTCCCGTCTTTTAGAGGACTCCAGGGGGCCGATGACAACATGTAAATACGCGAGCAGCCCTGGACAATCCACGCCGGCAGGATGATAATATCCGGCGGAGGAGGGAAGCTATGAGAAGAGAAGTAAATATAATGTAAGTGATGGGACTCCATATTACATGATACTACTGTGCAGTCACTGTGGCCTGACGGCAGAAGAATCTTATACAGAGGTCAGGGATCATTGTCAGCCATCATACATGTGACAATCCCATCGCTGACAGACGACATCTGCTCCACATGAATTATTCTCACTGACTGACATCACACAACATGGAGCTGATTCTCACACTTACCTCGTCTCTTTTTCCCTTTTTCTACATTTTCCAAATTTTGTTGCTTTATATTCGGATTTATCGCAGATTTTCTTGCCTCCTCATCTGGAAATTCTGATCAGAAAGTAAAAAACAACAACTAACTAAGCACATATTGTAAGGCTATGTGGCCACTATGCAGAAATGTTGCATATTTTTTCCGCTTCTCCCTGGCAGGAAAAACGCATGCGGATTTTACATGTGTTTTTCCCGCCAGGTAGAAGCGTTTGTCAAGCGTTTTTGCATGCGGGTTATCAAGCACTTTTCCAAGCGATTTTAGCATCACTTGGAAAAGTGCTTGACAACTTGTTCACACTATATAAATCCATGCAACCGGCATTGATTTATAGTAGTGTGACCAAGTTAGTTTAAAAAAAAGAATAAGAATGGTAAAAAATAAAAAATAAAGATCCGGTCTCTTGCACTGCTCGCAGTGGTGTGAAGGACCTGCGGTGACGTCATTCAGTCATGTGACAGGTCACCGCGACCCATAGAGCAGACCAGACGGAGCAGAGAAAACACCGGGAGGACGTCGGAAGGCAAGTATAATCTTTATTTTTTATTTTAAATTCTTTTTTTTTTTTTACAGTTTCTATGGTACCCAGGTCTGGATGAGTCTCCTCTCCTCCAGACCTGGGTACCATCCGCACATTGAACCGTGTGATATCAGCTTGTGCAGATGCAGTGATGCGGATGTCACGCGGTCCAATGCAAGTCAATGGCGGAGATTACTCTGCGTGTCCGCAAAATTAATGGACATGCTGCGGATTTTTGAGTGCAGCATAAATGCTGTGGAAAAATCCGAAGCATGGGCATTGACATTGCGGCTTGTCATTGGGGACCATGGGGGGGCGGATTACCAAGCGTTTCCCAAGCGTTTACGCTGCATAAATTCCACAGCATAAACGCTTGGAAAATGCTTCGTGGGCACGCAGCCTTATGGGATCTGCTTTGTATCTCTCCTGTATATAGTAGGATTGTTCTAGTCCTGTCCCCTATAGCTCTGATAATCTGGTATTACATAATAGAGGTGAATAAGTCCTATATACCACACACAACCTTATCTGAGGGGCATTAGACATGTCACTAATACGGAGCAGTAAGCGCCCCGTGTGCCGCCATGTAGTGCATCCCTATTGAGCAATATTCTACTATAGGAGACGACGTCACATTATGATGACTGGAGGTTACTGGATGCTACAAAGTATCTCACAGAATCCATGAGAAAACGGTTAAAAATGTAAGGAAATAGAGATCCAGTATGGGTCCATGGGCAACATAATTGGGATCAATGGAACATGGATAATATAGGAGACCTATTACAAAGAAACCATGTGGAAATATTTGAACGTTGAAGCCAATACTTATATTATTGGTGCTATAGACAATTACATACCTGACAAGGGGCTAATAGCATCGTCTCCATCACATTTACGGAAAGATTCTTTCTGCCTGTTTGGAAGAAGAAAAATGTCTAAATCACAAGTAAACTTTATATAATAGAGATTGTCTCACTAGAAGAGCACCAACTATAAGGTCTAATAGGACATATGACAGTCATAGTGGGGAAGGTCTCCTGCTTATATCTACCATGTATGGAGCAGAGCAGAAAACATCTACCAAGAATGGCCGGCATGTAATACAACATCTCTCCTACAGTGCGGACAGCACTAACAATATATGACCAGCCGCAATTATAGGCTTTATCACCAGCGATTTCTGAGGCCACAATCATAATGATCGCTAACCATGGGGTGGTGGACGCTGCACTTGATAATATGGTATTTATGTTCTTTATTTGGTGTTGTGCACATATATCAGCCTGGAGCTCCTAGTAATGACCCCACAATCTACTCACGTTTTTGAGATGTTTGTGCTGGATGCTGTGGTACATTCTGGAAGGGACTTGGGATCCTCATCGTTCATCGACCTAGTAGTGATGGTAAGGAGCTAAATATGGACAAAAATAAGATATAAATTTTTTTTTCACTTTTTGAGGTCTTTTTTTTTTTTTTTTTTTCATATTCTGGCTTTATTGATCACATACTTACTTTAGAAAGCCTTTCAGAGGATGATGTGAAATTTTGGAAGTCAAGGCTCTCATTGTCCTCACTTGTGTCTTCCTTATCCTCTGAGACCATATGCAGGTCTATGTCAGCGTGATCTACAAAACATAGGTAATGAAGTGTTACTAGAGGTTGTCATTATTGCACAGTCGCCATTTATCACTAGTATTAGTGGGAACTGATTGTCACATATTAAGGAAGATGAGACAAACAGCCGCTTAGTCGAGATGATGTCTCATTATACTTACTGATAAAGAGGCTAGTGTCCATGTCTGAGACAATATGAGGAACGTACACCGGCTTCTGACTTAGAAGATTGTCAAGGTCTAAGTTAGTCAGGAATGGATGCCCCTTGATCTCAAATGCTCCTCCTGGAAAAAGAAAAGCAAAAGTGATGCAGATATTGTCAGAGACAGCTCCATATCTGAACAGTTTATCTTAATCTGAATTAATGACATAACTCAGGCGACATGAAGGAAATAGACTTAGTCATAGTATGGAGTAGTAGAAATAGGCAGATAGAGAAGAGCTGATCCTCATGGGCATTGGCAATATTCCTTGTTGTAATAAGTGAATATTAATACTATTATATCTGTTACCTGTCCCAAGTCTATGCACAGGATTTCTTCTGAGCAGCTCAGTGATGAGGTTCTGAGCATCCGGGGGAGGAACAGGTTTGCGATTCCAAATTATTCTTCCTGTTATGCAGAAAATTTCAGAAATGAAAGCCTTTGGTTTAGTTATTTCCTTTGCTTCATCTTACAGTCCAATACAATGTAATTAGTCATATCAATGATCAGACTATTCTACTTACCCATGACAATTCTTTTATTAAGCTCAGGTATGGAATCCCCATCAAATGGTACAGATCCCACCAGAAATTCATGCAGAATGATCCCCATTGACCACCAGTCAACAGGTCTTCCGTAGCCTTTCTTCAGGATGATCTCTGGGGCTGTGTAATGCGGGGTGCCACGGACCTGAAAACCAACAGAAGATCGAGATGAGAACAGATGAAACCATTATTATGATAAGTTCTCGCCAGAAAAACACAATGTAGAAGATTAAATATCAGTGGAGACAATAGTGTGATAAGATTTGTAAAGAACAAGGTAAGTTCCTGTAAGTGATGCCAACCTCACGGTCCTTGAACTCTCTGGAGATGTTCTCCGCTGATTCCTTGTAGGTGTTGGTTTTTGGTATCATGAGACCAACTTTTGAAAGCCCAAAATCGGTGACTTTAATGTGTCCAGCAGGTGTAATCAGGAAGCTGTGAAAGAGAAGATGGTTTTAGTCTCGGAGACCGTGTTATAATAAATGATAACTCCCCCCCTTATTATACTACAGGGGGCACTTACTTGTATGGTTTCAGGTCTCTGTGCACCACACCATAGCTGTGCAGGTATTCCACAGCAAGAACGGCTTCGGCAAAGTATAAGCGCGCCAAGGGGACAGGTAAATGACCCCTGGTGCTTAGGAGGCTTCCACAGTCTCCACCTATAGAAGAAAGGAAATATAACTAGTGAGAGGTTTATACAGCGGATCACCATGATGTATAATGTGAAGTGAGCAGAGACATTGAGGCAGGAGAGAATATATACAGATATAATGTATAGTGTACATAATATTAGTCTGAAGTCACGGTGAAATGTCCTCCATGTCACCAATAAAGTGGTGTCACATCTCGTCTACAGATGGAGATATCGACATACTCATTGCGGACATCTAGGTGAGATCACACAGATCAATGACTTTCTGTAATACCTATGGTAAATGCTCTGTGGGAATGTAACCGTCCACGTGGACAAGTCCTAATGATATGAGCGGTGATAAGATGTCAGCAGAGAAGGGCTGAATACAAGACATGGACATTTCCTACCTCCTACATACTCCATGACCATACACAGGTGAGATCTAGTAGGGAAGGAGCAGAGCATGGAGACCACGAAGGGACAATCACAGAATGTCAGGATGTCCCTCTCCAGAAAGGCCCCTTGCACTTCTTTTGGAGTTATCATGCGCCGCTTAGCCATTTTCTTCATAGCAAAGTTCTTCTGTGATTCTTTATGGTGCACTAAGTAGACGGACCTGGAGAGAAGGAGAATCCATGGGTTATAATGACTCCTTATTAACAGTCTGTCTATAGAAGTCATTGTACCAGACAGTGGTGTTGACTCAGATCATGTTCCTATGATAACACTGAATGGCCGAGCACAGAGGCTGAAGCATTGTCATAGGGAAGCCTGAGAAATGTGCATTATGCCAACAGAAATCTCACCCATAAGCTCCGCCGCTGATCAATTTAGATGTTTTGTAGTCGCTGATATGCGGCTTTCTCGCCGGGACCAATGATTCCATCAAGTTCTATAAAAGAAGAAGAAATGATATTAAGATCTAGAAGCTGCTGGAGAAAAGCTCCAGATCCAGAAACGTCTCCTCATATATGTCCCAGCTGATGTGCACTGATCCGATGTAGGGACGATACAAGCCGGACGCTCCGCAGTCACGCATGTAATATGAGGGGGATCCGCCATACACCGGAATCATTGTACAGTGCAGCATAATGTGGGAGATCACAGAGCAGAACTTACACGGAATCTAACAGCAGGTTTATGTAATCTAAGAGCACCATGATGATGTAGGGGTAGAGACGCTGATTCCAGCGATTTGTCACTTACTGGACTGTATGTTGTTGGTTCAATATAATCAGTGTTTTATTAGCAGGAGATAGTCCTGTAGTGATAATCTGTCTCGTGCAATGTAGTCCTCCTGCTGTGTAACCCTGCCCCCACCACTGATTAACAGCTTTCTGCCTATGCACAGTGTACACAGGAAGATGCCAATCACTTGTTGGGATTGGGATTATACAAGACTCAGCATTCAGAGCACTGCCAAATCTGCAGCAGAAAACATTGTAATTTTATCACAACTGCTACCCACAGTAAGGTAATGGATACATGGCTGGAATCAGGGTCTCTGCCTCTTCATCATGCTGCCCTCAGATGGGGAGCAAATCCCTACTGACAGATTACCTATAATATAAATGCTATTATCTCCTCTTAGAATAGGGATGTCCCATTGGGGGATAATACTGGATGTGTCACTCACACCCTATGATCGGTGCCGCACAGACATCTCCCTCTATGAAACTTACAGCGGCAGGTTCTTGGATCTCCGGGATGTCACAGATTATACAGTCAGGATCCGCCAGCACAGTTGTTTCTACAATAGTGATAAAATGATGAAGAAATAAAATGTATTAGATATTATTCCTACAGACATAATACAGCGATATAAGGGAGAAATGACAAGATGTCTGTAAATGGGATTATTACTCGTTATATGGGGACTCTGAACATGAGAACGTACGGGGCATCCATAGATAAATGTCATGTAAATGATGGAGGACCCCAATCACCACATTAATGAGGAGCCCCCCACCCTCGCCGCTGTACATGTGAGTGATGGGAAGAGAGCTGAAGCAGAGCAGCCATATGCAAATTAGCCTGGGAGTGCACTGGGGCGTGTCCCTGCACTCAGACTTCTTCCACGCCCCCAGTGCACTTTCATTCTGATTTGTATATAACTTCTACATTATATTTCTCCTGACTGGTTCATTGGATTTCTGCAAAAAAAGAGCAAAAAATGTCCTGTCCAGTCCTCCCACTACTCCCACATGTAACATGTGCTGCCAGGTTCCCATTACCCAGAGTGGGAAGAGTAAATGTGACAGTATCCCCTGTTCTCTATAATATCCGGATATTTCCTGTAGAAGGTTGTGTGATCGGCTCACCTGTGATCAGATCGCTGCTCAGCCCCGGCTGACTCGTATTAGGGTCAGCGGATTCTGGGGTCACATTTTCCCCATCTGTGGTGTCGCCTTCTGGTGTCTCCTGATAGAAAGAATATATAGAATAAATGTGGAGCCTTACACTAAATCCCCAAATACATAAATCAAGAAGGATTAAACCTTCATTTACAGACACCCCAATTGTGACTGTACAAATCAGGCGCCATCATGAGAACAAGGGCTGCTTGTGGTTGTTTCACTACGATCAGTGTTTTATCAGCAGGAAATTATCACTACAGGACAATCTGTCTGGTGCCATGTAGACCTCCTGTACTGAGTAATTCAACACCCACCACTGATTAACAGCTTTCTGCCTATACACAGCGTACACAGGAAAGCTGACAATCACTGGAATGGGCGGGGTTATACACAGAAAGCTGCCAATCACTGGTGTGGGCGGAGTTATACACAGGAAGCTGCCAATCACTGGTGTGGGTGGGGTTATATACAAGAAGCTGCCAATCACTGGTGTGGGCGGAGCTATACAGGGGTCAAGGTTCAGAGTACTTATAGACCTGCAGCAGAAAACATTGTGATTTTATCACAACTGCTTCCCCAGTAAGGTGATGGACACTTGGCTGGAATCAGGGTCTCTGCCTCTACATCATGCTGCCCTCAGATGGGAGCAAATACCTGCTGACAGATTCCCTATAATATAAATGCTGTTATCTCCTCTTAGAATAGGGATGCCCCATGGTTATATGGGGGATAATGATAGACGGGTCGCTCACACCCTATGATCAGTGCCGCACAGACATCTCCCTCTATGATACTTACAGCGGCAGGTTCTTGGATCTCCGGGATCTCAGAGATTATACAGTCAGGATCCGCCAGCACAGTTGTTTCTACAATAGTGATAAAATGATGAAGAAATAAAATGTATTAGATATTAATCCTACAGACATAATACAGCGATATAAGGGAGAGATGACAAGATGTCTGTAAATGGGATTATTACTCGTTATATGAGGACTCTGAACATCAGAATGTACGGGGCATCCATAGATAAATGTCATGTAAATGATGGAGGACCCCAATCACCACATGAATGAGGAGCCCCCCACCCTCGCCGCTGTACATGTCAGTGATGGGAAGAGAGCTGAAGCAGAGCAGCCATATGCAAATTAGCCAGGGAGTGCACTGGGGGCGTGTCCCTGCACTCAGACTTCTTCCACGCCCCCAGTGCACTTTCATTCTGATTTGTATATAACTTCTACATTATATTTCTCCTGACTGGTTCATTGGATTTCTGCAAAAAAATAGCAAAAAATGTCTTGTCCAGTCCTCCCACTACTCCCACATGTAACATGTGCTGCCAGGTTCCCATTACCCAGAGTGGGAAGAGTAAATGTGACAGTATCCCCTGTTCTCTATAATATCCGGATATTTCCTGTAGAAGGTTGTGTGATCGGCTCACCTGTGATCAGATCGCTGCTCAGCCCCGGCTGACTCGTATTAGGGTCAGCGGATTCTGGGGTCACATTTTCCCCATCTGTGGTGTCGCCTTCTGGTGTCTCCTGATAGAAAGAATATATAGAATAAATGTGGAGCCTTACACTAAATCCCCAAATACATAAATCAAGAAGGATTAAACCTTCATTTACAGATGCCTCAATTGTGACTGTACAAATCAGGCGCCATCATGAGAACAAGGGCTGCTTGTGGTTGTTTCACTACAATCAGTGTTTTATTAGCAGGAGATTATCACTACAGGACAATCCGTCTGGTGCCATGTAGACTTCCTGTTCTGAGTAATCCAACACCCACCACTGATTAACAGCTTTCTGCCTATACACAGCGTACACAGGAAAGCTGCCAATCACTGGTATGGGCGGGGTTATACACAGGAAAGCTGCCAATCACTGGTATGGGTGGGGTTATACACAGAAAGCTGCCAATCACTGGTGTGGGCGGTGTTATACACAGGAAGCTGCCAATCACTAGTGTGGGCGGTGTTATACACAGGAAGCTGCCAATCACTAGTGTGGGCGGGGTTATACACAGGAAGCTGCCAATCACTAGTGTGGGTGGGGTTATACACAGAAAGCTGCCAATCACTGGTGTGGGCGGTGTTATACACAGGAAGCTGCCAATCACTAGTGTGGGCGGGGTTATACACAGGAAGCTGCCAATCACTTGTGTGGACGGAGTTATACAGAACTCAGCGTTCAGACTACTTACAGACCTGCAGCAGAAAACATTGTGATTTTATCACAGCTGTTGCCCCAAGTAAGGTGATGGACACATGGCTGGAATCAGGGTCTCTACCTCTACATCATACATCATGCTGCCCTCAGATGGGAGCAAATACCTGCTGACAGATTCCCTGTAATATAAATGCTGTTATCTCCTCTTAGAATAGGGATGCCCCATGGTTATATGGGGGATAATGATAGACGGATCGCTCACACCCTATGATCGGTGACGCACAGACATCTCCCTCTATGATACTTACAGCGGCAGGTTCTTGGATCTCCGGGATCTCACAGATCACACAGTCAAGATCCGCCAGCACAGTTGTTTCTACAATAGTGATAAGATGATGAAGAAATATAATGTATCAGATATAAATCCTACATAAATAATACAACAATATAAGGGAGAAATGGCAGGACGTCTGTAAATGGGGTTAATACTCGTTATATGAGGACTCTGAATATGAGAACGTACGGGGCATCCATAGACAGATACATCTAATATAAATGATGGAGGACGCCAATCATCATATGAATGAGGAACTCATCATCCTCACTGTACATGTGAATGATGGGAAGAGAGCTGAAGCGGAGCAGCTATATGCAAATTAGCCTGGAAGTGCACTGGGGGAGTGTCCCTGCTCTCAGACTTCTTCCACGCCCCCAGTGCACTTTTATCCTGATTTGGATGTAACTTCTGCATGTTATCTCTCCTGACTGTTTCATTGGATTTCTGCAAAAAATAGTAAAAAATGTCCTGTCCAGTCCTCCCGCTACTCCCACATGTAACTTGTGCTGCCAGCAGTGGCGTAATGACGCAGGGCACAGAGGTTGCTGCTGTGACCGGGTCCGGCAGGTCAGGGGCCCGGCAAGTGAGGGCCGGGGCCCACCAAGCCTAGCAAAAGCTTCAGCTGCATGTGCAGGTCCGCACGCCACATTACACACTGCCGGCCAATCAGAGGCCAGCAGCTGACGTCAACGAGCATGTGACGGGGCGCATTTTGGTGACGTTACATGCCAAGTCCTGCTGGCTTCACAAGAGGACGCATGCAGCACGGAAGCAAAAGAACGATTAATGTATTTATTTATTTATTTAAAAATCATTGGCCATACTAGTATGTATGTTTGTGGGGTGCATTATATTACTATGAATGGGGTGCATTATATTACTATGAATGGGGTGCATTATACTACTATGGATGGGGTGCATTATATTACTATGGATGGGGTACGTTATACTACTATAGATGGGGTTTATTATACTACTATGGATGAGGTGTATTATACTACTATAGATGGGGTGTATTATACTACTATGGATGAGGTGCATTATATTACTATGGATGGAATTCACTATACTACTATGAATGGGGTGTATTATACTACTGCGGATGTCTATGGGGTACATTATACTACTATGGATGACTATGGGGGTCCATTATACTACTATGGATGACTATTGGGGTGCATTATACTTCTATGGATGTCTATGGGGGGTGCATTATACTACTATGGATGACTATGAGGTGCATTATACTACTATGGATTACTATGGGGTGCATTATACTACTATGGATGACTATGGGGGTGCATTATAGTATGGATGACTATGGGGGTGCATTATACTTCTATGGATGTCTATGGGGGATGCATTATACTACTATGGATGCCTATGAGGGGCATTATATTACTATGTATGTCTATGGGGGTGCATTATACTACTATGGATGTCTATGGGGTGTGTTATACTACTATGGATGACTATGAGGTGCATTATACTTCTATGGATGACTATGGGGGTGCATTATACTACTATGGATGACTATGAGGGTGCATTATACTTCTATGGATATCTATGGGGGTGCAATATACTACTATGTATGACTATGGGGTGCATTATACTACTATGGATGTCTATGGGGGGCATTATACTACTATGGATATCTATGAGGGTGCATTATACTACTATGGATGTCTATGGGGTGCATTATCCTACTATGGACGTCTATGGGGGTGCGTTATACTGCTGTAGATGTCTATGAGGGTGCATTATACTACTATGGATGTCTATGGTGGTGCATTATACTACTATGGATGTCTATGGTGGTGCATTATACTACTATGGATGTCTATGAGGTGCATTATACTACTATGGATTTCTATGGTGGTGTATTAAACTACTATGGATGACTATGAGGTGCATTATACTACTATGGATGACTATGGGGGTGCATTATACTACTATGGATGACTATGAGGGTGCATTATACTTCTATGGATATCTATGGGGGTGCAATATACTACTATGTATGACTATGGGGTGCATTATACTACTATGGATGTCTATGGGGGGCATTATACTACTATGGATATCTATGAGGGTGCATTATACTACTATGGATGTCTATGGGGTGCATTATACTACTATGGACGTCAATGGGGGTGCATTATACTGCTATAGATGTCTATAAGGGTGCATTATACTACTATGGATGTCTATGGTGGTGCATTATACTACTATGGATGCCTATGAGGGGCATTATATTACTATGTATGTCTATGGGGGTGCATTATACTACTATGGATGTCTATGGGGTGCGTTATACTACTATGGATGACTATGAGGTGCATTATACTACTATGGATGTCTATGGTGGTGCATTATACTACTATGGATGTCTATGAGGTGCATTATACTACTATGGATTTCTATGGTGGTGTATTAAACTACTATGGATGACTATGAGGTGCATTATACTACTATGGATATCTATGGGGGTGCAATATACTACTATGTATGACTATGGGGTGCATTATACTACTATGGATGACTATGAGGGTGCATTATACTTCTATGGATATCTATGGGGGTGCAATATACTACTATGTATGACTATGGGGTGCATTATACTACTATGGATGTCTATGGGGGGCATTATGCCACTATGGATATCTATGAGGGTGCATTATACAACTATGGATGTCTATGGGGTGCATTATACTACTATGGACGTCAATGGGGGTGCATTATACTGCTATAGATGTCTATAAGGGTGCATTATACTACTATGGATGTCTATGGTGGTGCATTATACTACTATGGATGCATATGAGGGGCATTATATTACTATGTATGTCTATGGGGGTGCATTATACTACTATGGATGTCTATGGGGGGCATTATGCCACTATGGATATCTATGAGGGTGCATTATACTACTATGGATGTCTATGGGGTGCATTATACTACTATGGACGTCAATGGGGGTGCATTATACTGCTATAGATGTCTATAAGGGTGCATTATACTACTATGGATGTCTATGGTGGTGCATTATACTACTATGGATGCCTATGAGGGGCATTATATTACTATGTATGTCTATGGGGGTGCATTATACTACTATGGATGTCTATGGGGTGCGTTAAACTACTATGGATGACTATGAGGTGCATATACTACTATGGATGACTATGGGGGTGCATTATACTACTATGGATGACTATGAGGGTGCATTATACTTCTATGGATATCTATGGGGGTGCAATATACTACTATGTATGACTATGGGGTGCATTATACTACTATGGATGTCTATGGGGGGCATTATACTACTATGGATATCTATGAGGGTGCATTATACTACTATGGATGTCTATGGGGTGCATTATACTACTATGGATGTATATGGGGGTGCATTATACTGCTATAGATGTCTATGAGGGTGCATTATACTACTATGGATGTCTATGGTGGTGCATTATACTGCTATAGATGTCTATGAGGGTGCATTATACTACTATGGATGTCTATGAGGTGCATTATGCTACTATGGATTTCTATGGTGGTGTATTAAACTACTATGGATGTCTATGAGGTGCATTTTACTACTATGAATGTCTATGGAGTGCATTATACTACTATGGATATCTATGAGGGTGCATTATACTACTATGGATTCCTATGGGGTTGCATTATACTACTATGGATTATAAATGTGATCGACTTACCTGTGATCAGATCGCTGCTCAGCCCCGGCTGACTCATATTAGGGTCAGGGGATTCTGGGGTCACATTTTCCCCGTCTTCGGCATCGCCTTCTGGTGTCTCCTGATAGAAAGAATATATAGAATGACAAGTGGAACCTTACACTAAATCCCCAAATTCATAAATCAGGAAGGAGTAAACCTTCATTTACAGACGCCCCAATTGTGTGTGTACAAATCAGGCACCATCATGAGAACGTTCCTCAGAAAGTTCTCTCAGATCCCATGGAGTAAGATATGTAATTACTATTGATCCTTACCTGGCGTTCCGATGAGCAGGCCTGACGTTCCAATACACGCAGGACTTTTTCGACCAATTCTTTAATAAAAGCCAAATCTCCATATTGAGATCGTTTTTCAGCCTGTAAAGAATAAAATAAACAAAAAGGAAATTTTTATATTTGAGGAAAGAAGAAGTTTCTATTCCGCTATTATTAACTATTATTATGGAGAAGATTTGTGCGGAGCGTCCGCCACTTACCTGCTGTAGTATTGTCCTAATGTTGTGACATAAATCCGTCAGATACTCTGATGTTAGATGACCTTGGTTGTATTTGGTCAGGCAGTCATTTACTAGCTCCATCACCAGCCGGTGAGTGAAGCTGAGGACGCCATCAGGTGGTAAAAGCCCAATGTCTGGGCGATTGGTGGTAAGAATCTCTGATAATGCTTCTATTTGAAGATTGTTCAGAAGTAATTCAGCCATAGCAAAAAACTGCAAGTGCGATCAGTCACTATAGAATAGCGAGAAACTGCAAGTGCGCTCAATCACTATGAAGCCAAGAAAGGCACCAGTGACCCTGTGTACATTCTACAAGTAGTGACTGTGAGCTGTGATGTCATAATAGCCGACCATCATCGGTGATGTCATCACGGAATCTTGTGATGGAATCTTCAGAGGCGGGTCTGCAAAAATAGATGCTGCCTGGCAATATTTACAATGGAAACACCATAGACTTAAATGCGTCTCCATGTTTTCATGGCCGTTCTCTTTTATGTCCAATTAGAACACAATCACGCTAAGGGTAAATTCATACATTGCGTTTTTGCAGCATTTTTCTCTGCACCAAAAGCCAGAGTAGTGGCAGGAAGAACACTGCATACACATTTTGCTGTGTCTTTTCATGCACCTTTGCAGCATTTTTACTTGTGTTTTTTTTCCAATTATTTGAATGGGTGAAAAACACTGCAAAACCCCTGAAAGAACTGACATAATGCAGATTTAAAAACTGCAAGGTAAAAAATAAAAACAACCTGTGAATGAGATTTCAGAAGTCTCCTTCACTAAGCTGGTAATGTAAAACACAGCATTTCTGCAGCAGAAAAAAAAGCTGAAAAAACTCCACTTCTGAACTTGCCCTAAAAGATATGTGCAGTCATATGATGGGAAATACTGTGTATATCTATTACCTCTCATGCCTTTTTTTTTACCATAGAACATTTACCTCATTGATGGCAGAGTTTACTATTAACAACTGTGGCTGTGATAAATCATTTCCATCATTAACATTAATCGTTGTTTTTGTAAGCGTCCATCCTTTACTGTGTGGGGTTAGGTGGTGAGATCGTGCGGCTGCAGCAGCGGAGAGCCGCTGTCAGAGCCGGCCAGACTCCCCAGAAAGATGGTTCATTACAAAGAATCCGACCATCAGAACAGGCAGAAAAGCCCAAAAATGCATTATACAAAGTGATACATTGTAATTTACAAAAAACACAACATAGATCAGTTCTGCAGCAGAAGCAGAAGTCGGAAATTGCTGATATCCAGCCCTAGTTACAGGGGAACAGAGGTAAAACCCTGGTACAGGATGAAAATGAGTACATTTGGCAGATAAAATAAAAAGGCTCATAACTTTGAAGCAAAAATGTAATAATAATAAAAATGAAAAAAAATAATATACACACACATCAGGTGAAATAAGTATTGAACACGTCACCAATTTTCTAAGTAAATCTATTTTTAAAGTTGCTATTGACATGAAATTCTCCCCAGACATCAGTAACAACCCATCCAATTCACACAGGCAAATAAATCACCATAGATGTCCATAAACTATGTAATAATGAGAAATGACACAGGGAAAAGTGTGGTGATGAAGCTTCAAGATGCCTCCTGTATGGAGAAACTAGTTGCATGCATTGCTCAGGTGTGATTTTGGCCCTTTATTCAACACAAACACTCTTCACATTCTGAAACTTCCATGGGCTCCTTCTATGAACTGTGAGCTTTAGTTCCTTCCATACATTTTCTCTTGGATTCAGGTCCGGTGATTGGCTGGGCCATTCTAGCAGCTTTATTTTCTTTCTCTGAAACCTATTGAGAGTTTCCGTGGCTAAAATGTCCTATCTTATTTCATCTTCATAATCCTGGTAGATGGCAGCAGATTTTTTCCGAGAATCCTTACTTCAATTATATGAACTTTGTCAGTTCCATATGTGGAAAAACAGCCCCACACCATGATGTTTCCACCTCCACACTTCGCTGTTGGTATGGTGTTTTTGGGGTGATATACAGTGCCTTTTGACCTCCAAACATGTGTATTGTAGAATCCAAAGAGTTGAATTTTGGTCTTTTTTTTTCTTCTGTGAACTGTGTCTCTCCACGTGCACCACCACTTGATAACGGAGTGCCGACTTCTTCCATTGAATTTTGGTCCCATCTGAGTAGACTATATTCTCCCGGTATTTTACAGGCTTGTCTAAATGTGATTGAGCAAACTGTAAGTGCGCTTGAGCATGCCTTTTGTTCTGCAATAGTGTCTGGCGTGGTGAGCGTGTATACAGGCCATGAAGGTTGCATAGTGAGCCTTCATACAGTCCATGGAGGCAGCAAAGTGAACGTGAATACAGGCCATAGAGGTTGCGTAATCAGCTTGCATATAGGCCATAGGGGTTGCACGGTGAGAGTGCATATAGGCTATGGAGGTTGCGTGGTGAGCGTGCATACAGGCCATGCAGGTTGAGTGCATTACTTATAGTTTTCTTTTAAACAATTGTACCTGCTGATTCCAGCCCTCCACAGGTGTCCTTGGCTCTTGGACAAGTCTTCTGATAATTCTTTTCATTCCTCTGTGTGAAATCTTGTGGGGAGCACCAGGTTGTGGCCGGTTTATGGTGAAATGATGTTCTTTCCATTTCCAAATTATGGGCGCAGCAGTGCTCACTAGAACCTTCAGTAGTTTAGAAATTCTTCTGTATCCAATGCCATCAGATTGTTTTGCAACAATAAGGTTGTGAAGATCTTGAGACAACTCACTGGTTTTACCCATCATAAGCCTCCTATGTGGCACCTTTGTAATGAGACACCTTTTGTAGGCCATTAGTTGAACCAGCTGACATTATTTGTCACTAAGTGGTAGGATTACTTTCTAATTACTGATAGATCTCAGCCGGTGTCAGAACATTCCAGGGCTTTTTGCTCCTCTCTTTCTTCATGTGTTCAATACTTTTTCCCTGTGTCATTTCTCATTATTACACATCATTTATGGGCATCTATGGCGATTTCTTTGCGTGTGAGGATTGGATGGGTTGTTACCAACATCTGCCAATAGCACCTTTACAAACAGATTTACTTAGAAAATTAGTGTTCACCCGCTGTGTATATATGTGTATATATATAACATATCAGTATTGCTCCATCCGTATAAATCCAGTCTATTAGAATGTACAGCTAATCAACCCATAGGGTATATGTCATAAAGCAGAAAAAAATTTAAATGCCAGAATTGCCATCTTTTAGTCCTTGCACTCCCCCCATCCCAAATGCAGAAGAGATTAAAATGTCATATGTTCACCGAAATGGTACCAATAAAAACGGCAACTCACTGCAGAAAAACAAACAAACCCTCAATACATCTTCATTGACAGAAAATACCTATTTGTTTTTTGCAAATTTTTAAATAACGCAAATAAAACCTTTGGTATCGCTGAGATTGTACTGACCTGAAGAATCACTGCACCAGATCAATTTTAGCACGCAATGAATCCTGTAAAAACAAAATCCACCCCCCAAAAAAAGGAAAATATGGCGGAATTGGAA
The DNA here is from genome assembly GCF_046119375.1 of Phyllobates terribilis. Classification (NCBI taxonomy): domain Eukaryota; kingdom Metazoa; phylum Chordata; class Amphibia; order Anura; family Dendrobatidae; genus Phyllobates; species Phyllobates terribilis. The sequence continues at coordinate 716,992,210 of NW_027362764.1, forward strand.
GTTTTTCACTTGCCATTTATTTTCCCTTTTTTAGTACATTACATAGTAAATGTGAATGGTGTCACTTAAAACTACAACTCAGCCTGCAAAAAAAAAGCCCTCACACGGCTATGGAAGAAAAAAGTTATTGATCTTCAGGGTATGTGCCCACGTAGCGTTTTACAAGCGTATTTGATGCGGAATTTCCACAGCGGAAACGCTTGTAAAACGCTTGGTATTCCGCACCCCATGGTCCCCAATGAGAATCCGCAAGTTCTATGCCCATTCTGCGGAATTTTCCGCAGCTTTTTTGATGCGCACAAAAATCCGCCGAATGTCAATTAATTTTGCTTTTCTGCATGCGGAATTGCCTTTGCAATACAATAAAAAACGCGAGGCAATTCCGCATGTCGAAAACACGCGAAAAACGCTTGCGAAATTCCGCATGCGTTATTCCGGGAAAGGACATGCGGAAATGAAGCGCAAATTTTCAGCTTCATTTCTGCAACGTGGGCACATAGCCTAAAAGAGGTGGAGAAAAAATAAAAATTATCTTGTCCTTAATACGGAATTTATATAGATGGTTCGTTCACAGCCAGATATGATCATATCCCAATTTCCTGAAGTGAAACCACAGAAGCTGATACAAGAAACGTGTCCCAGAAACTAGTATCCTAGCAACCGAGTAAATAAGTAGAATGTTGCCTGTTGTTGGGGCTTCTAACAGTGACCACGTCACCAATCTTCAGCGCAGATAACTTGTATCTCCTTAACAAAGTCCACATCACCGCCACCAAAACCCCCGAGAGTATTATACATTCTCAAGAAAATTACGACAATCCAGTGAATATCTGATGAAAGTCTACTATTGACCGCAATGTCATTAGCTGTTTTTCACGGACTGTTCCTGTTTGTAAATAAAATCCACATTCTTTTGCAAAGCATTCAATTGAGTGCTGAGTTTTTCTACTACTGTTACCAGTTATTGTATCACAAGGCGTTTCTCTACCACCTACCAGGAGGACCTAGGTGTTACCAGTCCACCTTCCAGGAGGACCGATGTGCTACCTGTCCACTTACCAGAAGGACCAATGTGTTTCCCTGCCACCTACCAGGAGGACCGAGGTGTTACCCGGTCACCTACCAGGGAGACTGAGGTGTTACCAGGCCACCTATGAAGACGACTGATGTGTTACTCGGCCACCTTCCAGAAGGACTAAGGTATTGCCCGGCCACCTTCCAGGAGGACCTAGGTTTTTCCCTGCCACTTACCAGAAAGACCGAGTTGCTACCCTGCCACCTAGCAGTGGAACGAGGTTTTAACCAACCACTTAGCAGGAGGATCGAGGTGTTACCCGGCCACCTACCATGAGCACTGAGGTGTTTCCCTGCCACCTACCAGGAGGGCCAAAATGTTACTCAGCCACCTACCAGTAGGACCAAGGTGTTACCCGGCCACCTTCTAGGAGGACCGATGTGTTCCCTGGCCACCTACCAGGAGGACCGAAGTGTTACCCAGGCATCTACCAGGAGGACCAAGGTTTTACCCTTCCACCTATCAGGGAGACATTTACTAGATAGAAATAATAACCCAAATTTAGAAAAATGTTAGCCAAAATATATTAAAAACATCACATTTATTTAGAATATATAAAAATAAAACAAAAAATAAAATACGATGATAATGAGACAACACAGGTAAGAAAAAGTGGGAAACCTGGTATAAATAGATAAAAATGGATATAAAGACCAACGTTAGTATACAAACTGATTAATAAATAAAGCATGGGTATATACTTTAATAAAACAGTATATAGTTGTACATACACAGTTCATATTTATGTGCTAACCTGAATCTCAAACATACAATGTATGGTTAGGGCTGTTAGCAAACTACTCCAAATAAGCTATCTTGAAGAGATTACATTTATAGCAGACAACGAACATCAAAAAAAAGTATAATACCCACATATGTATGGCAGAATCAGTCAGGGAGAGATCAAAGACCAGGGGCCCACTGCACTCGACGTGCGTTTCGCATAGAAATGTTTCATCCAGGAGCCGTAGATGTTTACTAGATAGAAATTATAATAAGTAACGCAAATTAGTCGGGGTCACTGCTTGGTCATTATCATCTCCTAATGTCTTTATTATCACAAACAAACAAGTCCTATAAACACCTAAACATCTGCTGCTGCCTCGTGGCTGGGGGATGATCTCCTCCAGGACAGTTGAACAATTTGGACGATAACACGATATCAGGCTGCACTGCTGTAATAAAGAATCCTTAGGACCAAAATGAGTTGAATGGTTTTTATTTCCACCAGTTATCTACATATATTCCATGTTCATTCCCCACCTATTGATGAGGGGTACCATGCATACCAGAATATGGATGAGGGGTACCATGCATACCAGGATAAGAGATGGGGTGCCATGCATACCAGGATAGGGATGAGGGAGCCATACATACCAGGACTGGGGATGAGGGGTGCCATGCATAAAAGGATGAGGGATTGGGTGCCATGATATGAGGGGTGCCATGTATACCAGGATGAGGGGTACCATACATACCAGAATAGGGATGAGGGGTACCATGCATACCAGAATAGGAATGTGGGGTACCATGCATACCAGGTTGAGGGGTGAGGTGCCATGCATTCCAGGATTGGGGGATGAGGAGAGCCATACATATCAGAATAGAGATGAGGGGTACCATGCATACCAGGATGAGGGATGGGGTGTCATGCATACCAGGATTGGGGGATGAGTGGTGCCATGCATACCAGGATGAGGGATTGGGTACTGTACATACCAGGATTGGGGTGATGAGGGGTACCATGCATACCAGGATTGTGGTGTGAGGGGACCATGCATACCAGGATGAGGAATGGGGTGCCATGCATGCCAGGATGAGGGGTACAACACATACCAGGATTGAGGGTGAGGGGACCATGCATACCAGGATGAGGGGTACCACACATACCTGGATTGGGGGTTGAGGGGACCATGCAAACCAGGATTGGGGGGTGAGGGGACCATGAATACAAGGATGACGGGTACCACACATACCAGGATTGGGGGATGAGGGGACCATGCATACCAGCATTAGGGGGTGAGAGTACCATGCATACCAGGATTGGGGGGTGTGGGGCCCATGAATACCAGGACAACGGGTACCACACATACCAGGATTGGGGCGTGAGGAGACCATGCATACCAGGATTGGGGGGTGAGGGGACCATGCATAGCAGGATTGGGGGGGTGAGGGGTGCCATGCATACCAGAAGAGGGATGAGGGGTACCATACATACCAGGATGAGGGATGGGGTGCCATGCATACCAGGATGAGGGTTACCATGCATACCAGAATAGAAATGAGGGGTACCATACATACCACAGAATAGGGATGAGGGGTACCATGCATACCAGGATAAGGGATGGGGTGCCATGCATACCAGTATAGGGATGAGGGAGCCATACATACCAAGATTGGGGATGAGGGGTGCCATGCATACCAGGATGAGGGATTGGGTGCCATGCATACTAGGGTTCTGGGATGAGAGGTGCCATGTATACCAGGATGAGGGGTACCATACATACCAGAATAGTGTTGTGGGGTACCACGCATACCAGGATGAGGGATGGGGTGCCATGCATACTAGGATGAGGGGTACCATGCATACCAGAATAGGGATGAGGGGTACCATGCATACCAGGATAGGAATGTGGGGTACCATGCATACCAGGATGAGGGATAGGGTGCCATGCATACCAGGATTGGGGGATGAGGAGGCCATACATACCAGGATTGGGGGATGAGGGGTGCCATACATACCAGAAAAGGGATGAGGGGTACCATGCATACCATGATAAGGGATGAGGTGCCTTGCATACCAGGATTGGGGGATGAGTGGTACCATGCATACCAGGATGAGGAAATGGGTACCATACATACCAGGATTGGGGATGAGTGGTGCCGTACATACCAGGATTGGGATGAGGGGTGCAATGTATACCAGATTTGGAATGAGGGGTGCCATGCATACCAGGATGGGGATGAGGAGTGCCATGCATACCAGGATTGGTGATGAGGGGTGCCATGCATACCAGGATTGGGCATGAGGAGTGCCATGCTTATTAGGATTGGGAATGAGGTGTGCCATGCATACCAGGATTGGGGATGAGGGGTGCCATGCATACCAGGATTGGGGATGAGGGGTGCCATGCATACCAGGATTAGGGATGAGGGGTGCCATACATACCAGGATTGGGAATGAGGGGTGCCATGCATACTAGGTTTGGGGATGAGGGAGCCATACATAGCAGGATAGGGATGAGGGGTGCCATGCATACCAGGATAGGAATGAGGGGTACCATGCATATCAGGATAGGGATGTGGGGGGGCCATGCATACCAGGATTCGGATGAGGGGCCATGCATACCAGAATAGGGGAATCGGGATGAGTGGTACCATGTATACCAGGATAGGGATGAGGGGTACCATCCATACCAGGATGAGGGGACCATACATACCAGGATAGGGATGAGGGATGGGGTATCGTGCATACCAGGATAGGGATGAGGAGTGCCATGCATACTAGGATGGGGGTGACGGGCCCATGCATACCAGGATTGGGTATGAAGGAGCCATGCATACCAGGATGAGGGGTGCCATGCATACCAGGATTGGGGGTGCCATGCATGCCAGGATTGGGTATGAAGGAGCCATGCATACCAGGATGAGGGGTGCCATGCATACCAGGATTGGGGGTGAGGGGTGCCATGCATACTAGGATTGGGGTTGAGGGGTGCCATGCATACCAGGATTGAGGGTGAGGGATGCCATGCATACCAAAATTGGGGTGAGGGGTGCCATGCATTCCAGGATTGGGGGTGAAGGGTGCCATGCATACCAGGATTGGTGATGAGGGGTGCCATGCATACCAGGATGGGGATGGGGGTGCCATGCATTCCAGGATAAGGATGAGGGGTGTTATGCATACCAGGATAGGGATTAAGGGTATCATGCATACCAGGATAGGATGGTGTGGACAGGATGGGGGCAGCACAAATACCAGGAGGGGGGCAGCACATACCAGCATGAGAGACCATATACCAGGATTGTGGGGTGAGGGGTGCCATGCATACCAGAATAGGGATTAGGGGTACCAAACATACCAGGATGATGGATGGGGTGTCATGCATACCAGGATGAGGGTTACCATGCATACCAGAATAGGGATGAGGAGTACCATGCATACCAGAATAGGGATGAGGGGTGCCATGCATACCAGGATAGGGATGAGGGAGCCGTACATACCAGGATTGAGGATGAGGGGTGCCATGCATACCAGGATGATGGATTGGGTTCTATGCATACCAGGTTTCTGGTATGAGGGGTACCATGTATACCAGGATGAGAGGTACCATACATACCAGGATGAGAATGCGGGGTACCATGCATACCAGGATTGGGGGATGAGGAGGCCATACTTATCAGGATTAGGGGATAAGGAGTGCCATACATACTAGAATAGGGATGAGGGGTACCATGCATACCAGGATGAGGGATGGGATGCCATGCATACCAGGATTGGGGGATGAGTGGTGCCATGCATACCAGGATGAGGGGTACCATACATACCAGAATAGGGATGAAGGGTACCATGCATACGAGGATAGGAATGCAGGGTACCATGCATACCAGGATAGGAATGCAGGGTACCATGCATACCAGGATGAGGGATGGGGTGCCATGCATACTAGGATTGGGGGATGAGGAGGCCATACATATCAGGATTAGGGGATGAGGAGTGCCATACATACCAGAATAGGGAAGAGTGGTATCATGCATATCAGGATGACGGATGGGGTACCATACATACCAGGATAGGGATGAGGGGTGCCAAGCATACCCGGATTGGCATGAGGGGTGCCATGTATACCAAATTTGGAATGAGGGGTGTCGTGCATACCAGGATGAGCGATGGAGTGCCATGCATACCAGGATTGGGATGAGGGGTGCAATGTATACCAGATTTTGGATGAGGGGTGCCGTGCATACCAGGATTGGGGATGAGTGGTACCATGCATACCAGGATTGGGGATTAGGGGTGCCATGCTTACCAGGATTGGGAATGAGGTGTGCCATGCATACCAGGATTGGGGATGAGGGGTGCCATGCATACCAGGATTGGGGATGAGGGGAGCCATGCATACCAGGATTAGGGATGAGGGGTGCCATGCACACCAGGTTTGGGGAGATGAGGGGGCCATGCATACCAGGATAGGGATGAGGGGTGCCATGCATACCACGATAGGAATGAGGGGTACCATGCATACCAGGATAAAGATGTGGGTGGCAAGCCTACCAGGATTTGGATGAGGGGCCATGCATACTAGGATAGGGATGAAGGGTACCATGTATACCAGGATAGGGATAAGGGATTGGGTACCATGCATACCAGGATAGGGATGAGGAGTGCCATGCATACCAGGATGGGGCTGAGAGGCCCATGCATACCAGGATTGGGTATGAGGGAGCCATGCATACCAGGATGAGGGGTGCTATGCATACCAGGATTGGGGGTGAGGGGTGCCATGCATACCAGGATTGAGGGTGAGGGTGCCATGCATACCAGGATTGGGGATGAGGGGTGCCATGCATTCCAGGATTGGGGGTGAAGGGTGCCATGCATACCAGGATTGGGGATGAAGGATGCCATGCATACCATGATGGGGATGGTGGGTGCCATGCATTCCAGAATAGGGATGAGGGGTGCCATGCATACCAGGATGAGGGATTGGGTGCCATGCATACCAGGATTGGGGATGAGGGGTGCCATGCATTCCAGAATAGGGATGAGGGAGCCATACATACCAGGATTGGGGATGAGGGGTGCCATGCATGCCAGGATGAGGGATTGGGTGCCATGCATACAAGGTTTCTGGGAAGTGGGGTGCCATGTATACCAGGATGAGGGGTACCATACATACCAGAATAGGGATGAGGGGTACCAAGCATACCAGGATGAGGGATGGGGTATCACACATACTAGGATGAGGGGTACCATACATAAAAGAATAGGGATGAGGGGTAGCATGCATACCAGGATGAGGGATGGGGTGCCATGCATACCAGGATTGGGGGATGAGGAGGCCATACATACAAGGATTGGGGGATGAGAGGTACCATACATACCAGAATAGGGATGTGGGGTACCATGCATACCAGGATGAGGGAAGGGGTGCCACGCATACTAAGATGAGGGGTACCATATATACCATAATAGGGATGAGGGGTATCATGCATACCAGGATAGGAATGTGGGGTACCATGCACACCAGGATGAGGGATGGGGTTCCATGCATACCGGGATTAGGGGATGAGGAGGCCATACATACCAGGATTGGGGAATGAGGGGTGCCATACATACCAGAATAGGGATGAGGGGTACCATGCATACCAGGATGAGGGATAGGGTGCCATGCATACCAGGATTGGGGGATGAGGGGTGCCATGCATACTAGGTTTGGGGATGAGGGAGCCATGCATACCAGGATAGGGATGAGGTGTGCCATGCATACCAGCATAGGAATGAGGGGTACCATGCATACCAGTTTAGGGATGTGGGGTCCATGCATACCAGGATTCGGATGAGGGGCCATGCATACAAGAATAGGGGAATAGGGATGAGGGGCACCATGTATACCAGGATAGGGATGAGGGATGGGGTACCATGCATACCAGGACAGGGATGAGGGATGGGGTACCTTGCATACCAGGACAGGGATGAGGAGTGCCATGCATGCCAGGATAGGGGTGAGGGGCCCATGCATACCAGGATTGGGTATGAAGGAGCCATGCATACCAGGATGAGGGGTGACATGCATACCAGGATTGAGGGTGCCATGCCTACCAGGATTGGGTATGAAGGAGCCATGCATACCAGGATGAGGGGTGCCATGCATACCAGGATTGGGGGTGAGGGGTGCCATGCATACCAGGATTGGGGTTGAGCGGTGCAATGCATACCAGGATTGAGGGTGAGGGGTGCCATGCATACCAGAATTGGGGTGAGGGGTGCCATGCATTCCAGGATTGGGGGTGAAGGGTGCCATGCATACAAGGATTGGGGATGAGGAGTGCCATGCATACCAGGATGGGGATGGGGGTGCCATGCATTCCAGGATAGAGATGAGGGGTGTCATGCATACCAGGATAGGGATGAGAGGTATCATGCATACCAGGATAGGATGGTGTGGACAGGATGGGGGCAGCACAAATACCAGGAGGGGGCAGCACATACCAGCATGGGAGATCATATACCAGGATTGGGGGGGTGAGGGGTGCCATGCATACCAGAATAGGGATTAGGGGTACCAAACATACCAGGATGATGGATGGGGTGCCATGCATACCAGGATGAGGGTTACCATGCATACCAGAATAGGGATGAGGAGTACCATGCATACCAGAATAGGGATGAGGGGTGCCATGCATATCAGGAAAGGGATGAGGGAGCCATACATACCAGGATTGAGGATGAGGTGTGCCATGCATACCAGGATGAGGGATTGGGTGCTATGCAAACCAGGTTTCTGGTATGAGGGGTACCATGTATACCAGGATGAGAGGTACCATACATACCTGGATAAGAATGCGGGGTACCATGCATACCAGGATGAGGCATGGAGTGCCATGCATACCAGGATTGGGGGATGAGGAGGCCATACATATCAGGATTAGGGGATGAGGAGTGCCATACATACTAGAATAGGGATGAGGGGTACCATGCATACCAGGATGAAGGATGGGATGCCATGCATACCAGGATTGGGGGATGAGTGGTGCCATGCATACCAGGATGAGGGATACCATACATACCACAATAGGGATGACGGGCACCATGCATATGAGGATAGGAAAGCAGGGTACCATGCATACCAGGATAAGAATGCAGGGTACCATGCATACCAGGATGAGGGATGGGGTGCCATGCATACTAGGATTGGGGGATGAGGAGGCCATAGATATCAGGATTAGGGGATGAGGAGTACCATACATACCAGAATAGGGATAAGTGGTACCATGCATATCAGGATGAGGGATGGGGTACCATACATACCAGGATTGGGATGAGGGGTGCCATACATACCAGAATTGGCATGAGGGGTGCCATGTATACCAGATTTGGAATGAGGGGTGCCATGCATACCAGGATGAGCGATGGGGTGCCATGCATACCAGGATTGGGATGAGGGGTGCAATGTATACCAGATTTGGGATGAGGGGTACCATGCATACCAAGATTAGGGATGAGCGGTGCCATGCATACCAGGATTGGGGATGAGGGGTGCCATGCATACCAAGATTGGGGATGAGGTGTGCCATGCATACCAGGATTGGGGATGAGGGGTGCCATGCATACCAGGATTGGGGATAAGGGGAGCCATGCATACCAGGATTAGGGATAAGGGGTGCCATGCACACCAGGTTTGTGGAGATGAGGGGGCCATGCATACCAGTATAGGGATGAGGGGTGCCATGCATACCACGATAGGAATGAGGGGTACCATGCATACCAGGATAAAGATGTGGGGGGCATGTCTACCAGGATTTGGATGAGGGGCCATGCATACCAGGATAGGGATGAAGGGTACCATGTATTCCAGGATAGGGATAAGGGATTGGGTACCATGCATACCAGGATAGGGATGAGGAGTGCCATGCATACCAGGATGGGGGTGAGAGGCCCATGCATACCAGGATTGGGTATGAGGGAGCCTTGCATACCAGGATGAGGGGTGCTATGCATACCAGGATTAGGGGTGAGAGGTGCCATGCAAACCAGGATTGGGTGTGAGGGGTTCCATGCATACAAGGATTGGGGGTGAGGGGTGCCATGCATACCAGGATTGAGGGTGAGGGATGCCATGCATACCATGATGGGGATGGGGGGTGCCATGCATTCCAGAATAGGGCTGAGGGGTGCCATGCATACCAGGATGAGGGATTGGGTGCCATGCATACCAGTATTGGGGATGAGGGGTGCCATGCATTCCAGAATAGGGATAAGGGAGCCATACATACCAGGATTGAGGATGAGGGGTGCCAAGCATACAAGGATGAGGGATTGGGTGCCATGCATACCAGGTTTCTGGGATGAGGGGTGCCATGTATACCAGGATGAGGGGTACCATACATACCAGAATAGGGATGCGGGGTACCATGCATACCAGGATGAGGGATGGGGTGCCATGAATACTAGGATGAGGGGTTCCATACATACCAGAATAGGGATGAGGGGTAGCATGCATACCAGCATAGGAATGCAGGGTACCATGCATACCAGGATGAGGGATGGGGTGCCATGCATACTAGGATTGGGGGATGAGGAGGCCATACATACCAGGATTGGGGGATGAGAGGTACCATACATACCAGAATAGGGATGTGGGGTACCATGCATACCAGGATGAGGGATGGGGTGCCATGCATACTAAGATGAGGGGTTCCATATATACCATAATAGGGAAGAGGAGTACCATGCATACTAGGATAGGAATGTGGGGTACCATGCATACCAGGATGAGGGATGGGGTGCCATGCATACCGGGATTAGGGGATGAGGAGGCCATACATACCAGGATTGGGGAATGAGGGGTACCATACATACCAGAAAAGGGATGAGGGGTACCATGCATACCAGGATGAGGGATGGGATGCCATGCATACCAGGATTGGGGGATGATTGGTGCCATGCATGCCAGGATGAGGAATTGGGTACCATACATACCAGGATTGGGGATGAGGAGTGCCATACATGCCAGGATTGAGATGAGTGGTGCCATGTATACCAGATTTGGAATAAGGGGTGCCTTTCATACCAGTATGAGAGATGGTGTGCCATGGATACCAGGATTAGGATGAGGGATGCAATGTATACCAGATTTGGAATGAGGAGTGCCATGCATACCAGGATTGGGGATGAGGAGTGCCATGCATACCAGGATGGGGGATGAGGGGTGCCATGCCTACCAGGATTGGGGATGAAGGGTGCCATGCATACCAGGATTGGGGATGAGGGGTGCCATGCATACCAGGATTGGGGATGAGGTGTGCCATGCATACCAGGATTGGGGATGAGGGGTACCATGCATACCAGGATTGGGGATGAGGGGTGCCATGCATACCAGGATTGGGGATGAGGGGTGCCAAGGATACCAAGATAGGGATGAGGGGCGCTATGCAAGCCAGGATAGGGATGAGGGGTGCCATACATACCAGGATTGGGATGAGGGGTGCCATGTATACTAGATTTCGAATAAGCGGTGCCATGAATACCAGTATGGGAGATGGGGTGCCATGCATTCCAGGATTAGGATGAGGGTTGCAAGGTATACCAGATTTGCAATGAGGGGTGCCATGCATGACAGGATTGGGGATGAGGAGTGCCATGCATACCAGGATAGGGGATGAGGGGTGCCATGCATACCAGGATTGGGGATGAGGGGTGCCATGCATACCAGGATTGGGGATGAGGGGTGCCATGCACACCAGGATTGGGGATGAGGTGTGCCATGCATGCCAGGATTGGGGATGAGGGGTGCCATGCATACCAGGATTGGGGATGAGGGGTATCATGCATACCAGGATTGGGGGTGAGGGGTGACATGCATACCAGGATTGGGGGTGAAGGGTGCCATGCATACCAGAATTGAGGGTGATTGGTGCCATGCATACCAGGATTGGTGGTGAGGGGTGCCATGCATTCCAGGATTGGGGGTGAAGGGTGCCATGCATACCAGGATTGGAGATGAGGGGTGCCATGCATACCAGGATGGGGATAGGGGGTGCCATGCATTCCAGAATAGGGATGAGGGGTGCCATGCATACCAGGATAGGGATGAGGGAGCCATACATACCAGGATTTGGATGAGGGGTGCCATGCATACCAGGATGAAGGATTGGGTGCCATGCATACCAGAATTGAGGGTGAGGGGTGCCATGCATACCAGGATTGGGGGTGAGGGGTGCCATGCATTCCAGGATTGGAGGTGAAGGGTGCCATGCATACCAGGTTTGGGGATGTGGGTACCATGCATACCAGGATGAAGATAGGGGGTGACATGTATTCCAGAATAGGGATGAGGGGTGCCATGCATAGCAGGAAAGGGAAGAGGGAGCCATACATACCAGGATTTGGGATGAGGGGTGCCATGCATACCAGGATGAGGGATTGGGTGCCATGCATACCAGAAGTGAGGGTGAGGGGTGCCATGCATACCAGGATTGGGGGTCAGGGGTGCCATGCATTCCAGGATTAGGGGTGAAGGGTGCCATGCATACCAGGTTTGGCGATGAGGGGTGTCATGTATACCAGGATGGGGATGGAGGGTGCCATGCATTCCAGAATGGGAATGAGGGGTGCCATGCATACCAGGATAGGGATGAGGGAGCCAAACATACCAGGATTGGGGATGAGGGGTGCATACATACCAGGATGAGGGATTGGGTGCCATGCATAACAGCTTTCTGGGATGAGGGGTATGTATACCAGGATGAAGGGTACCATACATACCAGAATTGGGATGAGGGGTACCATGCATGCCAGGATAGGAATGCAGGGTACTATGCATACCAGGATGAGGGATGGGGTGCATGCATACCAGGATTGGGGGATGAGGAGGCCATACATTATACTGCAGCTGTTAACTTCCCTGTTCTGGCCCGGCCGCGTCACTGCTAGGAGAAACGGCCCTGTGCGCTGCCGTGTCTCCTAGCTGTGACGTCACGCAGTGCGCGCCCGGCCTGCAGTGCTGCACCGAAGAGCAGCAGGAGGACTGGAGCTGTCCGGGGGATGGTGAGTCTGTGTGTGTCTGTGTGAGAGAGAGTGTGTGTGAGAGAGTGTGTGTGTGAGAGAGTGTGTATGTGTGAGAGTGTGTATGTGTGAGAGTGAGTGTGTGTATGTGTGATTGAGTGAGCGTGTGTGTGTGCAGGCAGATATCATTGTGTGATGTTTGTTTATATGTATTTTTGTGTTTCAGATGTGTGTATGTATATGTCTGTATATGTTTGTGTGTGCGAGACTGCGTGCTGCCTCCCGCTGTCTCTGGGAGGGGGCCGTGCGGCCTTCCGCTGTGTATAGATGGCGCCGTGCGGCCTCCCGCTGTGTATAGATGGCTACGTGCGGCCTCCAGCTGTGTATAGATGGCTACGTGCGGCCTCCCGCTGCGTATAGATTGCTACATGCGGCCCCCTGCTGTGTATTGATTGCTTCGTGTGGCCCCATGCTGTGTATAGGTGGCTACGTGCTTCTTCCCGCTGCGTATAGATGGCTTCGTGCGGCCTCCTGATGTGTATGGATAGCGCGTGTGGCCTCCCATCGTGTATAGATGGCTATGTGCGGCCTCCCGCTGTGTTTAGATGGCTACGTGAGGCCTCCCGATGTGTATAGATGGCTATGTGTGGCCTCCCACTGTATATAGATGGCTACGTGCGGCCTTCCGCTGTGTATAGATGGCTACGTGCGGCCTCCTGCTGTTTATAGATGGCTGCGTGCGGCCTCCTGCTGTGTATAGATGGCTATGTACTGCCTTCTGCTGTGCATAGATAGCTACGTGCGGCCTCCTGCTCTGTATAGATGGCTACATGTGGTCTCCCACTGTGTATAGATGGCTACGTGCGGCCTCCAGCTGTGTATAGATGGCTATGTGCGGCCTCCCGCTGTGTATAGATGGCTACGTGCGGCCTCCCACTGTATATAGATGGCTACGTGCGGCATCCCGCTGTGTATAGGTGGCTACGTGCGGCCTCCCGCTGTGTATAGAATGCTACGTGTGGCCTCCCGCTGTGTGTAAATGGCGAGGTGCGGCCTCCCGCTGTGTGGAGATGGCTACGGGCGGCCTCCCGCTGTATATAGATGGCTACGTGCGGCCTCCCGCTGTGTATAGATGGGTGCGGTGTGGCCTCCTGCTTTGTATAAATGGCGCCGTGCGGCCTCCTGCTGTGTATAGATGGCTACGTGTGGCCTCCTGCTGTGTATAGATCGCTACGTGCGGCCTCTTGCTGTGTATAGATGGCTACGTGCGGCCTCCCGCTGTGTATAGATGGCTACGTGCGGCCTCCCGCTGTGTATAGATGGCGACATGCGGCCTCCCGCTGTGTATAGATGGCTATGTGCGGCCTCCCGCTGTGTATTGATGGCTACGTGTGGCCTCCTGCTATGTATAGATGGCTACGTGCGGCCTCCTGCTGTGTATAGATGGCGCCATGCGGCCTCCCGCTGTGTATAGATGGCTACGTGCGGCCTCCTGCTGTTTATAGATGGCTACTTGCAGCCTCCTGCTGTGTATAGATGGCTATGTACTGCATCCTGCTGTGTATAGATAGCTACGTTCGGCCTCCTGCTCTGTATAGATGGCTACATGTGGTCTCCCGCTGTGTATAGATGGCTACGTGCGGCCTCCAGCTGTGTATAGATGGCTACGTGCGGCCTCCCACTGCGTATAGATGGCTACATGCGACCCCCTGCTGTGTATTGATTGCTTCGTGTGGCCCCCTGCTGTGTATAGGTGGCTACGTGCGGCCTCCCGCTGCGTATAGATGGCTTCGTGCAGCCTCCTGATGTGTATGGATGGCGCCGTGTGGCCTCCCATCGTGTATAGATGGCTATGTGCGGCCTCCCGCTGTGTTTAGATGGCTACGTGAGGCCTCGCGATGTGTATAGATGGCTATGTGTGGCCTCCCACTGTATATAGATGGCTACGTGCGGCCTTCCGCTGTGTATAGATGGCTACGTGCGGCCTCCTGCTGTTTATAGATGGCTGCGTGCGGCCTCCTGCTGTGTATAGATGGCTATGTACTGCGTTCTGCTGTGCATAGATAGCTACGTGCGGCCTCCTGCTCTGTATAGATGGCTACATGTGGTCTCCCACTGTGCATAGATGGCTACGTGCGGCCTCCAGCTGTGTATAGATGGCTATGTGCGGCCTCCCGCTGTGTATAGATGGCTACGTGTGGCCTCCCACTGTATATAGATGGCTACGTGCGGCATCCCGCTGTGTATAGGTGGCTACGTGCGGCCTCCCGCTGTGTATAGAATGCTACGTGTGGCCTCCCGCTGTGTGTAAATGATGCAGTGCGGCCTCCCGCTGTGTGGAGATGGCTACGGGCTACCTCCGGCTGTATATAGATGGCTACGTGCAGCCTCGCTCTGTGTATAGATGGCGCTGTGTGGCCTCCTGCTTTAAATAAATGGCGCCGTGCGGCCTCCTGCTGTGTATAGATGGCTACGTGTGGCCTCCTGCTGTGTACAGATCGCTACGTGCGGCCTCTTGCTGTGTATAGATGGCTACGTGCGGCCTCCCGCTGTGTATAGATGGCTACGTGCGGCCTCCCGCTGTGTATAGATGGCGACATGCGGCCTCCCGCTGTGTATAGATGGCTATGTGCGGCCTCCCGCTGTGTATAGATGGCTACGTGCGGCCTCCCGCTGTGTATAGATGGCTATGTGCGGCCTCCCGCTGTGTATTGATGGCTACGTGTGGCCTCCTGCTATGTATAGATGGCTACGTGCGGCCTCCTGCTGTGTATAGATGGCACCATGCGGCCTACCGCTGTGTATAGATGGCTACGTGTGGCCTCCTGCTGTTTATAGATGGCTACTTGCGGCCTCCTGCTGTGTATAGATGGCTATGTACTGCGTCCTGCTGTGTATAGATAGCTACGTGCGGCCTCCTGCTCTGTATAGATGGCTACATGTGGTCTCCGCTGTGTATAGATGGCTACGTGCGGCCTCCAGCTGTGTATAGATGGCTACATGCGGCCTTCCACTGTATATAGATGGCTACGTGCGGCATCCCGCTGTGTATAGGTGGCTACGTGCGGCCTCCCGCTGTGTATAGAATGCTACGTGTGGCCTCCCGCTGTGTGTAAATGGCGCAGTGCGGCCTCCCGCTGTGTGGAGATGGCTACGTGCGGCCTCCCGCTGTGTATAGCTGGCTACGTGCGGCCTCCCGCTGTGTATAGATGGCGCAGTGTGGCCTCCTGCTTTGTATAAATGGCGCCGTGCGGCCTCCTGCTGTGTATAGATGGCTACGTGTGGCCTCCTGCTGTGTATAGATCACTACGTGCGGCCTCTTGCTGAGTATAGATGGCTACGTGCGGCCTCCCGCTGTGTATAGATGGCTATGTGCGGCCTCCCGCTGTGTATAGATGGCTACATGCAGCCTCCCACTGTATATAGATGGCTACGTGCGGCATCCCACTGTGTATAGGTGGCTACGTGCGGCCTCCCGCCGTGTATAGAATGCTACGTGTGGCCTCCCGCTGTGTGGAGATGGCTACGTGCGGCCTCCCGCTGTGTATAGATGGCTACGTGCGGCCTCCCGCTGTGTATAGATGGCGCAGTGTGGCCTCCTGCTTTGTATAAATGGCGCCGTGCGGCCTCCTGCTGTGTATAGATGGCTACGTGTGGCCTCCTGCTGTGTATAGATGGCTACGTGCGGCCTCTTGCTGTGTATAGATGGCTACGTGCGGCCTCCCGCTGTGTATAGATGGCTACGTGCGGCCTCCCGCTGTGTATAGATGGCGACATGCGGCCTCCCGCTGTATATAGATGGCTATGTGCGGCCTCCCGCTGTGTATAGACGGCTACGTGCGGCCTCCCGCTGTGTATAGATGGCTATGTGCGGCCTCCCGCTGTGTATTGATGGCTACGTTTGGCCTCCTGCTATGTATAGATGGCTACGTGCGGCCTCCTGGTGTGTATAGATGGCGCCATGCGGCCTCCCGCTGTGTATAGATGGCTACTTGTGGCCTCCTGCTGTTTATAGATGGCTACTTGCGTCCTCCTGCTGTGTATAGATGGCTATGTACTGCCTCCTTCTGTGTATAGATAGCTACGTGCGGCCTCCTGCTCTGTATAGATGGATAAATGTGGTCTCCCGCTGTGTATAGATGGCTACGTGCGGCCTCCAGCTGTGTATAGATGGCTATGAGCGGCCTCCCGCTGTGTATAGATGGCTACATGTGGCCTCCTGCTGTGTATAGATCGCTACATGCGGCCTCTTGCTGTGTATAGATGGCTACGTGCGGCCTCCCGCTGTGTATAGATGGCTACGTGTGGCCTCCTGCTGTGTATAGATCGCTACGTGCGGCCTCTTGCTGTGTATAGATGGCTACGTGCGGCCTCCCGCTGTGTATAGATGGCTATGTGCGGCCTCCCGCTGTGTATAGATGGCGACATGCGGCCTCCCGCTGTGTATAGATGGCTATGTGCGGCCTCCCGCTGTGTATAGACGGCTACGTGCGGCCTCCCGCTGTGTATAGATGGCTATGTGCGGCCTCCCGCTGTGTATTGATGGCTACGTGTGGCCTCCTGCTATGTATAGATGGCTACGTGCGGCCTCCTGCTGTGTATAGATGGCGCCATGCGGCCTCCCGCTGTGTATAGCTGGCTACTTGCGGCCTCCTGCTGTTTATAGATGGCTACTTGCGTCCTCCTGCTGTGCATAGATAGCTACGTGCGGCCTCCTGCTCTGTATAGATGGCTAAATGTGGTCTCCCGCTCTGTATAGATGGCTAAGTGTGGCCTCCAGCTGTGTATAGATGGCTATGTGCGGCCTCCCGCTGTGTATAGATGGCTACATGCGGCCTCCCACTGTATATAAATGGCTACGTGCGGCATCCCGCTGTGTATAGGTGGCTACGTGCGGCCTCCCGCTGTGTATAGAATGCTACTTGTGGCCTCCCGCTGTGTGTAGATGGCGCCGAGCGGCCTCCCGCTGTGTGGAGATGGCTACGTGCGGCTTCTCGCTGTATATAGATGGCTACGTGCGGCCTCCCGTTCTGTGTAGATGGCGCGGTGTGGCCTCCTGCTTTGTATAAATGGTGCCGTGCGGCCTCCAGCTTTGTATAGATAGCTACGTGCGGCCTCCCGCTGCGTATAGATGGCTACGTGCGGCCCCCTGCTGTGTATTGATTGCTTCGTGTGGCCCCCTGCTGTGTATAGATGGCTACGTGCGGCCTCCCGCTGCGTATAGATGGCTACGTGCGGCCCCCTGCTGTGTATAGATGGCTACGTGCGGCCTCCTGATGTGTATGGATGGCGCCGTGTGGCCTCCCATCGTGTATAGATGGCTATGTGCGGCCTCCCGCTGTGTTTAGTTGGCTACGTGAGGCCTCCCGCTGTGTATAGATGGCTACGTGTGGCCTCCCACTGTATATAGATGGCTACGTGCGGCCTTCCGCTGTGTATAGATGGCTATGAGCGGCCTCCTGCTGTTTATAGATGGCTGCGTGCGGTCTTCTGCTGTGTATAGATGGCTATGTACTGCCTTCTGCTGTGTATAGATAGCTACGTGCGGCCTCCTGCTGTGTATAGATGGCTACATGTGGTCTCCCGCTGTGCATAGATGGCTACGTGCGGCCTCCAGCTGTGTATAGATGGCTATGTGCGGCCTCCCGCTGTGTATAGATGGCTACGTGCGGCCTCACACTGTATATAGATGGCTACGTGCGGCATCCCGCTGTGTATAGGTGGCAACGTGCGGCCTCCCGCTGTGTATAGAATGCTACGTGTGGCCTCCCGCTGTGTGCAAACGGCTCCGTGCGGCCTCCCGCTGTGTGGAGATGGCTACGTGCGGCCTCCCGCTGTATATAGATGGCTACGTGCGGCCTCCCGCTGTGTATAGATGGCGCGGTGTGGCCTCCTGCTTTGTATAAATGGCGCTGTGCGGCCTCCTGCTGTGTATAGATGGCTACGTGTGGCCTCCTGCTGTGTATAGATCACTACGTGCGGCCTCTTGCTGTGTATAGATGGCTACGTGCGGCCTCCCTCTGTGTATAGATGGCTACGTGCGGCCTCCCGCTGTGTATAGATGGCGACGTGCGGCCTCCCGCTGTGTATAGATGGCTACGTGCGGCCTCCCGCTGTGTATAGATGGCTATGTGCGGCCTCCCGCTGTGTATTGATGGCTACATGTGGACTCCTGCTATGTATAGATGGGTACGTGCGGCCTCCTGCTGTGTATAGATGGCGCCATGCGGCCTCCTGCTGTGTATAGATGGCTACGTGCGACCTCCTGCTGTCTATAGATGGCTACTTGCGGCCTCCTGCTGTGTATAGATGGCTATGTACTGCCTCCTGCTGTGTATAGATAGCTACGTGCGGCCTCCTGCTCTGTATAGATGGCTACATGTGGTCTCCCGCTGTGCATAAATGGCTATGTGCGGCCTCCAGCTGTGTATAGATGGCTATGTGCGGCCTCCCGCTGTGTATAGATGGCTACGTGCGGCCTCCCACTGTATATAGATGGCTACGTGCGGCATCCCGCTGTGTATAGGTGGCTACGTGCGGCCTCCCGCTGTGTTTAGAATGCTACGTGTGGCCTCCCGCTGTGTGTAGATGGCGCCGAGCGGCCTCCCGCTGTGTGGAGATGGCTACGTGCGGCCTCTCGCTGTATATAGATGGCTACGTGCGGCCTCCCGCTGTGTGTAGAAGGCGCGGTGCTGCCTTCTGCTGTGTATAGATGGCTACGTGTGGCCTCCCGCAGTGTGGAGATGGCTACGTGCGGCCTCTTGCTGTATATAGATGGCTACGTGCGGCCTCCTGCTTTGTATAAATGGCGCCGTGCTGCCTCCTGCTGTGTATAGATGGCTACGTGTGGCCTCCTGCTGTGTATAGATCGCTACGTGCGGCCTCTTGCTGTGTATAGATGGCTACGTGCGGCCTCCTGCTGTGTATAGATGGCTCCGTGTGGCCTCCTGCTGTGTATAGATCGCTACGTGCGGCCTCTTGCTGTGTATAGATGGCTAAGTGCGGCCTCCCGCTGTGTATAGATGGCTACGTGCGGCATCCCTCTGTGTATAGATGGCTACGTGCAGCCTCCCGCTGTGTATAGATGGCTACGTTCGGCCTCCCGCTGTGTATAGATGGCTACGTGCGGCCTCCTGCTGTGTATAGATGGCTATGTGCGGCCTGCTGCTGTGTATTGATGGCTACGTGTGGCCTCCCGCTGTGTATAGATGGCTACGTGCGGCCTCCTGCTGTGTATAGATGGTGCCTTGTGGCCTCCCGCTGTGTATAGATAGCTTCGTGCGGCCACCTGCTCTGCATAGATGGCTACTTGCGGGCTCCTGCTGTGTATAGATGGCTACGTGCGGCCTCCTGCTGTGTATAGATGGCACCGTGTGGCCTCCTGCTGTGTATAGATGGCTTCGTTCGGCCACCTGCTATGCATAGATGGCTACTTGCGGGCTCCTGCTGTGTATAGGTGTCTACGTGCGGCCTCCCGCTGTGTATAGATGGCTACGTGCTTCCTCCCGCTGTGTATAGATGGCTACGTGTGGCCTCCCGCTGTGTATAGATGGCTACGTGCGACCTCCCGCTGTGTATAGCTTGCTACGTGTGGCCTCCCGCTGTGTGTAGATGGCGCCTTGCGGCCTCCCGCTGTTATGATCTGCTACTAGAACTAAGGAAAGATAGGAAAACTGTCCCTACAATAGGACTAAGCTGATTCCCTAAGATGCATCGGGCAACCTGTTCCTTGTGAACAGACCCGCCTTCGTTCTCAGCTAGTCTGAACGCAGACCTATAGATATAAGGGAGGGGTCCCTAACAGTACTAAAGCCTGGGACAAAATTGGACACCTCTTAGCAGAAGTTGTAGCGGAGCAATAAGACAAACAGACAAAAATACTTAGAGGTCCAAGGACCAAGCAAACTATAGAGATAGGTACAAAGCACCTGGCTAGATTAAGTCAAAGTAACACTGAAGTCCAGCAAAGCCAGAAGGGCGGAGC
The DNA here is from genome assembly GCF_046119375.1 of Phyllobates terribilis. Taxonomy (NCBI): domain Eukaryota; kingdom Metazoa; phylum Chordata; class Amphibia; order Anura; family Dendrobatidae; genus Phyllobates; species Phyllobates terribilis. Next base: position 717,013,000 of record NW_027362764.1, read on the forward strand.
TGGAATAAATAGACAGCAGGTCACGTGACCACAAAATAGAAAAAAACTAACAGGAGGGTTCTAACAGTACCCCCTCTTCTATGAGGATCCTCCGGATCCTCCAGGCCCAGGTCTATCAGGAAACCTCCTGTGAAACGCTCTGATAAGTCTAGGAGCAGAGACATCATCTGCCCTTACCCAAGAGTTATCCTCAGGACCGAAACCTTTCCAAGCGACGAGATACTGCAATCTCCCTCTATGCCTTCTGGAATTCAGGATACGAGAAATTTCATATTCACCGTCTTCCACCACCGGAGGAACTGTGACAGTGGCATCCCTATCCGATACATCAGCTTTTTTCAACAAGGAAACATGAAACACCGGATTAATCTTCCAGGAGGAGGGAACCTCCAACCTAACAGCAGACTAGTTAACCACCTGAAGCACCTTAAATGGTCCCACAAACTTCGGACCCAATTTCTTAGAAGGAATCCTCAACCGCAGATTCTTTGAGGACAACCAAACCATGTCACCAACCGTAAACAAAACCTCTTGACGTTTCCTGTTAAAATACTTCTTAGACTTTTTGTTAGCCTCTTGAAGGTTACAACATACATCAGTCCAAACTCTCTCCAAATCACCGGAAAAATTCTCCTCCTCCGGCACAGCCGACACCAATTTGGAGAACGAACCAAACGACGGATGTCTCCCAGTACAACCAAAAAAAGGAGAACACCCAGCAGAAGAGGATGTATGGTTGTTAAGAGCAAATTCAGCAAGTGGCAGAAACTCAGACCACCCCTCTTGATTGTCTACCACAAAACAACGCAAACACTGCTTAACATTCTGGTTCTTTCTTTCTGTCTGTCCATTAGACTCAGGATGATACCCAGATGAAATTGACAAATGGACTCCCAACCTGTCACAAAAGGCACGCCAAAAACGAGCCACAAACTGAGGTCCCCTATCAGAAACAATGTCGGTGGGAACGCCATGGAGTCTGACAATTTCCTTGACAAAAGCCTTAGCGAGTGTCTTAGCGCAGGGTAGTTTAATGAAAGGTACCAAGTGACACATCTTGCTAAAACGGTCCACGACCACCCAGATGACAGTGAAACCCTCGGACACAGGAAAGTCAGTAATAAAATCCATTGCAAGATGGGTCCAAGGTGCACTAGGAACCTCCAGAGGGCAAAGCAACCCCGCAGCAGGAGCATGTGAAGCCTTAGATCTGGCACACACAGTACATTGACGCACCCATTTAATGATTTCCTTCTGCCACGAAGGCCACCAAAAACTGAGACCTTTCAGTCTCTTAGTCTCAGAAATTCCTGGATGACCTGCCAACCGAGACTCATGATGCTCCACAAACAACTCTCTCCTAAAGGTTCTAGGTACAAACAACCTCCCATGGGGAGTGTTAGATGGGGCATCCTCCTGGGCTTTCAGAATCCCATCTCCCAAAACGGAGTCCAATGCTGCTATCACAACTCCTTCCTGCAAAATGCTCTCCTCCTCCTCGGTACCAACCATGGGAGAAAAGCTGCGAGATAAAGCATCAGCTTTAACATTCTTAGTACCCTGGATGTAAGTAACAGAAAAATTAAACCGTGAAAAAAACAGTGCCCACCTAGCCTGACGGGCATTCAAGCGCTTGGCGGGATCTAGATAGATCAGATTCTTATGATCAGTGAAAACGTGAATGGGAAATTTAGCACCTTCCAAGAAATTACGCCAATGTTCAAATGCGAGTTTGATGGCCAGCAATTCCCGATTACCAACATCGTAATTAAGTTCGGTTTCAGAATTTTTTTTCGAAAAAAAGCACAGGGATGAACCCCATCCTTGTTCTCCTGAGACAAAACCACCCCGACCCCCACCGAAGAAGCATCAGCCTTGACCAAAAAAGGCTTGGTCTCATCAGGCTGCATAAGGATGGGGGCAGAACTGAACCTCTCCTTGAGATACACAAAAGCTTCAATGGCCTCAGTAGTCCACTGGACCGTATTCGCACCTTTCCTGGTGAGATCGGTCAGCAGCTTAACAATTATAGAAAATTCTTAATGAATTTTCTGTAATAATTGGCAAAACCCAAAAATCTCTGTATCGATTTTAAACCAATAGGCCTAGGCCATTCCTGCACAGCCTGAACCTTCACCGGTTCCATCTCAAAGCCCTCGCTGGAGATAATGTAGCCCAAAAAACTAATTCTCTGCACAGCGAACTCGCATTTCTCCAGCTTAGCAAAAAGTAAATTGTCACTTAATAACTGCAATACCTCACGCCAATGAGACTCCAGATCTGGCGAATAAATCAAAATGTCATCCAAATACACCACCACATTCGTACCAATCAAAGGTCTCAGGATGTCATTAATAAGGTTCTGAAAAAACCCTGGTGCATTGGTAAGACCAAAAGGCATAACCAGATTTTCAAATTGACCCACCGGAGTGTTAAAAGCAGTCTTCCATTCATCACCCTCCTTCATTCGCAACAAATTGTATGCCACCCGGAGATCAATTTTAGAGAACCACTTGGCCCCCACTAACTGGTTAAACAAGTCAGGAATTAACGGCAGTGGGTAGGAATTGCGTACAGTAATTTTATTAATTTCGCGAAAGTCCAGACATGGACGTAAACCGCCGTCCTTTTTTTTTACAAAAAAAATCCTACAGCCACAGGTGACTTAGAAGGTCTAATGTGACCAGCAGCCAGGCTAGTCTGTATGTATTCCTCCAAGGCCTTTCTCTCAGGGATAGTCAGATTAAATAAGCGACTCTTGGGAAGAGTAGCTCAAGGAACAAACTCAATAGTGCAATCATAGTCCCTATGAGGAGGTAGAATTTGCGACTCCTCCTCTGAAAAAACCTTCCAAAAATTCTGAATAGGTACAGGTAATTCCCCTCTTTCCACAGCAGCAATGTGACCGTTACAACATTTATCATAACACTTAGGACTCCAAGATTTAATCTCATTAGTAGACCAGTCCAGTAAAGGATTGTGCATTTTTAACCAAGGCAAACCTAACACTACTGGAGAAGGTAAATTATTTAATACCACTAAATCCAAATTCTCTTGGTGAATACCATTAATAGTGAGGGGAAATTCAAAAACCTTGTGAGTAACACATTTCAAAGGAGTATTATCAACAGCAACCACAGAAATAGGAGATGACAAAGGTTTAGGTTCCAATTTAAGTTTTTCCCCAAAATCCCTTATCAATCACATTCAGTGTAGAACTACAATCCACAAAAACCTGAAATTCAATCAACTCCTCCTGCAATAAGGTACTCCCTGAAAGAAATACTCCCTTAGAGTTTAAACAAGCAATACGGGCGTAACTGCCCTTTTTTTTTCTTTGTTTAACAGAAGCTCACAGTTCTTAACAAAATGGTCAGATTTACCACAGTAAAAACACAATCCCTTGGAAAACCTGCGGTCTTTTTCCTGAGAGCGGAGTGGCATCGCCCCAATCTCCATCGGTTGTTCGTCGTCCGAGGTGACCCTCTGATGACTAGGAGCTGCCATAGCAGGAGTTTTCTCCTCATTAACCCTGGCACGCAGTCTCCTGCCCACCCGTAATTGCATGGCTTCTTGCAAGTTTAAACGTCTCAGTTGTGTCACAGCAGAAGAGACTGGATCAGAAACGTCATACAACAACCCCATAGCAGAAAAAAAATCTTCCACTGATCTAAAACACGGATCATTAGGTTGGAGAGAAAAGGCCCATCCCTGTGGTTCCTTTCGCAAAAGTGACATGATAAACCCAATTCGCTGTGATTCATTCCCAGAGGACCTGGGTCTCAAACGAAAAAATAATAAACAAGCATTTTTAAAGGAAAAAAAATCTTGTTGTTTACCATAAAAAAAATCAGGCAGTCCTACCTTCGGTTCAACAAAATGCGCTCCAGGACAGATACTCACGTGTTGCTGGAGCTCGGCCACCTCAAGAGACAATCCCTATAGGCGTTGAGCCAATTCCTGAACAGACACCATGCTGATCTCCGGATCTCGTTCCTTAGGATTTTTTTTCTTTTGATTTTGGGCTGGACTTACTGTTATGATCTGCTACAAGAACTAAGGAAAGATAGGAAAACTGTCCCTACAGTAGGACTAAGCTGATTCCCTACGATGCAGCGGGCAACCTGTTCCATGTGAACAGACCTGCCTTCATCCTCAGCTAGTCTGAACGCAGACCTATAGATATAAGGGAGGGGTCCCTAACAGTACTAAGGACTGGGACAAAATTGGACACCTCCTAGCAGAAGTTGTAGCAGAGCAATAAGAGAAACAGACAAAAATACTTAGAGGTCCAAGGACCAAGCAAACTATAGAGATAGGTACAAAGCACCTGGCTAGATTAAGAGTCAAAGTAACACTGAAGTCCAGTAAAGCCAGAAGGTCGGAGGTGGAATAAATAGGCAGCAGGTCATGTGACCACAAAATAGAAAAAAACTAACAGGAGGGATCTAACACCCGCTGTGTATATAGATGGCTACGTGTGGTCTCCCGCTGTGTACAGATGGCTATGTGCGGCCTCCCGCTGTGTATAGATGGCTATGTGCAGCCTCCTGCTGTGTATAGATGGCTACGTGCGGCCTCCCGCTGTGTATAGATGGCTACGTGCGGCCTCCCGCTGTGTATAGATGGCTATGTGCGTCCTCCCGATGTGTATAGATGGCTACGTGCGGCCTTCCGCTGTGTATAGATGGCTACGTATGGCCTCCCGCTGTATATAGATGGCTACGTGCGGCCTCCCGCTGTGTATAGATTGCTACGTGCGGCCTCCCGCTGTGTGTAGATGGCGCCGTGCGACCTTTCGCTGTATATAGATGGCTACGTGCGGCATACCGCTGTGTATAAATTGCTACATGTGGCCTCCCGCTGTGTGTAGATGGCGCCGTGCGACCTCCCGCTGTGTATAGATGGCTACGTGCGGCCTCCCTCAGTGTATAAATGGCTATGTGCAGCCTCCTGCTGTGTGTAGATGGCGCCGTGCTGCCTCCCGCAGTGTGTAGATGGCTACGTGCGGCCTCCTACTGTATATAAATGGCTACGTGCGGCCTTCCGCTGTGTATAGATGGCTACGTATGGCCTCCCGCTGTATATAGATGACTATGTGCGGCCTGCCGCTGTGTATAGATTGCTACGTGCGGCCTCCCGCTGTGTGTAGATGGCGCCGTGCGACATTTCGCTGTATATAGATGGCTACATGCGGCATACCGCTGTGTATAAATTGCTACATGTGGCCTCCCGCTGTGTGTAGATGGCGCCGTGCGACCTCCCGCTGTGTATAGATGGCTACGTGCGGCCTCCCTCAGTGTAGAAATGGCTATGTGCAGCGTCCTGCTGTGTGTAGATGGCGCCGTGCTGCCTCCCGCAGTGTGTAGATGGCTACGTGCGGCCTCCTACTGTGTATAGATGGCGCCTTGCGGCCTCCTGCTTTGTATAGATGGCGCTGTGCGGCCTCGTGCTGTGTATAGATGGCTACGTGCTGCCTCCCGCTGTGTATAGATGGCTACGTGCGGCCTCCCGCTGTGTATAGATGGCTACGTGCGGCCTCCCGCTGTGTATAGATGGCTACGTGCGGCCTCCCACTGTGTATAGATGGCTATGTGCGGCCTCCCGCTATGTATAGATGGCTACGTGTGGCCTCTCACTGTGTATAGATGACTACGTGCGGCCTCCCGCTGCATATAGATTGCTACGTGTGGCCTCCCGCTGTGTGTAGATGGCGACGTGCGGCCTTCCTCTGTGTATAGATGGCTTCATTTGGCCTCCCGCTGTGTGTAGATGGTGCTGTGTGGCCTCCCACTGTGCGGAGATTGCTACATGCGGCCTCCCGCTTTATATAGATGGCTATGTGTGGCCTCCCGCTGTGTATAGATGGCGCCGTGCGGCCTCCTGCTTGTATAGTAGGCACCGTGTGGCCTCCTGCTGTGTATAGATGGCTGTGTGTGGCCTCCTGCTGTGTATAGATAGCTACGTGTGGCCTCCTGCTGTGCATAGATGGCTACGTGCGGCTTCCCTCTGTGTATAGATGGCTACGTGCGGCCTACTGTTGTGTTTTGATGGCTACGTGCGGCCCCCTGCTGTGCATTGATGGCTACGTGTGGCCTCCCTCTGTTAATAGATGGCTACGTGCGGCCTCCTGCTGTGTTTAGATGGCGCCATGTGGCCTCCCGCTGTGTAAAGATGGCTACGTGCGGCCTCCTGCTGTGTATATATGGCTACTTGCGGCCTCACGCTGTGTATAGATGGCTATGTGCGGCCTCCCGCTGTGTATAGATGGCTACGTGCAGCCTCCCGCTGTGTATAGATGGCTATGTGCGGCCTCCCGCTGTATATAGATAGATGGCTACGTGCGGCCTCCCGCTATATATAGATGGCTACGTGCGGACTCCCGCTGTGTCTAGATTGCAACGTATGGCCTCCAGGTGTGTGTAGATGGCGCCGTGCGGCCTCACGCTGTGTATAGATGGCCCCGTGCGGCCTCCCTCTGTGTATAGGTGGCGCCTTGCAGCCTCCTGCTGTGTATAGATAGCGCCGTGTGGCCTCCCGCTGTGTAGAGATGGCTACGTGCGGCCTCCTTCTGTGCATAGATGGCTACATGCGGCCTCCCGCTGTCTATAGATGGCTACGTGGGGCCTCCTGCTGTGTATAGATGGCTACGTGCAGCCTCCCGCTGTGTATAGATGGCTTTGTGCAGCCTCCCGCTGTGTTTAGATGGCTACTTGCGGCCTCCCACTGTGTAGAGATGGCTACGTGCGGCCTCTTGCTGTGTATATATGGCTACTTGTGGCCTCCTGCTGTGTATAGATGGCTATGTGCGGCCTCCCGCTTTGTATAGATGGCTACGTGCGGCCTCCCGCTGTGTATAGATAGCTACTTGTGGCCTCCTGCTGTGCATGGATGGCTAAGTGCGGCCTCCCGCTGTGTATAGATGGCTACGTGCGGCCTCTTGCTGTGCATATATGGCTACTTGTGGCCTCCCGCTGTGTATAGATGTCTACTTGTGGCCTCCCGCTGTGTAGAGATGGCTACGTGCGGCCTCCCGCTGTATATAGATGGCTACGTGGGCCTCCCGCTGTGTATAGATGGCTACGTGCGGCCTCCCGCTGTGTATAGATGGCTATGTGCGGCCTCCCGCTGTGTGTAGATGGCGCCGTGCGGCCTCCCGCAGTGTGTAGATGGTTACGTGCGGCCTCCCGCTGTATATAGATGGCTACGTGCGGCCCCCCGCTGTGTATGTATGGCGCCGTGCGGCCTCCTGCTTTGTATAGATGGCACTGTGCGGCCTCCTGCTGTGTATATATGGCTACGTGCGGCCTCCTGCTGTGTATAGATGGCTACGTGCGGCCTCCCGCTGTGTATAGATGGCTACTTGCGGCCTCCCGCTGTGTATAGATGGCTTCATGCGGCCTCCCACTGTGTATAGATGGCTACGTGCGGCCTCCCGCTGTGTATAGATGGCTGTGTACGGCCTCCCGCTGTGTATAGATGGCTACGTGCGGCCTCTTGCTGTGTATATATGGCTACTTGTGGCCTCCTGCTGTGTATAGATGGCTATGTGCGGCCTCCTGCTTTCTATAGATGGCTACGTGCGGCCTCCCGCTGTGTATAGATAGCTACTTGCGGCCTCCCGCTGTGCATGGATGGCTAAGTGCGGCCTCCCGCTGTGTATAGATGGCTACGTGCGGCCTCTTGCTGTGCATATATGGCTACTTGTGGCCTCCCGCTGTGTAAAGATGTCTACTTGTGGCCTCCCGCTGTGTAGAGATGGCTACGTGCGGCCTCCCGCTGTATATAGATGGCTACGTGCGGCCTCCCTCTGTGTATAGATGGCGCCTTGCAGCCTCCTGCTGTGTATAGATAGCGCCGTGTGGCCTCCCGCTGTGTAGAGATGGCTACGTGCGGCCTCCCTCTGTGCATAGATGGCTACATGCGGCCTCCCGCTGTCTATAGATGGCTACGTGCGGCCTCCTGCTGTGTATAGATGGCTACGTGCGGCCTCCCGCTGTGTATAGATGGCTACGTGCAGCCTCCCGCTGTGTTTAGATGGCTACTTGCGGCCTCCCGCTGTATAGAGATGGCTACGTGCGGCCTCTTGCTGTGTATATATGGCTACTTGTGGCCTCCTGCTGTGTAAAGATGGCTATGTGCGGCCTCCCGCTTTGTATAGATGGCTACGTGCGGCCTCCCGCTGTGTATAGATAGCTACGTGCGGCCTCCCACTGTGCATGGATGGCTAAGTGCGGCCTCCCGCTGTGTATAGATGGCTACGTGCGGCCTCTTGCTGTGCATATATGGCTACTTGTGGCCTCCCGCTGTGTATAGATGTCTACTTGTGGCCTCCCGCTGTGTAGAGATGGCTACGTGCGGCCTCCTGCTGTATATAGATGGCAACGTGGGCCTCCCGCTGTGTATAGATGGCTACGTGCGGCCTCCCGCTGTGTATAGATGGCTATGTGCGGCCTCCTGCTGTGTGTAGATGGCGCCGTGCGGCCTCCCGCAGTGTGTAGATGGCTACGTGCGGCCTCCCGCTGTATATAGATGGCTACGTGCGGCCCCCCGCTGTGTATGTATGGCGCCGTGCGGCCTCCTGCTTTGTATAGATGGCACTGTGCGGCCTCCTGCTGTGTATAGATGGCTACGTGCGGCCTCCTGCTGTGTATAGATGGCTACGTGCGGCCTCCCGCTGTGTATAGATGGCTACATGCGGCCTCCCTCTGTGTATAGATGGCTTCGTGCGGCCTCCCACTGTGTATAGATGGCTACGTGCGGCCTCCCGCTGTGTATAGATGGCTGCGTACGGCCTCCCGCTGTGTATAGATGGCTACGTGCGGCCTCCCGCTGTGTATAGATGGCGCCGTGCAGCCTCCCGCCGTGTATAGATGGCTACGTGTGCTCAATATTGAGTCATACAATTAATGTAAGGGTATGTGCCCACGATACAGAAATGCTCCGGATTTTTTTTGAGCGTTTCTGCATCTCCTTGGCAGAAAAAATGCATGCCTTTTTTCCTGCCAGGGACAAGCGGAAGTGAAGCGTTCTTCACATGCATTTCTGCATGCGGGTTATCAAGCGCTTTTTCAAGCGATTTTAGCATCACTTATAAAAGTGCTTGCCAACTTGGTCACACTATATAAATCCATGCAACCAGCATGGATTTATATAGTGTGACCCTAAAAGAATGGTAAAAAATAAAAAATAAATATATAATTCCCTTCTGATGGCCTGCCGACGTCAGCGGTCGCGTGACCAGTCACAAGACTAAATGACGTCAAAGCAGGTCCTTTTCAGACCATCGTGAGCTGCCGGCAAGCCAGCACGCATCGGATAAAGACACCGGGGGCCATGAGAAGGTAAGTATAATATTTATTTTTTATTTTATTCTTTTTTTTACAGGTACTATGGTACCTGGGTCTGGAGGAGAGTCTCCTCTTCTCTAGACCCGGGTACCATCCGCACATTGAAATGCATGGAATCCGCATGTACAGATCCAGTGATGCGGATTACATGTGTTCCAATGCAAGTCAATGGCGCCGCGCTTCCGCAAAATAATTGGTAATGCTGTGGATTTTTCCGCAATGATAATACGCAGCAGAAATTTCCGCAGCATGTGCACAGCACATGCGGATTATCATTGGGGAACATGGCAGACCTTCTATCAAGCGTTTTTTAAGCGTTTCTGCAGCGGAATTGCTTAACCCCTTACTTACCGGGGACGTATTAGTACGCATATCTGCGTACCGCCGGTTCAGTGAGGGCTCCGGCGCTGAGCCCTCACTGAACCGAGCACATGTCAGCTGATTCTTACAGCTGACATGTGCCCGCAACAGCCGCGGGTGGAGTCGCGATCCACCCGCGGCTGTTAACCAGTTAAATGCTGCTGTCAATCTCCGACAGCAGCATTTAACGCGCGCTTCCGGGTAGCGCGTCATAAGCCCCGCCCACCGGCGACCCCGTCACGTGATCGCGGGTCGCCGATGGGCGTGCATGACAACCCAGGGTCTGCAGCAGACGCCTGTGGTTGTCATGATCTTGTCGCTATGAGCGCCACCAAGTGGTCGGCGCTCATAGCACAGGACCATTTCTGCTGCATGCAGGGGATCTGCTGGTCCCCTGTATGTAGCAGAGGCGATTGGACAGTTGCTGCTTCTAGTCTCCTATGGAGACTATAGAAGCATGCAAAAAGTAAAAAAAAAAAGTTTTTAAAAATATAAAAAAAAATAAAAAAATATAAAAGTTTAAATCACCCCCCTTTCGCCCCATTCAAAATAAAATATATAAAAAAAAACCCCACATACACATATTTGGTATCGCCGCGTTCAGAATCGCCCGATCTATCAAAATAAAAAAAGAATTATTCCGATCGGTAAACGGCGTAGCGAGAAAAAAATTCTAAACGCCAGAATTACGTTTTTTGGTCGCCGCAAAATTGCAATAAAATGCAATAACGGGCGATCAAAACATCGGATCTACCCCAAATGTTATCAATAAAAACGTCAGCCTGGCACGTAAAAAATAAGCCATCAACCAGCCCCAGATCACGAAAAATGGAGACGCTACGGGTCTTAGAAAATGGCGCTATTTTTTTATTTTTTTTTTATTTATTTATTTTATTTTTTTTTTTATTTATTTATTTTATTTTTTTTTTTACCAAATTTTGGAATTTTTTTTCACCACTTAAATATAAAAGAACCTATACATGTTTGGTGTCTATGAACTCGTAATGACCTGTAGAATAAGAAGGGCAGGTCAGTTTTAGCATTCAGTGAACATGGTAAAAAAAATAAATAAAAAACAACTGGGGTATTGCACTTTTTTTGCAATTTTACCGCACTTGGAATTTTTTTCCTGTTTTCCCGTACAGGATATGATAAAACTAGTAATGGCGTTGAAAAGTACAACTCGTCCCGCAAAAAATAAGCCCTCACATGGCCATATTGACCAAAAAATAAAAACGCTATGGCTCTGGGAACAAGGGGAGCAAAAACGAAAATGCAAAAACTATCACAGGGGATCATGTGACATGTGATACATCAGGTGTGTGTGTGTGGTGGGGGGCCCGCGCCTTCTAAACTGCCCGGGGCCCTTGCTACTCTTAATCCACCCCTGGGTGTAACCTCTGACCGAGGCCACAGGTTCAAAAGGCTGCTTCGGAGGGGCTTAGCACAACCCACTCCGTCTGTCAGACTCCAGAGAAATCCCAATACCCTTTAACCCTGTACAGGGATCTGGTTCTACAATAGGACCCAGGGGAATGGTACCATGGAAGGGCTGCCATCCACGGGTAGGAATGGTTGCCACGCAGGCTCAGAGCAGAGAGGTCATGTCATGGACAAACCAAGGATCCATAAGAATAGTGAGAAACAAACAGGGGTCAAAACAGGAATAAACTAAACAAAACAGGAGCAGAAGATGCACACCTAGAACACTAAGCTACATCTGGCCGCTTCCAGCAGCAAGCTGGAAGCCTTAGTAGGGTGTGGTGCTCTCCAATTTGCTGGAGGAGGGAGCGGATAACTTCAACTGGAAAGTACACACACCCATACTGCCAGACTGTACGGCACTACAGGTCCAAGCCACTCTAACCTTAGTAGCTGCACAGAGCCCGCCATCCGGAGCTTCTGGTTCTAACAACTCTATCACCAGCGCCACCCGCAGGGTGAATACGACGGCTCCCGGCAACAAAAGCAGAAGTTGTAGGAGCAGGTTGTGGTGGAGATGTGACAGTAACAGCTGAGGCCTGACCACCCTGCACCCTCTTCAACTTCTCTCTGACCTCAGACCAGATAACCTTTAAATTTATCCGCAGATTTTTCAACCTCTGGAGTATCCATCGCAGTATTTGAAAGGAACGAAAACGAGGATGCAATCCAAGATTACATAAAAATGGAGTAGTTTTAATGGATTCTTGATATTGATTATTAATAACAAATTCAGCTGATGGCAGATGTTCCACCCAGTCAGACCTATGATGAGACACATAACATCGAAGATATTGCTCGAGTGTTTGAGTAGTATGTTCTCACTGACCATTGGTCTCTGGGTGGTAAGCAGAAAAAAAAGACAACTCAATATTGTTTTACTGAATGCCTTCCAAAATTTGGAAATGAACTAAGTCCCCTGGTCAAAAACTATGTTTTCCAGAACACCATGTAAGAACACTATGTAATCACACAAGTGATTAATGGACAACTTACTTAGGGTTTTAGAGTTAGGCAACCTTCACAGTGGGACAAAATTACAACATTTACTGAACCACCACCCAGATAACAAACTTTCCTTCTGAGGGTGGGAGGTGAGTAATGAAGAGGTGAGTCCAAGGACTCCTAGGATTGGTAGGGGCTGAGGAAAACGAGCGGGATGGGTTAGGGGTGTCTTGGCTGTGGCACAAGTTTCATAAGCGGGCACATATTCCCTACAGTCTTTAACTATGGTTGGCCACCAAAAATTCCTGGCTATCAGTCAGATGGTACTGTTTACACCAGGGTGACCTGGAAGCACAGAATTATGAGACTCCTGAAGAATATGCAGGCGAAACTGGGGAGGAACAAATCGTTTTTTGGTAGGAGTAGCGTCAGCGGCTTGCTCTTGGGATCTACAGATCTCTTCTACAAGATCTAAAGAAACAGACGTCACAACCAGGGCCGGCGATATGAAGGGTGCAGACTTGGCAGCTGCCTAGGGCCCCTAGGTACAGAGGGTGGGTGCCTGCTTGACCCCACTAGTCTACGCTCTAAGGCATACATGTCAAGCTCTGGTCCGAGGTCCAAATATGGCCTGCAGGGTGGTCTTATTTGCCCTGCGACACCAGAAACACCACCCCTATGTGGGGCCATTATTCTGTATGGAGAACTACATACGTGGTCAAAACCCATTGTGGGTTTTTCTTTCATTAAACGAGGGGTACCAACAATTTTGACAACGTGTGTATGTGGGGCCATTATTCTGTATGGAAGACTTTGTGGGGCCCATTGTACTGTATACTGGTTGGCCCCCGACTTTGTCCAAGTTTTTCATTTTGGCGCTCTGTGTGTTTGAGTTTGCCA